>NC_133126.1:15247073-16447073 GCF_048418815.1 Hemitrygon akajei
AGGCCCCGTGCAAGCTGAGAAAACAATAGTTTATCTTGTGACAGGGCATTTTGCAGCCATCAATCCTCTGTAGTACATTATCCTACTTTGGATAACTCTGTTGTTTCAAAATATTTTTTACTTGCTACTCCTTTATCCCCCCCTTTATTTGAATAGTTTAACCTGCTGGTTATGTTCCTGTAATCCACATTATACATTATAGAGACTTTACAACATTAGCACCACAGTGACACTGGCCATCTGCCCCTGAAGCATGTTCTGCCATTCATTAAGATCATGGCTGATCCGATCTTGCTCTCAGCATCACTTTGTCCCTCTTCCCTTGTAGTTCAAATATCTGTTAATCTCCACCACAGGCAAATTCAATGACTGCCTTCACAGGGAGAGAATTCCAAAGATTTGTTGACTCTGAGGCAAGAAATTCCTCCTCATAGAACATAGAATATAGAACATTACAGCACAGAAATGGGCCCTTTAGCCCACAATGAATGCCAAATCAATTGGTAATCAAATGGCCAACTAAACTACTCCCTTCTGCTTACATAATATCCATCCATATTCATGTGTCTATCTAAACATCTTTTAAAAGTTTCTAATTTATTGACCCTACCATCACTCCAAGCAGCTCATTCTAGGCACCCACACTCCATTGTGTTTTAAAATACTCCTCACATCTCCTTTGTAATTACCCCCTCTCACCTTAAATGCATGCTATCTGGTATTAGACATTTCAACCCTGGGATAAAGATACTGCCATCTGGTGTTAAATGGGCAACTCCTTATTTTGAAATTATTGACCCTAGATCCAGATACCCCTTTTTAGATTGTCCTTTTAGATTATCCACTTTGGGGATAAATTATGTAATGTCCCCTCTAACTCTTGAGAGCACCAGGCCTGTTCTCACACTTGAGCATCTTAACTTCCTTGCTGAAATCATGAGAATGCTGGTCAAAATTAAGCCAGAGACAATATAAGTCAAGAAAGAGAATGAAAAAATAGGGAGTGAACAAAAATGATAAGAGCCTTCCATTTGTACGGTACTTCGGACAAGCTCCGATCCCCTCAGTGCTTTACAGGCAATGAACTAGTTTTGAGGTATAGTCGCTGTTATAGAACAGGGTAGGTGACAATGAATCAGTGCAAAGCAAGATCCCATACACTGCAATCTGATAATTCTGGTAAGTGCATGGGGCTGAACTCCCCTGCTGGTCAGTTGAGTGCCTTATGTAATTTCAAAGTTCAAAGTAAATTTATTATCAAGGTACATATATGTCATCATATACAGCATGAGATTCATTTTCTTGTGGGCATACTCAATAAATCCATAATAAAATAATAACCATAAAAGAATCAATGAAAGACAGCACCAGCTGGGCATTCAAACCAGAAGGCACGAGACAGCAAAACGTGCAAATAATAAAAGAAAGAAATAGTGATAACAATAAATAAATAGGCAATAAATATCGAGAACATCAGATGAAGAGTCCTTGAAAGAGAGTCCATAACATGTGGGAACGTTTCAGTGACGGTGCAAATGAAATTGAGTGAAGTTATCCCCTTTGGTTTAAAAGCCTGATGTCTGAGGGATAATAACTGTTCCTGAACCTTGTGACACGAGTCCTGAAGCTCCTCTACCTTCTTCCTGATGACAGCAGTGAGAAGAGAGCAAGTCCTGCGTGGTGGGGGACCCTGATGATGGATGCTGCTTTCCTGTGACAACACCCCATGTAGATCTGTTCAATGGTGGTGAGGGCTTTACCCGTGATGGATCTACAGAAGGGAAGGCAGGGCTTCAATCCCATCTCCTGGTTCTAGTAATACAGCATTGAAACAAGGCTCTTTGGCTCAAATGGGCTATGCCAACCAAGCTGTCTGCTGGTCACATTTGCCTGTGTTTGGTCTGTATGCCTCTAAACCAGCCTTTTTTATGCCATGGACTCCTACCATTAACCGAGGGATTCGTGGACCCCAGTATGGGAACTCATGCCCTAAACCTTTCCCGTCCATGTAACCATGCAAATATTTTTGTTAGTGTTGTAATTGGACCTGTGTATCACTTTTTCTGGCAGCTCATTATGTAACAAAAACACAAGAGATTCTGCAGATACAGGAAATCCAAAGCAAAAGGCACAACATGCTGGAGGAACTCAGCAAGTCAGGCAGCAGCAGCAACAGTCGATATTTTGGGCTGAAACACTTCATCACAACTTGGTGAAGGGTCTTGGCTCAAAATATCGACTGTTTAGTCATTTCCCATAGATGCTACCTGAGCTGCTGAGTTCCTCCAGCATTTTGTGTGTTGCTCATTGCTTATACCCACCTACCTGTGTGTGGAGATGCTACCCCTTTCAATTGTTCTTCTCTCAGCTTCAACCATGTAGTTTAAGACTTCTTTATTCTGGGTGAAATACTGTGACCGTCCACACTATTTATGCTCTGTATGATTTTTTCAAGTCTCCTTCAGAACATTAGAAAGTTTTTGACAAGAACAGGCCATTCAGTTCAGAAAAGCTTGCCAAATTCCTGTTCTACATCTGGATTTTGTTTAGATCTAACTGTATTGATACTGTTGCCAGAATGTTATCAACCCCCCCCCCCTAATTTTGTGTCATTGGCAAACTTTACTATCTTATTTGTTATATGTTTATCCAAATCATTAACGTAAATTAAAAACAGCAGTGGCCCCAGAACTGATCCCTGTGGAACCCCACTTTTAACATCATCTAGATGGGAAAATGATCCTCTCACCATAACTCGTCATTTTCTGTTTTTAAGCCAATTCTGCACCATTTGCACATCTTATCCCGAATCCCTACTTCCTATAATTTGACTATTAACCCCTTGTGGGATACAAAAGTTTTCTGAAAGTCTTAAGTAAATGATATCAACTGCTCTATTGTTATCATAAATTTTACTTGCCTCTTCATGGAACTTAGGCATAGTAAAACACAATTTCCTCTTTCCGAACCCATGCTGGCTTTCTGCTAATATGCCTGTTCTTAGCAGCTACTTTTCTATCACATTCTTTATTATTGTTTCCATTATAAGTTACCCTTGGTGTCTGTTACTCCAAGGAAAAAAACAATCGAAGCCTATCCAGTCTCTACTTGTAACTCAGACCATCCAGTCCTGGCAGCTTCCTTCTGAATCTTTTCTGTGCCCTCTAACATAATCACATCCTTCCCATAGTATACAGACCTGAGCTGCATATAATATTCTCGGTGCTATTTTGTACAGCTCTGATATGATGTTCCATTTCTTGCACAAAATGCTGGACGAACTCAGAAGGTCAGACAGAATCTATGAAGAGGAATCAATAGTCAATGTTTCAAATGAAGGGTCTTGATCTTCATCAGATGCTTTCTGACCTGCTGAGTCTCATCAGTGTTTGTGTTTGTCACCGTGGAATTGTGCAGGATCTCTTGTGTCCCACCTCTTGTACAGGTTTTCCCCAGGTTACAGCCGGGTTACTTCTGCGAGAATTGTTCACACCCAGTAAGATTGGTGGCTAAGATTAACTGTGGCCACCAAATCCATATTGACGTTCTCCCAAGTGCTCCTTCATAAATTTTACTTGCCTCTTCATGGAACTTCAGCATATTAGTAAAACTAATTGGGTGTACAGAGGTTTTAAGAATCTATACTTGGTGTCCCGAGGGATGCAATGGTAGTGTAGCGTTTAGTGCATCAGCCAGAGTTCAATTTTGGTGTTCTCTGTACGAGTTTGTACATTATCTCTGCTACCACATAGGTTTTCTCCAGGTGCTATGGTTTCCTCTCACAGTAGGTTAATTGGTTAAAGTAAATGGTCCTGTGATTAGGCTAGGGTTAAATTAGTGGGTTGCTGAGCAGTAGGCTGGAAGTGCCTGTTCCCACTGTATCACTAAATCAGGGGTTCCCAACCTTTTTTATGGCATGGACTGATAGCATTAAGCAAGAGGTCTGTGGACCTCAGGCTGGGAACCACTGCTGTAAGTAAATAAATGAATTGATGAAGGCAAACTTGCCATATGCAACACACCCAAAATACTGGAGGAACTCAGCAGGTCAGGCAGCTTTTATGGAAATGAATAAGCAGTCAGCAGTTTGGGGCAAGCCCCTTCTTCAGTACTGAGAAGGAAGGTGGGGAGGGGAAGAGGCTAGCTGGAAGGTGATAGATGAAGTCAGGTGAGTGGAAAAGATCAAGGGCTGGTGAAGAAAGAATCTGATAGGAGGGGAGAGTGGACAATAGGAGAAAGGGAAGGAGGAGGGGACCTGGGGGAAGCAATAGGTAGGTGAGACGGTCAGAGTGGGGAATAGGGGAAGGGAGGAGGGTGGAAATTTTGTTCACTGAAGGAGAAATCGATATTCACGTGACCAGGTTGGCGGGTGCACAGGCAGAATATAGGTTATGTTCCTCCTCCACCACCCTGTCTAACTGTGTTGCCACTCTTGGGGAACTGTGTACTTATGCACCAGCTTCTCTGTTCTGCAACGATCTCTAGGGCCCAGTCATCACTGTCCACATTTCCAAATGCATCACTTTGCACTCAGTGGTGTAACTGAATGGCAGTGTGCGTGGCAGTAAATCATAAACATGACATTGTAACATTCAACTTAAGTAACTCTGTTCAATCGTCTGGAGGCCTGAGTTCAGAACACTGAATGAGAAACAAATTGCAACCTACCAAGCCATGTCTAAAACACCTAGTGTGAATTTATTTATGTAACTTCCATGTTAATTCAACAGTGATGTTCCGAGCATTGGAGGAAGTGAATTGCATTAATGGTTTGTGTTACAGTAATTGATCTGAAAACCTGCAAAGCCAGTTGGCCAAGGAGAGCTGGGAACAGAAACCACTCTTGATTTAAAAGATCTTTTCAGACTGAAGCACTTGAGCAGCAGTTTACAGTAACAATTCAGGTTTAGTGATTTCCCTCTGCAGTTAATTTACTGATCGTAATCCAAAATAATCTGGCTCCAAGGAATATAATTTGTAAAATAATTGAACAGCTAATCAAGATCATCATCCAGTGAAGAGTTTTGTGAATGGCTGAATTGTGGCAGCTGAGAATGTTTTTTGTTTAGAGATACAGCGAACTCCCAGCCCAACGAGCTCTTGTCACCCAGTTACATCCATGTAACCATTTAATCTGCCAACCAGATTTCCTCCCACATTTTGGATGTGGGAGGAAACCAGAACACCAGGAGGAAACCCGTGCGGTCACTGCGAGACTGTACAAACTCCTTATAGGCTGCGGGAGGAACTGATATCAGGTTGCAGGCACTGTAAAATGTTACACAAATCACTGTTGTATTCAATTTATTGAAATGTACAAGATTGCAGATGCTGGAAGTCTGGAGCAAAACATATTGGAGTCATCTCCCTCCATAGATGGTGCCCAATTTGCCGAGTTCCTCCAGATCCTTTTGAGTGTTGGTTGACTTCTCTGAATTCATATTGAATCTTTCTCAGAGGAGGCCTGTTAAACCCACTTCCTGTACAAATTGTGGATAGAGAGTACAAACTCTGAAACGGGCCTCTAAGACCATCAACACATGCAAGATGCTGGAGAAACTCAGCAGGCCAGGCAGCATCTATGGAAAAGAGTATAGTCGACGTTTCAGGCCGAGACCCTTCATCGGGACTGGAGAAAAAAAGATGAGTCAGTTAGAGGGTGGGGGGGGGGAGGGGAGGAAGAAACACAGGTGATAGGTGAAACCGGGGGGGGGGGGGGGGTGGAGGGGTGAAGTAAAGAGCTGGGAAGTTGATTGGTGAAAGAGATACAGGACTGGAGAAGGGGGAATCTGATAGGAGAGGACAGAAGTCCATGGATGAAAGAAAAGGGGGAGGAGCACCAGAGGGAGGTGATGGGCAGGTATGGAGATGGGGTGAGAGAGGGAAAAGGGAATGAGGAATGGTGAGGGGGAGGAGGCTTTACTGGAAGTTTGAGAAATTGATGTTCATGCCATCAGGTTAGAGGCTACCCAGATGGAATGTAAGGTGTTGTTCTTCAAACCTGAGATTCCCCTTCTCTGGCCCTGTATCTCTTTCACCAATCAATTTCCCAGCTCTTTACATCACCCCTCCTGTTTTCACCAACCACCTTGTGTTTCCTCCTCCCCTCACCCCCCCCCCCCCCACCCTCTAACTGATTCCTCATCCTTTTTCCTATAGTCCTGGTGAAGGATCTCAGCCCGAAATATCGACTATATTCTTTTCTGTAGATGCTGCCTGGCTTGCTGAGTTCCTCCAGCATTTTGTGTGTGTTGTTTGGCTTTCCAGCATCTGCAGATTTTCTCTTGTTTGTGATTGGACTCAGCCCATCAAACAGCTCTTGTCACATCTACCAGAGTCTGCAGATCCTTCAGCCACTTAAATCCATGGAACAGACATGAATGCAAGCCCATTTTTATTATGGAGATTGCCTAAAATGTTGTTCAATGGAGGATGGGAGCCAGCTTGTGGCTTTTTTAAAAAAGTAACACGCACAAAATGCTGGAGGAACGGGTCAGGCTGCATCTCTGGAGGGAAATGAACAGATGACATTTCAGGCATTGACAATTTATTACTCTCCATAGATACTGCCTGGCCTGCGCAGTTCCTGAAATCTTATGTGTGTGTGTTACTCCAGATTTCCAGTATATGCAGAATCTTCTGTGATTTGTAACTTTACTTTTCATGGCTTTCCTTGTTACTAACGATTGCTTGCTGATGTATAAATAGTTTCTTTCCTGTGTATTTCCACCCAGCCCTGCCACGCTCTTCTCCGCGTGGGAACCTGCTTCCAAGCTGTCAGCAATCGGGTCCAGCTACAAGTCCTGGAAGTCCAGAATCTGCCAAGTTCCTCACTTCCTTTGACACTAAGTAGGTGTTTTTCCAGAAATCTTGAAATTATTAATGAAAGTTTTAAGATGTTGCGGAAAACCTTAAAATAGATGAGTGTGTAGGTGGCGGGTTGTAATGGGGATGTGGGGATAGGTGTTGGAGAATTTTTGGCATGGCCATTATTGGGGAGAGGAAGCAATACGACAGGCCACAGGGAAGGATCCATTCACTACGACAGTGAAGACCTGAGGTATGATGTTACCCTGAGGCAGTGGGTTGAAGGGATAACAGGTGAGTGAGTGTCAAGGATCAGTGAGTGATGGAGCAGCAAGGATTAGGAGACAAATTCCAGTGCATTTGGGGAATGTGTATTCCACAGGAAAAAAATCCTATTGGGGTCATACAGTGAAACAGCATAGGAACAGGCTTTCTACCCATCCATCCATGCTTGTCATCACTATTTACTGACTCTTGATATGTGGCCTCCTATGCCTTGGCAATTCAAGTGCTTCTCGTTGGAGAGAGTTTGTTCTAAAGGCAACTTACTGTAAATCAAGCAAGAAGTAGAAGAAGGAGGAATACATTCAGCCCTTTGTGTCTGCTGTACTAGTCAGCAAAATCATGGGCAAAGGAAACACAGAGTCATAACTACATCACAGTAACAGGCCCTTCAGCCCATCTGGTCCATGCCAGACCATTTAAACTGCCTACTCTCATCGATCCAGAGACATAGAAAACCTACAGCAAATACAGGCCCTTCGGCCCACAAAGCTGTGCCGAACATGTCCTTACCTCAGAACTACCCAGGCTTTACCTATAGCCCTCTATTTTTCTAAGCTCCATGTACCTATCCAGGAGTCTCTTAAAAGACCCTACTGTATCCACCTCCACCACCACTGCCGGCAGCCCATTCCACGCACTCACCACCCTCTGCATAAAAAAACTTACCCCTGACATCTCCTCTGTACCTACTTCCAAGCACCTTAAAACTATGCACTCTCATGCTAGCCATTTCAGCCCTGGGGAAAAGCCTCTGACTATCCACACGATCAATGCCTCTCATCATCTTGTACACCTCTATCAGGTCACCTCTCATCCTCCTTTGCTCGAAGGAGAAAAGGCCGATTTCACTCAACCTATTCTCATAAGGCATGCTCCGTAGTCCAGGCAACACCTGCTCTGGGACCATAGCCCTCCCGTTCGTGTACCTATCCAAACTTCTCTTAAACATTGAAATTGAATTCGTATCCACCACTTGCACTGGCAGCTTGTTCCACACACTCAACACCTTCTGAGTGAAGAAGTTTCCTCTCATGTTCCGCTTAAACATTTCACCTTTCACCCTTAACCTATGACCTCTAGTTGTAGTCCTACATACTGTGGTCAGTGGGGAAAAAACCTGCTTGCAAATACCCTATCTATACCCCTTATAATTTTGTATATCTCTATCGAATCTTATCTCTATCCAATCTTCCCTTTATCTTCTACGTTCTAGGGAATGAATTCTAATATTATCTAGCATCTCTGATGAAACTCCTAGGAATATGTCTGTAATTTAACCAGCAGCTGATTTTGAACTGAGCTTCAGCAGATTTAAGCAAGATGAAATGGATTTAAGTAGCTTACCTAGGACATGTTTATACCCTACTCAAAGCCTGGATGTAATTTTTTAGGGTTCACCAGAAATGCAAATCAACATTTTATGTGTTTTTTTTAATGGGAGGATATCTGTGGGGAGAAGAACCAGTGGCGTTCGATAATTCTGTGCTCCTCTGAGCCATAAAGACACAAACTTTACCTACTACTTTTCTATAGGATCAAGGATCCTCATTTGCCATACACATTTACATGTAATAGAAATTTGTTGTGATGTGTTGGCACGATATGCAAATAACACAACAATATTCAGCAATTATAAAGAATGATATACAAGTACAGAAATGGAATAAAATATGCATAAATACCGGCTTAGATTTGCAATGTAAACAACATTATAAAAAGTGGTTTAAAGTGTTTACAGTGCATTGACTGAAGTAATAGAGGGGGCGGTGTTCATCTAATTAGAACGGTTTATCAGATTAACTACCTCGGGGGAAGAAACTTCTAAGATGATGTGAAGTTTTTTGTTTTTTGTTAGCCCTATAGCACTTTCTAGAAGGGAGCTTTTGGAAAAGGCAATTTGCAGGGTGGGTTGTGTCAGCAGTGGGTTTTCCTGCCCGCCTCTTTGTGCTGGACAGATACAAGTCCTGCTGTGATTATGGACTGCAGCCAATGACCTTTCCTGCTGTCCTGACAGTTCACTGTGGTTTTCACATATTGTGAGAGGATGTGGCACTACACCAGACAGTTGTAATAGTGTGTGCTTTCTCTATCCAGCTTTCTATGTGAAAATAATGATGGAGACAAAGAATGGGCTGTTTGACTCAAAGAAGACTCGCCCTGTGAAAGCTGTGAACGGCCAAGTGAAGTGGGGAGAAACATTTCTCTTCCCTGTTACTCAAAATGAGCTCCAGTTCCAGAGAGTTAGTTTTACCCTGAAACTCTACAGCAAGAGTTCGGTCAGAAGAAAGCAGCACTTGGGCCAGGTACGTCCTACTCATTCCACAGGCCGGGAGTATCTACTGATGGCAAAGAAGCTCAAGTATGACTCTTTCAAGACATGCTGTTAAACTTGCTTTCAGAAAGAAAGCTCTGTGTTAAATGAAGAACAGTGTGTGGGATAGGATCATAGTGAGCAAGTGTGGAAAGAGAGGCTGCCATTCAGTGCTAGTGAGTGAGCAAGACTGCACAGCCCTCGACAGAAGCAGCTCAGATGGTGCTGCTTCACATCCACACCCACAGATCTCAGAAACATAGGTAGTAGCTGTTCCCACCGGGCATACACGAGCAGCACAGAATGTGAATGAAATTCCAACATTCAGTGCCGAGATTCTGGATTATCACCATAAGATTGTAAGATCTAGGAGCAGAATTAGGCCATTTGGCCCATTGAGCTTGCTCTGCCATTTCATCATGGCTGATCCATTATCCCTCTCAGCCCCAATCTCCTACCTTCTTCCCGTACCCCTTCATGCTCTAACCACTCAAGAATCTATCAACCTCTGCCTTAAATATACCCAATGACTTGGCTTTCACAGCTATCTGTGGCAACGAATTCCACAGATTCACCACTCTCTGGCTAAGGAAATTTGTCCTCCTCTCCATTCTAAATGGATGCCCCTCTATTCTAAGGCTGTGTCCTCTGGTCTTAAACTCCTGCACCATAGGACACATCCTCTCCACATCCACTCTATTGAGGCCTTTCGTCATTCAGTAGGTTTCAATAAGGTCACCCTTCATTCTTCTGTATTCCAGCGAGTACAGGTCCAAAACCATCAAATGCCCTTCATATGATAGTCTTTTCAATCGTGGAATCATTTTCATGAACCTGCTTTGAACCCTCTCTAAAGTCAGCACATCCCTCGTAGGGTAAGGGACCCAAAATTGCTCACAATACTCCGTGAGGCCTCTCCAGTTTTTTGAGATAAAAGCAGGAACAAACAGTTAATCTGGACATTAACTGGGGCATCGAATCCACTCACGCTTGGATTTCCCACGTTAGGAAAAATAAACAGAAAATGCTGAATTTACTTAATTGTTTTGGGGGGTGGGGTTGAGGGGTTGCAGAGAGATGTTTTTACTTCAGATTTCCAGTGTTTCCTCTTTCCAGGTTAGTGGGTTTATTTCTGGAGGCTTTATGGGAATGGAATAATACCGCTGGAAGTTGCCAAAGAGAGAAGTTTACATTTGTAAGGCACATGGCAACCTACTCTAAGGTGTATAATACAAAAGGAAGGGGATTGATGTGAGGAAGAGTGGGCAGAGTTAGAAAAATAATGCAATGTATAAATAGTAGTTGTTGCATTGTTAGACATGGTCCAAAATTCCCCCATTGAATCCTTTCCTGGTCTGTTGCACTTGTTGAAAATTGTTGATTGATTGAGTAATTGGATTACTTTGAAATAGGATTTATAAATCAAGATCCTGGGGACCTTCAGCATATTTCAATAACCTTGGCACCATTCTAAAAGTAAACAGTGTTGCTTTTGATCTGGGAGATAAACGTGTCTTTGTTCTGGCTGTTGTCTCAAAGCACGGGTGACGCCCCAGTATCTCTGCACTGACTGTTGGAATTTCAATCACATTCTATGCTGCTTGTATATGCCTGGTGGGAATGGGTACTTGCTATGTTTCTGAGATCTGTGGATGCGGAGATTCCACCACCTGAGCCGTTTCGGTCGAGGGCTGGGTCAAGCTGAGCAGAGCTGGGAAACTCTTGAGCAGACTTGTTTGCTCACTGAGTCTCTAAGACTGACAGCCACTCTTCCCACACTTGCTCACTTTCTTTAATCGTTTTCCACATACTGTCCTTTTTCATTTAAAACATACTTTCAGTTCAGACCACGAGCAGTTCCTATCATAACCTGGGGACTTACTGTACTTGAAGCTGGTGGGCGGAGAGCCTTTCATAGAAGACCAGTATTACATGGTGCGATGTTTTAACCCACTACATGTCGTCCATTCCATGACTTTACTGAGCAAGGCTATTTATATCTAACAAAGCTAGTCAATGATGAAATTGTGCTAGCAAGTCTTGTCAAGCATTGGCCCTTCAAAATCAATCTTTCTTTCTTTATTTTTTATTTATTGAGATACAGCATGGAGTAGCCCTTTATGGTCCTTTGAGCCTGCCCCCAGCAATCCTTCCATTTAACCCTAGCCTAATCACAGGATAACTTACAATGACCAATTAAACTACCAACCGGTGGAGTGAGCACCTAGAGGAAACCCACACAGACATGGGGAGAATGTACAAACGCCTTATAGGCAGCAGCAGGTGTTGAACGCAGGATCACTGGTACTATGAAGTGTTGTGCTAACTACTACCCTACAATCCTGCCCCATGAGTTAAAATAAATACATAGATCACAGCTGTTTTCCAAAGCACAATTTGCCAGGAGTACAGGCTTTGGGCACTAGCTTTATGGAAAACAGGAGAATGGGGTTGTGGGCATAATAAATGGGCCATGAAGGAAAGGTGGAGCACACTCGATGAGCTGAATGGCTTAATTCTGCTCCTTTGTCTTACGGTAGATCAGTGTAACCTATTTCCACCTGTTATCAATTTTTGTCACATTCTTGCTGCTGGCATGGACTGCTGAGACGAAAATACGCCCGTAGCCTCAACCACCTCCTTTGAAATCTGCTTAACTTTTTCCTGCTCATGGACATATCAACCCTTCACCAGACAAGGGCTAGGGGAAAGTAATAACTTGTAATTTAATTGTTTGTAATTTAGTTGGATATTTCTGAGCCATTTCAGCAACGTAGCTACAGCTAGAGACAGATTAAGTAATCATAAATAAGCTTTGAGGGGTGGGGAAGCAAATTGCACGATTTAACTGGGATGAGTTTTGCTTCAACAAGCCAGGTGATTGTTTGCATTGTGCAATGCAAGAATTACACCCTTCATGAGGTCATCATTGACATACTTCTATAACTTTCCCTCTAGCCATTTAGTTTTACCACAAAGATACTACTCATTAAGGTTTCAATTAAATGTGTAAGGCAACACCATTGGTTTGGTTATCAATTACTGTACTCTAAGTAAAATCCTTACACACAGATAAGGGGCCAACATCAGCTATATCACTTTCACTCGCACATGTTTGGCCATTCATTCTGTAGTTTCAAAAGATCTGTTTCCTCTCGGAAGCCAAAGAAGCCTTTGTAGTGCAAGGCCTCTTAGATTACAGTACAAATAAATCTATAAGGGCTTGAATTACAGGCTTAGTTTAGAACTCCGAAAATTACATTGAGAAATATACCGCTAAACCTTTCTTGAAATGTACCGCACGAACTGGTGGGTGCATAGAATGCACTGCCAGGAATGGTTTTAGAGACAGATAGAGACAGTTAAGAGACACGTAGATGCAAGTAAAATGGAGACAGACCTATGTGTGAGGGAAGAGTGAGACTGATCTTAGAGTACACTAAAAGGTCAACACAACTTTCTTTACCCTCTAACCCACCAAATTTTGGGAGTTCATAGAACACAGAATAATACTGCGCTGTACTGTTCTATGTTCTATGAACTTCTGAACTCCGGTGAGCCAGAGGCTAAAATAGGGGAGGAGAAACACTTTTTGCCAGTTGTGGGCTGAGGGACAAGACAAGGGGGTGGTTGTGGTCATTTATATTTCACAATGGTGGCACCTACCTTAATTTTAACAACTAATTGAGTCTAACCATGGCTGAGCAGTCTTTCCAGACTTCGGGAAGCTTCCCACATAAAGGAGGTGCGATGGCCAGAATCCATGAGGGAGGTGGCTCAGGAGGAGTAGTTGGGTGGAGAGTCCTGACCGACATTTGGTAACTTCCCTTCCTTACAAGACTTGCCTCTAGACATTAAGTGTTGGGATCCTGGACATTAATTAAGCAAAGTGCTGAGATCCTCCTTCAATAGTGAAAAGCAGAATGTTTTCAAACACTGAAGAGAAGAACAAAAATCTTGGGGTGAAGTGTCTGAATCCGGTGCAGGAGAGGCCTGACTTGCATTCATTCATGGCCCCATGAATGATGGAAGATTACATTGCCCCATATTACAACAACTTGTCATGGGAAGCATATCATCTGTGTGTGCATCAAGAAATGCAAACTGAAAAAGATAAAGTTAGCAAACACGAGGAAATCTGCAGATGCTGGAAATTCAAACAACAACACACACAAAATGCTGGTGGAACACAGCAGGCCAGGCAGCATCTATAGGGAGAAGCGCTGTTGACGTCTCGGCCCGAAACGTCGACAGCGCTTCTTCCTTGAAAAATATAAATTATGGTTTATTTGCTTCACAAATTTTGTGAGAGCAAATTTTATTCTGTTCACGAATTTTTAGGTTGGAATTTGTAACAGTGACTTTCCATTACCTAAACTGTAAGACCATAAGATATAGGAGCAGAATTAGGCCATTTATCCCATTTGAGTCTGCTCTGCCATTCAATCATGGCTGATCCATATTTTTCCTTCTCCAGCCCCACTGCGTGGCCTTCTCCCCCGTAGCCCTTGATGCCGTATCCAATCAAGAACCTATCAAGCTCTGCCTTGAATATACCCAATGACCTGGCCTCCACAACTGCCTGTGGTAATAACTTCCACAAATTCACCACCCCCTGGCTAAAGAAATTTCTCCACATCTCTGTTTTAAATAGATGCCCCTCTATCCTGAGCTGTGCCCTCTTGTTCTAGACTCGCCCACCACGGGAAACATCCTTTCCACATCTGTTCTGTCAAGGCATTTCAACATTTAAAAGGAGGTCTCCCCTCCACCCCATCCTTTTAAATTCTAGTGAGTACAGACCCAGAGCTATCAAACGTTCCTCATAGGATAACCCTTTTATTCTCCGAATCATCTTCGTGATCCTCCTTTGAACCCTCTTCAATGAAAGCACATCTTTTCATAGATGGAGAACAACAAAGACCGGTTACACCTGAACCCAAAGGGGTCCAATATCCTTGCAGGCAGGTTTAATAGAGCTGTTAGGGAGGGTTTAAACTAATTTGGCAGGGGGATGGAAACCAGAGTGATAGGCTGAGGAAGGGGAAAACAGAAATAAATCAAAGATAGCTTGCAACAGAGATGATAGAAAGGACAGGCAGGAGATGATGCATAATCACAGCCAGTGGAATGAATTACAAGGCAATAGAGGCATACAAACATAGAAAACCTACTGCACAATACAGGCCCTTTGGCCCACAAAGTTGTGCTGAACATGTCCCTACCTCAGAAATTGCTAGGCTTACCTATGCAGTTAAAACAGAAAGCAACAAATACTGGAGTGAAAGTGTTATATTTGAATGCATGCAGCGTAAGAAATTAAATGGACGATCTTGAAATTCAGCTACTGATTGGCAAGTATGATGTTTGACCGACAGACATACAGACATACTTTATTGATCCCGAGGGAAATTGGGTTTCGTTACAGTCGCACCAATCAAGAATAGTGTAGAAATATGGCAATATAAAACCATAAATAATTAAATAATAATAAGTAAATAATGCCAAGTGGAAATTAGTCCAGGACCAGCCTATTGGCTCAGGGTGTCTGACACTCCGAGGGAGGAGTTGTAAAGTTTGATGGTCACAGGTAGGAATGACTTCCTATGACGCTCAGTGTTGCATCTCAGTGGAGTCGAACGTACTCCTGTGCCTAACCAGTACATTATGGAGTGGATGGGAGACATTGTCCAAGATGGCATGCAACTTGGACAGCATCCTCTTTTCAGACACCACCATCAGAGAGTCCAGTTCCACCCCCACACCATCACTTGTGATCATGTTGTGGCCATCTCTGAAATGGCTAAAGGATGTCTGCCTTTGGGAGCTGAATGTCCAAGGATATACAGTGTATCGGAAGGATTGGTTAGTAGGCAGAAGGGGTGGTGTGGCCCTGTATTTACGAAATATTAAATCATTAGAAAGGGATGACATAGGATCAGAAGGTGTAGAGTCTCTATGGGTTGAGTTAAGAAATGGCGAGGGTAAAAGGACCCTAATGGCAGTTGTATACAGGCCTCCAAACAGCAGCCAGGATGCTTTTTTAAGTATATAAAGGGTAAAAGAGAGCTGAAGGTAGTCATAGGACCAAAAGAAAATGACGCTGGAGATATTGTAATGAGAGAGACAGAGGTGGCAGAGGAACTGAATGCATACATTGCTTCAGTTTTCACAGTGGAAGACATGAGCAGTATACCAGACATTCAAGAGTGTCGGAGAAGTGAAATATATGTAGTGAAAATTAGGACTGAGAAGGTGCTCAGGAAGCGTGATGGTCTGAGGGTGGATAAATCTCCTGGACCTAATGAAATGCACCCTCAGGTTCTGAAAGAAGTAGCTGGAGAGATCGTGGAGGCATTAACTATGATCTTTCAAAAATCAATAGATTCTGGCATTGTACCAGATGGCTGGAAAAGTTGCAAATGTTACTCTGCTATTTAAGAAGGGTGGGAGGCAGCAGAAAGGAGATGATAGACCTGTTAGTGGTCATCAGTGATTGGGAAATTGCTGGAATCGATTGTTAGGGATGAGATTATGGAGTACCTGGAGGCACATGTCAAGATAGGCCAAAGCCAGCATGGTTTCCTGTAAGGAAAATACTGCCTGAATAAGCTACTGCAATTTTTTTGAGGAAATTATAAGCAGGGTTGACAAAGCAGATGCAGGATTTTCTGAGGACCTTTGACAAGGTGCCACACATGCTGCTTTGCAAGATAAGAGCCCATGGAATTACAGGGAAGTTACTAGAATAGGTAGAGCATTGGCTGATGGGTAGAAAACAGAGAGTGGGAATAAAAGGATCCTATTCTGGCTGGCTCCCGGTTACCAGTTGAGTTCCACAAGGGTCGGTGTTGGAACCACTGCTTTTATGATGTATTTCAATGATTTGGATTATGGGATTAATGGAATTGTGGCTAAATTTGCTGATGGTACAAAGATAGGTGGAGGAGCGGGTAATGTTGAAGAAATGGAGAGCCTGCAGAGAGACTTAGATAGTTTAGGGGAATGGACAAAGAAGTGGCAAATGAAATACAATGTTGGAAAGTGTATGGTCATGTACTTTGGTGGAAGAAATAAATGGGCAAACTAGAATTTAGATGGGGAGAGAATTCAAAATGCAGAAATGCAAAGAGACTTGGAGTCCTTATGCAGGATATCCTAAAAGTTAACCTCCAGGTTGAGTCGGTGGTGAAGAAGGCGAATGCAATGTTGCATTCATTTCTAAAGGTATAGAATATAAGATGAGGGATGTGATGTTGAAGCTCTATAAGGCACTCATGTGACCACACTTGGAGTTTTGTGTGCAGCTTTGGGCTCCTTATTTTAGAAAGGAGATACTGACATTGGAGAGGGTTCAGAGAAGGTTCATGAGAATGATTCCAGGAATGAAAGGGTTACTGTATGAGGAACATCTGACAGCTCTTGGGCTGTATTCCCTGGAGTTCAGAAGAATGAGAGGGGATCTCGTAGAAACATTCCGAATGCTAAAAGGCCTGAATAGATATGGCAAAGTTATTTCCCATGGTAGAGGAGTCCAGGACAAGAGGGCACGACTTCAGGATTGAAGAATGTTCATTTAGAAGAGAGATGCGGAGGAATTACTTTAGTCAGAGGGTGGTAAATCTGTGGAATTTGATGGCATGAGCGGCTATGGAGGCCAAGTCATTGGATGCATTTAAGGCAGAGACAGATAGGTTCTTGATTTGCAAAGGTATCAAAGGGTATGTGGAGAAGGCAGGGGAGTGGGGATGACTAGAAGAATTAGATCAGCCCATGATTGAATGGCAGAGATGGGCCAAATGGCCTACTTCTGCTCCTATATCTTATGACCTTATAAAAGCCCAGGATTGTTCACAATACTCAGTGAGGCCTCACCAGTGCCTTATAAAGCCTCAGCATCATATCCTTGCTCTTGTATTCTAGACCTCTTGAAATGAATGCTAAATTTGCATTTGCCTTCCTCCTGATTCTACCTGAAAGTTAGCCTTTAGGGTGTTCTACACAAGGACTCCCAAGTGCCTTTGCATCTCACATTTTTGGATTTTCTCCCTATTATAGAAAATAGTCCTGTATGTTCATTTCTTCTACCAAAATGCGTGACCATGCATTTTCCAACATAGAATTTCAGTTGCCACTTTCTTGCCCATTCTCCTAATTTGTCCTTCTGTAGACTAGCTGTTTCTCAACACTACCTGCCCCTCCACTAATCTTTGTATCATCTGTAAACATGGCAACAAAGCCATTTATTCCATCATCTAAATAATTGATATACAACATAAAAAAAACAATCACAACACTGACCCCAGTGAAACACCACTAGTCACTGGCAACCAACCAGAAAAGGATCCTTTTACTCCCACTCACTGCCGCCTACCTATCAGCCAATAACTTTCCTTGTAATACCAAGGGCTGTTAACTTGGTAAGCAGCCTCATGTGTGGCACCTTGTCAAAGGCCTTCTGAAATTCTGAAAATCCAAATATACATCATCCATTGCATCCCCTTTATCTATCCTAATTGTAATCTCCGCAAAGAATTTTCAACAGGTCAGGCAAGATTTTTCCTTAAGGAAGCTATTCTAACTTTGCCCTATCTTGCCCTGTGTCACCAAGTACTCCATAACCTAATCCTTAAAAATTGACTCCAACATCTTCCCAACTACTGAGGTCAGGCTAACTGGTCTATAATTTCCTTCCTGCTGCCTTCCTCCTTTCTTAAAGAGTGGAGTGACATTTGCAATTTTCCAGTCCTCTGGCACAATGTCAGAGTCCAATGATTTTTGAAAGATCTCCATAATTTCTACCGCTACCTCTTTCAGAACCTTAGGGTGCAGTTCATCTGGTCTGGGTGACTTAGCACCATTAGGCCTTTTAGCTTTTTGAGCACCTTCTCCCTTGTAATTGTAACTGCACTCACTTCTCTTCCTTCACACCCTTGAAAATCTGACTCATTGCTAGTGTCTTCCATAGTGAAGATTGAGGCAAAATACTCATTTAGTTCATCTGCCATCTCCTTGTCCCCCATTATTATTTCTCCATTCTCATTTTCTAGCGGTTCTATATACACTCTCATTTCTCTTTTATTTTTTTAAATACTTACTAAAAGCTTTTACTATCCACTTTACTATTGTTTGCTTGCTTGCTTTCATATTTCATCTTTTCCCACCTAATCATTATTTTAGTTGCTCGCTGCAGTTTTTTAAAAGTGTCCCAATCCTCTGATTTCTCACTATTTTTTGCGTTATTATATGTCCTCTCTTTTGCTATTACGTTAACTTTGACCTCCCTTGTCAGCCATGGTTGTGCAATTTTGCCATTTGATTATTTCTTTGTTTTGGAATACATCTATCCTGCACCTTCCTCATTTTCCCCAGAAACACATGACACGGGGGTCATATCTATACAGAATACTGTAGGGAAGAAGTTGCCTTTTCTCAACTATTAACCAATTGTGAAAGATACTGCTGATAATTTGGTTCTTAGAATAAGCAGCTCGATTCCTAATGACACCTGAATCTCCTTTGATGATGTACTGCTGTGTGCTTGAATAGTTTTCGCGTTCTCAGTAAGACTTTGATACTGCTCCCCCATTTTGAGTAGTCAAGTGCCAGCGATTTCCTTGAGGAGGATTTGACAATATCCTTCCACTCTGTCCACTTGATGAATTTTTTTTGTGACTGAACTTGGAGTAGATTTGTTTGTAAGTTTAGTTACAGTGACGTGGAGTTGAGCAAATGTAAATAAGGCCTCTATCCTCTGTGTTGGGAACGTTGGCCTGGAGGAGGACACTGACTTTGGTTTGCTTATGCTGCCAGTAGATATGCAGGATTTTGCAGTGGTAACGTTAGTGGTCTCTCTCCGGTGCTCTGGGGTGTATGTTGATGTCTCTGAAGCATACGAGAGAGTGATGATCTAGAAAATGAATTTCAAGAGCAAACATGAGGAAATCTGCAGATGCTGGAAATTCGAACAACACACACAAAATGCTGGTGGAACACAGCAGGTCAGGCAGCATCTGTAGGGAGAAACACTGTCAACGTTTTGGGCTGAGACCTGACGACAAAGGGTCTCGGCCCGAAACGTCGACAGTGCTTCTCCCTATAGATGCTGCCTGGCCTGCTGTGTTCCACCAGCATTTTGTGTGTGTGTTGTTAAATGAATTTCAAGTTGGTCTTTGGTAACATATACAGTATTGTGCAAAAGTAATGTGAAAAAAAATCTGTAACATGAAAATGCTTTCAAGATAATGAAAAGTTTCTAAATATCAACAATTTATTAGAAAGAGCCATAAACAGTAAAAGACTAAATTAAACCAATATTTTGTGTGACCAGCCTTTGCTTTTAAAACTGCATCAGTTCTCTTGGGTACGCTGTCATGCAATTTTATAAGAAAATCAGCTAGTAGATTGTTCCAAGCATCTTGGATAATTTACCGTAGTTCTGCAGACTTTGGCTGTCTAGCTTGCTTCTATCTTTCCAGGTAACCCCACAAGCCTCGATGATGTTGATCAGAGCTTGAAGGCCATACCACCTGAAACCATATTTTTAAAAATCTAGGGTACCTAAAACTTTTGCAGAATACTGTATATATTTTGATAATAAATGTACTTTGAGCTTTGAACAGGCCATGAGTTGTCAGCTGGGTCTGAAGACTATAATGCTGGACAGTTACATCGGAGATGATGGGGCATTAGTCAACTAGGTAACAATAGAAACGTAAAAATAATTAGTCATTAAGTAGGTAAATTTTAAGGAATGGTCTACATTTCCCAGGTCACCTGTATTGTCAGGGGAACAACCTGTGTAGTCGATTCAGATTGATAGAGGACTTCTGTTTTGGAGAGAAGTGTAAAGTTATTTCACATTTTAGTGAATGATTCGATGATGATTTGGAGCTTGGCCTCTAAACAAGCACCAAAGCATTGTCTATGAATTACACCTTGGCAACTGAAATTGGAATGACCTTAGTTCTGGAGGTAACATCAGCTGAACAATTTGTCATGTATTATATAGATTAGCTCTACCCCAGCAGGAAGCTTGTTGAAGATAGCTTTAGTTAGTAGTGACATTTGTATTTGAGTGTTGAGGCAGACTTCCTTGACTCTGAGTCCATTGTAGGCACAATGCTTTGTGATCACTGCTCATAAAGAACTAGTTTTCATTTCTGTCCTCTTACTTGTAAGCTAAGACATTTCATGGCCTCTGGGCTAAGATCTTTGGCTTGGAATCTCCTGTGGATTGGGTGATCACTGTGGACTAAGTGATGTCCTCCAGCTTTCCAGGATTAACTGGTGTGGAGCTTTTTTTCTTTTTACAATATTTTTATTCAGAAGGAAAAACAAGATTTCCAGAGTGCAACACATAGATACATCTCAACATAAATTGTGTACATTCATATATTGTAATAAAATTGATCAAAATGTTATAGTATATCACATAAA
The DNA here is from genome assembly GCF_048418815.1 of Hemitrygon akajei. Taxonomy (NCBI): domain Eukaryota; kingdom Metazoa; phylum Chordata; class Chondrichthyes; order Myliobatiformes; family Dasyatidae; genus Hemitrygon; species Hemitrygon akajei. The sequence goes on from NC_133126.1 coordinate 15,267,916, forward strand.
GGTATACCACTCTGTAATCAAAAATTTAAAGATAGGTCATACATCATAGAACATTTTTTTTATATAAAAAAGTCAACCCCCTACCAACTACCAAAGAAAAAAGCTGATAGATGATAATGGATAATTAGGGAAAAAAAACATATTCGCTTAAGAAGAGAAGATAGAAATATACATAAAAGTCTGTGCACTGTTAAACTTAATAAATTGGAAAAGTAATTTAGGAAAGGTCCCCAGCTATCATAAAAAGATTGTTTTGAATTTAAGACTGAGCAGCGGATCTTCTCTAAATTTAAATAAGACATAATATCATGTAGCCATTGAAGATGTGTAGGAGGGGTAGACTCCTTCCATTTAAGCAAGATTACTCTCCTTGCTAAAAGAGAGGTAAAAACTAAAAAGTAGGTTAGAAGTATTTAAAGTTATATCTTCATTTGCAATAATACCAAACAAGGCAGTAAGGGGATTTGGGTCAAATTGGACCCTAAAAAGTTGTGAGAAGGTATGGAATACTTCCTGCCAAACTTTTCAATTTTAGGGCAAAACCAAAACATGAATTAAAGAGGCATCAGCAGAGTTGCATTTATTACAAAGTGGAGAAACATTTGGATAAAAACTGGACAGCTTCTGTTTAGAAATGTAAACTCTATGACCCACTTTAAATTGTAGAAGAGAATGACGGCACAGAAAGATGATTTATTAACCCGTTTAAGAATTTTATTCCATCTTTCATCAGAAATCCGACAATTTAGGTCATCCTCCCAAGCTTTTTTTATTTTATCTAAAAAGTCTTGTCTAGAATCAATCAGAAAGTTATAGATACTGGTAATAGAACCATTAACAAAAGGTTTTAAATTTAAAAGATCGTCCAGTAAATTTTTATCAGGACCTATAGGAAAAGTAATTAATTGGGAACGTAAGAAATCTCTAATTTGAAGGTATCTGTAAAAATGTGTTTTTGGCAGTGCAAATTTAGTTGACAATTGGTCAAATGAAGCAAGAGATCCTGAGATAAACAGGTTCCAAAAACACTTAATACCTAGTTCATCCCAAACCTTAAAGACTTTGTCAGTCATGGAAGGGATAAAAAAATAATTAAGGAGAATGGGAGATGATAATGAAAAATTTGCTAAACCAAAAATTTTTCTAAATTGAGACCAGATCCTTAAACTTTGCTTAACAGTTATTTTATCTGTTGTTTTATTTGCTGAAAAAGAAGAGTATGATCCAAGAAGAGAGACAGTAGAGGAATTTTTTACAGAATTAACTTCTAAGGAGACCCATGATGGGCAATCTTTACGATAAATATAATAGGACCAAAAAGTAATATTCCTTATATTGGCAGCCCAATAGTAAAACCTAAAATTGGGTAAGGCTAATCCACCCATCTCTTTATTTCTTTGTAGGTAAACTTTACTTAAACGAGCTTGTTTATTATTTCAAATATAAGATGTTAAAATTGAATCTAAAGAATCAAAGTAGGTCTTAGGAATAAAAATAGGTAAAGCCTGAAAAAGATATAAACATTTAGGAAGAATCTTCATTTTAATCAAATTAATTTGGCCAATTAGGGATAAAGGAAGAGGAGACCATTTAGAAAGTGTCTTTTTCACATAATTTCACATGTGGAGCTGAACCTGATCCATCACGTTGGTGTAAAATTATGGTTGTTGCGCTACCATGTCCAACAGTTGCTGAACTCTATGTGAAGATGAAGAATCTTCATTAATGAAGTTCCAGTTTGTATTCTTCCATTGTTGCTTTAAGGTGATGCACAGCATTATCATTGTTGTTATACCAATGACAGCCTTCCAAAAAGAAATAACTATCAATTGATTTCCTAGATGTAGGAATAAACCATCTTCCAAAAAACACAAGGAAGAGGAATTGTTCAGTTGAACTGTACATGTCATTTACATTCTTTCAAAGCCAGCAATTTAAGAAAAGATACAGATGGGTTTTTACTACCTTTGTAAGTCCATAAACATAGGAGCAGAGTTAGGCAATTTGGCCCATCCAGTCTGATCTGCCATTCTATCATGGCTGATTTATAAACACTCTCAATTCCATTCTCCTACCTTCTCCCCATAACCTTTGATGCTGTGACTAATCAAGACCCTGTTGACCGCCACTTAAAATATGACTTGGCCTCCACAACAGTCTTGGGCATCACAATGTTAAATCTGTCAGAATGTTTTAAAGTTTATCGTACTATCATAAGGCATAGGTGAACAGCCATTCAGACCAGCCTGTCCATGTCAATTCCTTGTGAAAACTAGACACTTGTCCTTTATCTGGATCTTACTTTCATAGAACTTTAAATAGTACAGCACAGTATGTACGGGCCCTTGGCTAACAATGTTGTGGTGACCTTTTGACTTACTCCAAGATCAATCTAATGCTTCCCTCCTACAAGGCCCTCCATTTTTCTGTTATCCATGTGTCTATCTAGAAATCCTTTAAATGTCTCTATAATGCATCAGCCTCTACCACTACCATGCCTGGCAGCATGTTCCAGGAACCCACCACTCTGTGTGTGTGAAGAAATAAACCAACCTCTGACATCCCCCTAAACTCTCCTCCAACCACCATAAAATTATGCCCTCTCATATTAGCTATTTCAATCCTGGGAAGAAGAAAATTATAAAAATAGGTTTATTTGTCACATGTACATCAAAACATACAGTAAATTTCATGATTTATGTTATCATTTGAAATATGCTGTAGGCAGCCCGCAGATGTTGATATGCTTCTGGTGCCAACACAACATCTGACCAGCTTCCTAGCCCTAACTCGTACATCTTTTTGGAATGTTGGAGGAAACCAGAGCACCCTGAGGAAACCCAGGTGATCACAGAGAGAACATACAAACTCCTTACAGACAACATTGGAATTGATTCCTGTTCGGTAATCACTAGCACTGCAAAGCAGTTGTGTTCATCGCCACACTCCTGTGTTTGAACTAGAATTATGGATTCAACAGTATTTGTTTAGGGAAGTCCAGAGTTGCTTAACTTATTTGAGCAGGTATCTGGTCATCTGTTGAGGGTGCTTCATAATTTTGCTTATTGGATTACTACCAATTGTACCACTCTGATTCTAAAATAAGCTGTCATGTGTAAGGGTAATGGATGGTGCTGCCAATCTTCTGGCCGGTAGCTTAGAAACATAGAAAACCTACAGCGCAATATAGGCCTTTTGGCCCACAAAGCTGTACTGGACATGTCCCTACCTTAGAACTGCCTAGGCTTTACCCATAGCCCTCTATTTTTCTAAGCTCCATGTATCCGTCAAGGAGTCTCTTAAAAGGGCCTATCGTTTCCGCCTCCACCACCGCAGCCGGCAGCCCATTCCACACACTCACCACTCTCTGCGTAAAAAAGACTTACCCCTGACATCTCCTCCATACCTACTTCCAAGCACCTTAGAACTATGCCCTCTCCTGCTAGCCATTTCAGCCCTGGGGAAAAGCCTCTGACTATCCACACGATCAATGCCTTTCATTATCTTGTACACCTCTATCAGGTCACCTCTCATCTTCTGTCGCTCTAAGGAGAAAAGACTGAGTTCACTCAACCTATTCTCATAAGGCATGCTCCCTAATCCCGGCAACATTCTTGTAAATCTCCTCTGCACACTTTCTATGGTTTCCACGTCCTTCCTGTAGTGAGGCGACCAGAATTGAGCACAGTACTCCAAGTGGAGTCTGACCAGGGTCCTAAAAGCTAAAAGTTTAATCAAAGAAATCATTTTAAGGAGCATCTGTAGAGATATGCGGTGTAGAGGATTTCAGAATTTCTTTTCTTTAGGTTTAGTTAAGTGGCAAGAATTCTGAGCCTGCACATGTCTCCTGTCTACAGTATATGTTCTCTTGTTAATGCTGCTTATTGATTTTCTAAATCACCAATTTTCTTTCTAGTGACTTGGGGTAATATAAAGTCTTCCTCTATTCTCCACTCAGACCTTTTACCTCTTCTCCCCTGCTTATTACTTCCCCTGGGTCCCCTCCTCCTCCTCTTTTTCTTATGATCCACTCTCCTGTCCTGTTAGATTCCTTCTTCTCCAGCCCTTGACCTTTTCCACCCACCTGGCTTCATCTATCATCTTCCAGCTAGCCTCTTTCCCCTCCTCCCACTTTTTTATTCTGGCATCTTCCCCATTTCTTCTCAGTCCTGAAGAAGGTTTTCGGCCAAAATGTCAACTTTTTTTTTCATTTCCATAGAAGCTGGCTGACCTACTGAGTTCTTCCAGCATTTTGCATGTGCTGCTCTGGATTTCCAGCATCTGCAGACTTTCTTGTGTTTAGAATGTGTAGACCCCTACTGCTTAATTACGATATGTTTTTTAATGTCTTGTATATTGAAGGGCTCAAATACAGAATGATTTGCAGGAAAGCTTTGATTGCGCAGGGGATTAGCTATTTTAACAGTTGGCAGAAATCCAAATAAGTATTAACTTGAAAGAATGGTGCAGACAAAGGATCAACAGCAAATGAAACACAACTTGCCAATGCCTGGGATAACATTGAAAACTGTGACAGACAAAGGGGGATAGTACCAGGATGTTTGGATTTAAAGGTCAGATTTTTGATGTGAGAGACAAACCATGAAAGGACAGATAATTGATGTCGGTGAGAGTTGAGCAGGAAGGTGAAGGGAGTTTTGACAAGGGAATTAATGAAAACCAAGCCCCTTCTTATTTGATTTATGAAAAAAAAAGTGAAGGCTAGGAAAAATGTAGCCGGAAGAGATAGCTTATTATCCAGAAGAGAAGCTAAAAGATTTTGGAGAAAATAATTGTCGACGTTTCAGGTTGAAACACTGCACCAGGTCACCACAGATGCTGAATTCCTCCATCAGATGGTGCTGTTCCAGATTCCAGTATCTGTAGATCTTGCTTTCAAAATCAAAGAGATGTTCATCTCCCACGTCTCCTGTGCACATATCTCCACTGAGATCCTCTCAAGCAGCATTGCCAGAATTGAGGGATTCTGTCCATATTGTGCTCTCACAGCCTGGTGAGAGGGTGAAGGCAGGTACGGTTTGGGTCACCCAGATAAAGCATCTCAAAGCTGTGGGATTGGCTGTGAGCAAGAACATGTCCTCCATAAAATGAGGTTGTGTGTGCACTGCTCAAAACCCAGTGATATTGAAAGGATCTTTGAGAAATAATAATTTATTTATAGCAATGCACACAGAATACTGGAGGAACTCAGCAAGTCAGGCAGCATCTATGCAAAAGAATAGATAGTTGACATTTCAGGTGGAGACCATTCTTCAGTCCTGAAGAAGGGTCTCGGCCTGAAACATCAACTAACTATTAATTTCCATTCAACACACAAAATGCTGGAGGAACTCAGCAGGCAACATCTATGGAAAAGAGTTTTGGGTTGAGACTTTTCAACAGGACTGGAGAGAAAAAAAAGATGAAAAGTCGGAATTAGAAGGTGGGGGGGTAGGGGAGAAAGAAACATAAGGTGAAACTGGGAAGGGGGCAGGGGTGAAGTAAAGAGCTGGGAAGTTAATTGGTGAAAGCGATACTTAGCTGGAGAAGGAGAAATCTCATAGGAGAGGGCAAGAGGCCATGGAAGAAAGAAAAGGAGGGGTGAAGGAGCACCAGAGGGAGGCAATGGGCAGGTAAGGAGAGCAGGCAAGAGGGAATAGGGAATGGTAAAGACGGGGTATTATTGTAAGTCAGAGAAACCAATATTCATTAGTTTGGAGGCTACCTAAACTGAATATAAGGTGTATTCATTTCCATAGATGCTGCCTAACCTGCTGAGTTCCTCCAGTAGTTTTTTTGTGTGTTGCTTTGGATTTCCAGCATCTGCAGATTTTCTCAAACTATTTATAGAGCACTTTTCACACAGACATGTAATTCAAAGTGCTTTACAATGAGATAAAGTACAAACATGAAAATAAAAGACAAAAAAAATTAGTTAAAAGCAAAGTTAAATAAATAGGTTTTGTGCTGGTTTTTAAGTGTCAGCTGAATCAACACCCTTTAGTTTTAGGTATTGAATTCCACAGTTTAGGAATGTAGTTCTAAAAAGCTGATCTGCCAATTACCTTTTGAGGGAGATTGTTTAATTTGAAGAGACCAGTGGAAGAAGACTTGAGAGCTTGAGCGGGATTATCAAAACAAATGTTACTCTGTGATGAGATATGGCTTTTTAGTAGAAGGTATGTGGGAAAGATCTGCAGCTCAGATTTTTAAAATCTTTTTGAAGGCTTCCTTAAAAACTACTGTTGCAAGAGAAATCCAATTTGGTCAGTTTAGAGAGTCATAGGAATGGACCCTTTGGCCCATCTGAAAGCAGAAGTTTCTTTTAAAGCTGATGGTAATCTTGCAGTTATACGTGTATTGCTAGGGCACCGTGGTAGTGTAGCAGTTAGCACAACACTATTATAGCTCTGGCATTCTGGAGTTCAGAGTTCAATTCCAGTATTGTCTGTAAGGAGTTTATACAATCTCCCTGCAATTGTGTGGATTTCCTCTGGGTGCTCCAGTTTCCTACCACTCTCCAAAGACAAGCAGGGCACAGTTTTAAGGTGCTTGGAAGTAGGTACAGAGGAGATGTCAGGGGTGAGTATTTTACACAGAAGGGTGAGTGCGTGGAATGGGCTGCCAGCAATGGTGGTGGAGGCGGATACGATAGGGTCTTCTAAGAGGCTCCTGGACAGGTATATAGAACCCTAATGGGTAATTTCTAAAGTAAGTATGTGTTTGGCACAGCATTGTGGGCTGAAGGTTCTGTATTGTGTTGTAGGTTTTCTGTGTTTCTATGTACCGATTGGTAGGTTAATTGGTCATTGTAAATTGTTCTGTGTTTAGGCTAGTGCTAAATAGATGGGTTGCTGGGCAGAACAGCTCATTGTGCTGAAAGGGCCTGTTCCACACTGTATCTCTAACTCAAATCAATAAATAATTTTCTTTAACAGGAATGGAAACAACCTTGTGATAGCTATGTAGAGTTGTGTTTGCCTGACCCAAGTGCCTTATTTTTATTGCATTTAAATGATCTGTAGGTGGTGATCGGTTGGGACAGCACTGGAGTGGCTTTGGAACAGTGGCAAGATACAAGCTCCAATCCAGAGAAAATTGTTGTCAACTGGCACAATCTGAGTCTCACCTGAAGCTGCCACACCGAGCTAAACTGTAACTTTACTGGTCAGACTGGACTGGAATATTACTGAATCGTGTTTTTTATAAGTAGATTCACAGGAAACATTAATATGATAATGCAGTGTTCTTAATTTGTAAAACCTGACACTGTTCAAGCATGGAATATATATATAAAAAATGTTGAAGCATACAATAGAATATGTTTGAAATTGCCCAGGGATTTGGGATAGTGATTTCCTAAGCCTCTGGACTGTCTTAACTGACTTGTAATGTGTTCCACATGATAGTACATAAAGTCATTATATTTGCTGTAGGTTCTTTTGTTTCATGGTCATCAGGTAGTAAAACTTTTCTTCATGTATTATGCCAATTGATTAACAACATATATAAATAATGTTCTGATTTAAATTCTGAGTATTTAAAAGGGGACTGTTCCAGTTTGTCTGTTAGCGTGTATTTATAAGTAGTGACTTTGAAAAGGCATCTTTTATGTGAGTTAATAGTCCTGAGTTTTCTCTTTTTAGTTCAACTTGGACATTTATTCTATGACCCCAGTATACTGGAGATGAAAAACTTGAAATATATTAATGAAGGATTTTTATAAAAATCTCCATGTTGTGGATGAGGAAGATGCCTTGCATCAATAAAATGTCAGCTGTTTATTGAGATATTAGCACACTGACTCCAAATAGAAAATGAGGTATTGAGAACACCATACCCTCCAAAGTGCTATACTATTCTGTGTTCTAAATTGTTATAACCATAGTCTTGTAAGCAAAGTAGGAATTTATTTTAAACCTGATGGTGTATTTTTCTGAAGCTTCCCCCACCATTACATAAGCCCTTTAGTTTTTTTATACCAGCTACTGAAAGTGATGTTTCTGAATTTGTTATTTATATTAATCTGTATGTTTTATGTTCAAGCTGCTCTACAGAATATATTATTGGATTTCCTTGGTTTTTGGATAAGATAATTTAACTTATACTTACTCTTGCTTCCACAATAAGCATAGAAGATATTGATACACTATGATAGGGATGACTTAGTTATTGCTATGAGTTAGTTACTGCCTGTTACGCTGCTGATGTTTAGAGCAGCAGTGAAGGTCAACCATCTCTGTCTGTCCGTACCATCGCACAGACTATAGAAGGACTCTTCATTGCTGTTTCTGTAACATTTTTTTTTACCATTCAGGGTTGTTCGCCCTGAGCCAAGCTCCTGAACCTGGAGGACCAATAGACCACTCTTAGTCTGTCCTCTATCTACCCTTTGACCTGTTTGGCATGGGTGACCCTACCAAGAGCCAAAGCACTAGGCCCTGTCTCTAGCCAACATAGATCTCCGGGTCACTGAGGCACGCAGACCTCCAAATCCTATGACAAGGTTGTGGTTCTGTTGGAGGTTGTTGCCGTGAGCTCAACTTAAATATGTGCTGCTTCATACTACTGCACATCCATTAAAACCATTTATTCACAAATGGAAATTTTCAACTAAATTACTTCAAATTAATTAATTTTTTCTCTAATAATGACAGTACGTACCGTTTACAAACTTTTCCTTTCATATCTTTGGTATATGTCCTGAATTTACAAAGTTAACTTTTCACAATTAACAGACCTGCAATACATTCCACCCAGCTTTTTGACTTATGAAATTTCACTCACTGAAACATGTTGCAAGAACGTGTGAAATGTGAAATGGTTGTAATTTGATTTGCAGTAAATATTCCTCAAGTGTAATTAGCTTGAAAAACAACAGAATGTCTTTCCCATCTCAAAGAAAAGGGGGAGGAACCTCAATATTACAGTTTGGTGTTTTAAATCTCTCTTTTTGTGATAGAAAGTAGCTATAGTACTGTGTAAATGTCTTAGGCACATAGCTAGGATGCCTAAGATGTTGCACAGTACTGTATATTATGTCTTTCCAGTTACCAAATACCACTTAATACTACTGAGCTAATACAAAGCTAAGTATTCTTATTTCTGTTTCCCAACCACCTTCCTATTTTTACCAATATACAGTATTGTGCAAAAATCTTAAGGACCCTAGCTAAATATATGTATGCCCAAGACTTTTGCACAGTATTCTATGTTTACAATCATCCTTTTAAAACTGAATAATGAGAACTTAAGAAATCTAAGTAGGCCCCTTATGCCTTTTAAATGTTATCATAGCTGATCCTTTACCTCAGTGCCACAATCCTGCACTGATTCCATAGTCATTGATGTCTGATTAATATTAACAATGAATCTCTAGGCAATTTCTGCTTTGGCCCAACTCTTAGCCAGCTCATTTGGTCTTCATAGGTAATTTAATGTGAAAATCTACAAAGCTTATGTGACATGTGACAAGTTTACCTCATGTCTAAATAATTGGCCAAGATCAACATGGTGATATTTGTCTATCGGGTGTGTGACCATCATATTCTACAGCTGCGCAGAAGCAGAGGCTTTTCAGAAAATTCCTTAGAACGAACAACATGATCTTTGAGAGAATGGGCTGTACATCACTGTCTCAGCCATGTGGGGATGAAGAGTGTGTTGTATCCACTAAAAGCGTCTGCAGCATCGAAATAACTTAAGTATTTGCTTTCCAGTCAATGAAGTAAAAAAATAGAAAACATGACCGCATTAAAATACAAATTACTGTGCGGGGCACTCTGCTTAATCATTCAAGGATATTAATTTCATGTTGCATGTCTCTCACACTTCTCAGCCTCAAGCTGTTCTATTTCGGACTTAGTGCAGAATTCCCAGTAGCTTAAAGAAGGGGTTCCTAACCCAGAATCCATGGACCTCTTGCTTAATGATATTGGTCCATGGCATAAAAAGGGTTAGGAATCCCCACTGTATACTTTCCTCTGATCATTTTAAAATTATGCCCCACTATATTTAGCCATTTCTGCCCTGGGAAAAAGTCTCTGGCAATCCACTCGATCTAAGCCTCCTATCATCTTGTACACCTCTACCAAGTTACCTCACATGCTCCTTTGCTCACTCAAAATAAGTCTTGCAATAATTTCCAGTGTAACTTTCACCAACTCTCTCTGACCTTTGGCAAGTCTTTTGCTAAAAGCTGTTTCAAATATCTTGATTGCACCTGTGTTAATGGCGATTAGAGCAAGGTCTGAGTGAATGATCTTCCCTTCTTCCTCCAGCTTTTCAAATGGACAAAAAACAAAATCCTGAAAAGCTCTTTTCACTAATGTACAGTTTTTCAGATGATCCTCCTGTATTATTTTGTACTGAACTTCTCAGTGGCTATTCACCTCCTCTAGAATCTCATCCATATTCCTTCTATTTGGTGCAATGGTTGTGTAGCTTGGTGTTTGGAAATGCACCTCCTTTTGGCCTATTTAGCTGCAACACCATTAAAAGACCTATTCTCGCTACATTGATGCAGACAGTATATTGAACAGCTTGGGAACAGGCCCTTTGGCTCACTATATCCATGCCACTTTAAACTAATCCTATTTTCCTGTACACAGCCTATAACCCTCCCTTCCCTACGTGTTGCCATGCCTGTCTAAATACCTTGTAAACATTGCTATGTATCTGCTCCTCTGGTAGCTTGTTCCAAACAGCTACCGCTCTGCATGAAACAAAATTTGCCTCGTACATTCATTTAAACATTTCCCATCTCACCATAATTTTATTCCCTCTAGAATTTGACATTTCATCCTGGGGGAGAAAGACAGTCTACCCTACATACATCCTTCATAACTGTATACATTCTCTCAGCCTCTGACGCTCCAGAGAAAACAATTCCAATTTATCCAATCTCTTCTTGTAGAGTAGTGAATACTTTAATCCAGGCAGTGTCCTGGCAAATCTCTTCTGCACCCTCTCCAATGCCTCCACATCCTTCCAGTAATATGGCAACCTGAACTGCACACAATACTCTGAATATGAACCTAACCAAAGCTATATACACCAGCAAAGTAACTTCCCAACTTCTATATTCAGTGCCCTGACCAATGAAAGGAGTATATGTTACATGCTTTCGTCACCACCCTATCTACTTTAGTTGTCACTTTTGGGAAGCCACAGATTGTACCTCAAGATCCCTCTGTATGCCATTGTACCCAAGGTTCTTGCCATCTTCAGAGTTATGAGTGAATCTCCAATTCTGTCTGATGTTCTGCCACCCTCCCTCCAATCAAACAACCTGCATTAATTAATTGCTCCATTGCCTAAGCAATACACACAAAGTGCTGGAGGAACACAGCAGGCCAGGCAGCGTTCTAGAAATAAAACAACGGTCGATGTTACGAGCTGAGACATTTCATCAGTATCCTTGATCCAGATTAGGTGAACTATTTTATTAGGACATCTTCCATCCTTCTGTCTGGCCTGCTGAGTTTGTCCTGCATTTTGTGTGTGTTGCTTGGATATCCTTCTCTTGCTTGTGGCTGCATTGCCTAATACTTGATTGAGTTATGATTTGAAAGTGCCAGTTCACCTTGTTTGGCACCATTGTTTCTGTGGCCCCAGATATGCGTGGTTGGCATTATTTCATTTCCCTGCTTGTATCCATTTGCTGCCTAGGAACCATGTTGCTCTATCAAACCTTCTTGTCTGGTAAAGTCAACATTTTACCTGACAGCCTAATTTATTTTTTCACCCTGCCCGATTATATTTTTTTCCCTTTCACTACAGATATAAAGCAGAAGAGTCCCAACCCAGGGTCCACAGACTCCTCAGTTAATGGTAGGGGTCCATGGCATAAAAAAAAGGTTGAGAACCCCTGAAATAAAGGTACCTTGATATGGCATTAGAGGGACCACAGTTTAGCTTAGAGATACACAGGATTTATGATGGGGTGAGTTCTCGCCCTGCTCAGAAGCTAGGATCGATATACTCTCTGCAAGGATGACAATTGGGAAACTCATGATCCAGAGCAACACATACAAAATACTGGGAGAACTCAGCAAGTCAGGCAGCATTTATGGAAATAAACAAACAGTCAACATTACGGGCAGAGACATTTCATCAGCGTTCTTGATCCAGATTAGGTGAACTATTTTATCTATTTTAACTATTTTATTACATCCCTCTCTCAGAATCTTAATATTTTTTTCCATGTTCAAGTTGCACAGTTTTGGCCACATTAATGATCACAAAGCAGCAAGAGCTTTGAGATGAGTGAAATACCCACCCCAGTAACTACACCACACTCCCCACCACCACCATTCCAGTGATTGCAGTTTTAGTCCAGTGTTCAGTCTCTTAGAACATTTAAAAACTTTTGACAAGTGATCTGAATTACAAATTATGCACCTAACCTCTCGCCTGGTAATCCAACTGCAGTGTACTGTTGTTTATACTGTTGTATAATTCTAAAACTATTTAAATTTATTCCAAAATGAATCATAATAACAATTGCTTCCAGGTAGTTTCATCACTCAGAAGATTAGACAGAACTGCAATCCTGTCATACTTGTGAACCTAATCCAATTTCCTCGTCAGATGTAAATCATGCCATTTCATTTTCAACTTCCTTAGTGGAACTTTTCAGAAAGCAATTACTGGCACATACCTTTCCCCTACCTTGGAGTGCCATGGTAGCATAGCAGTTAGTGTGATGCTATTGCAGCCCGGGATGTCAGAGTTCAGAGTTCAATTCTGCCATCCTCTGTAAGAAAGATTAGATGTTCTTTCTGTGTGCATGTGGGTCTCTTTCAGCTTCTCCCACACACACCTAAGAATTCACAGGTCACTGGAAATTGTCCTGTGATTAGGCTAGGATTAAATCAGCGGGATGTTGGGCAGCGCGGCTCAGCTGGCTGGAAGGTCCTGTGCTGTATTCCTAAATAAATAAATAAATATACCCTCTAGAATCATGCAAATAATCACCATTCGCCCACCCCAGCAGGTGATCACCCAGCCTTCAGTCTTTCGGTCACTCACAGCAAACTTTTTGTTTCAGATTTTAGCCAGAGTGTTTAAGTGTATTTGTGGATTGTGGAAACATTTACTAGTGGAGTGATAGTACAATTGATAGTTGGTACTGAAAGGCTTTAAAGATTCAAGGCAACATGACAATGGATTTCAGTTAAATCTCATCTTTGTCATCATTGATTCAATCTGGTAAACTCCGAAGTTTACCTTGTAGCACCATAAGCTTCTAGGGAAAATAATATCTCTTTATATGTTGATCTTATCTTGTGTAAATGTCAGTGTTTAATTAGTGAAAAATAAATATCTAATTGCATTTATTTGCACTCTGATTTTTTTGTGATGGAAATCTACAGGAAATTATGCAGTGCTTTAGTGAAAACAATCTCTGGAAGCTGATCACTTGATTACAGTCTCTAACCTCCTCACTATGCTCTGGAAATGGACAAGACAAAATCTGAGGGCTAGGTTTGGAGCAATTAGCAATGCACACAAAATGCTGGAGGAACTCAGCAGGATAGGCAACATCTATGGAAAAGAGCAAACAGTCAATGTTTTGGCTAAGACCCTTCATTAGGACTGCAGAAAAAAGATGAGGTCAGAGTAAGAAGGTGGGGGAGGGGAGGAAGAAATACAAGGTAGTAGGTGATAGGTGAAACCAGGTGGGGAGCGTGAAGTAAAGAGCTAGGTATTGGTGAATGAGATAGAGGGATGGAAAAGGAGGAATCTGATAGAAGAGGACAGAAGTCCATGGAAGAAAAGGAAGGGGAGGAGCACCTGAGGGAGGTGATGGGCAGGTAAAGAGATAAGGAGAGAGAGGGAAATGCAAATAGGGAATGGTGAAGGAGGGTGGGGGCCTACGTGGGGTCTGACCAGGGTCCTATATTGCTGTAACATTACCTCTCGGCTCTTAAACTCAATCCCGTGGTCAATGAAGGCCAATGCACCCCATGTCTTCTCAACCACAGAGTCAAACTGCATAGCAGCTTTGAGTGTCTATCTCTATCTCATTCACCAATACCTAGCTCTGACAGCCCTCCACACTATCCACAACATCCCCAATTCTATCAGGCTCGTAAGGCATGACCTGCCCTTGACAAAGCCATGCTGATTATTCCTAATTATATTCTACAGTACCTCTCCAAATGTTCATAAATCCTGCCTCTCAGGATCTTCTCCATCAACTTACCAACCACTAAGGTAAGACTCACTGGTCTATAATTTCCAGGGCTATCTCTACTCCCTTTCTTGAATAAAGGAATGACACCCGCAACCCTCCAATCCTCCGGAACCTCTCCTGTCTGCATTGATGATGCAAAGATAAATCACAAAGATGTATCCTGAAAACTTTCCATGCCTTATCTAATCATACCATTATTTTAATTTTGTCTCGTGTCAATTATGTGGCTTCCAGTTGAATTACTGCAGTACATGTTCAAGTTGTGCAACACAAGTGCCAGGCCTAAATAAGGATGTTACCAATAGTGTGTTGGTTTGTTTTCACAGGGAGGGGGTGGCCTTCAGCTTTGTACTGTAATCATCAGATAAGAAAGTTCATCTCTGAAGTCTTACTCAACCCGGATCCACTGGAGCTTTCTTACATCAGCTATGATTATTGTGTTTCACTCTGTTGCATCAATATCATTTTAGTTTAAGATTTGCTAATTTAATTTATTAAATTTGTTCTCATGAAATGGAATGTACGTTATATCAAAACTGACATCACATTGAAAAGAATGAGCAGGAAATTATTGCAATCGAACTTGCATCCACCAATTCCACAGGCAGCTCATTCCACACTTACACTACCCTCTGAGTGAAGAGGTTCTCCCTCAGATTCCCTTAAATCTTTCACCTTTCATCCTCAACCTATGACCTCTAGTTCTAATCTCATCCAAAATTTGGATATCATTATAAGATTATCCCTCATTTTCCTGCACTCCAGTGAATAAAATCCTAATCTAGTCAACCTTTCCCTATAACTCAGGTTCTCAAGACCTGGCAACATCCCTGTAAATATTCTCTGCACTCTTTCAAGCATCTTGATACATTTCCCGTAAGAAGGTGACCAGAACTGCACACAATACCCCAAATTCGGACTCACTAACATTGTACGCAACTTCAGCATAACATGCTGCACTCAGTGCCCTGATTACTGAAGGCCAATGTGCCAAAAGCTCTCTTTATGACCCTGTATACCTGTGATACCACTGACAGAAAAAGAATTCAAACAAAACACAAAGAATCACTGAATTATACAACACTGAAACAGGTCCTTCAGCCCAATCCATCCACCTAAGGTGCTTACCTGAGTTGATTCTATTTGCCCACATTTGATCCATATCCCTCTAAACATAAAACTTTGAATAGTACAGCACAGGAACAGGCCATTCGGCCCTCAGTGTTGTGCCGAACCAGCTGAAAAGCAAATCAAAAACACCCAAACACTAATTCCTCCTACCTATGCCATGTCCATATACCTCCATCTTCCTTAGAGAGTGGTTGGTGCATGGAATGCACTGTCTGAGTCAGAGGTGGAGGCAGACACACTAGTGAAGTTTCAGAGACTACTAGACAGGTATATGGAGGAATTTAAGGTGGGGGGTTATATGGGAGGCAGGGTTTGAGGGTTGGCACAACATTGTGGGCCGAAGGGCCTGTAATGTACTGTACTATTCTATGTTCTGTTCTTACATTCATGTACCTATCTTAACATCTCTTAAAAGCCTCCAATGTATTTGCCTCTACCACATAAGAGACAGCACATTCCAAGTATCCATGACTTTCTGAGCAAAAAAACTTACCCCTCACATCCCCCTTGAATCTACACCCTCTCACCTTCAATGTATGCTCTCCGGTCTTAGACAACTCAACCCTGGGAATCAGATACTCTCCATTACACTCTATCTGTGCCTCTCATAATCTTTTTTTTTAAACTTTTTTTTATTGTTTTCAAATAGTTACAGAATAAATGTGTATGAAAAAAAACTGTGTTACCCAGCCCCCCTCCCCTTAACCCCTCCTCCCTAACATCCCTATTAAAAAAATAAGAAAGAAAGAAAAAAAAAGGAATGCCTGGATATTGGAAGATCCCCACATGCTCCATGGAGTTCGTAATAACTTTAGTATATATATTTATTTCTTTCCCCAAGTAACCAATTATTTCATCTTCGGAGCACCTATTTATTTAATCCTGTCTTTTGTAAATAAGGGCGCCAAATTTTCAAAAATGTTTCATATTTATCTCTTAAATTATAAGTAATTTTTTCAAGTTAATTGTAAACCTCTTTCAGATCTCCCCTCAGCCTCCAATGCTCCAGAGAAGGCAACCCAAATTTATCTAGCCTCTTGTGATAGCACATGCCCTCTAAACCAGGCAGCATCTTGCTAAACCTCTTTACACACTCTCCAAAGCCTCAACATCCTTCCTATAGTGGGGCGATCAGAACTGTACACAATACTCCGGATGTGGCCTAACTAGAGTTTTATAAAATTGCAACATGATCTCCTGACTTTTGAACTCAATGCCTTGACTAATAAAAGCAAGCATTCCATAAGCCTCCTTACCTTATTGACCTGTGGAGCCACTTTCAAGGAGCTATGAACTTGGATTTGAAGATCTCTCTGCTCAGCGACACTGTTAAGGAGCTTGCCCAACTGAAGAGCAACACCTCACATTTATCTTGGTTAAACTCCCATCTGCCACTCTCAGCCCATATCTGCAATTGATCTATATTGTGGTGTATTCTTTGCCAGTCTTCTACACTAACCACAACTCCACTCTACTGGATAGGTACATGGATAGTAGAGATATGGAGGGCTATGGTCCTGGTTCAGGTTGATGGGAGTAGACAGTTTAAATGGTTTGAGCACAGACTAGATGGGCTGAAGGACTTGTTTCTGTGCTGTACTTATGGCTCCACCAATCTTGGCATCATCTGCAAGCTTCCTAACCCACCCACCTATATTTTCATCCAAGAAATTTATATACATTACAAACAGCAGAGGTCCAAGCACAAACCTCCAGCTCGAATAAGTCCCTTCAACCAGTACTGTACCCTCTGTCTTCTATGTGCAAGCCAGTTCTCAATCCAAACAGCCAAATCTCTGCGGATCCCAAGCATCTTAATCTTCTGGATTAGCCTCCCATGAGGGATTTGGTCAAACGCCTTACTAAAATCCACGTAGACAACATCCACTACCCTACCCTCATCAACCTCTCTTGTCACCTTGTCAAAAAACTCTGTCATTGATAAGGCATGACCTGGTATGCTGCCTCTCCCTTTCCTACCACCTACCTGTTCAGATGTCTTTTAAGCATCCCAATTGTACTCACCACCCTGTGTGTGGAAAAACCTACCCTCTCCCCACCCAATTGCTTTAGATCTTTCCCCCTTTTCACCTTAAAGCTATGTCCTCTGGTTTTAGATACCCTATATCCTTAGAAAAAGATTCTGGAAATTCCTCTAGTTGAGGCCCATCATAATTTTATAAACATCACCCCTCCAGCCTTCTTAGATCTAGGGAAAAGTCCAGGTGTTTTGGTGTTCCAGCCATTGTCTCCTGCACTGTTGGAGATCCCATCACACCAGGAGGTATCTCCTCTATAGCTTCCTATCTGATATCGACAAAACCCTATACTTCCTACTTCTAACCATTACCCATGATTGTTTTGTTATGCCCTTTCTTTCTACCTGCTCTTACCCTACTGAATTTATTTCCTCGATCCTCTCTATCCTGTCCGCCATTGTCCAGTCTCTTCCTAATGATATTATTTTTATCTATTTTACTTTATTTATTTAGAGGTACAGTGTGGAATAGACCTTTGTGGCCCCTCGTGCCGCACTGACCAGCAAGCCTCCACAACCCTGATTTAACCTTAACCAAACTGCGAAACAATTTACAATAGCCAATTAAAATACCAGGTACATTTTTGGACTGTGGGAGGAAAGCAGAGGATCTGGAAAAAACCTACATATTCTGCAAAGAGGATGCACAGAAAATGCCAGGATTGAACTCTGAACTCTGATGCTCCAAGCTGTAATAGCGCTGTACTAACTGCTATGCTACCACGGTGTCCAAGGTACATTCAGGTTGCCTATCATGCCCTCCACTTGTCTGACAATTTCAGATAACAAGGCTCCCCACCGCTTCATCTTCCTAATGGATATCCTGTCTTTACAGACCTCCAGCAACAACAATCTGCAGGAGGAAACCCCGGGGAGGGGGGTTTCAGTGGCATCTGTGGGGAGAACAGACTGTCAGCATATTTGGTCTGAGAATAGAGATGGATGCCGGTATAAAGATCCTGGCTACAGACTGAAATATCAATCTTTCAAATCTAAATGCAATTTTTTTAATATTATGACCAATCTTTTTGAGTGACTCTTCTACAATACGATTATTAATTAACCCTTTCTCATAACGCAGCAATAGATCCAGAGTAGTCTGTTATATTGTCACCTCAAAAAGACAATGCTTGGTTTTAATTTTATCAAGGCTCCTTGACTCCCACTATCATGACTTAATTATTTAGCTATTAAATATAGAAAATAAATCGCAAAATTGCATCCTTAATTTTGATTTATTATTTTCTTTATAATAGTTTTTCCCTGAAAATTAAGTTACTTTGATAAACTTCCAACATGGAGTGATATTAAATGCATAGTAGTGATACTGAAAAAAGAAGTAAACCATAGCGATTGCTCCAAGAACGATGGCAGTAACCATACTGATTAAATAGTGCAATGGGTATGCCATTGGTGGGTCATCAACATAAATCTGAAAAGAAAAGTAAAAAAAAAATTAAATACTCTGCATTTTACATTAAATCCTTTTGAAATAGCATACTTTACACTTAAAAATAAATACAAACCATCTAAATAGATTAAGGAAATAATTGTCAGAAAAGTATCTTCCTTTAAAAAGATCCTCCCTGTGGATCTGGGAATACAGACCCATAATTCTTTGGAAGAGGCTGTGGCACAGCAGATAGGATCGTAAAAAAGGCTTTTAGCACATTGGCCTTCATAAATCAATGTACTGAGTACAGGAGATGGGATGTTATGTTAAAGTTGTATAAGAATTTGGTGAGGTATGATTTGGAGTATTGATCATTCTACCTACAGGAAATATATAAATAAGGTTGAAAAAGGACACAGAAAAATTACAAGGCTGTTACCAGGTCTAGAGTATAAGGTAAGGTTGAATAGATTAGGACTGTATTCCTTAAAACGTAGAAGACTGAGAGGGGATTTGATCGAGATATACAAAATTATGAGGGATATATATGGGGTAAATGCAAGCAGATTTTTACCACTGAGGTTGGGTGGGACTACAACCAGAGGTCATGGGTTAAGTGTGAAAGGTGAAAAGTTTAAGGGGAACAGGAGTGGAAACTTCTTCATTCAGATGGTCATGAGAGTGTGGAACGAGCTGCCAGCATAAGTGGTCCATGCAAGCTTGATTTCAATGTTTAAGAGAAGTTTTGATAGGTACATGGATGGAATGGGTATGGAGGGCGATAAGTACTCTTAAATAAGTTAACTACAATAGACAAAGACTTGATCAATTCTGAATTGGAAGCAATTGCGTTGGCAGGTAAGATCAGTTTAATCTGACATCATGGTCCTTTCAAACAACATAGGCTGAAATGTCTGTTCCTATGCTGGATTGTTAGGTATTCTAAATATATGAGAAGATATGTAGATTAATACATTAAATACAGTTTTGAAGATAATTCATATCTTGGCTTAATTATTTATTTCAATTTTTATTGACATTCTGTAAAGTATTTCAATAGGCAATTAAAAATTGTGCCTCTTCCTTCCTGATTTGTTGCCTGGATGAATGCCTTAACGAATTGGTGCAGGATGTCAGGTACCTTGTTTAATTTATACCAAATAGGAATGATTAATATTTGTGGATAGCTTTCTTTGGGGCCAGCAAAGAATGCTGATGCTTTGCTATTAACTATGAAATACAGACTATTATGAGTCCCTCATTGAACACAAATGTAAAATGGCATAGGTTAGAATTACTTCCATTTAGCTTGGATAAACGTGACATGAAACATATATATAAATGCACTATCACAAGAACTTCTGCTTAATGGGGGCTTTTTGATCTTAAAAAGTACTTATAATTTGAACAATCCATTACATACTAAATTAGATATAGTAACTTCAATTGTCATTATATTTGTTTTATTATTTTGACATATTGTAAGAATAGAGTATACAATCCCATGACAGTACTGTCGAAATCACCAGATCTCATCATTTAAATACTTTCTGAAAAAGATCCATTCCCGCACTATTTTTTTCATTAATTTAAATCTAATGTTGATTTACAGCAATGTACATTTTACAATATTTATTCTCTATTTGACACTTTTGTTATCATGCAAGGCCTTCAGCAAAATTAGATGAACATCAGTGAGCTCCATTTGACATTATGGTTAAAGTATTGTTTAATTTTTCAATAACCCTCAGCATCAAATCAGATCTAACATAATACATATCTTTTTGTGTCCATATTTTTTCTTGCAAGTAATTTTGTGAACTCAGAAAAATTATTACAAAAAATCAAAAAAATATTTATTGTTAGTTAAACAAGTAATTATAATTTTATTGATAAAATATAATCACCTATAATGATTCACCTGCCCTTTATACATTACTGCTTTTTTAAAATTTCTGTTAGAAGTGTATGGTCAAATTAATATGAACTGTTCAATCAAAACCTAAATAGGATTTACTGTGTCCAAGAAATACGGACACAATTTTTTAATGCATTCAGAAAACTTTACAACTATGTTTTATTGGAAGAAGTCAGGATTGTAACAGGCTTTAGGATAGGGGTTTCTAATCATTTTTATGCCATGGACCCCAACTATTAACCAAGGGGTTTGTGGACCCCAGGTTGGTAACCCCTACACCCTTGTTAAATGCTGTATAAAACTGAATAATTGCCAGAAGAGCAGAACTTCACAGGGCTAAAGAAAAATAACAGGTAAGAGCAGCAAATTACTCAGCTTTTCGAAGGGCCTGCTCAGACACAGTGAGCTGAATGATCAACTGAATGGGTAGCCAATCAGGACTGAACCAAGCAAAGGGGGCAGGGCAATATAAACATAAGCACACACAGAAAGAAACACCAACAATTGTGCACTTGACTGATGATGAAATATCTCCAAGCCTTGCTAAACTCGGCAAATTCCGCAACATTAAACGCCTCAATCTGAGCTACCATTATTCACTACCATCCTGGATGATCTTCTTTATTATAAAATTCTTATAATCCAAAGAGTGAAGAGAACAGCCAGTTTGATTTCCCAGGTGCTTCAACAGGATTTCTTGCAAATCAAGTATGAGATTGACCAAAAGTAAGTCAGAAAGTACAATACGATGGATTACCATCCAGTCACATTCGGTGAAACAAGTATTGTATGATTCTTGACAGAATGGGACTGAATTGAAGACAATTTATGACAATTTTCCACACACATCTGAGCAGGGCAAGAAGTATGCTGCTCCTCACTAATATTCCCCAATATATATGAAAATGAAAATCCCAAATGTTGGAAGACCAATTCCCAAGCCCAATCCATATAATTAGTTTGTCCCCAAAATAGATGACTGGAAGTATTGTTCCTAACGAGAATTCACAAGAACTTTAATGAAGGCCAGAGACACCATGTCTGGTACATTTGACAAACCATCACCATATTCTGTAATTAGTGGAGGAACAACTGCTACTTATAACATATAAGAGAAAATCTGCAAGTACTGGAAATTAAAGCAATACACACAAAATGCTGGAGGAACTCAGTAGGCCATCTATAGAAAAGAGTAAACAGTCATCTTTTCTGGCTGAGACCCTCAATAGGGATTGGAAAAAAGAGAAGTCAGAGTAGGAAGGTGGACAGAGGGGAGGAAGAAGTACAAGGTAGCAGGTGATAGGTAAAACCAGGAGAGGGGGAGAGGTGAAGTACAGAGCTAGGAATTCAATCAGTTAGTGAAGGAGATAAAGGGCTGGAGAACAGGGAATCTGATGCGAGGACTAAAGGCTATGGAAGAAAGGGAAAGGGGTGGAGCATCAGAGGTGCTGACCAGGGATAGGTTTCCTCTTGTCCTCACCAACGACCCCACCATCCTCCACGTCCAGCACATAATTCTCCTGAACGTCTGCTATCTCCAATGGGATCCCACCAGCAAGCACATCTTTCTCTAACCCCACTCCCCCCAAAAACTTTCCTCAAGGATCACTCCAGACGCGACTCCCTTGTCCACTCGTCCCCCCTACTGTTCTCCCTCCTGGTACTTATCATTGTAAGCTGAACAAGTGGCCCACCTGCCCCTACACCTACTCCCTCATTAACATTCAGGCCTCCAACCAGTCCTTCCAGGTGAGGTGACAATTCACCTGTGAGTCGTTTGATGTCATTCACTGTATTTGGTGCTCCTGGTGTGGCCTCCTGTATATCAGTGAGACCCAACATAGACTGGAAGACCGTTTTGCCAAGCATCCACACTCCATCTGCCAGAAAAAGCTAGATCTCCAGGAGGCCACACATTTCAATTCTGCTTTCCATTCCCATTCTGACGTGTCAATTCAGGGCCTCTTCTACTGCCACGATGAGGCTATCCTCAAGGGTGGAGAAGCAACACCTTATATTCTGTCTGGGTTGCCTCATGAACATGGCATGAATATCAATTTCAAGAACCTGGTAAATGCCTCTGCCCCCTCTCCTTCACCTTTCCACACTCCCATTTTTCTCTCTCTCTCTCTCCTTACTGCCCATCTCCTCCTTCTGGTGCCCCTTCCCTTCCTTTTTCAGGATGTATGTTGTATACATTTCTCTGACATTAAATGTCCCTTTGAAACCTTTTCTTCTATGGTCTTCTGTCCTCTCCTATCAGATTCCCCTTTTCCAGCCCTTTATCTCTTTCACTAACTGACTTCCAAGCTCTTTACTTCATCCCTCCCTCTCTCCCGGTTTCAGCCATCACCTACTACCTTGTACTTCTTCCTCCCCTGCCCCCACCTTCTTACTCTGACCTCGTCTCTTTTATCCCAGTCCTGATGAAGGGCCTCAGCCCGAAACATCGACTATTTACTCTTTTCCATAGATGCTGTGTTGCCTGCTGAGTTCCTCTAGCATTTTGTCTGTGTTGCTTAATAACAAATATCTGACTTGTTTATGACTAACATGAGTGAAGTCATTAATCTTTAAATGAAGCGGACAGTCATAAATGTGGTATAAGTGCTAGTCACTACAGAACATACAGTATTCTGCTAAAATCAACAAACAATTGCTGGAGGAATGCAACAAGTTGAGTAACACATGACAGGGGGGAAGGAATGGTCAATGTTTTCATATCAAAATCCTGCATCAGGTTCCAGGATCCAGCATCTGCAGGACTCTTGTCTCTTCTGCATACTGATGTGCTTACTATGAATAATTCTACTATGATACTTCATTTTATTTTTATTTAGATATACAGCGTGGAACATGCCCTTACAGCCCAATGAGCTGTGCTGCCCAGCAACCCACTTATTTAACCCTAGCTTAATGACAGGACAATTTACAATTTACAATTACCAATTAACCTACTAACCAGTTAGTTTTTGAAATATGGGAGGAAACTGGAGCACCCAGAGGAAACACACACAGTAAGCGTGAGAAGGTACAAACTCCTTACAGACAGCACCGGAAATGAACTCCAAACTCTGATGCCTGAGCTATAATGGCAGCATACTGACCACTACACAATATGACCCAAACTGATTACTTTATTTAACTGTTCAAATGCAAGCATCAATCAAGATATTTAATTAGTTTAGAATCTCAATGCTCTTAATATTCTTAATGTTCATTATCCTAAAAAATGATATCTGAAACATCTAAACAAAAGAGATATTACCTGAAATTCAGTAAACAAGTCACAGAGCGATACTCCAGGAATAACTGTTACTCTGAAATGGTACAATTCTGAACCCTAGTTTGCAGAAAAAAGTTTATTCCATCAAATTTTGCAATAAGAATGTCAGTAAGGCTATCAGCAACAGTGTTTATAACTGACACAAAGAATTCATCTTCCGCAGAAACTAGAGAAATTGGGAGAGTCACAGAAAAATATAACATAGAAACAGGCCCTTCGGCCCATCTAGTCCATTCCAAACCATTTAAACTACCAAGTCCCATCGACCTGCACCCGGACCATAGCCCTTCATACCTTTCCCGTCCATGTATCCATCCAAACATCACTTGAATGTTGACATTGAGCTCACATGCACCAGTTGAGTTGGCACCTCATTCCACATTCTCACTGAATGAAGAAGTTTCACCTTGTGTTCCTCTTAAACTTTTCACCTTTCACCCTTAACCCATTACCTCTGGTTGTAGTCCCATGCAACCTCAGTGGAAAAAACCTGCTTGCATTTACCCTATCTGTACCTCTCATAATTTTGGACATCTTAATCAAATCTCCTTTCAATCTTATATGATACAAGGAATAGTCCTAACCTTATAAGTCAGGTGTTCCAGACCGGCAACATCCTTGTAAATTTTCTCTGTACTCTTTCAACCTTATTTACATCTTTTTTTGTAGGTAGTTGATCAAAACTGCACACAGTACTCCAAATTAGGTCTCACCAATGTCTTATACAACTTCAACATAACATTCCATCTCCTATACTCAATACTTTGATTTATGAAGGCCAAAGTGACAAAAGCTTTCTTTACAACCCTGTGTACACGTGCCACCACTTTCATTGAATTACTGACCTGTATTCCCAAATCCATTTGTTCTACTGCACTCCTCAGTGCCCTACCATTCACTATGTAACACCTACCCTGGTTGGTCCTAAGGAGTACAACACCTCACACTTGTCTGCATTAAATTCCATCTGCCACTTTTCAGTCCATTTTCCCAGCTGGTCCAGATCCCACTGCAAGCTCTGACAGTCTTCCTCGCAGTCCACTTCACCCCAAATCTTGGTATCATCTGCAAATTTAGTTAACCACAATACCATCCAGATCATTGATATAGAGGACTTATTACTGTGGTTACAGGGAGGTTGGTCAAGAAAATTCACTCTCTCAGCATTCAGGATGAGGTAGTAAATTGGATTAGACATTGGCTTTGTGGGAGAAGCCAGAGAATGATAGTAAAGGGTTGCCCCTCTGACTGGAGGCCTGCGACTAGGGGTGTGCCACAGGAATCAATGCTTGATTGTT
Organism: Hemitrygon akajei; assembly: GCF_048418815.1. NCBI lineage: Eukaryota > Metazoa > Chordata > Chondrichthyes > Myliobatiformes > Dasyatidae > Hemitrygon > Hemitrygon akajei. Next base: position 15,293,180 of record NC_133126.1, read on the forward strand.
TGGTGTTTGTCATCCCTTGATGTCCAAAGTTGCCTAGATTTGTCGTCCTTACCCTTCACTCTTACAGAAACACACCAGCCCCGTACTCTCACTACTTCACCTATAGAAAATCCAAACCTTCAAAATGAAAATTTACCTATAAATATCTACTCCCAAGTCATGTCCAATGACATTGAAATCAGCAATATCCCCAATTCAGACTCAATTTCCAGACAATTCTTTTGCATAATTGCTTTGAAATGTAATGAATTATGATGATTATTCTCAAAATACTGGACATTTGCATGATCATGCAATTACATCATGTATGTACTGGCACAAAAAGTTCTCCTAGATGCACTTTAAAAATGATATCCTGCCTAATCCTTTCCACTAAGGCAAACTGATTAATATAGGGGAAGTTAAAATCCCTGCAACAATCCTATTCCTTACAACTATCCATGATATGCGTCCAGAGCAGCTGCTTTGTCTCCCACTGACTGTTGGGGGTCATCCATACTCTAACAAAGTGATCACTCCCAATTTATTTCTCTACCAACATGGGCTCATTCAAAGAGCCTTCCAAGATATCATGCCTTTTTACTGCAGTCTCCTTGATTGATCATGCAACCCACCCCACAACTACCATGCCTGAGTCTCATCTATTTACTAATGCAGAAAATTTGGTGCATCTTTGATTCATCCCACTTCTAACTATATAATACTTTGGAAGCATTTGTATCACATTCTGGAAACCCTGTCTCTTGCCACACCAGCTAAGAGCCGGCACATGCTTTCAGGACATTTAATTATAGATAATAGTCACTGTTGATAAAAAAAATTTGAACATTGAAAATCTAACTTAAATCCATTTTGATGAAGGTTTACAGTGAAAATGATTACTTACAAATAAACTAATAACAAGGCCATCTGGGTTGTAAATGGTTAAATTGTTTTTATAGAAATTTCTTAATTTGGAAAAGCTTGGGATTTTTTTCGTACCTAGGCCAAAAAGAAAAGAAATCTCATCAATTCATTACCAAGATTTGCTTTAGGCAATTTAGGCATCTGAGTCAGTCAATAATCTAGCAAGATAAATGTTGCCTGCTCAATATTTATTGAACACTGTGTTCTTTCCTTAGCTGGAGCATTCTGGAAGTAACTTCTCTCTGAAAAAGTACTAAGTTGTGAAATTTGAGTCCTCTTGGCCCTCTAATACAATTATGAGTGATTCACTTGGAAACCTTCACTTTCCTGCAAACATCTTTAGATATTTTCCCATAAGAGAAGGCATAAGCTCATAATTCAAGCAAATATCTACTAGACTGATTACAAAAGGTTTGCTCTTTAGGTGGAATTTCCACAACATTTTTGTTTGTGTCAATTTCCCAAGCACAATGCAGAATTTTTAAAAAAGCAATAAAGGGATATTTGCCAGAATTCCACATTACTTTTTGCATTTCTAGTCATTGTTCTGAGAGGAAATATAACCTCTAGTGCATTGCAACCGGTTTACTATAACATTGTTCCAAAATCTATTTTGGTCACTGATCACTATTGCAAATTTGAGTTATGCTGAATCAGCTGGTGGTGTAGCAAATATTGCCTTGCATAGGATCTTGTTGAAATCCTTGTGCAATATTCATTCAGCAGAAAAATGATTTGAAGTTTGGGATATAGGACACTCCATCAGACCTGAAATGTTAACTCTGTTTCTCCTTACGCACATCTACTTGACCTGCTGAGTATCCAGCATTTTTGATTTTTATTTCAAATTTCTGGCATCTGCATTTAAAAAATATCCTGTTTTTAAAGAATGAATTTTTACTGCTATGCATATAGTTCACTTACTAGTTGCTTTCCAGTTGGTCCGGTTGTTCAGTTCAGTGATCGTAACAAAGAAAGGAGAATATAAACTCTGATTTTGTTTATTTTTATTCCTCAACCAAAGGGGGATGTTTAAATCATAGGCTGGATATAAAACTCGATATACCTTCAGAAATAGAGATAGTGACATAGTTGAACAGCAATTACAATATTTTGCTAAAAGTGCTATGTTGACAAACAGAATGAGTGCAATTAGACTGGAACAATTATTATTGATTACACAGATTATACTAATAGACAGGAGTTACAACGTGGAAGAGTGGACCAGAGGTTGCAGCCTCTGAATAGAGGGGTGTCCATTTAGAGCAAAGATGAGGAGAAATTTCTTTAGCCAGAGAGTGGCGAATCTGTGGAATTCATTGCCACAGATGGCTATGGAGGCAAAGTCATTGGGTATATTTAAAGCAGAGGTTCATTGGTTCTTGATTAATCATGGTGTCAAAGGTTATGGGGGCTTCAGGTTTAAGATAGTGCTGGTGAAGCCCAATAACTAATTACGGGTGACAAACAAAACAAAGAATACAAGTATATTCTTTATTAATGACACATTTTCTTGTAAAATTTGTGGTAAACGATCACTGTAAACAATGGAGAGGTAAGCGAAGTGAGGCTGAATTGAGAGTCGAAGCACGTGTGTGCAAGGTGAAGTCAAGGCAAAGTCAGGCCAACCAAGAGGGAAGCAAAGTTGGAGCAGTGGAGAGGCATATTTGAGACCCTTCCACCTAAACCAAGACTGAGGTTTGATCGATCTAAGTGCCAGGCCAATTTGAAAAGGTTGGGTAAGGGTCAAAACATGGTGGTGGGGTCCAGGCCCAGAGCACAGCAATGTGACAGGGCCCAGGTCCTAATGCGAGGAACAACTCAATATTTGGACAATTTAAATGCCAGGCCAGGTGAATTGAAAAGGTAGGGTGTCAGGACAAGAGGCGCTTGTCAGGCCAGTTCTGCTCACTGCTCTGTGATGTTAATTGGATCTGCAATGAACTGAGGTTGTGGTTGTAGCCTTCTCTGGATGCTCCAGGCTTCGTGTCTATGGACTCACTTTAGTTCTGAATGCTATTTGCTTATTTTTATTGTTTGCACAATTTGGGTTTTTTTCTCTGCACATTGGGTATTTGACAGTATACCTTTTTTTACCGCATTTTTTTTGGGTTTCTTTGTTTTGTGGCTGCCTGTAAGAAAACAAATCTCAAGGTTGTATAACAGATCCATACTTTAATAATAAATGCACATTGAAATTTGAACATGAAGACAGGAGAATGGGGTTGAGTTGGATAATAAATCAACCATGATGGAATGGCAGAGCAGACTTGATGGGCTGAGTGGCCTAATTCATCTCCTATGTCTTATGGCCTTCTGGTCTATAGGTTTTATTGCTTTTCAAAATAAAGGATTACTAAGATTAAAGTAGGCTGTTCACGGATAAATATGAAACTTTTTTGGCAGCTCAGGTGTAGTAAGTGTCGGTGTCAGAGTTCTACCAAAGGTCGGGAGAAAGAAGGAGCAGCTCTGGGTAAGGCCGGGCTTTTTCAGCTGTACAGATGTGGTAAGTGTCAGTGTCAGAGGCCTACTGAAGCTCGGAGTGAGAATTTAAAAGGAGCTGATTCAGATAAATCTGGTCTTTTTCCGGTGGCTCAGGTGCAGTAAGTGTCTGTGTCAGAGCCCTACTGAAAGTCAGGAGAGAGAGAGAGTAAAAAAAAAGTGGTTCAGTTAAGGCAGGTCTTTTTTGTCGGTGCAAGTACAAAAAGAGTCAGCGTCAGAGGTCTAAACTCAGCAGCAAGTAAAAGGAAGGTACGATCAAGTGGAGCGGCCATTGCTGGAATCTGCCAGTGATAGAATGAGAAGGTTTGGTTTAACAAGCTTTGGCGAGGATAGGCAGAGGCACAGATAAGAAGAGGTATACTTTTTAAAATACAAATTAGTCAGGATGGAATGCTCCTCCTGTCAGATGTGGGAATTCAGGAGACCTGAAGGTTTCTCTGATGACTACATCTGCAGGAAGTGCACCTAGCTTCAGCTCTCATGACTGACTGGGTTAAGGAGTTGAAGCTGAAGTTGGATGTACGCAGGGTTATCTGGGAGGCTGATTGTAGATGAGACTTTTTAAGAGGTGGTCATACCTAGGCTTCAGACAGTAGAGGGGTGACCACCAAGTGAGGTAAGGGGATTAAGCAATCAGAGCAGGGTTCTGCAGTGGCCATTCCCCTCAGCAACAAGTGTACTTCTTAGGATACTGCTGGGGGTGGTGGGGGGGGGGGTGGAATGACCTATCAGGACATAGCAGCAGAAGCCAGGCTACTGGCACTATGGCTGGCTCTCAGCCTCAACAGGGAATGTAAAGTCAGGCAGTTCTATAGTTATAGGAGACTCGATAGTTAGGGGGACAGACAGGAGATTCTGTGGCTGCAAAAGAGACACTAGGCTGGTGTATTGCCTCCCAGGTCCAGGATGTATCAGAGCAGCTGCAAGATCTTCTCTGGGGGTGGTGGGTAAACAGCCAGAGGTTGTGGTGCATATTGGCACCAATGACATAGGCAAAAAAGGAGAAAAGGTCCTACACACTGAGTAGATATATAGTTACGAAAATCACTGAAAAGAAGGACCTCCAAGGTAGTAATCTCTGGTTTATGTTGGGTGCCACGTGCTAGTGCAGGTAGGAATGGGATGGTAGCACAGATGAATGAGTGGCTGAGGAGATGGTGGAAGGGGCAGAGTTTCAATTTCTTGGATCATTGGAACCTTTTCTGGGGAAGGGGTGATCTGTACAAGAGAGACGGGTTTCGCCTGAACTGGAGGGGAATCAATATCCTGGTCGGGAGGTTTGCCGATGCTACTCGGGAGGGTTTAAGCTAGTTTTGAAGGGGCTGGGAACCGGAGCACCAGGTCAGTAAGTGAAGGATTGGACAGGAATGTACATATCAGAGAAAGTATTGAAAGGCAAAACAAAATAACAGGTATGATGAGATGGGTAGTTTAATGCGTGCGTATTTTAATGCTACGAGTATTATGGGTAAGGGTGATAAACTTAGAGCATCCACCAGTATGTAGAATTATGATGTTGTAGTCATTACTAAAATTTGGTTGAGAGAGGGTCAGGAATGAGTCATTAAAATACCAGGTTTTCTAAGTTTTAGAAAAGATAGAGGAGGAGGTAAAAGTGGGGGTGGGTTGCACTACTAATCAGGGGCAATATCACAGCTGCTCTCAGGGGAAACATAAGGGAAGGGGCAGACACTGAACCTACTTGGGTCGAACTCAGGAATAGGAAGGGCACAATGACACTTCCGAACAGCCACCCGGGACTTTGAGGAACAGACATGTAAACAGATTAAGTAATGTGTAAAAATAATAGGGTTGTTGTCATGGGGAATTTCAACTTCTTTAATATAAATGGGACTCCCTTAGTGCAAGGGGTTTAGATGGGGCAGAATTTGTTCAACTGTATCCAGGAGTGCTTATAGAGTAATGGAGTCACAGAAAACTACAGCACAGAAACAGGCCCTTTGGTCCATCTAGTCCATTTAAACTGTCTACTTCTATTGACGGGCACCGGGACCACAGCTCTCCATACTCTTACCATCCATGTACCTATCCAAATTTCTCTTACGAAAGCTACCCTACATTTACCACTTGCACTGGCAAATCTTTCCAAACCTCTCACCACCCTCTAAGTGAAGAAGTTCCTCCTCATGTTTCCCTTAATCATTTCACCAATTACCCTTAACCCATGACCGCTTGTTGTAGTCTCACCCAACTTTGGTCGAAAAAGCCTGCTTGCATTTACCCTTTCATTTGTATACCTTTATCAAATGTCCCCTCAATCTTTTACGCTCTAGACCAGGGAATACAGTCCTAACCTATTCAATCTTCCTCTATAACTCAGGTCCTCAAGACCCAACAGCATCCTTGTAAATTTTCCCTGTACCCTTACAATCTTACTTACATCGTTTCTGTTGGTAGGTGACCAAAACTGCATACAATACTCCCAACTAGGCCTCACCAATGTCTTGTACAACTTCAACATAATATCTTATCTCCTGTACCCAATACTTTGATTTATGAAGCCAAAAGCTTTCTTTACAATTCTATCAGTCAGTGACATCACTTTCAATGAATTATGGATCTATAATTCCAATATCCATTTGTTCTACTGCAGTCCTCAGTGCCCTGCCTTTCACTGTGTAGCACCTATGCTGGTTGGTTCTACCAAAGTGCAACCTCACACGTCTGCATTAAATTCCATCTGCAATTTTTTAGCCCATTGTTCCAGCTGGTCCAAATCCCTCTGCAAGCCATGATAGTCTTCCTTGCTGTCCACTACACCCCCAATTTTGGTGTCATCCACAAATATGCTGATCCAGTTATCATCCAGATCATTGATATGGATGACAAACAACAACAGACCCAGCACTGATCCCTGTGGCACTCCACTAGTCACACGTCTCCAGTCAGAGAGGCAACCATCTGCTACCACACTCTGGCTTCTCCCAGAAGCCAGTATCTAATCCAATTTGCTAGCTCTTCTTGAATACCGAGCAACTGAACCTCCTTGACTAACCTCCCATGCAGGACCTTGTCAAATGCCTTGCTAATGTCCATGTAGACAGCATCCACTGCCTTATTTTCATCAACTTTCCTGGTAATGTCCTCGAAATAAGATTGGTTAGGCACGACCTATCACGCATGAAGCTATGCTGACTATCCTTAATCAGGCCACGTCTATTCAAACACTCATACATCCTGACCCTTAAAATATCTTCCAATAATGTTCCCACTCATCAGCCTATTATTTCCTGGTTTATTTTTACAGCCTTTCTCAAACTGTGGAACAATATTGACTATCTTCCAATCCTCCAGCACCTTATCTAAAATCAACATGTAAACAGTCCAATGAGAGGAGAGGCTGTATTGGAACTGGTGTTGGGTAATGAGCCTGGTCAGCTGACTTGACCTTTCAGTGGGTGAACAGTTAGGGGACAGTGACCACAACTCCTTAACTTTTAGGATAGCTATAGATAAGGATAGGTATGGTCCATGCAGGACAGTTTCAAATTGGAATAGGGAAAATTACGAGCTAATTGGGAATGCTTTTTTATGGCAAGTCCTCATTAGATTTGTGGAGCATGTTTAAAAATCAATTGCACAGAGTCCAGGAAAGGTGTGTTCCTGTTAGAAGGAAAGATACGGTTGGAAAGATAAGTGACCCCTGGATGTCATAAGACATGATGAATTTAGTCCAGAAGGAAAAGGAAAATTTTTAACGCTTTAAAAGTTAGGATCAAACTGAGCATATGAGGAATTTAAAGAAGCTAGAAAAGAATTAAAGAAAGGAATTAGCAAAGTCAGGAGGGGCCATGAAAAGTCCATGGCAAGTAGGATTAAGGTGAATCCCAAGGCATTCTATACATACATCAAGAATAAAGAGGATACACAGGGAGAGGGTAGCACTACTCAAGGATAAAGAGGGGAACATCTGCTTGGATGCAGAGAATGTGAGTGAGGTACTTGGTAAATGCTCTGTATTTACCAAGGAAAAGGACATGGAGGAACAGGAAGTGTTAGGTTTCCCAATGAATAGTAAGGCAGTAAGTGCTTAATGTGATTTACCCCATGTTATTGAAGGAGGTAAGAAACGAGATTGCTAGGGCCTTGACCAGTATCTTCATGTCCTCTCTAGGTATAGGCGAGGTCCTGGACGACTGCAAAGTGGCAAATGATGTACCTCTATTTAAGGAAGGAACAAAGGAAAATCCTGGGAACTATAGACTGGCGAGTATCCCATCAGTTGTAGGGAAATTGTTGGAAAAAATTCCTAGGTATGTAATAAATGAGCATTTGGAAACCCCTGTCCTAATTAAGGAGAGCCAGCATGGCTTTGTGTGGGGTGTAGTAAACTATGTATACCTGTCTGAACACGCCCCTCTGCTGACTGCTCCTGTGGCTCCTCCCACAGACCCCTGTATAAAGTCGATTGGGGCACTGCTCCTCTCTCAGTCTTCGACATGGTCGTGTTCCCTTTTCGCTGTTAATAAAAGCCTATCGTTCACTTCCAGTCTCCTAGAGTTATTGATGGTGCATCATGGGGCAGGTCGTGTCATACCAAGTTGATTGATTTTTTGACAAGGTGACAAGAGGGATTGACAAGGGTAGGGCAGTGGATATTGTCTACATGGATTTTAGTAAGATGTTTGACGTAGTCCCTCATGGGAGGCTAAATCAGAAGATTAGGATGTTGTAATATGATTAGGAATAGTCAGCATATCTTTGTCAATGATAGATCGTGCCTTATGAGCCTGATTGAATTTTTTGAGGATGTGACTAAACACGTTGATGAATGTAGAGCAGTAGATGTAGTGTAATGGACTTCAGCAAGGCATTTGATAAGGTAACCCATGCAAGGCTTATTGAGAAAGTAAGGAGGCATGGGATCCAAGGGGACCTTGCTTTGTCAATCCAAAATTGGCTCGCCCACGGAAGGCAAAGAGTGGTTGTAGATGGGTCATATTCTGTATGGATGTCGGTGACCAATGGTGTGCCTCAGGGATCTGTTCTGGGACCCCTACGCTTTGTGATTTTTATAAATGACCTAGATGAGGAATTGGAGGGATGGGTTAGTAAATTTGCTGATGACACAAAGGTTGGGCATGTTGTGGATAGTGTGTAGGGCTGTCAGAGGTTACAGCGGGACATTGATAGGATGCCAGACTTGGCTGAGAAGTGGCAGATGGAGTTCAACCCAGACCCAACAGATATAGTATTAATGGTAAGGCTCTTGGCAGTGTGGAGGATCAGAGGGATCTTGGGGTCAGAGTCCATAAGACACTCAGAGCTGATGCGGAGGTTGACTCCGCTTAAGAAGGCATATGGTGTATTGGGCTTCATCAACTTAGGGATTGAGTCTAAGAGCCAAGAGGTAATGTTACAGCGATATTGGACCCTGGTCAGACCCCACTTGGAGTACTATGCTCACTTCTGGTCACCTCACTACAAGAAGGATGTGGAAACTATAGAAAGGATACAGAGGGGATTTACAAGGATACTGCCTGGATTGGGGAGCATGCCTTATGAAAATAAGTTGAGTGAACTCGGCCTTTTCTTCTTGGAGCGACGGAGGATGAGAGGTGACCTGTTAGAGGTCATAAGACGATGAGAGGCATTGATCGTCTGGATAGTCAGAGGCTTTTTCCCATGGCTGAAATGGCTAACACAAGAGGGCACAGTTTTAAAGTGCTTGGAAGTAGATACAGAGGAGATTTCAGGGGTAAGTTTTTCACGCAAAGAGTGGTGAGTGCGTGGAATAGGCTACCAGCGACAGTGGTGGAGGTGGATACAATAGGGTCTTTCAAGAGACTCCTTTTCAAGAGCCTAGAAAAATAGAGGGCTATGGGTAACACTAGGTAATTTCTAAAGTAAGTACATGTTCAGCACAGCATTGTGGGCCGAAAGGTAGGTTTTCTATGTTTCTATATCCATGGCGAATTGGCTATTTGGATTCAGAACTGGCTTGCAAATAGAAGATTGAGGGTGGTGGTCGAAGGGAGTTAGAGATCTGTAAAGTGGTGTTCTGCAGTGATCTGTGCTGGGACCTCTGCTGTTTGTGATATATGTAAATGACCCGGATGAACATATAGATGGATGGGTTAGTAAGTTTGTAGATGATACTAAGATTGGTAGGTAGAGTTGTAGACAGTGCAGAAGAATAGCAAAGAATATAGCACAAAAATAAATCAGTTGCAGATATGGACAGAGAAATGACAGATGGAGATTAACCCGGATAAATGTGATGTGTTGCACCTTGGTAGGGTAAATTAGCTTTTGAGGTATTTTGATTTATTTTTTAGCTGGTTTGGCACAACATTGTGGGCCAGAGGGCCTGTTCCTGTCCTATACTATTCTATGTTCTATAGTACTCATGAAAGAAGATATCCAGAATGGAAAATATGTCTCTATTGAATTCAAGTTTATTAATCATTAGTTGAAGATTGGGTCTTCTTAAATTGTGTTCAGCTATCCCTCCAATACACCCAAATCCTGATTCCCTTGCTTGGGTTTAGGATCTTTACAGATACACAACAGATTTTCAACTTATAACTTTGCTGACAATCTAACCAGTGTTGGCAGAATCTCAGATGATAGGGTATATAGGTGTGAGCTATACCAGCTAGCTGAGTAGTGTTGCAGTAACAATCTTGCACTCAACATCAGTAAGACCAAAGAAATGATTGTGGACTTTACAAAGGTAAGATGAGAAAACCTACATAAATCCTGATAGAGGGATCAGAAGTGGACAGAGTGAGCAATTTCAAGTTTGTGATTGTCAATATTTCAGAGGACCTAATCTGGATCCAACATATCCATGCAGCTCTAAAGAAGGCAAGGCAGCAGCTATACTTCATTAGGAGTTTGAGGAGATTTGATATGTCATCAAAAACACTCGCAAATTTCTACAGATGTACCATGGAGAGCATTCTAACCAGCCACATCAGTGTCTTGGGGGAGGAGGCTACAGTACATGATCAAAGTAAACTGCAGGGAGTGGTGAAGTTATTCAGCTTTATCATAGGTACTAGCCTCAGTATTATCCAGGACATTTCCAAGGAGTGGTGCCTCAGAAAAGTGGTATCCATTGTTAAGGACCCCCACCATTCAGGACATGCTACCATCAAGAGGGAGGTACCGAAGCTTGAAGGCACACACTCAACGATTCAGGAACAGCTTTGTCTCCTCTGCCATACAATTTATGAATGAACATTGAACCCATGAACACTACCACTCTTTCATTTCCTAGCTTTTGTACTACTTATTTACCTATTTAATATATATTTTTTTCTCGCCCCTTATTGATGGTGTGTATGTGTATTTTCCCCTCAATCTCGGGTCCTCTACCGGAGGCCTGGGAGCTTCGAGGGTTTGGCGCAGTATTCTTGCTGTACCTAGTAGTGCACTCTTCTGCACTGAGATCTCATATGTTGTTCTCGGGATTTGTTGGTGCTACTCTCCCAGCCCAGGAGTTACAGATCCAAGTGCTCCTATCACCACCAGGATTACTCTGGCTTTAACCTTACACATGCTTTCTAGCTGCTCTTTCAAGCCCTGGTATTTCTCTATCTTCTTATATTCTTTCTTCCTGATGTTACTGTCATTTGGGATTGTCGCATCTATTGCTTTCTTCTGTTGCTTGTCCAGTAATACTATGTCTGGCTGGATGGCCAGTACCTGCTTATCAGTCTGTATTTGGAAGTCCCAAAGTTCTTAGTTCTGTCATTCTCCACTACCTTCTTGAGTGTTTCCCATTTGGACGAGAGAGTCCAATCCATACTCAGCACAGATATTCCTGTACACAATTCCTGCAACTTGGTTGTGCTGTTCAGTGTATGCTGTCCCTGCCTGCATCTTGCACCCTGCTACTATGTGCTGGATGGTTTCAGTGGATTCCCTGCACAGACCCTGCTTCTATTGCTCTTGTGTTCAGCACCTGTTCTTGTGCAGCCATGAGCAGCACCTCTGTGCTGTCCCTCAGCCCTGCTATTTCCAGCCATTGGTAGGACTTTCTTCTGTCAGCCACCTCTGATATCTGGTGATGGTACATCCCGTGCAGTGGCATGTCCTGCCATGGCCTCTGGTCCTCTGGCTCTGCTTCACCCACTTCCATTTCCATGTCCCTGCCTGCTGTCTGAGGTATTCTCCTAGCAGGTTGTCCTTAGGGACCATCTTCCTGATATACTTATGGATGTTTCGCATTTCTTCCAGGACTATGGCCTTGACACTTCTAAATCCCCACCTTCTTTTATTCTGGTGGGTGTACAGCTGCTCGACATTGGGCTTTGGGTGGAATCCTCCATGTATTGTTAGAAGCTTCCGGATCTTGATGTCAGTGGCTTCCAGTTCGTTCCTTGGGAAGTACACTATTGTGGCTGGGTATCTGATGACCGATAGGGTGAATGTGTTGATGGCTCTGACCTTGTTCTTCTCAATCAGCTGGCTTACTAGGAGGTACTTGGATGTTGCAGCATTCCTTGTGTCTTCATTGTGGCATTCATGCACCTGCAGGATCCCCAGGTATTTATAGCTGTCCTGTGCATCTGGTACGTGGCCTTCAGGTAACTCAACTTCTTCAGTCTTGATGAGTTTGCCTGTTTTCATGACCACCCAGCTGCACTTTTCCAGTTCAAATGACAATCTAATGTCTCCGCTGTACTCCATTGGCAGGTGGATTAGTGAGTCAATGGCTCTTTCACTTCTTGCATACAGCTTGAGGTCATCCATAAACTGGAGGTGGCTGATGGTCACTCCACTCTTGAGCCTGTAGCCATATCTGCTCTTTGAGATGATCTGGCTGAGGGGGTTCAAGCCTGTGCAGAACAGCAGTGGAGATAGTGCATCACCCTGGTATATTCCACATCTGATGGCCATTCTGCTATTGGTTTTCAGTTAACTTCTGGCATTGACCTCCAACAGCCCATTAAGTTCTTGATGAAGGTCCTTAGTGTCTTGTTGACCTTGTACAAAGATAGGCATTCCAGGATCCATGTGTGAGGCACTGACTCGTTTGCTTTCTGGTGGCTGATCTATGCTGTGCTTAGGTTAGTTTGCCTGGTCTTGGAGTCTTGCATGACTGCTTTGTCTACCAGTAGTTGGTGCCTGGAGCCCCTGGTTCCATATCCAACCCCTTCTGAGCAGGGCTCAAGAATTTACACGTTACATGTTTCTTCACCTGGTGTCAATGATGCCTGATGGGAACTTCCATGTTGTTGACAGGCAGGTTATAGGCTGGTAGTTTGATGGTGTTGCTCCTTTGTGAGGATCCTTCATTATGAGTACTGTCTATCATTTAGTTAGCTAGTCAAGGTGGGAACCTGCTTCAAATGAGCTGGTTTGTTTGAGCTGCCAGCCGTGTATGTAATGCTGTCCGTTTCTTCAGCCAATAGGCTTGGATCATGTCAGACCCTGGTGATGTTTGTTTTCTCATACTTGCTACCTGTTGCTGGACATCTACTGCTATGATGGTGACTGATTCTCCCTCTGGGAGATTGCAGAGGCTTACTTGCAGGTCCTTCAGGCATTGGGCACTGATATTATGTGATGCTCCGTTCTCACATATACTTTTCCAGTACACTTCAGTTGCTGTTTTGGTTGTTCAGGTACTGGCATGTTGTGCTCTGGAACTGTGTGAATACTTTCCCTGGTTCTTTGGAGAAGAGTGCACTTATTCACTTGGCCTCTGTGTCCTTAGTGTACCTCTGTAGTCTGGTAGCCAGAGCTGTTAACCATGCCTTGGCAGTTTCCAGGGCTTTGGCTATGGATATAACCCTGTACTTCCTTATTAGCTGAGATGAGTCTTTGGTCTTCCCACCTTTCTGTAGCTCAGTTAGTCAACTGACCTCTGCCCTTGTGGTTTTCATCTTGGCTTCCAATCATTGTCTCTGGGGGGGGGGGGGGGGTTATAACAGTACTCTCCATATAACCATATAACAATTACAGCACAGAAACAGGCCATCTCGGCCCTTCTAGTCCATGCCGAACGCTTACTGCCACCTAATCCCACTGACCCGCACTCAGTCCATAACCCTCCATTCCTTTCCTGTCCATATACTTATCCAATTTTGCTTTAAATGACAATACCGAACTTGCCTCTACTACTTCTACTGGAAGCTCATTCCACACAGCTACCACTCTCTGAGTAAAGAAATTCCCCCTCATGTTACCCTTAAACTTTTGCCCCCTAAGTCTCAACTCATGTCCTCTTGTTTGAATTATCCCCCTCATAATTTTAAATACCTCTATCAAGTCCCCCCTCAACCTTCTATGCTCCAAAGAATAAAGACCTAACTTGTTCAATCTTTCCCTGTAACTTAGGTGCTGAAACCCAGGTAACATTCTAGTAAATCTTCTCTGTACTCTCTATTTTGTTGACATCTTTCCTATAATTCGGTGACCAAAACTGTACACAATTCTCCAAATTCGGCCTTACCAATGCCTTGTACAATTTTAACATTACATCCCAACTCCTATACTCAATGCTCTTATTTATAAAGGCCAACATACCAAAAGCTTTCTTCACCACCCTATCCACAGGAGATTCCGCCTTCAGGGAACTATGCACCATTATTCCTAGATCACTCTGTTCTACTACATTCTTCAATGCCCTACCATTTACCATGTATGTCCTATTTGGATTATTCCTACCAAGATGTAGCACCTCACACTTATCAGCATTAAACTCCATCTGCCATCGCTCAGCCCACTATTCTAACTGGCCTAAATCTCTCTGCAAACTTTGAAAACCTACTTCATTATCCACAAACATGAGGAAATCTGCAGATGCTGGAAATTCAAGCAACAGACACAAAATGCCCGAAACGTCTACAGTGCTTCTCCTTATAGATGCTGCCTGGCCTGCTGTGTTCCACCAGCATTTTGTGTGTGTTACTTCATTATCCACAAAACCACCTACCTTAGTATCATCTGCATGCTTACTAATCCAATTTACCACCCCATCATCCAGATCATTAATGTATATGACAAACAACATTGGACCAGTACAGATCCCTGAAGCACACCACTAGTCACCGGCCTCCAACCTGACAAACAGTTATCCACCACTACTTTCTGGCATCTCCCATCCAGCCACTGTTGAATCCATTTTACCACTTCAATATTAATACCTGGGGGTCTAGTTCATTGACTGACAGTCACTAGTTTAGCTATGATCTTCTCTGTGATTGCAGCAGCCAGCGTCAATATAGCCGGAGGTGAGGTTCAAACTTACATTTCCCATGTACAAAGTGATGTTATTATCCTTGTGCCATATGTGAGTTGTGGAAGTGGGGTTTAAACTCATATTTTCTGTTTGGCTCGGTTCTGCGGTGCTGTTGCTATGGCGCATCATGATTCTATATCTTCCAATTCAAGATGTGATAGCAATCCTCTGACAACGTTTGATTGCTGGGTAACCAGTTGTTTTTCCATGAATGTGGAAGACAGCCTTCATTGTTGCCAGTCCCCACATGCTCTTTCATGTGGGTTGCAGTTAAAGTAGCATACAATTTATTCCATGTAGTCTAGTCTTGCTCATGTATGGTTTGTTCCAGTAGCCAATTTCTCATCAGATGGTCCCGGTTCCCCAACCATTGACGTGGACCTTGTTAATCTGGGCAACGTGTGAGCCGGCATGACTTTTCTTGTTCTTGTCACTCCCTTCCAGAGCTTTTTGTGGGCAGATGTAGCATGAAGGTGGGGTATCCAGCCCAAGACCCCTACCAGGCCACCACTGGACCTGAACCCCAGCCCCCCATACCCAGTAAGTATATGAGTATGTGTATATGTATGTATATGTATATACATGTGTATGTATGTATGTATATATATATATATATATATATATGTACATACATATACACACACACAAAAATTATCAACATATACAAATATATACTTACTGTGATTCTCAATTGTTTCTCTCTATCATCATATATTGAATTGTACTGCTGTTGCAAAGTTAACAAATTACATGACATATGCCAGTGATAGTAAATCTGATACTTAGAAGACAATTAGCAACTGCTTCAAAATTCAACCGTTGTAGCATCAGAAAAGACAGTGAGTCATTTAAAGAAACAAACACTCTGTAAGGATCAGACAATCAATACCCTAAGCTATTATAACTCAGCAAAAACAAACAATACACAACATAATACGGAAGTAAAGTAAAGCAGGAGTAAGTTGCTAGGAGGTCCTTTATCCAACGTTAAATAATCAAGAGCCTTGAACTGCCAGGATATTTTCTCATTTCCTGTTACCATAATGCATAAGGTTTGATCATGAAGATGATTTTAGCATTAAACAATACATTGCAAAATGTTATTCTTTCACTTTAAATGTTGTATCTCAGCAAATGAATATTGGTCAACTACCAACCAGCTTTTCACACCAATCGGTTTCAAAATTAATTACATTAGAGATGTTCAATGATTGCAATGTACAGCATACAAAATACTAGTAATTATCTATTTATTTGGGTAATACATTTACAAGGGGTGATTGATAAGTTCGTGGCCTAATGAGGAAGGAGTCAATTTTAGAAAGCCTAGCACATTTATTTTTCAACATAGTCCCCTCCTACGTGTACACACTTAGTCCAGCAGTCGTGGAGCATACGGATTCTTGCTTTGTAGAAGTGGTCCACAACACCAGTGATTGATAAGTTCGTGGCCTAAGGTAGAAGGAGATGAGTTATTAACTTCAAACTTTCTGCATTTTCACTCAAAGAGTTGTACTGCACGTGCATGTAACAAGAGCTGTATAACACACCTCCTTCTACCTTAGGCCACGACCTTATCAATCACCCCTGCTGTGGACCACCTGGAGGTCCAAGACACTCTTGTTACATGCACGTGCAGTTCAACTCTTTGAGTGATAATGCAGAAAGTTTGAAGTTAATAACTCATCTCCTTCTACCTTAGGCCACGAACTTATCAATCACCGGTGTTGTGGACCACTTCTACAAAGCAAGAATCCGTATGCTCCACGACTGCTGGACTAAGTGTGTACATGTAGGAGGGGACTATGTTGAAAAATAAATGTGCTAGGTTTTCTAAAATTGACTCCTTCTACCTTAGGTCACGAACTTATCAATCACCCCTCGTAATACAAATTTCTGCAACTAAAATAAACTCTGTTGTTCTTAATCGGAGAGCAAAAGGTAAGCTGAAGTGATTCCATTCTAGATGAACAACTATCTTACTCTTTCTCTGCAGTCTGAATATTCAACAAGGGAAGATAACTTCATATCCTCTGTGCAGCCACATTCCTCGACTGAACGCTTCCCTGCACATTGCTTATAGCGTCCAGTTTCCTGTAATTAAGATGAAAGCCAAATGTGGTAAATTAGACCATAAGTCCATAAGATATACGAGCAGAATTAGGCCATTTGGACCATCCAGTCTACTCCATCATTTCATCATGACTGATCCAATTTTGTGGTCTCCTGCCTTCTCTCCAAATCCCTTCATGCCCTGATCAATCAAGAATCTATCAACCTCTGCCTTAAATATACATAAAGACTTGGCCTTCACAGCAAAAAATTCCACAGATTTACCACTCTAGCTAAATATCCATTCTAAAAGGACACCCCTCTTTTCGGAGGCTGTGTCCTTGGGTCTTAGACTCTCATACCATAGGAAATATCCTCACCACATCCACTTTTCAAGGCCTTTCACCAGTCGATGGGTTTCAATGAGGTCACCATTCTTCTAAATTCTAGTGAATACAGGCCCAAAGCTATCAAATGGCTCTTCATATGATAAAGCCAGGGTCAATCCTAGAATCATTTTTGTGTAACTCCTTTGAACCCTCTCCAGTTTCAGCACATCCTTTCTAAGATAAGAGGCCCAAAACTGCTCACAATACTCCAAGTGAGGCCTCACCAGTGCTTTATAAAGTCTCAGCATTACATCCTTGCTTTTATATTCCAGACCTCTTGACATGAATGTTAACATTGCATTTGCTTTCCTCACCACACACTCAACCTGCAAATTGACCTTCAGGGAATCCTGCACAAAGACTCCCAATTCCCTTTGCACCTCAGTTTTTTGGTATTTTTTCTCCATTTAGAAAATTGTCAACCCTTTCAATTCTTCTACCAAAGTGCATGACCATACATTTCCCAACAAAGCATTCTTTGTCCAGTCTCCTAATCTGTCCAAGTCATTCTGTAGCCAGTCTACTTCCTCAAAACTACCTGCCACTCCAGCTATTTTCATATCGTCTGCAAACTTTGCAGCAAAGCCATCAATTTCATCATCTGAATCATTGACATATAATGTAAAAAGAATCAGTTCCAACACAGACCCCTGTGGAACACCACTAGTCACCAGTAGCCAACTAGAAAAGGCTCCCTTCATTTCCACTCTTTGCCTTCTGCCAATCAGCCACTGCTTTATTCATGCTAGAATTTTTTTCTGTAATACCACGAGCTCATAGCTTATTCAGCAACCTCACATCTGGCACCTGTCAAAAGCCTTCTGAAAATCCAAGCACACAAGATCAACCAATTCTCCTGTGTACCGTGTTTGTTATTTCTTCACAAAATTCCAATAGATTTGTCAGTTAAGAATTTATCTTGAGAAAACCATACTGACTATGGCCTATTTTATCATCTGCCTCCAGGCACCCTTAAACCCCATCCTTAATAAATTGACTCCAACATCTTCCCAATCATTGAGGTTAGACTAACTGGCCTATGCAGTAGGCTTTCTTCTGCCTCTCTCTCTCTTCTCGAAGAGTGGAGTGGCATTTGCATTTTTCCATTCTTCTGGAACCATTCCACAATCTAGTGATTCTTGAAAGATCATTACTAATGTCTCCATAATCTCTTCAGCAAACTCTTTCAGAACCCTGGGGTGTAGACCATCTGGTCCAGGAGACTTACCTACCTTCAGACCTTTCAGTTTCCCAAGAACCTTCTATCTCGTTATGGTAACTTCACACACTTCTTGACCCCTGACACCTAGAACTTCCACCATACTGCTAGAGTCTTCCACAGTGAAGTCTGATGCAAAATACTTATTCAGTTCATCCACTATTTCATTGTCCCTATTTCTATCTCTCCAGCATTGTTTCCAGAAGTCAGGTATCAATAGTTTCAATAGATACATTTAATATCAGAGAAATGCATGCAATATACATCCTGAAATTCTTTTTCTTCGCAAACATCCATGAAAACAGAGTGCCCCAAAAAATGAATGACAAAACTCCAGAGCACCCCCTCCGGTTCCCCGTCCCACGCATATGCAGCAGCAAAGCAATGACCTCCCCGAAGGCAAAAAAGCATCTGCACACCCCACTGAGCGTTCAAGTGTGCAGCAAGCATCAATAAAGACACAAACTTGCAGTACCCCAAAAGACTACTTGTTCACCCATCACCCAGTATTTGACATACCACAGGCTCTCTCTCCTTAATAAGGGACAAAGAGGTGTCCACTCTCACTTCTCTTTTACAGTTTATGTATCTGAAGAAACTTTTGATATCCTCTTAAATATTATTGGTTAGCTTACATTTGTATTCCATCTTTACCTTCTTAATGACTTTTCTAGTTGCCTTCTTTGGTTTTTAAAAGCTTCCCAATCCTCTAACTTCCCACTAATTTTTGCTCTATTATATGCCCTCTCTTTGGCTTTTATGTTTGCTTTGACTCCTCTTGCTAGCTACAGTTGTGTCATTTTTCCATTAGAATACCTTTTCCTCTTTGGTATGTATATATCCTGTGCCTTCTGAAATGCCTCCAGAAATTCCAGCCATTGCTGCTCTGCCATCATCCCTGCCAATGTTCTTTTCCAATCAATTCTGCCCAACTTTCTCACGTCTCTGTAATGCTCTTTACACCATTGTAATGCTGATACATCTGACTTCAGCTTCTCCTTCTCAAATTTCATGGTGAATTTCATCATATTATGATCACTTGTCTCTAAAGGTTCTTTTACCTTAAGCTCTCTAATCAATTCTGGTTCATTGCACAACACCCAATCCAGAATAGCTGATCCTCTAGTGGGCTCAACCACGAGCTGCTTTAAAAAGCCATCTTGTAGGCACCTAGAAATACCGCCTCCTGGAATCCAGCACCAACCTGATTTTCCCAATCTACCTGTGTATTGAAATCCCCCATGACTATTGTAACATTGCCTTTTCGGCACACATTTTCTATCTTCCGTTGTGCTTTGTAGGCCACAACCTTACTACCATTAGAGGGTCTATATGCAACTCCCATCAGGGTCTTTTTATCCTTGTAGTTCCTTAGCTCTGTCCATAACGATTCAATACCTTTCGACCCTTTGTCATCTTTTTCTAATGATTTAATTTCTTTTTTTAAAACCATCAGAGTAACACGCCCCCTCTGCCTTCCTGCCTGTCCTTTTGATACAATGTATATCCTTAGACATTAAGCTCCCAGCTATAATCTTCTTTCAGGATGATTCAGTAATATATCATACCTTATTCTGTATACTGCGCGCATTCAAATATAACACCTTCAGTCCTGTATTCACCCTTTTTGATTTTATTTTTTTACTTTGCAACTCATCCTGTTGACTACAATTCTGCTCTATCAACTGCCTCTCCTTACTACACATTGCCTCTGTTTGTAAACTAGCTACCTCATCTTCAGCATTCAATATTTTTGCATTGAAATACAATGCCTATAAAATGTATTCACCCCTCTTGAAATTTTTCATGATCATTGTTTTACAACATTGAATCACAGTGGATTTAATTTGGCTTTTTTTTGGACACTGAATAACAGAAAAATACTCATTCATGTCAAAGTGAAAACAGATGTCTACAAAGTGATCTAAACTAATTACAAATATAAAACACAAAATAATTGATTGCATTCAACCCTTTTAATATGACACACCAGATCATCACCAGTGCAGCCAATTGGCTTTAGAAGTGACATAATTAGTTAAATAGAGATCACCATGTGCAGTCAAGGTGTTTCAATTGATTGTTGAAAAAATACACCTGTATCAGGAAGGTCCAACTGCTGGTGAGTCAGTATCCTGACAAAAACTACACCACAAAGACAAAAGAACACTCTAAGCAACTCTGCAAAAAAGGTATTGAAAAGCTCAAGTCAGGAGATGGAGACAAGAAAATTTACAAGTCACTTAATATTCCTTGAAGTACAGTGAAGTCAGTCATCAAGAAATGGAAAGAATATGGCACAGCTGTAAATCTGCCTAGAGCAGGCCATCCTCAAAAACTGAGTGACCGTGCAAGAAGGGGACCAGTGAGGGTGACCACTAGGAAACCTATGACAAGTCTGGAAAAGTTACAAGCTTCAGTGGCTGTGATGGCAGAGACTGCACATACAAACTGTTGCCCGGGTGCTTCATCAGTTGCAGCTTTATGGAAGCGTGGCAAAGAGAAAGCCACACTTGAAAAAACCCCACACAATATCTTGGCTAGTTTGCCAGAAGGCATGTAGGAGTCTCTGCAGTCAGCTGGAAGAAGGTGCTATGGTTTGATCGAACCAAAATTGAGCTTTTTGACCATCAGACTAAATGCTATGTTTGGCATAAGCCAAACACATCATTAAAACCACCCTCCCATGAAGCATGGTGGTGGCAGCATCATGCTGTGGGGATGCTTCATTGCAGCAGGCCCTGGAAGGCTTGTGAAGGTAGAGGGTAAAATGAATGTGGCAAAATACAGGGAATTCCTGGAGGAAAACCTGATGTAATCTGCAAGAGAACTGAGACTTGGGAGATTTGTTTTCCAGCAAGACAATGACCCCAGGCATAAAGCCAAAGCTACACAGAAATGACTTAAAAACAACAAAGTTAATGTCCTGGAGTGGCCAAGTCAGAGTCCAGACCTCAATCCAAGTGGGTGGATTTGAAATGGTCTGTTCAATCATGATCCTTATGCAATCTGACAGAGCTTGAGCAGTTTTGTAAAGAAGTATGGGGAATAATTGCAGTGTCCAGATGTGCAAAGCTGATAGAGCCCTATTGACACAGACTCAAGGCTGTAATTGCTGGCAAAGGTACATCTACTAAATATGGACCTGAAGGGAGTGAATAATTATGCAATCAATTATTTTGTGTTTTATATTTGTAACTAATTTAGATCACTTTGTAGAGATCTAGAAATATAGAAACATCAAAAACCTACAGGACAATACAGGCCCTTCGGCCCACAAAGTTGTGCCGAACATGTCCCTACCTTAGAAATTACTAGGCTAACCCATAGCCCTCTATTTCTCTAAGCTCCATGTACCTATCCAAAACTCTCTCAAAAGATCCTATCGTATCCGCCTCCACCACCATTGCCAGCAGCCCATTCCACACACTCACCACTCTTTGCGTAATAAACTTACCCCTGAAATCTCCTCTGTATCTACTCCTAGCACCTTAAACCTGTGTCCTCTTGTGACAACCACTTTAGCCCTTGGAAAAAGCCTCTGACTATCCACATGATCAATGCCTCCGTCACTCTAAGGAGAAAAGGATGAGTTCACTCAACCTGTTTTCATAAGGCATGTTCCTCAATCCAGGCAACATTCTTGTAAATCGCCTCTGCACCCTTTATAGAAAGGCTTCCACATCCTTTCTGTAGTGAGGTGCCCAGAACTGAGCACAGTACTCCAAGTGAGGTCTGACCAGGATCCTATATACTCCCCAATGCCATTAGGCTTTACAATTCTACCGCCAGGACTTAAGAACTTTTTAAAAGCTATTATTAATGCTTTTTGAGATAGTGATTTAGATGCATATCAAATTTTTTACTGAGTTAAGTATTGTATGTAATTAGTTTTGCTACAACAAGTGTATGGGACATTGGAAAAAAGTTGAATTTCCCCATGGGGATGAATAAAGTATCTATCTATCTATCTATCTATAGCTGCAACATTACATCTCAGCTCCTAAATTAAAATCCACGATTAATGAAGGCCAATACACTGTATGCCTTCTTAACCACAAAGTCAACGTGCGCAGCTGCTTTGAACGTCCTATGGACTCGGACCCCAAGATCCCTCTGATCCTCCACACTGCCAAGAGTCTTACCATTAATACTATATTCTGCCATCATATTTGACCTACCAAAATGAACCACATCACACTTATTTGGGTTGAACTCCATCTGCCATTTCTCAGACCAGTTTTGCACCTTATCAATATCTCGCTGTAACCTTTGACAGCTCTCCACACTAGCCACGACACCTCCAACCTGTGTGTCATCAACAAATTTACTAACCCATCCCTGCAGTTCCTCATCCAGGTCATTTATAAAATTCACAAAGAGTAAGGGTCCCAGAACAGATCCCTGAGGTACACCACTGGTCACCGACCTCCATACAGAATATGACCCGTCTACAACCACTCTTTGCCTTCCGTGGGCAAGTGAGTTCTGGATCCACAAATGTCCCCTTGGATCCCATGCCTCATTACTTTCTCAGTAAGCCTGGCATGGGGTACCTTAACATATGCCTTGCTGAAATCCATATACACTACATCTACTGCTCTTCCTTCAATCAAGGTGTTTAGTCACATCCTCAAAAATTTCAATCAGGCTCATATGGCACTACCTGCCCTTGACAAAGCCATGCTGACTATTCCTAATCATATTATTCCTCTCCAAATGTTCATAACCACTGAAGTAAGACTCACTGGTCTATAATTTCCTGGGCTATCTCTGCTCCCTTTCTTGAATAAAGGAACAACATCGGCAACCCTCCAATCCTCCGGAACCTCTCCCATCCCCACTGATGATTCAAAGATCATCATCAGAGGCTCAGCAATCTCCTCCCTCGCCTCCCACAGTAGCCTGGGGTACATTTTATCCAGTTCTGGCGACTTATCCAACTTGATGCTTTCCAAAAGCTCCAGCACATCCTCTTTCTTAATATTTACATTCTCAAGCTTTTCAGTCCACTGCAAGTCATAATTACAATCACCAAGATCCTTTTCCATAGTGAATCCTGATGTAAAGTATTCATTAAGTACCTCTGCTATTTCCTGCGGTTCCATACACACTTTCCCACTGTCACACTTGATAGGTCCTATTCTTTCACGTCTTTTCCTCTTGCTCTTCACATACTTGTAGAATGCCTTTGGGGTTTTCCTTAATCCTGTCCACCAAGGCCTTCTCAGGGCCCCTTCTGGCTCTCCTAATTTCCTTTTTAAGCTCCTTCCAAGATCTGTTTTCACTTTGACACAAAAGTATCTTTTACTCTTGATCAGTGTCAAAAAAAGCCAAATTAAATCCAGTGAGATTCAACATTGTAAAACAATAAAACATGAAACCTTCTGTGGGGGAGGGGGGAAGAGGTGAATATTTTTTCATAAGCACTGTATACACAGCTCAAGCCACTAGTCACACCTTGCTGAACCTTATAATTCTTAAGTTTGCCTGAGGTTTTAACCAATATCTACATCCACAACCTTTCCATTGGCTGTTCTAGCACTCAGGTTCTCATACCCCTTCAGTTCTAGTCTAAACCCCAGTGTACAGCATTAACAAATCTTCCATTTAGGATATTAGTCCCTCTCCAGTTCAGATGCAAACTGTCTCTTCTGTACAGTCCCACCTTCCCTCGATGAGAGCCCAGTGATCCAAAAATTTTATGCACTCCCTCCTATACCAACTCCTTAGCCAAGTATTAAACTGTATAATCTTCCTAGATCTGGCCTCACTGGCACATGGCACGGGTACCAGTCCTGGAGATCATAACCCTGGAGGTCTTTCTCTTTAACTTAACACCTAACTCCCTGAATTCCCTCTGCAAAACCTCATCACTTGTCCTATCCATGTCATGGGTCAATCAGTTTTGATATGAAGTCAATCAGATTTACTAAGACCATAAGACAGAGGAGCAGAAGTCAGCCATTCGGCTCATCGAGTCTGTTCCGCCATTTTATCATGAGCTGATCCAATCTCCCCTTTAGTCCCATTACCCCGCCTTCTCACCATAACCTTTGATGCCCTGGCTACTCAGATACCTATCAATCTCTGCCTTAAATACACCCAATGACTTGGCCTCCACTGCCACCTGTGGCAACAAATTCCACAGATTCACCACTCTCTGGCTAAAAAAAAAGTCTTTGCATCTCTGTTCTGAATGGGTGCCCTTCAATCCTTAAGTCATATCCTCTCGTACTAGACTCCCCCACCATGGGAAACAACTTTACCACATCCACTCTGTCCATGCCTTTCAACATTCAAAATGTTTCTATGAGGTCCCCCCTCATTCTTCTAAACTCCAAGGATACAGTCCAAGAGCAGTCAAACGTTCCTCATACGTTAACCCTCTCATTCCCGGAATCATTCTAATGAATCTTCTCTGAACCCTGTCCTTCAGCACACCCTTTCTTAAATAAGGAGCCCAAAACTGCACACAGTACTCCAAGTGAGGTCTTACCATTGCCTTATAGAATCTCAACATCACATCCCTGCTCCTATACTTTATTCCTCTGGAAATGAATGCCAACATTGCATTCGCATTACTAAACAGGAAATGTTTCTTTATAGCAACCACAAATGGTTAGACTCAGAAATAAAATGCATTACAAATTAAGGACAGTGACTGCTCTAATATTGATATGCATGTAGAACTTGAGATTTGAACTCAAAATGTGAACGTGACAGGGCCATAATTCTTTCAAACCTGTTTTTGGCATTAATCTAGCAGTATGGCTCACCTCAACACAGTTTATGAAACTCTTATAAAAAGTAATAATTTCAGTTGCAAAATGGAGACATGAGTTTCTGCTAAAAGTCTTGAGCAACATACAGAAAATGCTGGAGGAACTCAGCAGGTCATGCAGCATCTACAGAAGGAAATGAACAGCTGGCGCTTTGGGCTGAGACCCTTCATCCGGACCGGAAAAGAAGGGGACAAAGGCCAGAATTAAAAGGTGGGGGGAAGGGGAGGAAAACAAACTGGTAGGTGATAGGTGAGACCAGGTGAGGAGAAAGGTAGGTGGGTAGGGAAGGAAGGGTTGAAGTGGTATGAAGCAAGGAGCTGGGAAGTGATAGGTGGTAGAGATAGAGAGCTGAAGAAGAAGGAGAGTACAGTAGTCTATGGAAATAACAAGAAGGATGAGGGAAACCAGAAAGAGGTGATGGACAGGTAATGTGGAGGGGAGGAGATGCCTACCCCTTCTTTGAGGAAAACAAAGGGGTGGGGAGGGGAGTGGTTAACTTTCATGTATATTTTTATATTTTATATATATTTTTTCTCTCTCTCTTTCCCTCTCACAATAACTCTTTGCCTGTTCTCCATCTTCCTCTGGTGCTCCCCTCCCCCTTTCTTTCTTCCAATGCCTTCTGTCCTATGATACTCTCCCTTCTCCAGCTTTGTATCCCTTTTGCCAATCACCTTCCCAGCTCTTAGCTTCATCTCTCCCCCTCCTGTCTTCCCCTATCATTTCGGGTCTCCCCCTCCCCTCCCACTTTCAAATCTCTTATTATCTCTTTTTTCTGTTAGTCCTGACGAAGGGTCCTGACCTGAAATGTCTACTGTACTTCTTCCTATAGATGCTGCCTGGCCTGCTGCGTTCCACCAGCATTTTGTGTGTGTTGCTCCTCCAAACTGAATCTGTTCTCATTGAGACAGTAGACGAGGCCATGGAGAGACATGTCGGTGTGGAAATGGGGAATGGAATTGAGTGGATGTTGCAAGACCCTGGCTATAATGTAGTGGAATGAAGGTGCTCAATGAAGTGGTTCAGAACTTGCATCGGGTCTCATTGATATAGAGAATGCTGCACTTAGCATGGTTGCAGGGATAAACATCAGGAAGAAGATCAATGGGGAAAGACAAGCAGACAAGGAAATCACAGAGAGAGTGATTCTTGTAGAAAGTAGGTGTGGGGAGGGAAAGATGTGCTTGGTGATGGGATCCCATTGGAAATTGTGGAAAATACATAGAATGATGTATTGGATATGAAGGCTTGTTGGGTTATAGGTGAACACCAAGAGAACTGTATTCCTGGGATTTACTGAGGTATGGGAAATGGGTGGCAGCATTGATAGTGGTTGAAGGGAAACCTCAGTTTCTGATAACAGAGGACATTTTGAATGTCATGGAATGGAAAGCCTCATCCTGAGATTAAATGAGGCAGAGGCAGAGGAACTGAGAGAAAGAAATAGCATTTCATTTGCTAGATTCAGAGGATAGGACTTTTAATTTCAGTGTAACATTCCCTTTGAATATGATGAAACTTATTAGAGTTCTCAGCTCATATCCTAAAACATTAAATCTCTTGTGCAAGTTCTAAAAAGGGACACACTGCAATACAAGAAACACAGTTTCAAGGGAGATCTGTTCCTGAATCAATAAATGCTGCAATGATGGGAGCAGAATCAAAGAGTTTTCCTAGGGGCTTAAAGAGACCTGTACAGGCTGATGAAAAGCAATAACATGCAGAGACATTTTCTTTGTGCATAAGAACCATGGTCATTCTCAAGGACTACAGTGAAGAGTGGCTTAATGCGATTTCAGGATTCCTGTGTTAAAATTACATTTCTACATATACAATACTTGCCTTTGAGATTTTATAAAAGTCTCGAAATTTTGGTTTACTCGGATCAGCATTATAAATGTTATCAGTTGTAGGTATGTTGATTCCAAGCATGGATGGTGGTCTATAATTCACCTATTTTAAACAAATAAGAGAAAACAAGTTCCACTACCATGTTGATGTTTTTGTAAAATATAAATTGAGAATTGATATACTGCAAAAGTAGAAGATAATTTTGTATGAAGGTGGTCCTTTAGTATATTTTCTTTCCAGAATGTCACTCTGATATTTCAAGACACTATAGACTACAGAGGCTAGAATCTGCAGAAATAAACAATCTGTGGAGGAACTCCATGGATCAAGCAGCTTCTGGGGGAGGAAAGGAAGGGTCAAGACCATGCATTAGCCCTGACGCATGGTTTCAAACTAAATTATTGAAATTTCTTTACCAACAGCAAACCTCACCCCCACCCCCCAACCCACACAGTTGCTGCATGGACTGCTAAGTTCCTCTAGCAGATTGCTTGTCACCCTGATACTGTATTTCATTCGATTTTAAATACAACCATTGTCCTGGTCTCAACAAGTTTGCTGATAACCAATTCCAAAGATTGATCAAAGTCTTGGTTAAGAAATATTTCCTTACATATCCTAATTTTATCTTCATCACTCTAAAATATTTTAATTAGTCCTTACTCTAGACATACTGCCAAGCATTGCTTCAGGTTTATTCTTCTCTCATGTCAATACTACATTATTTTATTTATTGATCGATTGAATACATCGTGGCATCGGCCCTTTGAGCTGTGCTACCCAGCAACCCACTGATTTAACCACAGCCTAATCATGGAACAATTTACAATGATCAAATGACCTACTAACTGGTACATCTTTGGACTGTGGGAGGAAACCAAAGTACCAGCGAAAACCCACCCACGTATGGAGGAAACCCATGCACACACGGAAAGGAATGTAGAAACTTGCTTACAGTGGATGCCAGAATTGAACCCTGAAGCCCCGAGCTGTAATAGCGTTGCACTAACCTCTATACTACTATAGTGCCCCTTTTGCTGATAGCAACAAAGATGTTTAATTTCCAGTCAGAAAATAAGCACAAACAAAATCACACTACTAAAGTCCAGCAAAGTGTAGTCATGTCAAAAGCTCACCTTTCTTCATGCACAGAGAAAATTTTCTTCTAAAACTGGTCTCCAGCTTACAAACCTTAGCAATTTTAATAACATATGAACAGGGCCAAGTAACCATGATTTCTTCAAGATTACTTTCCTGTAAACACTAATTTAAAGGGGTTGAATGCCAATGCACAGTGAACCCCAGAAAAGCAGTCTTTTAGCAGTTATGAATTTTCTTTTATCCCGAAGTTACCTTCCTGCTCATAACTTAGTGGTTCTATATTTCTCTCCCCCCCCCCCCCCACACAAAATTAGTGGTCAATTTGCCACAAATTAATCAAGCTCCTTTTAAATTTGTTCACTTTGTTTAATTTTGGCATTGTCCTTTCCAGGTTTGACATAAAAGTTTCACTGTTCCAAAACTGCTTCATCAGAGCTACTTTTATATCCTTGAAGTTTTTAAGATTGAGGGCAGCCTTTTTTCAGTGATCACTCATTTTGTTCTTTTTAAGTTCAAACATAATACAATGAATCAGCAGCTCATATTGGATGTCATTCATTTCTTAAAAACACAAGTCATGAACGCTCAAATGGATTCCTCACCCATCAGCAAAGTTAGCAAAAATTTGCACTCTGTTGGCTCAGAGCTATAATCATGCACCAAAAAGGGAGCCATGCAGCTCCCAACAAGAACTATGTGTAAAGGTTGCAATTGCCTTGTCTTTGCTGTATTTGAAGGGAAATGCAGAAGAAAGGAACACAGTGATCTTCTGTAGACACAAAATTAGGGGGATGGACTGATAACATTCAGGCAGCAGAATCAATACAGATAGATCTAAACAAAATCCAGATGTGGGCAAATAAATGGCAGATGAAATTTAATGTAAGTAAATGTAAAGTATTACATGATAGAAGTGTTCAAAATCATTAAGGGTACAAGTAAAGTGGATGCCAGCTGCTACTTCAAAACTAATCCACCATAAAGGACACGAGCCATAGGTGGGGACTGGTTAAAGGGAGATTTCAGGTTAACATCAGGAAGCAGTTCTTTACACAGTGAGTTGTGGACACATGGAACAACCTACTTAGTTATGTAGTTGAGAGTAGTACCTTAGAGACTTTCAAATCTAAACTAGATAGTTATTTCAACACACTATGTGAATAGGAATTTGTCAAGCTTTGTTGGGCTGAATGGCCTGTTCTTGTCAAAAACTTTCTAATGTTCTAATGTTCCAACACTTACAAAATACTGGAGGAGCTCAGCAAGTCAGGCAGCATCCATGGAAGTGAATGAACAGTCAATGTTTCAGGCTGAGCCTCTTCATTAGGAATGGTGACCCAAAATGTTGTCTGTGCATTCCTTCCCATAGATGCTGGTTAATCTGCTGAGTTCTTCCAGCATTTGTATTCATTACTCTGGATTTACAGCACCTGCAGAATCTCTTGTGTTTGTGACAATGACATTCTGTTTGGGTACTAAGTGTCTGGCCTGAAAGAATTAAATACCATGAACAACTTCACAGTTACATGAGAACCATGAAATCACTTGCAAACACCATGATCTCATAATACTTACTGCAAATTACAAGATATTTAAGATTTGGAACATATGAGAGATTCTCCTTACTGCAGCTTTGATTATCATATTCTTTCATACCACTATTTACAACTTAATTTTCTGAACACTACTTACAGGCAAAGTCTTCAGATTAGTGATTGTACCTTCTGAATTACCATACAACCACTCACTGGTACTGATTGATATAGGCTCTTCATAGAAAATATATTTTCCAACTGGACAGGCGCAACAAATAATAAAGGAGAAGCTAGTGACTGGACACAACAGCGATGCATCGGGATTGAAAATGGACATTGTAGAATATCCCTGAAATAGTGAGAATTATTTTTTAATAAACAGTTGGATATATTTTCAATTAAGTAATTTCATCTCAATGTTCTGGGATGAGTAGTGAACAAAGATCACCCTTCTCAAATGATGACACAAGTAAGGCTAATGAAGAGTTCTGTATATATCACTTATCTGATTAAAACTAAATACACATTTGAACCATTTTTATAGTTGTACATTAAACACTGTCAACAAGGTGGTCATATATTCAATGCATCTTCCCATTCAGGGAGGAGAGGCAACCCAATTGAATGTGGGAAACTCTATCTCACAAATTCAATAGTGTGTTTGAAGAGGAAGAAAGACAAGCAGGGCAGTAGACATTATCTATGTGAATTATAGCAAGACTTTTGAGAAGGACCCGTGGGGTAGGCCAATCTGGAAGTTGAGATTACATGGGATCCAGGGTGAGCCAGCTAATTAGATATAGAGTTAACTAGGTGATAGGAGTCAGAGGGTGGTAGGGGAGGGTTGTCCTTTCTTTCGATTGGAGGTCTGCGACTAGTAGGGTACTGCAGGGTCAGGGCTGGGTCACTTTTGTTTAACACATATCTTAATGAGTTGGATGCAGGTTGCATGATTATTACATCTACAAATGTTACCAAAGTTGGAGGCGTAGTGGACAGTACAGAAAGTTGTTTAAGATTACAACAATAAATAACAGGGTCCTGGGAACATTGTAGAATTGTGGGACCTAGGGGTACAACTACATAGCTCCCTGAAAGTGTTGATACATGCAAATAAAGTGATGAAGAATACACATGCCTTCATTGGATTGCATATTGATTACAAAAGTGAAGTCATGTTACAGCTGTATTGGACATTGATGAAAAAGCTTGTGGAAATGTTATGTGCACTTCCAGTTGCCGTACTACAGGAAGATTGTAATTAAGAATGTGAGGATGCAGGAAAATTAGTCAAGGAGGCAGAGAGGTGACCTAATGCTTATAAAATCATGAGGAACAGAGATCAGGTGAATGATCGCAGTCTTCCCCAAAGAATGTAGACTTAAGATGAGAGGGGAAAGAATGAAAGGGGACCTGAGGGGGAAGTTTTCACACAGAGACTGATGGGTATATGTAATGAGCTGCAAGAAAAAATGTGATAGAGGCAGGTACAACAACAAAGTTTAAAACTTTTAAACAAGTTCATGGATAGGAAAGGTAGAGAGAGATGCACCAGATGCAAACAAATAGGATGTGCTCTGAAAGGCACATTGTTTGGTATGGGCAAGCTGAGTGGAAGAGTTTTGTTTCTATGTTGTCTAACTCATAAGACCTTAAGACCATAAGATATAGGAGAAGAATTAGGCCATTTGGCCCATTGCCTCTGCTCCGCCAATTCATCATGGCTGATCCAATTTTCCTCTCAGCCACAATCGTCCCCCTTCACCCCATATCTTTCCATGCCCTGACCAATCAAGATTCTATCAACATCTGCCTTAAATATACATAAAGACTTCACCTCTCAGCTGCCTGAGGCAAATAATTCCATAGATTCACCACACATTGGCTGACGAAATTCCCCCTCATCTCTGTTCTAAAAGAATGCCCCTCTATTCTGAGGCTGTGTCCTCAGGTCTTAGACTCTCACACCATAGGAAAAATCCTCTCCACATCCACTCTATCAAGGTCTTTCCCCATTCGATAGGTTTCAATGAGCTCATCCTCATTCTTCTGAATTCTAGTGACAACAGGCCCAGAGCCATCAAATGCTCTTCAAATGACAAGCCATTCAATCCTGGAATCATTTTCGTGAGCCTCCTTTGAACCCTCTCGTTTCAGCTCATCCTTTCTAGATAAAGGGACCCAAAACTGCTCACAATACTACAAGTGAAGCCTCGCCAGTGCTTTATTAAGTCTCAATGTTACATTTATTTAATTTTCTAGTCCTCTTGAAATGAATGCTAACATTGCATTTGCCTTCCTCACCACAGGTTCAACCTGCAAATTAACCCTTAGGGAATCCTGCACAAGGACTTCCAAGTTCCTTTTCACCTCAGTTTTTTGTATTTTCTCTCCACTTAGAAAACAGTCAACCCTTTCATTTCTTCTACCAAAGTGTATGACCATACACGTCTCAACACTATTTTCCATCTGCCATTTCTTTGCACATTCTCCTAATCTGACTAAGTTCTTCTGTAGCCAGTCTATTTCCTCAAAACTACCTGCCCCTCCACTTATCTTTATATTACAGTATCTGCAAACTTTGCATTAAATCCATTAATTCCATCATCCAAATCATTGACATATAATGTAAAAAGAATCTGTCCCCAACACTGACCCCCTGTGGAACAACACTAGTCACTGGCAGCCAGCCTGAAACAGCTCCTTTCATTTCCACTCTTTCCCTTCTGTAATCAGTCATTGATTTATCCATGCTAGAATCTTTCCTATAAAGTA
Source organism: Hemitrygon akajei (assembly GCF_048418815.1). Classification (NCBI taxonomy): domain Eukaryota; kingdom Metazoa; phylum Chordata; class Chondrichthyes; order Myliobatiformes; family Dasyatidae; genus Hemitrygon; species Hemitrygon akajei. The sequence goes on from NC_133126.1 coordinate 15,325,513, forward strand.
GACTCATTTGTTGCACCTTGCCAAAGGCCCTCTGAAAATCCATGTACATACCATCAACCAAATCTCTTTTGTCTACCCTGCTTATCATTTCTTCAGAGAATTCCAACAGATTTTCCTTGAGGAGACCATGCTGACTATGCCTATTTTATCATGTGCCTCCAAGTATCCTGACACCTTATAATCAACTCCATCAACTTCCCAACCAATGAGGTCAGACTAACTGGCCTATAGTTTCCTTTCTTTTGCTTCTCTCCCTTCTTGAAGAGTGAAGTGACATTTGCAATTTTCCAGTCTTCCGGAACCATTGCACAATCTAGTGATCCTTGAAAGATCATTACTAATGTCTCCCTGATCTCTTCAGCCAACTCTTTCAGAACTCTGGGATGTACACCATCTGGTCCAGGTGACTAATCTACCTTCAGACCTTATAGTTTCCCTAGAACCTTCTAGTTATGGTAACTTCACACACTTCTTGACCCCTGACACCTGGAACCATACTGCTAGTGTCTTCCACATTGAAAACTGGACGCAGACTGGGAGACCGTTTCGCTGAACACCTACGCTTGGTCCGCCAGAAAAAGCAGGATCTCCCAGTGGCCACACATTTTAATTCCACGTCCCATTCCCATTCTGATATGTCTATCCATGGCCTCCTCTATTGACAAAATGAATCCAAACTCAGGTTGGAGGAACAACACCTTATATACCGGCTGGGTAGCCTCCAACCTGATGGCATGAACATTGACTTCTCTAACCTCTGTTAATGCCCCTCTTCCCCTTCTTACCCCATCCCTGACATATTTAGTTGCTTGCCTGTTCTCCATCTCCCTCTGGTGCTCCCCCCCACCTTCTTTCTCCCAAGGCCTCCTGTCCCATGATCCTTTCCCTTCTCCAGCTCTGTATCACTTTCGTCAATCACCTTTCCAGCTCTTAGCTTCATCCCACCCCCTTCAGTTTTCTCCTATCATTTCACATTTCCCCCTTCCCCCACTACTTTCAAATCTCTTACTATCTTTCCTTTCGGTTAGTCCTGACGAAGGGTCTCGGCCCAAAACGTCGACAGCGCTTCTCCCTATAGATGCTGCCTGGCCTGCTGTGTTCCACCAGCATTTTGTGTGTGTTGTTGTTTGAATTTCCAGCATCTGCAGATTTCCTCATGTTTGCAAAAATACTTATTCAGTTTGTCTGCTATTTTGTTGTCCCCCATTACTACCTCTCCAGCACTGTTTACTAGCGATCCAATATCCAGTTTTACCTCTCTTTTACACTTTATGTATCTGAAGAAATTTTTGGTACTCTTTTTAATTGACTAGCATACTTATGATCTTTACTGTCTTAATGACATTTTTAGTTGCCTTCTTTTGGTTTTTAAAAGCCTCCCAATCCTCTAACTTCCCACTAACATTTGCTCTATTGTATGCACTCTCTTTGGCTTTTATGTTTGTTTTGACTTCTCTTGTTAGTCATGGTTGTATCATCTTTCCATTAGAATACTTCATCCTCGTTGGGATGTATATATCCTATGCCTTCCAAAACGCCTCCAGAAATTCCAGCCATTGTTGCTCTGCTGTCATCCCACCAATGTCCTTTTCCAATCAATTTTGGCCAACTCTTCTCCCATGCCTCTGTAACTCCCTCTACTCCACTGTAATACTGATACATCTGACTTTAGCTTCTCCTCAAATTTCATGGAAAATTCGATCATATTATCATCATCTGCCCCTATGGGTTCTTTTACCTTTCAGCTCTCTAATCAATTCTGGTTCATTGCACAACACCCAATTCAGAAAAGCTGATCCTCTAGTGGGCTCATCCACGAGCTGCTCCAAAAAGCCATCTTGAAGGCACCTAGAAATACCGCCTCCAGGAATCCAGCATCAACTGATGTTCTGGAGCATGTTGATATTAAGGGAGAGGAGGTATTGGAGTTGTTAAAATACATTAGGACGGTTAAGTCCCTGGGGCCTAATGGAATATTCCCCAGGCTGCTCCACGAGGTGAGGGAAGAGATTGCTGAGCCTCCGGCTAGGATCTTTATGTTCTCATTGTCCACAGGAATGGTACCGGAGGATTGGAGGGAGGCAAATGTTGTTCCCTTGTTCAAAAAAGGTATTAGGGATAGTCTGGGTAATTATAGGCCAGTGAGCCTTACGTCTGTGGTGGGAAAGCTGTTGGAAAAGATTCTTAGAGATAGGATCAGTGGGCATTTAGAGAATCATGGTCTGATCAAGGACAGTCAGCATGGCTTTGTGAAAGGCAGATCGTGTCTAACAAGCCTGATAGAGTTCTTTGAGGAGGTGACCAGGCATATAGATGAGGGTAGTGCAGTGGATGTGATCTACAAGGATTTTAGTAAGGCATTTGATGGTTCCACCTGGTAGACTTATTCAGAAAGTCAGAAGGCATGGGATCCAGGGAAGTTTGGCCAGGTGGATTCAGAATTGGCTTGTCTGCAGAAAGCAGAGGGTTGTGTTGGAGGGAGTACATTCAGATTGGAGGGTTGTGACTAGTGGGGTCCCACAGGGGTCGGTTCTGGGACCTCTACCTTTCATGATTTTTATTAACGACCTGGATGTGGGGGTAGAAGGATGGGTTGGCAAGTTTGCAGATGACACAAAGGTTAGTGGTGTTGTGGATAGTGTAGAGGACTGTCGAAGATTGCGCAGAGACATTGATAGGATGCAGAAGTGGGCTGAGAAGTGGCAGATGGAGTTCAACCCAGAGAAGCGTGAGGTGGTACACTTTGGAAGGACAAACTCCAAGGCAGAGTACAAAGTAGATGGCAGGATACTTGGTAGTGTGGAGGAGCAGAGGGATCTGGGGGTACATGTCCACAGATCCCTGAAAGTTGCCTCACAGGTAGACAGGGTAATTAAGAAAGCTTATGGTGTGTTAGATTTCATAAGTCGAGGGATAGAGTTTCAGAGTCGTGAGGTAATGATGCAGCTTTATAAAACTCTGGTTAGGCCACGCTTGGAGTACTGTGACCAGTTCTGGTCACCTCACTATAGGAAGGATGTGGAAGCATTGGAAAGGGTACAGAGGAGATTTACCAGGATGCTGCCTGGTTTAGAGAGTATACATTATGATCAGAGATTAACAGAGCTACGGCTTTACTCTTTGGAGAGAAGGAGGATGAGAGGAGACATAACAGGTATAAAAGATAGTAAGAGGAATAGATAGAGCGGACAGCCAGCGCCTCTTCCCCAGGGCACCACTGCTCAATACATGGCTTTAAGGTAAGGGGTGGGAATTTCAAGGGGAATATTAGAGGAAGGTTTTTGACTCAGAGAGTGGTTGGTGCGTGGAATGCACTGCCTGAGTCTGTGGTGAAGGCAGATACACTAGTGAAATTTAAGAGACTACTAGACAGGTATATGGAGGAATGGGAGGCAGGTTTTAATGGTCGGCACTACATTGTGGGCTGAAGGGCCTGTACTGTGCTGTACTATTCTACGTTCTATGTAACTTGATTTTCCCAATCTACCTGCATATTGGATCCCCCATGATTATTGTAATATCACCTTTTTGAACATGCATTTTCTATCTCCCATTGTAATTTGTTGGTCACAACCTTACTACCATTAATTCATCAGTATACAACTCCCATTAGGTCTTTTCCCCCTTGCAGTTCCACAGTAATTGAACACCTTCCAACCCAATGTCACCTCATTCTAATGATTTGATTTCATTTTTAACCAATAGAAGAATGCCACCTCCTCTGCCTGCCTGCCTATCCTTTCAATATAATGTGTATCCTTGGACATTAAGTTCCCAGCAATAATCTTTCAGCCATGATTCTGTGATGCTGACGATATCATATCTGCCAATCTGCATCTAAGCTGCAAGTTCATCTACCTATTCCATATTCTGTGCACATTCAGATACAATACCTTCAGTCCTGTATTCACCCTTACAAACAAGCTGGATGAACTCAGTAGGTCGGGCAGCATCCATTCAAATGGACAGTCAACGTTTCGGGCCAAAACGTTGACTACTCATTTCAATGGATGCTGCCCGACCTGCTGAGTTCATCCAGCTTGTTTGTACGTGTTAATTTGACAACAGCATCTGCAGTGTACTTTGTGTTTTTTCTGTATTCACCCTTTTTAGTTTTGTCACACCATGCTCAACCTTTCCCCGCAACCTCTCCACTAACTGTTCTGGCATTCTGGTTCCCATCCTCCTGCAACTCTAGTTTAAACCCCACCGTGCAGCATTAACAAACCTTCCTGCTAGGATATTATTCTCCCTCCAGTTCAGCTACAAACCATCCCTTTTGTACAGGTCCCACTTTCCCAGGAAGAGAGCCCAATGATCCAAAAATCTTATGCCCTCCCTCCTACACCAACTCCTTAGCCATGTATTAAACTGTATGATCTTCCTAGTTCAAGCCTCACTAGCACGTGGTATAGGTCCCAATCCTGAGATCACAACCCTGGAGGTCCTGCCCTTTAACAAACTCCCCGAACTCCCTATGCAGAGCCTTGCCATGCTCCAATATTCTAGAAAACTGATATGCATGGGATAATGAGCTCACTACTTATTTCCATCCTATTTCTTAATCCTTTCCCTAATGTTTGTGTCCCTAACTTCAACATGAAAATAACTTTTGCTCCCCTAACTGAACTCACCTGTCTTATTCCTTACAAAAAAGTAAGATGAAAATTATCTATTATAAGTATACTTATTTGTGGAAAGCCATAACAGAAAATAGCCATAAAAACTCCTGGAATGCTTAGGTGTACCATTAATGTTCTTTTTTGTATTCTCATTTCATCAGTGAATAAAGAAATAGGATGTATAATCTTTAGACTTTAGGAGAAGGAGGGGCGATCTTACTAAAACATTTAAGGTCCTAAAGGGGTACAGCAGGGTAGAATTGGGACAATTTAACTAATGACAGAATCTACCATGAAGAGATATAGTTACAAGATTACGGGGCAATCATTTAAAACTGTAGTGCTTGGAATTTTTTTTCCAGAGGCTAATCTTAGAAATGTCCACCTAGGAAGGTTGTGGACATTGGATCATTTGGGGTGTTTAAAGAAGAAGTAGGTAAGTCTTTGAAGAATCAAAAATTTAAAAACAGTATAGAACAAGCAAAGAATAGATGAGGTAAGACTTCTATCAGCCATGATTACACTCATTAGCAGGGAGGCTTGAGGAGGTGACTGCTTCTATTTGCTTATGTTTTATGTGTGCCTGGTTTGAAGAAGAAATGACTCTAGTTTTACATTATGTTGTTGATTTTTAATGGCAGTGGAAAGCTAAGGAGAACAATAAATCCTTATCCACTACAGGACACAGGAAATGGGGATAGAAAAAAGTGGTGGAGAGCAAAAGAGAAAAAGAGTGGTGTGAGGTCAGACCACAATACTGACCAACTGGCATTTAAAGCGATATAGTGATCATGTGCTGTCTGCCGCAGTCAATGCACTCAACTGTCAAGTCTGCTTTGACAACTATAGTGCAGTGCACTTCATGGGCTTGCACCTGTCCTGTGGCCATAACACAAACTGACCTGATTACAGAGAGCACTACCAACAGTGACATGGTACTGTTCAGCAGAGTTGTGGCCTTAGGAGGGGCCAGGCAACTAACCAAAGCATAGACTCCAAAGTCTAGGGAAACAATCAGTTGGCTGCTAGGTGATCACATCTCCCAGCTGCCAGTTTCCAGTGTCCACTCTGAAATGTAAACAATTGATATAAAGGGGTAGAAATCTGTTCACATGAATATGAAGACAATTGCATTGTGCATAGAAAAGCTGGAGTAGATTAATTATGTGCACATTTCTTGGTACCTAAACTTCATTTATTTATGAGATTTTTATTCTCCCTGGCACTTTTTTCTCAAAGTTCAAAGTAATTTTATTATCAAACTATATATATGTCATCATACACTACATTGAGATTCATTTTCTTGCAGGCATTCATAGTAGAATAAAGAAATACAATAGAATCAATGAAAAACTATATACAAAGATTGACAAACAACTGTACTGCTACAACCAAAATGAGATTTTCAACCTGAATGACATCAGGAGCCATGATCTCTAAACCTCATACTATTCATCACAGATCTCAGATGGCCAATTAGACTTGCATCACCATACTTAGGATGAATGGGCCTCAGTGGTTGCCTCTCCCTAATTCTTTCAGGTGTGACTTTGGTTCTGAACCCTATTTCTTCCATTGTGTGTTCTGCAACACACAAAGTTGTGTTCATTCAATTCCAAGTTCTAGTATTGATATGCTGTTTGAATACCATATAATGGGCCTCTAATAGTGCTCTACAGTTTCTAAGTCTCATCTCTCTCTACAGATTTTCACTGTGACAATACACTAATTTAACCTGAATGTACAGCCAATGGGAAAAAGAATAACTGAGGTTGTATTAAAAATATTTCACAAACAATTGATGGAAAATTATCTCCACTTAATGTCAGACAACCTCCTAAACCCTGGTTACCAAGGTTTTAACTTTACCATATTATACTAGATTACTGAAGTATCAAATATTCAAATGTAATTTCATTTTCAGTATATTACAATTGAAGCAAGAGGGAAGAGGTAAAAGAAGCTGAGAGAGAAGCTGTTTTTTTAACTGATCGGGGCAAAGAGGCTAGACTGCGCAGGCCCATAACGTAGTGCGCCAAAGGTTTAAAAGAAAGATTGCCATATACAGAGGCCATCGTCGTAGCGGCCATTGTCGGAGTGGACTGAGGCAGAGTGGGACGGCTTTGGCGAGAACAGACAGAGGCGAGGTTGAATGGGGCACAACTGCACAAGCGCGTGAAAGTTGGCCTCTGAGATCAGAGGGGGAATTTAAAAAGCAAGCAGAAGCTGAGTATGAGCTTCACTTCAGGTGAGGTAAGGATGGGTATGCTCCTTTAATTAATCTAATTAGCTTAGGAGTAGTAATAGAGGCAGCAGTTAGGGCAGTTGAATGCTCCGTTTGCAGTATGTGAGAAGTCAGGGCGAGCACAGCTGTCCCTGATAACTACACCTGCAAAAGGTGCATCCAGCTGCAGCTCCTGACAAACCGTGTTAGGGAAATGGAGCTGGAGCTGGATGAACTTTGGATCATTCGGAAGGCAGAGTCAGAAATAGACAGGAGTTTCAAGGAGATAGTCACCCCTAGGAGTCAGGAGACAGGTAGTTGGGTGACTGTCAGGAGAGCGAAGGGGAATAGACAGGAAAAGCAGAGCACCCCTGTGGCCGTTCCCATCAACAATAAGTATACCGTTTTGAATACTGTTGGTGGGGACAACCTACCAAGGACAAGTTGCAGTGGTTGCGTCTCTGGCATTGGACCCTCAGCTCAGAAGGGAAGGAGGGAAAAGAGGAGAACAGCAGTGATAGGGGATTCAATAGTTAGGGGGACAGATAGGAGGTTCTATGGAAGAGATCCAGAATCCCAGATGGTCTGTTGCCTCCCTGGTGCCAGGGTCCGCGATATCTCGGATCGAGTTCTCAGTGTTCTCAAGAGGGAGGGTGAGCAGCCGGATGTCGTGGTCCATGTAGGGACCAATGACATGGGTAGGAAAAGTGAGGAGGTCCTGAAAGGTGAGTTTAGGGAGCTAGGTGCCAAGTTAAAGGACAGGACCTCCAGGATAGCAATCTCAGGATTGCTACCAGTGCCATGTGCAGGTGGGTTTAGAAATAGTAAGATAGTGCAGATCAACATGTGGCTGAAGATGTGATGCAGGAGGGCTTCAGATTTATAGATAATTGAGCAGTTTTCCAGGGAAGGGGGGACCTGTTCCGACAGGACGGTCTACATCTGAACAGGAGGGGACAAATATTCTTGCAGGTAGGTTTGCTAGAGAGGCTCCAGTGGATTTAAACTAGATACGGGGGGAGGGGAACCAGAGTGTAGGAACAGATGTATGGGAGAAGGAAGAAAAAGAAGACAGTAAAGTTCTTTGTACTGTTAGAGATAAACAGAGAGGAAGAGGTGGAGAATTTCTTAAATGCATTTATTTTAATGCTAGGAGCATTGTAAGAAAGGTGGATGAGCTTAGAGCATGGAGTGATACCTGGAAATATGATGTTGTAGCTATTAGTGAAACATGGTTGCAGGAGGGGTGTGATTGGCAACTAAATATTCCTGGATTTCGTTGCTTCAGGTGTGATAGAATCGGAGGGACAAGAGGGGAAGGTGTTGCGTTGCTGGTCAGAGAAAATATTACAGCGGTGCTCTGGCAGGATAGATCAGAGGACTCGTCTAGGGAAACTATTTGGTGGAATTGAGGAATGGGAAAGGTGTAGTAACACTTATAGGGGTGTATTATACACCACCTAATGGGGAGTGAGAATTGGAGGAGCAAATTTGCAAGGAGATAGCAGATATTTGTAGTAAGCACAGGGTTGTGATTGTGGGAGATTTTAATTTTCTACACATAGACTGGGAAGCCCATACTGTAAAAGGGATGGATGGTTTGGAGTTTGTAAAATGTGTGCAGGATAGTTTTTTGCAGCAATACATAGAGGTACCGACTAGAGAAGGGGCAGTGTTGGATCTTCTGTTAGGGAATGAAATAGGTCAGGTGATGGAGGTATGTGTTGGGGAGCACTTCAGGTCTAGTGATCACAATGCCATTAGTTTCAATATAATTATGGAGAAGGATAGGGCTGAACTGAGATTTTTGATTGGAGAAAGGCTAACATTGAGGAGATGTGAAAGGATTTAGGAGGAGTGGATTGGGACAATTTGTTTTATGGGAAGGATGTAATAGAGAAATGGAGGTCACTTAAAGGTGAAATTTTGAGGGTACAGAATCTTTATGTTCCTGTTAGGTTGAAAGGAAAGGATAAAAGTTTGAGAGAGACATGCTTTTCATGGGATATTGGAAATTTGGTTAGGAAAAAGAGAGATATCTACAATAAATATAGGCAGCATGGAGTAAATGAGGTACTCAAGGAATATAAAGAATGTAAGAAGAATCTTAAGAAAGAAATTAGAAAAGCTAAAAGAAGATACGGGGTTGCTTTGGCAAGTAAGGTGAAAATAAATCTGAAGGGTTTCTATAGTTATGTTAATAGCAAAAGGATAGTGAGGGATAAAATTGGTCCCTTAGAGAATCAGAGTGGACAGCTACGTGTGGAACCGAAAGAGATGGGGGAGATTTTGAACAATTTCTTTTCTTCGGTATTCACTAAGGAGAAGGATATTGAATTGAGTAAGGTAAGGGAAACAAGTAGGGAAGTTATGGAAACTATGACGATTAAAGAGGAGGAAGTACAGGTGCTTTTAAGTGGATAAATCTCCAGGTCCTGACAGGATATTCCCTAGGACCTTGAGGGAAGTTAGTGTAGAAATAGCAGGGGCTCCGACTGAAATATTTCAAATGTCATTAGAAACGGGGATGATGCCGGAGGATTGGAGAATTGTTCATGTGGTTCCATTGTTTAAAAAGGGTTCTAAGAGTAAACCTAGCAATTATAGGCCTGTCAGTTTGATGTCAGTGGTGGGTAAATTAATGGAAAGAATTCTTAGAAATGGTATATATAATTATTTGGATAGACAGGGTCTGATTAGGAACAGTCAACATGGATTTGTGCGTGGAAGGTCATGTTTGACAAATCTTATTAATTTTTTGAAGAGGTTACGAGGAAAGTTGACGAGGGTAAAGCAGTGGATGTTGTCTATATGGACTTCAGTAAGGCCTTTGACAAGGTTCCGCACGGAAGGTTAGTTAGGAAGGTTTAATCGTTAATCATTGGAGCGTAGAAGGTTGAGGTTGAGGGGGGATTTGATCGAGGTATTTAAAATGTTGAGAGGGATAGATAGAGTTGACGTGAATAGGCTGTTTCCATTGAGAGTAGGGGAGATTCAAACGAGAGGACATGATTTGAGAGTTAGGGGGCAAAAGTTTAAGGGAAACACGAGGGGGTATTTCTTTACTCAGAGAGTGATAGCTGTGTGGAATGAGCTTCCTGTAGAAGTAGTAGAGGCCAGTTCAGTTGTGTCATTTAAGGTAAAATTGGATAGGTATATGGATAGGAAAGGAGTGGAGGGTTATGGGCTGAGTGCGGGTAGGTGGGACTAGGTGAGATTAAGAGTTCGGCACGGACTAGGAGGGCCGGAATGGCCTGTTTCCGTGCTGTGATTGTTATATGGTTATATGGTTAGGTATTAATATTGAAGTAGTAAAATGGATTCAACAGCAGCTGGATGGGAGATACCAGAGAGTAGTGGTGGATAACTGTTTGTCAGGTTGGAGGCCGGTGACTAGTGGTGTGCCTCAGGGATTTGTACTGGGTCCAATGTCATTTGTCATATACATTAATGATCTGGATGATGGGGTGGTAAATTGGATTAGTAAGTATGCAGATAATACTAAGATAGGTGGCATTGTGGATAATGAAGTAGGTTTTCAAAGTTTGCAGAGAGATTTAGGCCAGTTAGAAGAGTGGGCTGAAAGATGGCAGATGGAGTTTAATGCTGATATGTGTGAGGTGCTACATTTTGGTAGGAATAATCCAAATAGGACATACATGGTAAATGGTAGGGCACTGAAGAATGCAGTAGAACAGAGTGATCTAGGAATAATGGTGCATAGTTCCCTGAAGGTGGAATCTCATGTGGATAGGGTGGTGAAGAAAGCTTTTGGTATGCTGGCCTTTATAAATTAGAGCATTGAGTATAGGAGTTGGGATGTAATGTTAAAATTGTACTAGACATTGGTAAGGCTGAATTTGGAGTATTGTGTACAGTTCTGGTCACCGAATTATAGGATAGATGTCAACAAAATAGAGAGTACAGAGAAGATTTACTAGAATGTTACCTGGGTTTCAGCACCTAAGTTACAGGGAAAGGTTGAACAAGTTAGGTCTTTATTCTTTGGAACGTAGAAGGTTGAATGGGAACTTTTGATAGAGGTATTTAAAATTATGAGGGGGATAGGTAGAGTTGATGTGGATAGGCTTTTTCCATTGAGAGTAGGGGAGAAGCAAACAAGAGGGCATGAGTTGAGGGTTAGGGGGCAAAAGTTTAAGGGAATTTCTTTACTCAGAGAGTGGTAGCTGTGTGGAATGAGCTTCCAGTAGAAGTGGTAGAGGCAGGTTCAGTATTGTAATTTAAAGTAAAATTGGATAGGTATATGGACAGGAAAGAAATGGAGGGTTATGGGTTGAGTGCGGGTCAGTGGGACTAGTTGAGAGTAAGCGTTCGGCACGGACTAGAAGGGCCAAGATGGCCTGTTTCTGCGCTGTAATTGTTATATGATTGTATGGTTATTACAACTCTTTTCTTTTTATACCAATTAAGTGAAGTCAACATTTTAAAACAACCCCCAGACTTTGCATTCATTCAAAATACTAGCCTTACCCTGACATTAAAGTTGTTGGTAATGTAATGAATTATGACACTTCTGCCAGTTTTATCATAGTAACTTTCAGAATCTATATCTAGCAGGACCCGATTTCCAATGACCACTTCAAATTTTTTTGAACCAGCTGCAAAATAAGATTAGAGAAGATTAGTTTGGTAAATTCATTTGCAATTTTTCCACAACAAGTAGTAAGAGCAAGTCAGAGGAAGATAATGAAACACATAATGTTTCGGATCAAGCTCTCCTAAATCAAGATAGAAAATATAATGGAAAGCTTTACCTTGTCTCCACAAAATATTGCAATCCCATCTCAAAAGAACTGTCTAGACTACCGGGTACTTTAGTTTTCTTTTTATGTCACAAACCATCAATCCATGGAAATATCACATTCAATGTTGCAAAACAATAAAACATGAAAACTTCCAAGGGGGTGGTTAAATACCTTTTATAGGCACTGTATGAACTTCAATAAATATTTGATAAGGTTCTCTATGTTAAGTAGCTATGGAAAGTTAGCTTGCAGCTATCCAGAGAGAGTTAGCTAATTGGCTTGATGGTAGGAAGCAGAGAGTCATGAAGGAAGATATTTTTTTCAAACTCAGTGCTCAGTGTTATGCTGATTGCTATTTGTCATCTATATCAATGATCCAGATGTGAATGTACAAAGCATTCCCTGAAAGTAGCATAGCAGCTAGACAGGCTGGTGAAGAAGGCTTCCAGCAAGCAGGCCTTCATCAGTCAGGGATGATGCTACAGTTGTACAAGATGTTGGTGCAGCCATATTTGATGAATTGTGTTCAGTTTTGGTTACCCTGTTATAGCAAATAAGCTATTAAGTTGGAAAGGGCACAGGGAAGATTTACCAGGATGCTGCTGTTTACTTGAGGGACTGAATCATGGAATGAGGTTGAACAGGCTGAGTTTTTTGTTTTACTGAAGTGCAGGAAAATGATCTTATAGAGGTATCTAAAATTTTGGGGAAACATAGATAGGGTGAATACAGTCTTTTTCCCAGTTTTGGGGAATCAAAACCTATCAAAACCTGGACAGCACAGCTTTAAGACAAGAAAGATTTATTAGGAACCCAAGGGGGAACATTTTCATCCAGAAGGTGGACATGAGCTGCCAGAGGAAGTGATTGCCATAGGTACATAAATAATTTTTAAAGGTTACTTGGACAAGTACATGATAGGAAAGAGTTGGAGAGAAAGGGGCCCAGTGCAGTCATAAGGGAATCTTGGTCAACATATAACAGTTAGGCCAAAGAGCCTGTTTCTGTGATCTATGGCTCTATTTCATTATAGGGATTTGCAATCAAGTTTGAAATGAAACACAGTTACACTTATGCACATTTCAAAAATAGATAAATATAAAAATTATTGCCACATATACAAAGCACAGCTGCAGTTCAGGAGCTTTTACTAATATAGATGATAAATTATATAAAAATTACTAACCAAATCCGATGCTTGACAACTCAAATGTCAACTTGACAGAATCATTAATATCAAGAAATACAATAGGATTTGGTGTAAGGTTGTTCTGATCCTCAATAGACGTAACACACTCATTTTCAACAATAGACCATGTGCCACTCTTTGAGCCAAAGTCAAACATAAACCACTGTCTTTCTTCAACTATGAAATAGTCTGGAGTTTGTTCTGGCATTGTACCATGTGCAATTACTAAGTTAGTGCTAATAACTCGAACTATCAGAAAACTACTGTATCCAGGAATAACCACCGTTTTCTCGAAATCATCAGCAATAAAGCCATATTCTGTTGAAAGAAGCAGATACTTCGAATCATCAGTCGATCTTCCACAACAATACTTACATGAGAACATTAGAAAGTAGCAGGCGAACATTACTGGACTACCAGTGCCACCAGTTTTGTAATTCAATGAAATCATGGCTGATCTTTTACCCTTAGTACCACTTTCTAGTTGATTCCGTTACTATTTAAAAATCTATTGATCTGTGTCTTCAATAATAATAGTTAATATTATATAGCACATTTCATACATTATGATGCAGGCTCAAAGTACTTTACATAGATTGTAAAGATAAATCAATACAGTCATTAAAATGAGACAAATTTAAAAACACAAACATTATATAGAATAAAATATAATGAGATATACCAAATTATATAAATGTAATCAACAATAACAGGTTAATGTTAACATTAACATTAATAGCTATCCTATAAGAAAGCCAAAGTGTTTTAAAACATTCCACAGTACTAGCCTGGTCTTTCTGAGTCAGTAGAGTATTCCTGATTTTTTGGTGCATAAGAGCAAAAGGCTGCATCAACAGTTCTTGGATGTTTGGCTCTAGGAACACTAAGTAAAATAGTATTTGTGAATCTAAGATTACGATTGGGGATGCAAGAGGATTGACACCCCAAAAAATATATGGAGAAGCTAGATTATTCAGAGCCTTATATACATTTAATTGGATTTCAAAATTGATCTTAACATACATGGGCAGCCAAGGTAATGATGCCAAAAACAGTGAAATGGGCTCAGATTTTCATTTTTTAGTCAAGATTCTTGCTGCTGCATTTTGAACAAGCTGCAGCCGATTTATATACTTTACTTAATGATTGAGCTTCCACTGCCTCTTGTTAGAAAATTCCAACTACTCACTACCCTCTGGGTAGAAATAAAATCTTCTTTGTTCTGAATATCTCATTCCTTATTCTGAGGCTGTAACATCTGGCTCTGGACAACAAATCCAAGGGAAACCTATCAAACTAATGAAGAATTTTGATTGTTTTGACATGAATGCTAAGTGTTAAGCAATCTTACTCAAAGTTTATAAGAATGAAAGTTTATCAGATTATCTCATTAAGAAATACAATATTCTGAAAAAGATTGACAGGCTAGGTATTGCTAATTTATTTCCTCAAACAACAATCAAAATAAAAAAGTAGTGCAAAAAGAGAGGGGGGAAATTACTGAGGTCATGTTCATGGGTTCATAGTACATTCAAAAAACTGTTGGTGGAGAGGAAAAAGCTCTTTCTGAAATGTTGAGTGTGTGTCTTCAGGTTCCTGCACATCCTCCTTAATGAGAAAGGGCATGTCCTGGGTAGTAGGTGTCCTTAATGATAGATGCCACCTTTTTGAGACATCATTTTTTGAAGGTGTCCAGGATGCTGGGGAGGCTAGTGTTCATGATGGAGCTGACAGAGTTTACAACTTCCTGCAGCTTTTTCAGATCCTGTGCTATGGCCTATCCATAAGGCCATAAGATATAGGAGCAGAATTAAGCCATTTGGCCCATCAAGCCTGCTCCATCAAGACTGATCAATTCTTCCTCTCAGCCCCAATCTCCTGCCTTGTCCCCGTATCCCTTCATGCCCTGACCAATCAAGAACCTATCCACCTCTGCATTAAATAAAGACTTAGCCTCCACACCTACTGTGGCAACAAATTCCACAGATTCACCTCTCTCTGGCTAAAGACATTCCTCCTAATCTCCATTCTAAAACAATGCCCCTCTATTCTGAGGCTTTGTCCGGCACTAGATTCTCCCACCATAGGAAACATCCTCTCCACATTCACTCTCTCTTGAGGCCTTTCAACATTGGATAGGTTTCAATTCTGTCTGCCCTCATTCTTCTGAAATCTAGTGAATACAGGCCCAGAGCCATCAAACGCTTTTCATATGACAAGCCATTCAATCCTGGAATAATTTTCGTGAACCTCCTTTGAACCCTCTCCAGAGTCAGCACATCCTTTCTAAGATAAGGGGCCTAAAACTACTTACAATACTTCAAGTGAGGGCTCATCAATGCTTTCTAAAGTCTCAACATTACATTCTTACTTTTATATTCTAATCCTCACGAAAGGAAGGCCAGTATCACATTTGCCTTCCTTACCACAGTCTCAACCTGCAAATTTACCTTTGGGGAATCCTACACAAAGTCTCACAAGTCCCTATGCACCTCAGATTTTTGATTTTTTTCTCTACTTATAAAGTAATCTACCCTTTAGTTTCTTCTACCAAAGTGCATGTCCTACACTTCCCAACATTGTACTCCATCTGCCACTTCTTTGCCCATTCTCCTAATCTGTCTAAGTCCTTCTGTAGCCACACTACTTCCTCAAAACTACCTGCCCCTCTACCTATCTTTGTGCTGCCTGGCAAACTTTGCAACAAAGCCATCAACTCCATCATCCAAATCATCAACATATAATGTAAAAAAAGTCCCAACACAGACCCCTGTGGAACATCACTGGCCACCAGCCACCAACCAGAAAAGGCTCCTTTTATTCCCACTCTGCATCCTGCCAGTCAGCACAGCTTTATCCATGCTAGAATCTTTCCTGTAATACCATGGGCTCTTAACTTGTTAAGCAAAGGTTCAAAGTTCATTTATTATCAAAGCATATATCTATATACAAATATATATCTGAAATTTGTCTCCTCCGGATAGTCATGATGCAAAGAAGGTGTATGGTGTGTTGGCATTCATCAACCATAGGATTGAGTTCAAGAGCCGTGAGGTAATGTTACAGCTATACAAGACCTTGGTCAGACCCCACTTGGAGTACTGTGTTCAGTTCTGGTCACCTCACCATAGGAAGGGTATGTATGCTATAGAGAGAGTGCAGAGGATGTGGCCTGAATTGGAGAGCATGCCTTATGAGAATAGGTTGAGTGAACTTGACCTTTTCTCCTTGGAGCAACGGAGGATGAGAGGTGACCTGCTAGAGGTGTATAAGATGGGTGAGAGGCATTGATCATGTGGATAGCCAGAGGGCTTTTTCCCAAGGTTGAAATGGCTAACACGAGAGGGCATAGTTTTAAGGTGCTTGGAAGTAGGGACACAGGAGATGTCAGTGGTATATTTCACAATAGGGTCTTTTAGGAGACTCTTAGATAGGTACATGGAGCTTAGAAGAATAGAAGGCTATGCAGTAGGGTAATTCTAGGCAATTTCTACAGTCAGTTACAAAGTCAGCACAACATTGTGGGCCAAAGGGCCTGTAATGTGCTGTAGATTTCTATGTTCTATGTTCTAAAATATGAAAGTCGTTCAGAGAGAAACATCAAACCCACCTCCCATACAAAAAATAATTGTATTCCAATCATCAACCCCCAAAAAACCCCTCCCCCCACACATAATGGAACAGGAACATTGACCCCCAAACATCCCCTTCCCTGCACAACTAACTAACAGAACATCAAAACCCAAACACCCTCCCCTCACACACAAAACAGAAAAGGAACAAGTGAAACCATAAGTCTGAAGAAATCTACAGTCCAATCCATAAACACAGAACCATGATAACATCCTAAGATATTACCAATATTCATCGAAACAGAGGACACCACGAGGCAGAGAAGCCTACCCCCCTGCCATAGCAAGCCACACAGCAGTAGGCTGCTCACAGAATTCTCCTCCGATAGCAATCAAAAGGCACAGAGTTGGTACTGAAACTCGCTTGCTTCCGCATTCACCTCGATGTTGCAGTGTTCCTCACGCTTTAATCAGCGATTAATGGATGCTTTAAATGGTGAAATGGAGTCGAATATCAGCTGGCGAAGTTTCTTCACATCGAGACATTCCAAGTACGCACTTGCTTCCCAGAATCTTCTTGGAGACAACAAAGCGCTGAATCACTTAAACGATTTCCAAACTGTTATCGCAGGCTATAACAGTCCATGAAAATCATTTAAGTTGAAAAACAAACATAAAAAAAGTACAAGAGATATTTTCATGAGCTACCTGGAAGGTGTCAACCAAGCGAACAGTCTCATATATGGCACCTTGTCAAAGGCCTTCTGAAAATCCCTGTACACAACATCCACCATTTCTCCTTTGTCTATCCTGCTTGTTACTTCTTCAAAGAATTCCAACAGATTAGCCTATAATTTACTTTCTGCTGCCTCAAGTCAAGTCAAGTTATTGTTATTTAAATACACACATTTATATAACATATATAGAAATAAGACGTTTCTTTGAACCAGGGTATATAAAAAAAACTTAACACACATAACATATGCTAACTTATCAAGGTAAGGATAAAATCCACAAATTAATCATGCATAAGTAACAAACTAAAGTATATTAATATTAAATACTGTAAAGTACGGAAGAGGTTATCCAGCAACACTTCAAATATGAAGCGGCCAGGAGTTCAGAAGCCTAATGACCTGCAGGAACTGTTTCTCATCCTGACCATCCTTGGTTTTATGCATTGTAGTCTCCTCCCTTATAGTAGAAAGATAAAGTGGATGCTGGACGGATGGATAGATGGTGGGATCCTTAATCCCCACATATGCAGTGCTCCTGATGGATGGTAAGGAGATTTTTCAGCTATTTTTAGGGACTTCTTGCCGATGCTTGACTGCTTCCATACCAGATAGAGATGCAACTTGTCAGGATGCTCTCAATGGTGCACGTATGAAATGCAGTTAAAATGAGGGGGTGGGGGAGGGGGAAGCCTTGCTTGCCTCAATCTTCTTAGGAAGTGGTAGCACTGCTGTGCCTTCTTGTTCAGTGAGGTGATATTAAGGGACCAGGTGAGGTCGATCATCCATGATGTGAACACCCAGGAACTTGGTGCACTTAACTCTCTCTATGGAGGAGCCATATATTTGCAGAGGGGGATGGTTTATCTGCACCTTCCTGAAGTCCACATCACCTTTGTCTTCTCCATGTTCAGACTTAGGTTGTTTTTCTCACAGCAATCCACCAGCCACTCCACTTCTTCTCTATACTCCACCTCGTCATTGTTCTTGATAAGGCCAACCACTGTTGTGTAATCTGCAAACTTGATTACACAGTTTGAGCTGCCAGTGACATGGTCATGCGTCAGCAGTGTGAACAACAGCAGGCTGAGCACACAGTCTTGGGGAGTGTAGTAATGGGATGAGAGAAGTTGCTGCAAAATATGGACTGACTGTGGCCTTACTGTTAAGAAGCCCAGTATCCAATTGCAGAGGGAGGTGCTGAGACCCAGTGAGGACAGTTTGAAGAGTATGGTGGTGTTGAATAGCAAACTGAAGTCTATATTAAACAGCAGTCTGGCATATGAGACCCCATTTTCCAGGTGGGACAGGACAGAGTGGCAGGCAGAGGCTATTGCATCATCAGTGGATTGATTTGAGCAATAAATGAACTGGAAAGGATCCAGTGTAGCCAGGAGAAAGGCTTTAATGTGCTCCATGATTAATTGCTCAAAGCATTTCAAAAAAGTTTATGTTAATGCCACCGGATGATAATCATTTAGGCAGGATACTGTAGCCTTCTTTGGCACTAGAATAATGATCGCTGCCTTGAAAATCGAGGGGGACAATGATTTGTCCCAGTGAGATGTTAAATACTGTATATCCTTCAGCATCTCCATCAGCTGGACTGCGCAGTCTTTCAGAACCTGACATGGAATATTATCGGGCCCTGCAGTTTTGAGTGGGTTGATTCTGGCCAGGCTCTTCTTCACCTGAGCTTCAGCCAGACAGAATGTCTGCTCCTCGGGGGAGGGTTGCCTTCCTCACTAGCACTTTGTTCTGTGCATCAAAACTGGCATAGAAGACATTCAGCCTCTCAGGGAGTGAAGTATCCGGTCATTGATCGGCAGGGTAGCCTTGCCTCTCTCCCTTCTTGGAGAGTGGAGTGACATTTGCAATTTTCAAGTCTTCCAGAACCATTCCAGAATCCAGTGATTCTTAAAAGATCATTACTAATGCCTCCACAATCTCTTCAGCAACCTGTTTCAGAATCCTGGGCTGCACACCATCTGGTCCAGGTGATTTATCCACCTTCCAACCTTTCAATTTCCCAGACAACTTCACACTCTTCTGACCCTTGACACTCTGGAGCATCCTATTCAGTTTATCCGCCATTTCCTTCTCCCCCATTGCTACTTCTCCAGCTTCTTTGTCCAGTGGACCAATATCCACTCTCCTCTCCCTTTTACACTTTAACTAGTTGCATCACCATCTGATATGGAGATACATAGAGTACTCTCCATGGTACATCTGTAGAAATCTGCGAGTGCTTCAACTCTTAATGAAGTATAACTTCTGTTGTGCTTTCTTTGTAATTGCCTAAGTATGTTGGGCCCAGGATAGATCTTCAGAGATGTTGACAGCCAGGAACTTAAAACTGCTCACCCTTTCCACTTCTTATCTCTCAATGAGGTCTGGGGCGTGTTCCCTTGAATTCTCCTTCCTGAAGTTCACAATTTCTTAGTCTTAGTGACATTGAGTGCAAGGTTGTTTCTGCGACACCACTCAAGCAACTGATCTATCTCGCTCCTGTATGCCTCCTTGTCACCATCTGAAATGCTGCCAACAATAGTTGTGTTGTTGGCAAATTTATAGATGATATTTGAGCTGTACCTAGCCACACAATAGTGGGTGTAGAGAAAGTAGAGCAGTGGACTATGTACACATTCTTGAGACGTGCCAGTGGTGATCATCAGCGAGGACGAGATGTTACTTCCAATCTGTACACTGTGGCCACCTTGTGAGGAAGTCATGGATCCAGTTGCAGAGGGAGGAACAAAGTTCTAGGTTTTGGAGCCAGTTTATTAGAGCTGAGGGTATGATTGTGTTGAATGCTGAGCTGTAATCAATAAACAGCACCTGACATAGGCATTACTATTGTCCAGATGATCCAAAACTAAGTGGTGAGCCAGTAAGATTGCATCCACTGTAGACCTATTGTAGCATAGGCAAATTTTAGTGGGTTCAGGTCCCTGCTCAGGTCGGGGTTGATTCTAGCCATGACCAACCTCTCAAATATTTCATCTCTATAGATGTGAGTGACTCTGGGCGATAGTCATTGAGGCAGAAAATAGGTGCAGGAGTAGGCCATTCAGTCCTTCGATCCTGCACCGCCATTCAGTATGATCATGGCTGATCATTCAACTCAGAACCCTGTACCTGCTTTCTCTCCATACCCCCGATCCCTTTAGCCACAAGGGCCATATCTAACTCCCTCTTAAATATAGCCAATGAACTGGCCTCAACTGTTTCCTATGGCAGAGAATTCCACAGATTCACCACTCTCTGTGTGAAGAAGTTTTTCCTCATCTCGGTCCTAAAAGGCTTCCCCTTTATCCTTAAACTGTGACCTCTCGTTCTGGACTTCCCCAACATCAGGAACAATCATCCTGCATCTAGCCTGTCCAATCTCTTTAGAATTTTATATGCTTCAATAAGATCCCCCCTCAATCTTCTAAATTCCAGCAAGTATAAGCCTAGTCGATCTAGTCTTTCTTCATATGAAAGTCCTGCCAACCCAGGAATCAATCTGGTGAACCTTCTTTGTACTCCCTCTATGGCAAGAATGTCTTTCCTCAGATTAGGGGACCAAAACTGCACACAATACTCCAGGTGTGGTCTCACCAAGGCCTTGTACAACTGCAGTAGAACCTCCCTGCTCCTGTACTCAAATCCTCTTGCTATGAATGCCAATATACCATTTGCCTTTTTCACCGCCTGCTGTACCTGCATGCACAACTTCAATGACTGGTGTACAATGACACCCAGGTCTCATTGCACCTCCCATTTTCCTAATCGGCTACCATTCAGATAATAATCTGTTTTCCTGTTCTTGCCACCAAAGTGGATAACCTCACATTTATCCACATTAAATTGCATCTGCCATGAATTTGCCCATTCACCTAACCTATCAAAGACACCCTGCATCCTCTTAGCATCCTCCTCACAGCTAACACTGCTGCCCAGCTTCGTGTCATCCGCAAACTTGGAGATGCTGCATTTAATTCCCTCGTCTAAATCATTAATATATATTGTAAACAACTGGGGTCCCAGCACTGAGACTTGTTGTACCCCACTAGTCACTGCCTGCCATTCTGAAAAGGTCCCGTTTATTCCTACTCCTTGCTTCCTATCTGCCAACCAATTCTCTATCCACATCAATACCATATCCCCAATACCATGTGTTTTAAGTTTGCACACTAATCTCCTGTGTGGGACCTTGTCAAAAGCCTTTTGAAAATCCAAATATACCACATCCACTGGTTCTCCCCTATCCACTCTACTAGTTACATCCTCAAAAAATTCTATAAGATTCGTCAGACATGATTTTCCTTTCACAAATCCATGCTGACTTTGTCCGATGATTTCACTGCTTTCTGAATGTGCTGTTATCACATCTTTGATAACCGACTCTAGCATTTTCACCACCACCACCGATGTCAGGCTAACCAGTCTATAATTCCCCGGTTTCTCTCTCCCTCCTTTTTTAAAAAGTGGGGTTACATTAGCCACCCTCCAATCCTCAGGAACTAATTCAGAATGTAAAGAGCTTTGAAAAATTATCACCAATGCATCCTCTATTTCTTGGGCTACTTCCTTAAGCACTCTGCGATGCAGACCATCTGGGCCTGGGGATTTATCTGCCTTTAATCCCTTCAATTTACCTAACACACTTCCCTACTAACATGTACTTCCCTCAATTCCTCCACCTCACTAGACCCTCGGTCCCCTACTATTTCCGGAAGATTATTTATGTCCTCCTTAGTGAAGACAGAACCAAAGTAGTTATTCAACTGGTCTGCCATGTCCTTGTTCCCCATGATCAATTCACCTGTTTCTGACTGTAAGGGACCGACATTTGTCTTAACCAATCTTTTTCTTTTCACATATCTATACAAGCTTTTACAGTCAGTTTTTATGGTCCCTGCCAGCTTTCTCTCATAATCTTTTTTCCCTTTCCTAATTAAGCCCTTTGTCCTCCTCTGCTGGACTCTGTATTTCTCCCAGTCCTCAGGTGTGCCGCTTTTTCTGGCTAATTTGTATGTTTCTTCTTTGGACTTGATACTACCCCTAATTTCCCTTGTCAGCCACGGGTGCACTACCTTCCCTGGTTTATTCTTTTGCCAAACTGGGATGAACAATTGTTGTAGTTCATCCATGTGATCTTTAAATGCTTGACATTGCATATCCACCGTCAACCCTTTAAGTATCATTTACCAGTCTATCTTAGCTAATTCACGTCTCATACCTTCAAAGTTACCCTTCTTTAAGTTCATAACCTTTGTTTCTGAATTAACTATGTCACTCTCCATCTTAATGAAGAATTCCACCATATTATGGTCACTCTTACCCAAGGGGCCTTGCACAAGATTGCTAACTAACCCTTCCTCATTGCTCAATACCCAATCTAGAATGGCCTGCTCTCTAGTTGGTTCCTCGACATGTTGGTTCAGAAAACCATCCCACATACATTCCAAGAAATCCTCTTCCTCAGCACCTTTATCAATTTGGTTCACCCAATCTATATGTAGGTTGAAGTCACCCATTATAACTGCTGTTCCTTTATTGCACGCATTTCTAATTTCCTGTTTAATGCCATCCCCAACCTCACTACTACTGTTAGGTGGCCTGTAGACAACTCCCACCAACATTTTCTGCCTCTTAGTGTTATGCAGCTCTACCCATATCGATTCCACATCCTCCAGGCTAATGTCCTTCCTTTCTATTGCGTTAATCTCCTCTCTAACCAGCAATGCTACCCCACCTCCTTTTCTTTCCTGTCTATCCCTCCTGAATATTGAATATCCCTGGATGTTGAGCTCCCATCTTTGGTCACCCTGGAGCCATGTCTCTGTGATCCCAACTATATCATATTCATTAATAACTATCTGCACATTCAATTCATCCACCTTGTTACGAATGCTCCTTGCATTGACACACAAAGCCTTCAGGCTTGTTTTTACAACACTCTTAGCCCTTATACAATTATGTTGAAAAGTGGCCCTTTTTGATTTTTGCCCTGGATTTGCCTGCCTGCCACTTTTACTTTTCACCTTACTACTTTTTGCTTCTACCCTCATTTTACACCCCTCTGTCTCTCTGCACTTGTTCCCATCCCCCTGTCACATTAGTTTAAATCCTCCTGAACAGCAGCAGCAAACACTCCCCCTAGGACATTGGTTCCAGTCCAGCCCAGGTGCAGACCGTCCTGTTTGTACTGGTCCTACCTCCCCCAGAACTGGTTCCAATCCTCCAGAAATTTGAATCCCTCCCCGTTGCATCATTTTTCAAGCCACGTATTCATCTGAAATATCCTCCTATTTCTACTCTGACTAGCACGTGGCACTGGTAGTAATCCAGAGATTATTACCTTGGTGGTCCTACTTTTTAGTTTATCTCTCAACTCCCTAAATTCACCTTGTAGGACCTTATCCTGTTTTTTACCTATATCGTTGGTACCTATGTGCACCACAACCACTGGCTGTTCACCCTCCCACTCCAGAATGTCCTGCAGCCGCTCAGAGATATCCTTGACCCTTGCACCAGGGAGGCAACATACCCACCTGGAGTCTCGTTTGGGGCCACAGAAACACCTATCTATTCCCCTTACAATCGAATCCCCTATCACTATAGCTCTCCCACTCCTTTTCCTTCCCTCCTATGCCGCAGAGCCACCCATAGTGCCATGAACTCAGCTGCTGCTACCTTCCCCTGATGAGACATCTCCCCCAACAGTATCCAAAACAGTATATCTGTTTAGGAGGGAGATGACCTCAGGGGACTCCTGCGCTACCTGCCTACTGCTACGCTGTCTAGTGGCCACCCATTCCCTTTCTGCCTGTGCAGCCTTTACCTGCGGTGTGGCCAACTCACGACTTTCTCAGCATCGCGGATGCTCTAGTATGAATCCAATCGCAGCTCCAGACACTCAATGCGGTCTGCCAGAAGCTGCAGCTGGACACATTTCCTGCACACATAGTCGTCAGGGACACTGGAAGTATCTCTGATTTCCCACATGCTGCGGGATGAACAAACCACGGGGCCGATCTCAGCTGTCATGACCTACCCAATACGTTGCCTCAAATTTGAAACGTTCTCCTTTGAAAGGAACTTACCTGGCCTTACCTCACTTGGAGTGAAGCTTGTCCTCAGCCTTTGCTCGCCGAAGCCTCTGGAGACAAAGCCTTCCTACTCTGTCTCCCTCTACTCCGTCACATGCTACAATGTCACCCGCTCTGTCAAACTGCTCTCTTTTAAATACTCCCGCTGCTTCACGGTCCGACTTACACACACTTAGCCTGCTATTCCTGAGCACTGGAATGATTGTTGCCCTTTAGAAACAGACAGGATCCTCAAACTGCAGCAGAGAGAGATTGAAAATGTCCTTTAACACTCCTGCCAGTTGCTTGGCACAATTTTTCATATCCCTCTGTATTCTCAAGATCCATTCTACCACTAAGCTTTAGAAAAGTTACATATTGTACACTTGATATTCTCATCCAAATCATTACATAAATACATGGGGCCTGAGAATAGATACGTTCATCACCCTTCTAACCTTCCTCACTCTTTTACTTTTATCAACCAACCTTCAATCCAACTAGCTTTAATTACGTTTAATAACAATTTACAGTGAAAGTCCAAACACACTATAACGGTTTTCACCTACATATTCCAACAGGGACAAGCTAAAACAACTGTAACCGACTTGTCAAACATGAATAATTTCCTTACATGAATCCATAATGATCATGCCCAAACCTACTATTACTTTCTAAATCACCTGTTACCATTTTATTAATAACAAACATAAGTATTTCACTGCTAGCAAGTCTGTATTTCCCACTTTGCGTCTTCAAACATTTCAACCAGTCATGCAATGTCCGAAGATGACAATCAGTGCACTGATTATCCTCACAATCATTTATTTTAAAACCTTAGAATGCAGATTACCAGGTAGTAGGGACTTGTTAGCTTTCAGTTACATCAACTTCTCCCTTGCATTTTTAGCATCCAAATTCCTTAATACTTTTTATTTATGCTAGACTATTGTTCTTCCTTCTTTCCAGGAGGTTTTCCATGTCACAGAGTCACTGAATAGTTATTCTTCAGCTGAACTTGGAATGGACCATGATGCCTATTTTCATTAATATAATTTTCATGCATTAGCCTGCATCATTTACTCCTTTCCTATCCAAGTACCTGTACAAATGAACCATTGTAATTGTACCTGTCTCTGCTATCTCCTCTGACAACTCATACTTTATTGCCACTAACCACTGTATCAAAAATTTGATCTTCAGATCTTCTTTAAGTTTTTTCTCCTCTCAACTTAAATCTCTGCCCTCTTGTTTTAGATTCCCCTACCCTGAGTAAAAGACCGTGACTATCCACCTTATGCATACCCTTCATAACCTTTTAAACCTCTAAAAAATGCTCCAGTGGGAATAAACCCAGCTTATCTAGAGTTCTTGTAACTAAAACCATCCATTCCAGGCAACATCCTGGTGAATTTCTTCTGCACTCTTTTCTAAATATTACCACATCCTTCCTATAATGTGGCAAGCAGAATTGTGCACAACAACCCAAATGCAGCCTTTGCAGCCTTCTTCACCACCAGAACTACTATGCCATCATTTTTAGAGAACTATGAACTGCACCCAGTGTTTCTGGGTAACTCATCAGGTCCCTGCCAACTCCTATAAATGTCCTGGTAGAATTTAGTGTCCCATCAAATATATCATCCCACACTTGCCTGAATTAAATTCCATCTGCCACAGATCCATCAAGCTTTCTAACTGATCATTGTCTACTCTATCCTTACGCAATCTTCTTCTCTATCCAAAACCATCAATTATCAGGTTGTCAGCTAGCTTACTAAACATACCACTTACTGTACATTTTGATCAAAGTAATTTATATAACTGATGAGCAGCAAAGGTCCTAGCACTGATCCCTGTGTAACACTAGTGGACACAACCCCACATCACTGTTTTTTACCTCCTATTAATAAGCCAGTTTTAGTATCCAGTTTGCCAACACATCTCAGATCCCTTTTGCCCTGACCCTTCTGGATAAGCATACCATGTGAGACTTCAACAAAAGCCTTGCTAAAGTCCATATATACCACATCTACTGCCTTGTCTTCATGATTTTTTTAGTTACCTTTTCAAAATCTTCAAACAGACTTGTGAGACAGGATTTCCCCTTCATAAAGTACACCGATTCCCCCTAATCAGTGCTGCCTTTCAAAGTTAACATAAATCATGTCTCTCAAAACCTTCAACAACTTTCCTACCACTGATGTAAGACTATTCAGTCTGTAGTTTCCTGGCTTATTTCCAAATGAACATTTTGAGTGAGGGAACACAAGCAGCTGATCTAATATTGATTTCTAAACATATAAGGGAAAGAGATAGGCTAGATGGTAAGAATCTGGTTCATGGAGGAAAGGAGGCTCAGACTAAAAGGCACAGGTTTAAAGTGAGAAGGGAGAAATTTAAAGGAGATGTGAGGGATAAATGTTTTACACAGAAGGTGATGAATATCTGGAACATTCTGCCAGAGGAAGTGGTGGCAGTAGATACAGTCATAATATTGAAAAGGCATTTGGACAAATGTTTGAATACTTGGATTGGAAAGGCACAGGCAAGGCAAGTTTATTTGTATAGCACTTTTCAAACACAAGGCGATTCAAAGTGCCTTACAGAAAACAAGATATAAAAACCACGCATCAAATTTCAGACAGTATATAAGAATAAAATAACACAAAAATAGATAAGATAAATGAATTTAAAAAGGAATTAAAGTTACTGTGCAGGAAATTCTAATTAAAAGCTACAGTGAAAAGCCTCAATTTAAACGAGCTTAAAGTTGGGGCAGACTTCAGAAGGTTATTCCAGGTATGTGGAGCACAGTAACTAAAGCTGCTTCAACTTGTTTAGTTTTGAATTTGGGGATGGTAGGCAGACCCGCCCCAGACAACCTGAGAGCTCAGGAAGGTTTAAGGTACAACGAGAGATTGGAGATATAGTTTGTCCCTAGACCATTCAGTGCTTTATAAACCAGTAGTATTTTAAAGTCAATCCTCTGACAGATAGGAAGCCAATTTAGTGATCTGAGAACTGGGGTGCTGTGTTCTACTTTTTTGGTCTTAGTGAGGACTCTAGCAGCAGCGTTGTGAATGAGCTGCAGCTGTCTGAGGGATTTTTTACAAAGACCTGTGAAAATGCCAGTAGTCAAACCTAGTAAAAATAAATGCATGGACCAGTTTTTCTAGGTTTTGCAGAACCATAAGCCCTTTAACTCTCATGAATTTTTTTTAAATGGTAGTAAGCTGACTTTATAATTGTCTTAATGCAGTAGTTAATATTTAAGTCAGAGTCCATCACAGCACTAAGGTTTCTGTCTTGGTTTGTGGTCTGTAACGATGGGGATTCATTAGTGCAAAAAAGTTATTAAATTAAAATGAATAATAATTTTTAAAAGATAAGTAATTAAAACATAAACAATCATAAACTCAAAAACACATGAAACAATATATTTAATTAATCATTAAACTATTTCAAAGATATAAAGTACCTAAAAATTACCTATCTGCTTTGGATCTATTCTAGCCCTTTGAAATGAATACAGCCATTTAGCCTGCATCTGGCATAGTTTTAGTACATAGGTTTCTCAGTAAAACTTCTGTGAAACTACATGAGGAAAGCAACATAAAAGCATATCAAATAATAATGCTTAAAGAGGTTAACATTTTTGAATTTGCAAAATTGGTTCTCAATTCTGTTTCCAATTGCCAATCTAATTGTCAGGTCCCACAAAAAAAAGTTGTGCGCTACTCAGTTACAGACTCATAACTAGGGAAAAAGTAAATTTGCTGTTGTATTTCAAGCATTCTCTGAATCATCATGTGCAGATTTGAAATTTCTAGCAGTAATCAAGAAGATAATGTTATTCCTGCCTGCAAACTGAAGAATGACCCAAAGCGTACTAAAACCATAGAAGATATATTGTAAAGGCAATGGAATTCAAGGCAAAAGTCAATTAAATAGTATTAGTACAACAGTTCCTCACCAGCATCCAATAATTCCAGATGGTATATATCCCCTTTTTTAACAATAAGCAGCTTGTTCATTAAAATCCTTCTGTAAAAAGGTTCTGCGTGATATGGAACAACAATCCTTGCAATGGCAACAGCCAAGAAATGCTGAGATCCTCTATATTTGTGAACTTCTGTTATTTCAGCACTGCCCACTGAACTAAAATCACAAAGAACACAAACATTAATGAACAAAAAAAAACCATTTTCTTCAAAAGCAAACACGAGGAAATCTGCAGATGCTGGAAATTCAAACAACACACACAAAATGCTGGTGGAACACAGCAGGCCAGGCAGCATCTATAGGGAGAAGCGCTGTCGACATTTCAGGCCAAGACCCTTCGTTAGGACTAACTGAAAGGAAAGATAGTAAGAGATTTGAAAGTAGGAGGGGGAGGGGGAAATCCAAAATGATAGGAGAAGACCAGAGGGGGTGGGATGAAGCTAAGAGCTGGAAAGGTGATTGGCGAAAGTGATACAGAGCTGGAGAAGGGAAAGAATCATGGGACAGGAGGCCTAAGGAGAAAGAAAGGGGGAGGGGAGCACCAGAAGGAGATGGAGAACAGGCAGAGTGATGGGCAGAGAGAGAGAAAAAAACAAACAACTAAATATGACAAGGATGGGATAAGAAGGGGAGAGGGGGCATTAACAGAAGTTAGAGAAGTCAATGTTCATGCCATCAGGTTGGAGGCTACCCAGCTGGTATATAAGGTGTTGTTCCTCCAACCTGAGTGTGGCTTCATCTTGACAGTAGAGGAGGCCATGGATAGACATATCAGAATGGGAATGGGATGTGGAATTTATTTTCTTCAAAATAAAGACTGCAGTTTGTTAAACCTAAATTTGAAAATCACCAAGGAAGTCCACTATGCTACATCATGTTAATGATGAGCAAAGCAACACATTCATTTAAGAAAATATTTCTGCATGTCTAGAAGATAAAATTGATCTAAAAACTGTATAGTGCAAAGACGTGAAATTACAAGTTGAGCATCCCTTGTCCAAAATGCTTGGGGTGAGAAGTGTTCAGGAGTTTGGATATTTTCAGATTTTGATATAATGAAGTAGCTTGGGATCGTTTTACACTTGTTCATCACCCATACGTACTAAACAGTAAAAATTATTACATGCCATTAATATAATGAATATGTAATGTGTTCAGGGAAATAAATGCAGCAAGGCAGTATCAGGAGAATACCTGAATAAGCTGTTGAGAACAACAAACAACGGCAGGCTTTCAGTCTCCAGCTAGGACACCCTGTTTTGATTCAAAAGTTACAGTACACTGTACTTGTACTTTGTTTTTATAGCTAATATAAAACTTATAAAAAATTAATCAGCATAATAGACATTCTGGTGCTAGATTTTGGTGATCAGTAGACACTTTAAAATTTAATGATGTGTCTTTTCTTAAATTTCTGCAACCAATCTGCTGAATATTCAAGATTACCTTCAATTTTCAGTTTGTTGTGATAGATCTTTACTTGTTTCATGATCAGCATACAACTAACTGGCTTAAGTTCACTCTGATGCTGATGATACATGCTCAAGATTTTCACTTTTTGCTTTATGCAGTGTTTTTCTATTTTTCACTGACTTCTGTTCATTACATATGTGAGGTCACTTCTCAGAATTGCCTGTGGTATGTAGAGACCTGCACATTGTCTGAGAACCTTCCCAGCATCTTGTGTGGAATATTTCATTTGTGACATCATGGTAGTGCTTATAAAACTGGATTTTGGAGATTTTTGGATTTTGGAATTTCAGATAAGGGGTACTCAACCTGTACTAGAAATTACAAAATAAATAAACAGTGCAAAAACAAAAGAATAGTGAAGTGATGTTCATGGATTCATGGACCATTTAGAAATCTGGTGATGCAGGTTAGACTACATCTGATTAGACCATAAGACCACATAAGATATGGAAGTAGAAATAAGCCATTTGGCCCAACAAGTTTGCTTCATCATTTCATCATGGCTGATCCATTTTCTCTCTCATTCCCAATCTCCTGCTTTCTCCCCGTAAACTCATTTTATTTGACAACCCTTTCAATTCCAAAATCATTTTCATGAACCTCCTTTGAACCCCCTCCAATTTCAGCCCACCTTTTCTTAGATAAGGGGCCCAAATCTGCTCACAGTACTCTGTGAAGCCTCACCAGTGCTTTATAAAGCCTCAACATTACATTGTTGCTATTATTTTCTAGTCCACTTTAAATTAATGCTAACATTGCATTTGCCTTTCTCACCACACACTCATCTGACAAATTAACCTTTATGGAATCCTGCGCAAGGATTCCCATGTCCCTTTGCACCTCAGATTTCTGAATCTTCTCTCCATTTATTTCTTCTACCAAAGTGCATGACCATACACTTTCTGACTCTGTATTCCATCTGCTACTTCTTTGCCCATCTGTACCCTCTCTACTTCCTCAAAACTATCTGCCCCTCCACCTATCTTCGCATCATCTGTAAACTTTGCCACAAAGCCATCAATTCCATCATCCCAAATTATTGACATATATTCAGAATCAGAATCAGAATCAGGTTTATTATTACTGGCATGTGACGTGAAATTTGTTAACTTAGCAGCAGCAGTTCAATGCAATACATAATCTAGCAGAGAAAAAAAGTAATAAATAAAATAAAAATAATAATAATAAATAAACAAGTAAATCAATTACATATATTGAATAGATTTTAAAAACGTGCAAAATCAGAAATACTGTACATTAAAATAAAGTGAGGTAGTGTCCAAAGATTCAATGTCCATTTAGGAATCGAATGGCAGAGGGGAAGAAGCTGTTGCTCAATCGCTGAGTATGTGCCTTCTGCAGCTTCTTTCGGTCCTGTGCAGTAGCCTCTCCATACCAGACAGTGATGCAGCCTGTCAGAATGCTCTCTACGGTACAACTATAGAAGTTTTTAAGTGCATTTGTTGACATGCCAAATCTCTTCAAACTCCTAATAAAATATAGCCGCTGTCTTGCCTTTTTCATAACTACATTGATATGTTGGGACCAGGTTAGATCCTCAGAGATCATGACACCCAGGAACTTGAAGCTGCTCACTCTCTCCACTTCTGATCCCTCTATGAGGATTGGTATGTGTTCCTTCATCTTAACTTTCCTGAAGTCCACAATCAGCTCTTTTGTCTTACTGACATTGAGTGCTAGGTTGTTGCTGCAGCACCATTCCACTAGTTGGCATATCTCACTCCTGTACGCCCTCTCGTCACCACCTGAAATTCTACCAACAAGGTTGTACTGTCAGCAAATTTATAGATGGTATTTGAGCCATGCCTAGCCACACAGTCATGTGTATATAGAGAATAGAGCTATAGTCTAATCACACACCCCTGAGGTGCGCCAGTGTTGATAGTCAGTGAGGAGGATATGTTATCACCAATTCGCACAGACTGCAGTCTTCCTGTTAGGAAGTCGAGGATCCAATTGCAGAGGGAGGTACAGAGGGCCAGGTCCTGCAACTTCTCAATCAAGATTGTGGGAATGATGGTATTAAACGCTGAGCTATAGCCAATGAACAGCATCCTGATGTAGGTGTTTGTATTGTCCAGGTGTGGTAAACTATGTATACCTGTCTGGACACGCCCCTCTGCTGACTGCTCCTGTGGCTCCTCCCACAGACCCCTGTATAAAGGCGATTGGGGCACTGCTCCTCCCTCAGTCTCCGAGATGCTGTGCTCCCTTTTGCTGCTAATAAAAGCCTATCGTTCACCTCCCGTCTCCGAGAGTTATTGATGGTGCATCACCAGGTGTTCTAAAACTGTGTGGAGAGCCATTGAGATTGCTTCTGCCTATTGTGGCGATAGGCAAATTGCAATGGGTCCAGGTCCTTGCTGAGGCAGGAGTTCAGTCTAATCATGACCAACCTCTCAAAGCATTTCATCACTGTCGATGTGAGTGCTACTGGGCAATAGTCATTAAAGCAGCCTGCATTATTAGGCATTGGTATAATTGTTGCCTTTTTGAAGCAAGTGGGAAATTCTGCCCGTAGCATCCTTGAATACTCACGCTGGTTGGTTGGCACAGGTTTTTAGAGCCTTGCCAGGTACTGCATCAGGACCTTCCGCCTCGCGAGGCTTCACTCTCTTTAAAGACAGCCTAACATCGGCCTCTGAGACAGAGATCACAGGGTCATCAGGTGCAGCAGGGATCTTCCCAGCTGGACTTGTATTCCCCTTTCAAAACAGGCATAGAAGGTGTTGAGTTCATCTGGTAGTGAAGCATCGCTGCCACTCATGCTATTGGGTTTTGCTTTGTAGGAAGTAATGTCTTGCAGACCCTGTCAGAGTTGCCGTGCATCCAATGTCACCTCCAGCCTCATTCAAAATTGTCTCTTCACCCTTAAAATAGCCCTCCACAAATCATAATCGGTTTCCAGGTACAGGCCTGGGTCGCCAGACTTGAATGCCACAGATCTAGCCTTCAGCAGACAATGTACCTCCTAGTTCATCCACAGCTTTTAGTTTAGGAATGTACAGCAAGTCTTTGTGGGCACACACTGATCCACACAAGTTTTAATGAAGTCGGTAACAACTGCAACATACTCATCCAAGTTCGAAGATGAATCCCTGAATACAGTCCAGTCCACCGATTCAAAGCAGTCCTGTAGGTGCTCCTGTGCCTCTTTTATCCATACCTTCTTAGTCCTCACTACTGGTGTTGCATTCTTCAGTCTCTGCCTATACTCAGGGAGTAGAAGTACAGCTAGGTGATCAGACTTCCCGAAGTGAGGGCGTTGAATGCATGGTAGGCATTCTTGATAGTGGCATAGCAATGGCCCAGTGTGTTGTTTCCTCTGGTATTGCAAGTGATCTGTTGATGGTAGTTGCTTTGTGATTTTTTTCTGACTGCCCTGGCTAAAATATCCAAAAACAATGGTGAAGGCATTAGGACTCCAGGTCTGGTGAGCAGAATTTGGATAACACTGATATGTTTGTGCACCAAGAAGAGTTGATCATGAGGCATACTCTTCCACCTCTGCTTTTGAGAGACTCTACACATCTATCCTGATGGTGTATAGTAAACCCTTTGATCTGGATCGATGCACCTGGCATGGAAGGTGTTAACCAGGATTCTGTGAAACATAGGACACACACGGTCCTAATGTCCCTCTGATTCAGCACCCTAGCTCTGAAATTGTAAAAAGCGTGAAAAAAAAACGGTCCCAAGATAGACCCCTGTGAAACACCACTAGCCACTGGCAGCCAACCATATTACTTCAGGGATTCTAGCACTTTGAAACAAAATGCTTCAGCTAATAGCTTAGCATTATGCCATATAATAAGCAACCACAAATAAGATGTTCTAAATGATCATAATAAACAACTTTATGTAGTCTGGGACCAGATAGCACAGTGCTGGTTTGTACCATTTTCCCATAAATTGCTATAGATTGGCCTATCTAGCTAATGGGCCGCAAAAGATGCTGCCTGACTTGCGGAGTGTCATCATTATTTTATGTATTGTGCAATGGGTAGGGCCTAATGTCGGAAATGTGATACTTGAACCCTCCATCTTAACAATGATAGGTAATATCAAGCTAATGGATCATGCACCCAGGAATGAACCCCATATGAAATGCTGATTGTGATGCAGGTTAAAGAAACTGATTACAAGTACTCCACCCTTCCCCCTCTCTCCACTTTCTGCCAGGATTTCTCCCTCCATGATATCCTTGTCTACTCATTTCATGTCCCTGCGAACAGTAAAAATACTATACGTACCCGTTCACCTCCTCCCTTACCTCCATTCAAGACCCAAACAGTCCTTCCAGATAAGGCAACACTTCACTTGTGAATCTGTTGGGGTCATCTAGTGTATCCAATGCTCTTGATACAGCCTCTTCTACATTGGTGAGACCCGACATAAATTGGGGGACTGCTTTGTTGATATGTCTCCATGTCAAAAGTGGAATTTCCCAGTGGCCAACCATTTAATTCCTATTCCTGTCCTATTATGACATACTGATCCATGGCTCCCTCTTCTACAACGATGAGACCACTCTCAGGATGGAGGAACAACATCTCATATTCCATCTAATTAGGCTCCAAACTGATGGCATGAACACAGATTCCTCCTTTCGGTAATTTTTTTCCCTCATCCTTCCCTCTTTTAATATTCCCCACTCTGACCTCTTATGTCTTCTCCTCGCCTGCCTGTCATCTCCCTCTGGTGCCCCTCCTTCTTTCCTTTCTCCCATAGTCCACTCTCCTCTCCTATCAGATTCCTTCTTTTCCCTCCATTTACCTTTCCCACCCATCTGGCTTCTTTCTAGCTAGTCCTCCTTCCCACCATTTTATTTTATTCTAGCATCTTCCTCCCTCCTTTTCAGTCCTGAAGAAGGGTCCTGGCCTAAAACGTCAAATGTTTATTCATTTTAATAGATGTTGTCTGACTTGCTGAGTACCTCCAGAATTTTGTGTGGGTGGTGTGCTAACTTCCAGCATTTGCAGACTCTTTTGTGTTTACAAGTTCTTATTTGCCTGATCAATATCCTTGGTAGCAATACTTCTCAATGAACTTGCACAAAAAAGTATTGAAAATTTTTATGCATGTTATTGCATGATTTTCATACTGTAGACCTTTTACCTTAGTTTTAAGAGTTTGCCAACGTGAGCAGAGGAAAACATGGGTTCGGAATCCACGTCATATTCAATCCAAGAAATGTGTTCAAAGAATAATGCCTTTAATCTGGTGACATATTGTAGTGCAAGAGGTCTTGAGAAGCCTGCATTATCAATCTACAAAATAAAATAAATGGTCACTAAATAACTGCAGATGCAATTAGTCGTCTGAAGTAAAAGCAGTAAATGATAGAAACACTCAGCAAATGAGGTGCATCTATCAAGATGCAAATTGCAGCTTGAGTCAGTGGTGAGGAAGGCAAATGCAGTGGTACCATTTATTTCAAGAGGAGTAGAATATAAAAGCAAGGAGGTAATACTGAGGCTTTATAAGGCATTGGTCAGACTGCACACAGAGTATCGTGAGCAGTTCTTGGCTCACAATCTAAGAAAGGACGTATTGGCATTGGAGATGGTCCAGAGGAGGTTTGCAAGAATAATCCTAGAAATGACAGGGTTAAGGTATGAGGAGTGTTTGATGGTTCTGCGCCTGCACTCACTGGGGTTCAGAAGAATGAGGATGGATCCCATTGAAACATATCGAATATTGGAAAGGTCCAGACAGAGTGGATGCAGAGAGGATGTTTCCAATAGAGGGGGATTCTAGGACCAGAAGGTACAGCCTCAAAATTGAAGAAAATACTTTTAGATCATAGATGAGGAGGAATTTCTTTAGCCAGAGAGTGGTAAATCTGTGGAATTCACTGTCACAGACAGCTGTGGAGGTTAAGTTACTGGGTATATTTAAAGCAGAACTTGATAGGTTCTCAATTAGTTAGGGTATCAAAAGTCACGGGGAGATGCAGGAGAATGAGGGTGAGAAGGATAATAAATCAGCCAAGATGGAATGACGGAGCAGACTTGATGGGCCAAATGGCCTAATTCTGCTCCTGTGTCACGTGATCTTAAGATGTTTTGTCTTCCTGTAGATAACTCTGTTTCTCACCCGTGCCTCACCTATTGAGTGTTTCCAGCATTTTCTGTTTCCATTTTAAGTAAATAACCAATATTTTGAGAAACAATTAAAAATATGAAAATATGTTCACTTCATGGATAACACAACATTGTTAAAAACAATTAATTGCTTTGATATTGAGGCTTAAAAAGAAACCACTGTTGAGCAACTCATTCATTTGGATTTATTGTATTATTATGGAATGAATGGAATCTACTTGGTCCATAAATGATTTCTACAAAAGTAGTAAAGTAGTCAGAAGCACCAAAATGTGACTTATTCCTTGTAGCCTTTAGATTTAATGCAGTAGGGATCAAGAGATTGGGGAGTGTTTTGGAGTAGTCCTAGGAAGGAATTGTGGTTCAATTTGTAGATGGTACACTATAGAGTCACAGTGTGTGTTAGTAGTGGGTATGGATGTTTAAGCTAATACATAGTGTACCAACAAAGGAGGTTGCTTTGTCCAAGAAACTGTTGAGGTTCTTGATTGTTTTTAATGCAGCCATCTGCAACTAAAATAAATGAACCACAAAGTGTTGCTTGTGTGAGACATTCAACTGCTAAGAGTTCACATAACCAGGCAAATTTCTTGTCCGCCATAAAAAAAAACCCTTGCAGATGTTGGAATTCTCATAACAAATTTTTAAAATGCTGGAAATACTCAGCGGGTTGGGCAACATCTGTGGCAAGAGAAACAGGGTTAATCTTTCAAATCAAAGACAAAGGGTCTCTTTCCACATATTCTATCTGCCTGTTTAGTGCTTCCAGCTTTTTCCCTCTTTATCTGTAGGTTCAAAACACATAAGGAATGCATTACTAGTTCTCAAATGTTTCAATTTTCCAGTCCTTAAGAAGCAGTAATATTGATCAGAACAGAAGATAGTTAAAATTACATAAAGCTACCATACTGATCTTTTGTTATCATAATTTTAAAAAACTCACAATTGAAAACTCACCGCTATTAATGACTTGTGATCAATAAATTCCACACTCAAGCCAGTTGAAGTACTTTCATTCAAGAATATTCTTAATATATTACCACAATGATCACAGGAGAAAGCCATTGGCCGTCTATCCCAATAGTTAAATAAGGCATATTTGGACAAGCCTTTGGAAGAAAATAAATCCAGAAATATATCAGATCATCCCTTGAACTGAGAGGGAACACAGTTAAGGTTTTGAAAAAATGCCATACTGCTACAATGTTACATGGATAGAGCCTTTAAAAAATGGTGGTATTTTGATATTTTGAGACTGAAGTGAAATACACATGGGCCTTATCGTTCCTATACTATTAAAAAATGAATGATATTCCCTGAAACTCCAACATCAACCAACAGTGAGAGGAAGAAAAAAATTAACAATTGTATATCCATAGCTCACAGAGTTTCATGGCATGGTAGTGTAGCACAACACTTTACAGTACCAGTGACCTGGGTTCTGTTCCTATGCTGCCTGTAAGGAGTTTGTACGTTCGGTTGGGTTTCTTCTGGGTGCTCTGGTTTCCTCCCACAGATCAAAGTCATACCATTTGGTAGGTTAATTGGTCATTGTAAATTGTCCCATGATTAGGCTAGGATTAAATTAGGGATTGCTGGTCAGTGCAGCTCAAAGGGCCCAAAGGGCCTATATCTCAATAAATTAAAAAATGCCAGACCATTAGAAAACTACTGCAAGATCCCTTTGATTTTTCAATTGCATTCCAGGGAACATACAGCAATGAGCCTAGAACAGTACTTCTACAGCAACTAGTCTTTGACCCTTACCTAACCGATGCCTAACTAAACTAAATCTCTTCTGCCTGCATATGATTTATATCCCTCCAGTCCCTGCATATTCATGTGGCTATCTGAAAGCTTCTTAAATGCCATTAACATATCTGTATAACCCTCAGGTTCTGTCAGCTGTGTAAGTCTAGGGAAGATAGTCTCTGGCCCCACCAAACATATGAGATTGAAGAGCAAAACCTCCTGTTTGTGTGGAGGCTGTATGATGTGTTACCCTGTTACAAATCAGTACCATGAAATAACAGACAGTACACCATGTTCAATTAAACAATTTAGCTTTATATTTCTACAATTGACTAACAGATTAGTAAAGTAAAAGGGGGCATTTTAATAAAACAGTCTAATGTGCACAACTTAGAGCTCACTGTTTCCCTTCCACTGGTCCTTCATCGATTTTCCCAGGCTTCGACTCCCAGCCCCAATACAAGTCCACTCCTTTCTGGTGTCAATGACCTCTCCTTACTGGCATCTTCTCTCTCCATCTTCCACCGAACAAAAGACTCAGATCACCTCAGTGTCAGGCACACAGCCGGAAAACAGTCCCCTCATTGGATGATTCACTTTCCAAAGCACCTGTTATCTCTACCCATAACCAAAACAATGCTGCTATAGAAAGACCATTATATTAGCAGTGCTTCTAAAGACCATTACATTAGCAGGGTGTTACATCTGCTTCCACCAGTTCCAGGCACCTACCACCACCTGCTTAAAAAACTTGCCCCCTTTACCTTAAATGCCTGGGAGAAAGTATCAGAATCAGGTTTATCAGGTGGAATGTGCTTTGTGAACCACATGGGGAGGACATTAACACTGATGGCATCACTGGCTACATCAGCTTCTGTGTGGACCCTGTAATGCCATCAACAACTGTTCGCTGCTTCCCTAACAACAAACCATGCGTCATCAGTGATCTAAAGGGTCTTCTCAACCACAAAAAGAGAGAGTGAAAGGAGAAGATCAAGGTAGCTAAAGAGGAATACAGGAGAGAGCTGGAGAACAAGCTTGGGTAGAGTAGCACACGGGAGGTGTGGAGAGGCATGAAGAACATCACTGGCTTCAATCAGCCTAGCTGTAGAGCCTTGGAAAGCAGCTGTGAATGGGCTAATGAGTTAAACCAATTCTTAGACGGGGCAGAGTTTGTTAAGTGTGTCCAGGATGGATTCCTGTCACAGTATGTTGACAGGCCGACTAGGGGGAATGCCATACTAGATCTAGTATTAGGTAACGAACCAGGTCAGGTCACAGATCTGTCAGTGGGTGAGCATCTGGGAGACAGTGATCACCGCCCCCTGACCTTTAGCATTATCATGGAAAAGGATAGAATCAGAGAGGACAGGAAAATTTTTAATTGGCGAAGGGTAAATTATGAGGCTATAAGACGTGCGGGTGTGATTTGGGGTGATGTTTTTGCAGGAAAATATACTATGGATATGTGGTCGATGTTTAGGGATCTCTTGCAGGATGTTAGGGATAAATTTGTCCTGGTGGGGAAGATAAAGAATGGTAGGGTGAAGGAACTATGGGTGATAAGTGAGGTGGAGAATCTAGTCAGACGGAAGAAGGTAGCATACGTGAGGTTTAGGAAGCAAGGATCAGATGGGTCTATTGAGGAATATGGGGTAGCAAGAAAGGAACTTAAGAAGGGGCTGAGGAGAGCAAGAAGGGGGCAAGTAGGGTAAAGGAAAACCCCAAGGCATTCTTCAATTATGTGAAGAACAAAAGGTTGACAGGAGTGAAGATAAGACCGATTAGAGATAAAGGTGGGAAGATGTGCCTGGAGGTTGTGGAAGTGAGTGAGGTCCTCAATGAATACTTCTCTTTGGTATTCACCAATGAGAGGGAACTTGATGATGGTGAGGACAATATGAGTGAGGTTGATTTTCTGGAGCATGTTGATATTAAGGGAGAAGAGGTGTTGGAGTTGTTAAAATACATTAGGATGGATAAGTCCCTGAGTCCTGATGGAATATTCCCCAGGCTGCTCCACGAGGCAAGGGAAGAGATTGCTGAGCCTCTGGCTAGGATCTTTATGTCCTTGTTGTCCATGGAAATGGTACTGGAGGATTGGAGGGAAGCAAATGTTGTCCCCTTGTTCAAAAGAGGTAGTAGGGATAGTCCAGGTAATTATAGACCAGTGAGCCTTATGTCTGTGGTGGGAAAGCTGTTGGAAAAGATTCTTAGAGGTAGAATCTATGGGCATTTAGAGAATCAAGGTCTGATCAGGGACAGTCAGCATGGCTTTGTGAAGGGCAGATCATGTCTAACAAGCCTGATAGATTTCTTTGAGGTGACCAGGCATATAGATGAGGGTAGTGCAGTGGATGTGATCCACTTGGATTTTAGTAAGGGATTTGACAAGGTTCCACACGGTAGGCTTATTCAGAAAGTCAGAAGGCATGGGATCCAGGGAAGTTTGGCCAGGTGGATTCAGAATTGGCTTGCCTGCAGAAAGCAGAGGGTCATGGTGGAGGGAGTACATTCAGATTGGAGGGCCTGGTGGTGTCCCACATGGATCGGTTCTGGGACCTCTACTTTTCGTGATTTTTATTAATGCCCTGGATGTGGGGGTAGAAGGGTGGGTTGGCAAGTTTGCAGATGACACAAAGGTTGGTGGTGTTGTGGATACTGTTGAGGATTGTCCAAGATTGCAGAGAGACATTGATAGGATGCAGAAGTGGGTTGAG
Source organism: Hemitrygon akajei (assembly GCF_048418815.1). Lineage (NCBI taxonomy): Eukaryota > Metazoa > Chordata > Chondrichthyes > Myliobatiformes > Dasyatidae > Hemitrygon > Hemitrygon akajei. The sequence goes on from NC_133126.1 coordinate 15,365,777, forward strand.
AAGTGGCAGATGGATTTCAACCCAGAGAAGTGTGAGGTGGTACACTTTGGAAGGACAAACTCCAAGGCAGAGTACAAAGTAAATGGCAGGATACTTGGAAGTGTGGAGGAGCAGAGGGATCTGGGGGTACATGTTCACAGATACCTGAAAGTTGCCTCACAGGTAGATAGGGTAGTTAAGAAAGCTTATGGAGTGTTAGCTTTCATAAGTCGAGGGATAGAGTTAAAGAGTCGCGGGATAATGATGCAGCTCTATAAAACTCTGGTTAGGCCACACTTGGAGTACTGTGTTCAGTTCTGGTCGTCTCACTATAGGAAGGATGTAGAAGCATTGGAAAGGGTACAGGAGATTTACCAGGATGCTGCCTGGTTTAGAGAGTATGCATTATGATCAAAGATTAAGGGAGCTAGGGCTTTACTCTCTGGAGAGAAGGAGGATGAGAGGAGACATGATAGAGATATACAAGATATTAAGAGGAATAGGTAGAGTGGATAGCCAGTGCCTCTTCCCCAGGGCACCACTGCTCAATACAAGAGGGCATGGCTTTAAGCTAAGGGTTGGAAAGTTCAAGGGGGATATTAGAAGAAGGTTTTTTACTCAGAGAGTGGTTGGTGCATGGAATGCACTGCCTGAGTCAGTGGTGGAGGCAGATACACTAGTGAAATTTAAGAGACTACTAAACAGGTATATGGAGGAATTTAAGGTGGGGGGTTATATGGGAGGCAGGGTTTAAGGGTTGGCACAACATTGTGGTCCGAAGGGCCTGTACTGTGCTGTATTGTTCTATGTTCTATTAGGGAAATAAAATATGACACATGAGTTTGGCTCCAATGGAGGGTCCCTTCTTCCAAACTATGTTTGATTAATTTAATCTTGGATGTTTTAACCCATTTTATTACAAACCACACAGTTATATTTATAGTATGGGAGTTCCATTCGCTACATGGAAAGTTTAAAGCACCTGCTATCACAACCTTATTTTTCTTGCAATAGTATGCAATCTCCCTACAAATATGCTGCTCTAAATTCTGCAGACTGTTGGGTGGTCTATAATATAATCCCATTAACATGCTCATTAATTTCTTATTCCTTAGTTCTACCCATATAGCCTCAGTAGATGAGCTTTCCAACTTGTTTTGTCTGAGCACTGCCATGACATTTTCCCTGACTTGTAATACCACACCTCTTCCTTTAATCCCTCCAATTCTATCACGTCCAAAACAATGGAAGACTAGTTCTTTATCAGCAGTGATCACAAAGCATTATGCCCACAATGGACTCAGAGTCAAGGAAGTCTGCCTCAACACTCAAACACGAATGTCACTACAAACTGAACCTAATCTTCATCAAGCTTCCTGCTGGGATAGAGCTAATCAACACATGAGAAATTGTTCAGCCGCTGTTACTTCCAGAACCAAGGCCATCCCAATTTCAGTTGTCAAAGTGTAATTCACAGACAATGCTTTAGTGCTTGGTTAGAGGCCAAGCTCCAAATCATCATCGGATTATTCACTAAAATGTGAAATAACTTTACACTTCTCTCCAAAACAGAAGTCCTCTATCAATCTGATCCGACTACACAGGTTGTTCCCCTGACAATACAGATGACTTGGGAAATGTGGACCATTCCCTAAAGTTTACCTACTTAATGACTAATTATTGTTAACTACTAATTGTTAATTCGTAACTAATTTCCCTATCATCTCCAATGTAACTGTTCAGCTTTAAAGTCATCGATCTGGCAATCAAGTGCTCAGACCCAGCAGACAATTTATGGCCTCTTCACAGCTCAAAGTACATTTATAATCAAAGTATATACATATTCTGCAAAAGTTTTAAGCACCCTAGATTTGCTTATATAGTTTCAGATGGCATGGCCTCCACAGATCTCTAATCTCAACATCTTCAAGGCTGCCTGGGATTACCTGGTAAAACAGAAGCAGGCGAGACAGCCAAAGTCTTCAGAACCATGGAAATCCTCCAAGATATTTGGAACAACCTACCAGCTGATTTTCTTATAAAACTGCAAGACAGCATACCTAAGAGAACTGATGCAATTTTAAAGGCAAAAGGTGGCCAGACCAAATACTAATTTGATTTAGTCTTTTTGACTATTTACTGCTCTTTCTAGTAAGTTTTTGATATTTAGAAACTTTTCATTATTTTGAAAACATTTTTGCTTCACAGATTTTTTTCACATGACTTTTGCACAGTAATGTATCTGTTACCAAAGACTAACTTGAGATTCATTTTCTTGATCATCACTCTCTTGCATGCTTCAGAGACCAAAATACACCCCAAAGCATTGCAAGGAGATCACTAACATTACCACTGCAAAATCCTACATACCTGATGATGATGACATCGACTCAAGCCTGAGAGGCCAGCATTGGGCATTTTCATGCCTTACAAGGCATGGAACGAAAGACTGTGTGGAATGCCACTCCTCACACAGACATTTCGCAGTATTTTTCTTTATTTTACGAGGTCGAGTTGCGAGCTCAACACTCAACCCGGCACGGATGGAAAGCATACTCGGGAACGGCCCGACTGGATTCAAACCCGGGAACCTCCGTTCCGGAGTCAAGCGCTGATGTCACTGTACCACCAGGTCAGCCTACATATCTACTGTAGCATAATCAGACCAAAGTCCTCCTCCTAACAAATGTTCTCAACCTAGAGGCCTTATTTACACTCACTCAACTCCACATCACTGAAACTAAACTTCCAAACAGATATACTCCAAATTCTGTCATACAAAATATCATCATGTGGACAGAGTGGAAGATAAAAGGATGTTGTCAAATCCTCCTCATGGGAATCTCTGGCACTTGACTACTCAAAATGGAGGAGCAGCACTGGGGTCTTACCAAGAATGCAAAAAACATTTGAGCACCAGCAGTCCATCAGATTCAGATGTCACTAAAATAAACAGCTTTTCTTGGGTTTAGGAATTGACCTGATTATTCTAAGAACCGAATTATCAACAGTATCTTTCACAATTGGCTAACAGTTGAGGAAAGGCAACTTCTTCCCTACAGTATTCTGTACGGATGTGACTCCTGTATTATGAGTGTTTCTGAGGAAATTAAGGATGGTGCAGGATAGATGCATTACAAAAACAATGACATACTTAAATAACAAAATAGTACAACCGTGGCTGACAAGGGAGGTCAAAGCTAATGTAAAAGCAAAAGAGAAGGCATACAACAACGCAAAGATTAGTGATAAGACAGAAGATTGGGAAGCTTTTAAAAACCTACAAGTAAAAGGATCATTAAGGAGGGAAAAGATTAAATGTGAAAGCAAGCTAGCAAACAATATCAAAGTGGATAGTAAAAGCTTTTTCAAGTACATAAAAAATAAAAGAGAGATGAGTGGATATAGGACCACTAGAAAACAAGGCTGGAGAAATAATATTGGGGAACAAGGAGATGGCAGTTGAACTAAATGAGTATTTTGCATCAATCTTCACGGTGGAAGACACTAGCAGTGTGACAGACGTTGAAGGGTAAGAGAGAAGAGAAGTGAGTGCAGTAGTTACTTTTGCAAAAGAGAAGATGCTCAAAAAGCTAAAACTAATGGTACATAAGTCACCTGGACTAGATGAACTGCATATTAGGGTTCTGAAAGAGGTAGCAGTAGAGATTGTGGAGAGATTGGCAATAATCTTTCAAAAATCCCAGGACTCTGGCATGGTGCCAGAGGACTGGAAAATTGCAAATTTTGCTTCACTCTGCAAGAAAGGGGGAAGGCAGCAGGAAGGAAATTATAGACCAGTCAGTCTAACTCAGTAGTTGGGAAGATGTTGGATTCAATTATTAAGGATGAGGTTATGGAGTATTTGGTGACACAGGAGAAGATAGGACTAAGTCAGCATGGTTTCCTTAAGGGAAAATCTTGCCTGATGAACCTGTTGGAATTCTTTGAGGAGATTACAAGTAGGATAGATAAAGGAGATGCAATGGATGTTTTATATTTGGACTTTCAGAAGGTCTTTGAGAAGGTGCCACATGAGGCTGATTGGTAAGTGGCAGCGAGTGGGAATAAAAGGATCCTTTTATGGTTGGCTGCCAGTGGCTAGTGGTGTTCCGCAGGTGTTAGGGCCACTTCTTTTTATGCTGTATTTTAATGATTTAGATGATGGAATAGATGGCTTTGTTACCAAGTTTGCAGAAGGTATGAAGATTGGTGGAGGGGCAGGTAGTGTTGAGGAAACAGGTGAGCTGCAGAAGGACTTAGATAGATTAGGAGAATGGGCAAGAAAGCAGCAAATGAAATACAAAGTTGGAAAATGCTTGGTCACGCACTTTGGCAGTACATATAAATGTGCAGACTATTTTCTAAATGGAGAGAAAATCCAAAAATCTGAGATGTAAAGAGACTTGTGAGTCCTTGTGCAGAACATCCTAAAGGTTAATTTGCAGACAGAGTTGGTGGTGAGGAAGGCAAATGCAATATTAGCATTCATTTCAAGAGGTCTAGAATACAAGAACAGGGATGTGATGCTGAGGTTTTATAAGGCATTGGTGAGGCCTCAACCTAAATATTGTGAACAGTTCTGGACTCCAGATGTGCTGGCATTGAAGAGGTTTCACAGGAAGTTCAAAAGGATGATTCTGGGAATTAAAGGGTTATCACACAAGGAACATTTAATAGCTCTGGGTCTGTACTCACTGAAATTTAGAAGGATGATGGGGGATCTCATTGAAACTTTTCAAATGTTGAAAGGCCTAGATAGACTAGATGTTTAGAATGTTTCCAATGGTGGGGGAGTCTAGGACAAGAGGGCACAGCCTCACAATAGGGAAACATCCATTTAAAACAGATGTTGTGGAATTTCTTTAGCCAGAGGTTGGTGAATTTGTGGAATTTGTTACTACAAGCAGCTGTGGAGGCCATGTCATTGGGTGTATTTAAGGCAGTACTTGATAGGTTCTTGACTGGACAAGGGTTGATAGGTTCTTGATTGGACACGGCATCAAAGGTTATGGGGAGAAGGCCTGGGAGTGGGGTTGAGGAGGGAAAATAAAGGATCAGCCATGATTGAATGGTGGAGCAGATGCGATGGGCCAAATGGCCTAATTTTACTCCTATGTCTTATGGAATCCTGGAACATTGAGCTGCCAATCCTAACCCTCCTTCAACCAAGTCTAACTAATGGCTACAAGGTCATAATTCTACGTGCTGATCCATGGTCTAAGCTCATCTGCCTTTCCTACAATACTCCTTGGATTGAAATATATGCAACTCAGAACATTAGTCCCATCATGCTCAACCTTTCAATTCAGGACTTTCTATGTAGGCTTAACAATATCTTTTCCCACAAGCACTCCATTATCTTCTCTGACAGGGGTTCCCATACCACAGAAACTCTAGTTTAAACCACCGCCACCCTGTGCAGCACCTGCAAACCTTCCCATAAGGATATTAGTCTCCCTCCAGTACAGGTGGAAACCATCTCCTTAGTACAGGTCCTATCTTCCCTGTAAGTATTTCCCACAATATACATATTGCATATGAAAGTAACAGCAAATTCTAGGTGTAAGCTTACCTGGCTTAGTATAATAGATATTGTTGGTGGAAGTTATGAAAATCACTGCATAGGAATAAGAACATGCAACTGCCTTGATGACAGAATCATTTTTCAATTTGATTAATACATCAAATGAATTTCCACCATCCTTTGAATACCAAACCTGAAAAAGGAAAATTGCAGAATAACTTCTGAAAATATTTGTTGTACTATACTGTATTTTCCCAGAACTCGGAGGGCTTGGTGCATGAATTCAGAACCAATGTGTTATCTTGAAGTAAGCTCACTATGGTGGCTACCATTAGCTAATATCATACATTTAATCTGTTTTTCTTTTAATCCTATAAACACCTGGAACTAATGGAAATGGCACATATTTAAGACATTTCTATTAGCAGAAACAAGAGATCTCATTTCCATTAATATAATATAGAGATATACAAGTATTTCCTGATAATGATGACAGTAGTACTTCCAAATCTACTTACTGAGATATACACTCAGTGGTCACTTTATTAGGTACATCCTGTACCTAATAAAGTGGCCACTAAGTGTATGTTCATAGTCTTCTGATGCTGTAGTCCATTCACTTCAAGGTTCAACATGTGCATTCAGAGCTTCTCTTCTACATACCACTGCTGTAACACATGGTTATTTAAGTTATGATCATCTTCCTGGCAGCTTGAACTAGTCTGGTCATTCTCCTCAGACTTGTCTCATTAACAAGGGGAATTTTTTGGGTTTTTTTTGTAACATTTTGTGTAAATTCTAGAGACTCTTGTGCTTGAAAAATCTCAGGAGATCAGCAGTTTCTGAGGTACTCAAACCACACCATCTGGCACCAACAATCATTCCACTGTCAATCACCTTGATCACATTTCTTCCCCATTCTGATATTTGGTCTGAACAACAACTGAATCTCTTGACCATGTCTGCATGCTTTTATGCATTGAGTTGATGCCACATAATTGTCTGATTAGATATTTGCATGAAAGAGCAGATGTACAAGTATACCTAACAGAGTGGCCACTGAGTGTACAAAGCAAATAGAGCTCATTGATAAGCAGCAATATAGATTAAGACATATCGCTCAGATGAAGTGTCTGTTATTTTTGATTTATTAAGTAGAATAATAAAATACATTAACTACTGTAATACATTATTTTAACTGAACACAATTTCTCTAATAGTGATTAGATTAGCTTCATTTGTCAGATGAACATTGTAACATCAAAACGTACAATGAAATGCGTAATTGGCATCAACAGCCAACACATCCAAGGATGTGCTGGGGCAGCCCAGAAGCGTCACTATGATTTCAGCATCAACACAGCATGCCTACAGTTATTCCATATTAAATAACTTGGCTGCTTATTGCCATATCAAACATTCATCATTGGAAACAAGGCTACATATACAGAAGACAAGTCAATTTTGTCTATGTTGCAAAACGCATGGAAGTAATTTGATATGGTAACCATACCTTCATGCTATTGTTTTGAGTGTCATAGAAACTCTACACTACAGCAGAGAAACAGGCCCTATGGCCCATCTAGTCCATGCCGAACTATGATTCTGCCTAGTCCCATTGACCTGCTCCCAGACCAGAGCCCTGCATTCCACTCCCACCCATGTACTTAACCAAATTTCTCATAGGTTTTGAAATCTAGCCTGCATCCACCATTTCTGTTAGCGGCTTGTTCCACACTCTCACCACCTTCTGAATGAATAAGTGCTCCATCACGTTCTCCTGAAATATTTCACGTTTTACCCTTAACCCTTGACGTCTAGTTCTAGTCTCACTCAACCTCAATGGAAAAAGCATACTTGCATATATTATCTCTATACCCTTCATAATTTTATATACCTCTATCAATTTTATATTACTTCTATACCTCTACCTCTGTACCACCACAGAGAGTGGTGAATCTGTGGAATTCTCTGCCACAGGAAACAGTTGAGGCCGGTTCATTGGCTATATTTAAGAGGAAGTTAGATATGGCCCTTGTGGCTAAAGGGATCAGGGGTATGGGGAGAAAGCAGGTACAGGGTTCTGAGTTGGATGATCAGCCACGATCATACTGAATGGCGGTGCAGGCTCAAAGGGCCAAATGGCCTACTCCTGCACCTATTTTCTATGTTTCTATGTTTCTATCAAATCTTCCCTCATTCTCCTGCACCCCAGGGAATAAGCTCTTAACCAAATAACATTTTCCTATAACTCAGGTTCTCAAGTCATTGCAAATTTTCTATGTACTCTTTCAAACTTATTGATCTGTTTCCTGTAAATAGGTGATCAGAACTCCACACAATATTCCAAATTATTCCAAATTCCAATATTCCAAACTTCTTATACACCTTCAACATAACACCCCTACTCCTATACTCAATACTTTAGATTTCTTAAGGCCAATGTGCCAAAAGCTCTCTTAATGCCCCTATTTACCTGTGATGCAATTTTCAAGGAATTATGCATCTGTATTCTCAGATTCCTGTCCTCCTACACTCAGTGCCCTACTGTTCACAGTGTAAGTCCTACCCTGGTTTGTCCTCTGAAAGAGCAATGCCCTACACTTGTCTCCATTAAATTCCATTTGCTTTTCTGCACCCCATTGTTCCAGCTGGTTCAGATCTCACTGTAAGCTTTGATAGCCTTCCCTGCTGTCAACTATGTCCCTAAACTTGGTTTCACACCAAAATTTGCAGATCCAGTTTACCACACTATCATCCAATATCATCAAAAGCACGAGGCTGATAAAAGAGGAAAAAAGGAAACTAGTTCTGCTGCTAGTGTCATGGTCCGGATTGGGTTCCCTTTAAATTTATCTAGTTGTGTTACGATCCGGACCACTGACTCATTTCCCTTTAATTCCTGTTTTCCCGTGTCCCACTAGCTTGGTGATTAAAGGCAACTTACTCTCGACCAAACTGGCAGTTTATAAGTCTCTGGCTTCAATCATTCAGGGCGAGAGCGTTATGGAGTGTTAACGAAGTCACCGAAGCCGGTGCGAGCCCAAGTCATCTAGCAGGAGCCAACTAAGTTTCTTGCCGGAGCAAGCCAAATCTCCTCCCAAAGCAAGTGCCTGCAATCCACCTTACCTTGCCAGAGCAGATCTGGGCAAGGTTAACCCGCCAGGGTGAGTCGAGAGCTCCCGCTGCTTGAAGCAAACTTGGGCCCAGTTATAGTACTGTCTGTTGTTTTGTTGTCTCGTATCCAGCTCAGTAGGCAGGCCGTTTGCCGCTACTCGAATGGACTATCGTTGTGTGGTCTCCGTATCTATGTCCTATGTCTAAAAGGAGTCCCGGCCCTGTACCCCAGAAGGGTCCTGACCCTGTGTCAAAAAGAGTCCTGACTCCGTCCTGTGTCTCAGGAGGATTCCTGGCGCAGTGTTTCAAGTCCTGTGTCTGAGTCTGTCCCATGAAGAAGAAGAGTTCCAGCTCCATGCCCTGTGTCTAAGGAGGAGTCCCAGCTCAGTGTTCTATGTCCTGGTGTTCCAAGTATTAAATGTTGGCTCTGGTGTTCTATGTAGCAAGTCCTGGCTCTGGTGTTCCACGTACCAAGTCCTGGCTTGGGTGTTCAATGTATCAAGTCCAAGCTCCAAGGCTCATGTTCCGGGTCCTTGCTCTGATCCCCGAGCTCCGAGTCCTAGCCCCAGACCCTGTCCCAGCCTAGTCCTGGGCCTGACTCCTTGTCCTTTACGCCTATTCTCACTTCCTCTTTGCTCTCCTTGATTTCTCTCTGTTCTATCATTGTGTCACAGCTCTCCTTGTAAATAGTAATAAACTCTATTTAGTTAACTTTACTAAACATGTTTGTGTCTTGCATTTGGGTCCTCCTCCAGCACCCTTGCCCCTCCACATTGTGACAGCTATTAGGAATGAACATATGCAGATACATCAGACTTTGAATTTGATAACATGGGAGCTCTTTGATTATAAGTTTGTAAGTCATACAAATGATAATATTATTATAACTTAATATTATAAGTACCTTAATATTATAATGATCTCTAGCAAATACTCTGATCACTATTGATAGAGAAGCAGGTGCTTGAAGCCGACCAAGTATCCTTATACTCTGTTCCCATTTATTACTTTTGGATGACTGGTCTATAAGTGATTGAGGAAATGGGACGTGGTGCTCACTGTATTCAACATTCAAACAATATTGCTTATTCTGTCCTAGTGTTATCTTGGTCTTATTCTAACTGCTTTACGCTGGTTTAAAAGAGGATTATAGATGCTGCTTCTCTTACTTCTACTTTAGGAAAAACTATTCTGGAACAACTTAAGTTTGTATGTTTTTTTAACCTCCTGTGAGTTATTACCCATCTCAGACTTCTCTGGGAATTCTTTTCCCTGGAGATTTTCAGTAATTTATTAGCTCCTTGCCCCTGTAAGTCTTAGTTTATTTTACTGCCTTGGCATTATACCATCATCCCTTCAAAACTAATCAATAAACTCAAAGATCTTGATCCTAGGGCTACAGGGAGGGGGTCACCCCTAGGTTGCAGGAAGCAGGTAAATGGGAGTTGGATTGTGTCCAATCAGTCAGCAGGAGCACAAGAAGCAGAGATTACATTTAGGTCTGCAACGGAAGTTTTAAAAAGGCAGTGCTTCGCGCCAGTTTTCAGAGTTGGACTGCTTCCAATCAGTGAGCAGGAGCATGTGAAGAAGACAGTTTTTTCATTTAGGTCTGTGGCTAAAGTTTAAAAAAAGGCAATATTTCACAGCAGTTTTTGGAGTTGATCTGTGCCCAATCAGTGAAAGAGCCTCATTAGAAAGGGTGAATTTTAAAAAAGGCATAGGAGAAGCTGAAGTCAGATGTATTAGTATTACAGACAGACAGACAGACATACTTTATTGATCCCGAGGGAAATTGGGTTTCGTTAGAGTCACACCAACCAAGAATAGTGCAGAAATATAGCAATATAAAACCATAAATAATTAAATAATAAGAAGTAAATTATACCAAGTGGAAATTAGTCCAGGACCAGCCTATTGGGTCAGGGTGTCTGACACTCCAAGGGAGGAGTTGTAGAGTTTGATGGCCACACACAGGAATGGCTTCCTATGACGCTCAGTGTTGCATCTCGGTGGAATGAGTCTCTGGCTGAATTATCCCTGTGCCTAACCAGTACATTATGGAGTGGATGGGAGACATTGTCCAAGATGGCATGCAACTTGGACAGCATCCTGGACAGCAGAGTAAAGGGAATTACAGAGGTATGAGCAAGAAGCTGGCCAAAACTGATTGGAAGGGAACACTAGAAGGGATGATGGCAGAGCAGCAATGTCTGGAATTTCTGGGAGCATTTCAGAAGGTACAGGATAAATATATCCCAAAGAAGAAGTAGTCTTCCAAAGGCAGTATGATGCAATTGTAGCTGACCGGAGAAGCCAACATTAAGATCCAAAGAGAAAGCATATTGTGGTGAACTACATATACCTGTCTGGACACCCCCCCCCCCCACCCGCTGACTGCTCCTGTGGCTCCTCCCACAGACCGTGGCTCTTCCCATGGACCCCAGTATAAAGGCGATTGGAGGCACAGCCCCGGCCTCAGTCTCCAGGATGTCGTGTGGTGGTCACTTGCTGCTTGTTCTTTCTTCCAGCCAATAAAAGCCTATATCTCGCCTCATGTCTCCAAGAGTTATTGATGGTGCATCACATATAATAAAGCAAAAATTAGTGGGAAGTTAGAGGATTGGGACGTTTTTAAAAACCGAAAACAGGCAACTAAAAAAGTCATAAAGAATGAAAAGATGGAATATGAACGTAAGCTAGCCAACAATATTAAAGAGGATACAAAAAGATTCTTCAGATATATGAAGTGTAAAAGAAAGGCGAGAGTAGATATCAGACCACTGGAAAATGATGCTGGACAGGTAGTAATAGGTGACAAGGAAATGGCAGATGAATTGAATAAGTATTTTGCATCAGTCTTCAATGTGGAAGACTCTAGTATGACTCTAGTATGCTGGAAGTTCGATAGTATCAGTGTACAGAAGGGGGTTAAGTTACTATTACTAAGGGGAAGGTGCTTGGGAAACAGAAAGCTCTGAAGGTAGATATATCACCTGGACCAAATGGTCCCCAGGATTCTGAAAGAGGTGACTGAAAAGATTGTGGAGGCATTAGTAACAATTTTTCAAGAATCAGTAGATTCTGGCATAGTTCCAGAGGACTGAAAAATTGCAAATGTCACTCCACTCTTCAAGAAAGAAGAGAGGCAGAAGACAGGAATTTATAGGCCACTGAGTCTGACCTCAGTGACTGGGAAGATGTTACAGTCAACTGTCAAGGATGTGGTTTCAGAGTACTTGAAGTCATATGATTAAATAGGCCATAGTCAGCATGGTTTCCTTAAGAAAAAAATCTTGCCTAACGAATCTGTTGGAATTCTTTGAAGAAATAACAAGCAGAATAGACAAAAGAGAGTTGGTACATATTGCGTACTTGGATTTTCAAAAGGTGCCATACATGAGGCTGCTTAACAAGTTAAGAGCCCATGGTACTACAGGAAAGATACTAGCTCCAATAGAGCATTAGCTAATTGGCAGAAAGCAGAGTGGGAATAAAGAGAGCCTTTTCTGGTTGGCTTCCAGTGACTAGTAGTGTTCCACTAGTGGGGTCTGTGTCTGAAACCAGAGGTCCATGAGCCAGTACTCATCAAAAGATCAGAGGTGAAGTTTGGCAACTTTAAATTCCTCGGTATTATTATTTTGGAGGACCTGTCCTGGGTTCAGCATTTAAGTGCAATTATGAACATAGCACAGCAGCGCCTCTACTTTCTTAGGAGCTTGTGAAGATTCAGTATGACATCTAAAAATTTGACAAACTTCTATAGACTTCTAGAGATCCATGTTCATACAATAAAATTCACTCTACCTAACACAAACTATGAATGCATTCACCAATCGCAACCCTGGACAGCAATAAAAAATATATGCTCTTCACCTGGGATCCATATGCATACAGATAATACAGGTTTGCATACAAAAACAATCCGATTGGAGAAAATGATGTGTCTGGGAAATGAAATTCCTGAAACGGTTTTTTGACAATGATATTTAAGTCATTATCCAATTTCCACACTGTAATTGTAACAGCAGTCTGGGAAGAAAAATAAATGAATTTGATTTTGTTTACATAATAAAAAGTACATTTCATATACATCTACTTTTATTTCAAACAAATGAAGCTGAACAATTAAATTTATAAGGTGAAAAAAATAAGTTCCAGCATTCAGTAAATGAACATCAAAAAATGCAGATGGAATTGATGGCTTCATGGCCAAGTTTGTAGACAATATAAAAGTAAGTGGAGGGACATGTAGGGTTGAGGAAAGAGGGTGTCTGCAAAAGGACTTAGACAGAATAGGAGAATGGTTAAAGAAGCTGGAGATGGAATACAGTGTAGGGAAGTGTTTGGTCATGCACTTTGGTAGAAGGAATAAAGGGATAGACTATTTTCTAAAGGGGAGAAAATTCAGAAATTAGATAGATAGATAGATAGATAGATAGATAGATAGATAGATAGATAGATAGATAGATAGATAGATAGATAGATAGATAGATAGATACTTTATTCATCCCCATGGGGAAATTCAACTTTTTTTCCAATGTCCCATACACTTGTTGTAGCAGAACTAATTACATACAATACTTAACTCAGTAAAAAAAAATATGATATGCATCTAAATCACCATCTCAAAAAGCATTAATAATAGCTCTTAAAAAGTTCTTAAGTCCTGGCGGTAGAATTGTAAAGCCTAATGGCATTGGGGAGTATTGACCTCTTCATCCTGTCTGAGGAGCATTGCATTAGAGGTGCAAAGGAACTTGGAAGTCCTTGTACAAGATTCCCTAAAGGTTAACTTGCAGATTGAGTCAGTGGTAAGGAAGGCAAATACAACATCAGCATTTATTTTGAGAGGATGGGAGTATAAAAGCAAGGATGTAATGCTGATTCTATAAGGCACTGGTCAGACCGCACATGGAGTATTGTGAGCAGTTTTGGGTCCCTTATCGAAGGAAGGAGGTTCATGAGAATGATCCCAGGATGAAAGGGTTAATGCATGAGGAGTGTTTGATGGCTCTGGGCCTGTACTCACTGGAGTTCAAAAGAATAAGGGGTGATTTCATTGAACTCTATTGGATATTGAAAGGCCTAGATAGAGTGGATGTGGAGAGGATGTTTCCTATGGTGGGTGAGTCTAAGACCAGAGGGCACAACCTTAGAACGGAAAGGTGTCCCTTTAGAACAGTGATGAGGATGAATTTCTATAGCTAGAGGACTGTGAATCTGTGGAATCCATTGCCACAAACAGCTGTGGAGATCAAGTCATTGGGTATATTTAAAATGGAGGTAGATAGATACTTGATTAGTAAGGGCATCAAAGTTTACGGACAGGAAGAAGGAGAATAGATTGAGAGGGATAATAAATCAGCCAAAATGGAAAGGCAGAGGAGACTCAAAAGGCTGAGTGGCTTAGTTCTGCTTCTATGGCCTCATGGTAATGTGATCCTCGTAGCCTACATAGGCACTCAGAATGATGACCAAATAATACTACGGCATTGACTTTATAATCTTTTGACAAGTTAATACCTGGACTGACAGTACAATGATAGTGTTTCGCTGATTGTCCCACACGGTAGAAATAATTCCTGGAATAGGTTTATTTGGAGGAAAGCAAAATTTCCACTTTTTGAAAGGTGACAAATTATAACGACAAGATTCAATCTGAGAAAGAAAAAGGATGTAAAGTTTCAAGGACTCAAATGAAATTAAAGGAAATATGCTTCTGAAGTTTTATTTTCTAGCACCGTTACAGCAAGTTTCCATTTCATATACAAAATGTACTTATATTCATTGTCATAAATGTAACCATGATAAAATAACATTGTGGCTTTCAGATAGTTGTCTGTGGAGGCAAGTCATTGTGTATAATAAAGGCAGAGGTTGATAGATTCTCAATTAGTCAGGACATGAAGGGTTATGGGCAGAAGGCAGGAGATTGGGGCAGAGAGTGAAATGGATCAACCATGATGAAATGGTGGAACAGGCTCAACAAGCCAAAGGGCCTAATTCTGATCCTATATCTTATGGTCATAACATCTTTTCTTCAACGACTATCAATACAGTGTGCCTCAAGGATGTATGCTTCACCAACTGCTCTACTCTCTGTACAGTCATGACTGGGTGGCTAAGCACAAATCAAACAACATCTATAAATTTGCCAATGACACCATTGTTGTGGTCCTCACTGAGGAGTCAGCGGTGGAAAAGGTGGACAGCTTCAAGTTCCTAGCATCATCATCTCAAAAGATCTATCCTGGGACCAACATATTGATGCCATCGCAAAGGAGGCACACCAGCTGCTTTACTTTGTTAGGAGTTTGAGGAAATTTGATATGTCACCAAAGATTCTTGCAAATTTCCATAGACATTTAGTTGCAGAATATTCTGGATACATCACAGCTTAATAAGGAGTCCCCAATGAGCACAATCACAAGAGGCTTTGGTTATTGAATCAGCCAGCTCAATCAAGGGCACAACCTTCCCTACCTACAAGGATTTCTTTAAGAAGTGGTACCTCAAGAAGGCAGTATCCATCATTAAAAAAGGTCTAGGACCTCAACATGTAAGATTTGCCCTCTTCTCCTTATTACAATTAGCAAGGAAGTACAGGAGCCTGAAGACCCATACTCAGTGATATAGCAACAGCTTCTTCCCCTTCAGCACCAGATTTCTAAATGCTTCATAAACCCATGAATACTACCTCATTATTCCTTCATTTTGTACTATATATTTAGTTTTGTAATTTGTAGATTTTAAGTCCTTGAACTGTACTGTTGCTGCAAAACAACAAATGTCAACAAATACAACAACAAATACAGTGTTGTCTGATTCTGATTATGAAAAGAAAAAAAGAAAAGGCAATTCTCAGTGATGAGAATCCACAGTACAGGGGACATAGAAACTGACCTGAATTTAATGTCAAGTCCTTACTTGAATTCTTTTCCTCTTACTTCCGTGAATTTGAATCCACCTACCTAACTTCTTATCTCTCACCCCTTAAAGATTTAAACATTTCCTTATCTATTTCTCTCTGAATTTCTACTGCTGAGTGAAAAATAATGGGCCCAAAATAATTCCATATCACAGACCTGGAAAACTTGTGCATCTTAAACATGAAGGAACTGTACTTACATTGCTGCTGCCAGGTAGAACCACAGTAATGCTCAAATAATCTACCAAAAAAAACAAAGACATTTAAAATATGAGAAAGAAAGGCTAGGAGATATTGCAAGCATTGAAGTGGACAAGCTATCTGGTTCCAGCACAGTACATTCCTCTTTTGACAGGACCACATCAGTTTTCAAGGACACAGTTACTTACAGAGAGTTGGGAGAGTGGAAAATAAGAAAAGTGGATGGTGGTGTTGGCATTGTTGCCAATTTTCATACATATACAAACAATATCTAATTCCTTAGAGTTTTAAATGTACCATCTCTATCATGTACCATCTGTACCAATCCTGTTGATCAGCGTTTGATCCATAGCTTTATATTTTTTGATGATCAAGTGCTCATCCATTCACTTTTTAAATGTTTTGAGAATACCTGTTACCACCACTTCATTGAAAATGGCAAGTAGATTGAGAAAGAGGTTTAAAAAAGCATAGAGGACCGGATATTATCAAGAATAGTGTGGGCTTTATAAATAGAGGTACACCCACAGAAAAACCCTCATTTCATCCAGTTTTGGTCACATTTTAGATTTTGGGAGGGTACAGAACATATTTATTAAGATGCTTCTAGGGACAATAGACGAGTTCTATACGTAACCTAGAGAAGATAGGAGATCTCTGTGGAAGAGAGGAAATTGTGAGGAGGCCTGCTGGAGCATTTAAAATCATTAAGTCTGGATAGAAAAGGCAAGAAAGAACTATTCCCACTGGGGAAATATTCACAAACTATGCGACATAAATGGTTGGAGGCAACACACACAAAATGCTGGAGGAACTCAGTAGGCCAGGCAGAATCAATGGAAAAAGAGTAAACAGTTGACATTTCAATCCTGATGAAGGGTCTTGACTTGAAACATTGACTGTTCACTCTTTGCCGTAGAAGCTCCCTCAACTGCTGAGTTCCTCCAGCATTTTGTGTGTTTTCTTTGGATTTCCAGTGTCTGCAGATTTTCCCTTGTTTATATTCAACATCTCCCTGGAATACAATCCATTGCTCCCTCGGTTTTCAAGGCAGCAACCATCATTTCAGTGCCAAAGATGGTGACAGTAACTGCTTAAATGACTATTAGCTGGTGGCATTAACATCAACCATTATGAAATACTTTGAGTAGCTGGAAATGGAGCACATTAAAGCCTTTCTCCCAGCTACATTGGACTCTGTCCATTTTGCTTATTGCTCAAATCGATCCACTGACGATGCAACATTCTCTGCCCTGTCCCACCAGGAAAATGGGGTCTCATATGCCAGACTGCTGTTTATAGACCTTCAGTTTGGTGTTCAACACAACTCTAAGCCAGAAATTAGGGGAGAAACTATCCTCGCAGTGTATCAGCACTCCCTCTCCAATTAGATACTGGACTTCTTAACAGTAAGGCCTCAGTCAGTCCGTGTGGGCAACAACATCTCTAATCCCATCACACTGAGCACTGGCATTCCCCAAGGCTGTGTGCTCAGCCCATTGTTACTCACATAGTTGACACATGACCACATTGCAGGATCCAGCACAAACTGTGTCATCAGGTTTGAGGATTACACAACAGCGGTTGGCTTTATCAAGAACAATGACAAGACGGAGTATAGAGAGGAAGGGGAGTGGCTGGTGGATTGGTGTGAGAAGAACAACCTAAGCCTAAAAGTGGAGAAGACAAAGGAAATCATTGTGGACTTCAGGAAGGAGCAGACAAACCATCCACCTCTGTGAATACATGGCTTCTCTGTAGAGAGAATTATGTGCATCAAATTCCTGGGAGTTCACATCCCAGATGATCTCACCTGGTCTCTTAATACTGTCTCCCTGAATAAGTAGGCACAGCAGCGCCTGCACTTCGAGGTCGAGGTGATCAAGGCAAGCAAGGCTCCTCCCACCGATCTTGACTGAATTTTACAGGACCACCATTGAGAGCATCCTGACATACTGCATCTCAATCTGGTATGGGAGTAGCTGAGCATTGGACCGGAAGTCCCTACGAAAGTGTGAGAACAGCTAAGAGAGTCATAGAGGTCTCCCTACCATCCATCGGGGACACTTATCAATACAGCTGCATACATAGGGACCTTAGCAGTATCAAGGATGCAACCCATCCATCTAGCATCCTCTTTGACTTTCTACTATCAGGCTGGAGAACTATGATGCATAAAGACAAGTACGATCAGGATGAGGAACTGTTTCTTCCCCTAGGCCATTAGACTTCTGACTCTCTGCTGCATCGTACCCAAAGTATCACTGTTCTGGCCATTACAATATTCAATATTAATGCATTTTACCTTGTTACTTATGTGTGATTCATCTGTAGATTTTATCCTTACCTTCACAAGTTATCGTGTGTTTTGTGTACTACTGTGCTTTACACTCTGGTTCAAAGAAACTTTGTCTCAATTCTATATACATGATATGGTTATATACATTATATACATGTTTATAATTAAACAACAATAAACTTAACTTGATGTGCTTCTGTGATAAACTGGACAGTTAACACTTTTTACAGTATTGTACTCCCTCAGTATTCCATTCAAATGGGAGGCTAAATTGTTCACCCAAGTTTTTAAGTCATATTTAAATTAAATTTCTTGATCATTGGACTCTGATAGTACACATAATTTAATCAATTTATCGTGAACATCTGTGCGTACTTGCATAATGTTCATTTTAAAATTAGCACAAATTGAAGCTTGCAATTTCTTATTTAGTGTAAATGAAAACCAATTAATTTTGTGATGAACACTTTGGTGGGTAGTTTCAAAGAGTAAGAGAGAAATCCAATAAATACAAACTTGTCACAGAGGTGCATTTCCACTTTAAACAGATTCATGCTGCTCCAACTTGGACAGTTAGAAATATTACACAAACACAAATAAAGCTCTCCTTCACAGCCTTATTTCTCCATTCTAATGATGGTCTAACTTGCCAAGGTCTTCAGCAAGCAGATTTTCAAAATAGTTGCTCTGGTATTACAGCAATTCCATCCAGTGTACGAATATAGCTGGAAACCAGATTTAGATCAGAAATTATGAAAGGTCCTTAATCGTGCAAGAGTTGCACATTTCTATGCCAGATACAGCTCACTATTCTTCAAGCCACTTTTTAAAATGGAAAACAATTAATTTTTTACATCCAAATTTTCCTTTTAAGAAGATAAAACTGTTCTTACCTGTTAAATCTGTTTTCCGCATGTAGCACTGTTCAGTATACCATAAGAATACTTTATAATTTGGTTTCTGTTAATAAAGAGAGGTACTTCACTTATTTTGGTTATATGTCAGTAATAAGACATATCTGATCTGGAAAATAATGATTTAACTCACATTCACATGTGAAAACAAATCTATCCAAAAACACATTTTTAAATAGTGGGCATTATTTATTAAATATATAAATAATTCATCAAACAAAGGACATAAAATTCCTATTTCTGAATAAGAGTTTGATGCCATGGAGGTATTTGGAAGGGTTTTATTTGGTTGCATAATTTTTTCATTGCAAGCCTGCAAAGGTTGAGCCATCAAAGCCACCGATACATATCACCCAAAATCTGCAAGGATTTGTTGCCCTCTTATTTATTTATAGACACAGCACAGTAACAGACCCTTCTGGCCCAATTCAATTATACTCATGTGACCAATTAACGTACTAATTCATGCATCTTTGGAATGTGAGAGGAAACTGGGGCATTCAGATGAAGCACACAGTCACCAGCACAATATACTGTACAAACTCCTTACAGACTGTGGCAGAATTGAAGCTACATTTCTGGCACTGTAACATTATTGAGCTAACTGCTACAGTATTGTGCCGCCCCACTTTGTTGTTATTGATCCCAGAAGCTTGTTCAACTATAGCCCACTGTAGGTTACTGATACCCTGAAGTTTACATAGAAACATAGAAAACATACAGCACAATACAGGCCCTTCAGCCCACAAAGCTGTGCCAAACATGTTCTTACCTTAAAACTACATAGCCTTTACCCACAGCACTCTATTTTACTAAGCTCTATTTTTTGTAGCCATCTAGGAGTCTCTTAAAAGACCCTATCGATTCCACCTCCACCACCACCGCCGGTAGCCCATTCAACACACTCACCACTCTCTGCGTAAAAAACTTACCCCTGACATCTCCACTTATTTTGGTTATATGTCAGTAATAAGACATATCTGATCTAGATATGTCTACTTCCAAGCACCTTAAAACTACGCCCTCTTGTGCTGGTCATTTCAGCCCTGGGGAAAAGCCTCTGACTATTCACACGATCAATGCCTCTCATTATCTTGTACACCTCTATCAAGTCACCTTTCATCCTCCGTCGCTCCAAGGCGAAAAGGCTGAGTTCACTCAACCTATTCTCATAATGTATGTTCCCCAATCCAGGCAGCATTCTTGTAAATCTCCTCTGCACTCTTTCTATGGTTTCCATGTCCTTCCTATAGTGAGGTGACCAGAATTGAGCATAGTACTCCAAGTGGGGTCTGACCAAGGTCCTATATAGAAACATAGGTGCAGGAGTAGGCCATTCGGCCCTTTGAGCCTGCACCACCATTCAGTATGATCATGGTTGATCATCTAACTCAGAACCCTATACCTGCTTTCTCTCCATACCCCCGATCCCTTTAGCCACAAGGGCCATATCTAACTTCCTCTTAAATATAGCCAATGAACCGGCCTCAACTGTTTCCTGTGGCAGAGAATTCCACAGATTCACCACTCTCTGTGTGAAGAAGTTTTTCCTCATTTCGGTCCTAAAAGGCTTCCCCTTTATCCTTAAACTGTGACCCCTCGTTCTGGACTTCCCCAACATCGGAAACAATCTTCCTGCATCTAGCCTGTCCAATCCCTTTAGAATTTTATACGTTTCAATAAGATCCCCCCTCAATCTTCTAAATTCCAGTGAGTATAAGCCTAGTCGATCCAGTCTTTCTTCATATGAAACTCCTGCCATCCCAGGAATCAATCTGGTGAACCTTCTCTGTACTCCCTCTATGGCAAGAATGTCTTTCCTCAGATTAGGGGACCAAAACTGCACACAATATTCTAGGTGTGGTCTCACCAAGGCCTTGTACAACTGCAGTAGAACCTCCCTGCTCCTGTACTCAAATCCTTTTGCTATGAATGCCAACATACCATTTGCCTTTTTCACCACTTGCGATACCTGCATGCCCACCTTCAATGACTGGTATACAATGACACCCAGGTCTAATTGCATCTCCCCTTTTCCTAATCGGCCACCATTCAGATAATAATCTGTTTTCCTGTTCTTGCAACCAAAGTGGATAACCTCACATTTATCCACATTAAGTTGCATCTGCCATGAATTTGCCCACTCACCTAAACTATCCATGTCACCTATATAGCACCTATCCTATATAGCTGCACAATTACCTCTCGGCTCTTAAACTCAATCCCACAATTGATGAAGGCCAATACACTGTACGCTTTTCTAACCACAGAGCCAACCTGCACAGCTGCTTTGAGCGTCCTATGGACTTGGACCCCAAGATCCCTCTGATCCTCCACACTGCCAAGAGTCTTACCATTAATACCATATTCTGCCATCATATTTGACCTACCAAAATGAACCACCTCACACTTAACTGGGTTGAACTTCATCTGCCACTTCTCAGCCCAGTTTTGTATCCTATCAATGTCCTATTGTAACCTCTGACAGCCCTCCACATTATCCACAACACCCCCAACCTTTGTGTCATCAGCAAATTCACTAACCCATCCCTCCACTTCCTCATCCAGGCCATTTATAAAAATCACAAAGAGTAGGGGTCCCAGAACAGATCCCTGGGGTACACCACTGGTCACGGGCCTCCATGCAGAAAATGACCCGTCTACAACCACTCTTTGCCTTCTGTGGGCAAGCCAGTTCTGGATCCACAAAGCAATGTCCCCTTGGATCCCATGCCTCCTTACTTTCTCAATAAGCCTTGCAAAGAGTACCTTATCAAAAGCCTTACTAAAATCCATTTACACTATATCTATGGCTCTATCTTCATCAATGTGCTTAGTCACATCCTCAAAAAATCCAATCAGGCTCGTAAGGTACAACCTGCCTTTGACAAAGCCATGCTGACTATTCCTAATCACATTATGCCTCTACAAATGTTCATAAATCCTGCCTCCCAGGATCTTCTCTGTCAAATTATCAACCACTGAAGTAAGACTCACTGGCTTATAGTTTCCTGAGCTATCCCTACTCCCTTTCTTGAATAAGGGAACTACATCCGCAACCCTCCAATCCTCTGGAATCTCTCCCGTCCTCATTGATGATGCAAAGATCATTACCAGAGGCTCAGCAATCTCCTCCCTCACCTCCCACAGTAGCCTGGGGTACATCCTGTCCGGTCCCGGTGACTCATCCAACTTGATGCTTTCCTAAAGCTACAGCACATTCTCCTTCTTAATATCTACATTCTCAAGCTTTTCAGTCCACTGCAAGTCAACCCTACAATCACCAAGATCCTTTTCCATAGTGAATACTGAAACAAAGTATTCAATAAGTATCTCCACTATTTCCTCCGGTTCCAAACACACTTTTCCATTGTCACACTTGATTGGTTCTATTCTCTCACGTCTTATCCTCTTGCTCTTCACATACTTGTAGAATGCCTTGGGGTTTTCCTTAATCCTGTTTGCCAAGGCCCTCTCATGGCCCCTTCTGGCTCTCCTAATTTCATTCTTAAGCTCTTTCCTGCTAGCCTTATAACTTTCTAGATTCATATCACTACCTAGTTTGTTTGAACCTTTTGTAAGCTCTTCTTCTCTTCTTGACTAGATTTACAACACCACAGATCTTGTACCCTACCATCTTTTCTATGCCTCATTGGAACATATCTACTCGAACCCCACGTAAACATCCCCTGAACATTTGCCACATTTCTTCAGTACGTTTCCCTGAGAAAGTCTGTTTCCAATTTATGCTTCCAAGTTCCTGCCTGATAGCATCATATTTTCCCTTACTCCAATTAAATGTTTCCCTAACTTGTCTGTTCCTATCCCTCTCCAATGCTATGGTAAAGGAGATAGAATTGTGATCACTATCTCCAAAATTCTCTCCCACTGAGAGACCCGACACCTAACCAGGTTCATTTCCCAATACCAGATCAGGTACAGCCTCTCCTCTCATAGGCTTATCTGCATACTGTGTCAAGAAACCTTCCTGAACACACCTAACAAACTCCACCCCATCTAAACCCCTCACTCTAGGGAGACACCAATCAATATTTGGTGGGAAATCAAGATCTCCCACCACAACAACCCCTTTATTATTACTCCTTTCCAGAATATGTCTCCCTACCTGCTCCTCGATGTCCCTGTTACTATTGGACGGTCTATAAAAAACACCCAGTAGAGTTATTGACCCTTCCTATTCCTAACTTCCACCCACAGAGACTCCGTAGACAATCCCTCCATAACTTCCTCCTTTTCTGCAGCTGTGACACTATCTCTGATTAACAGTGCCACGCCCCCACCTCTTCTGCCTCCCTCCCTATCCTTTCTGAAACATCTAAAGCCTGGCACTTGAAGTAGCTTCTTCTTTTGTACACATAGTATTTAAAAATATCAACTTAATTGAATAGTCTGGAGGAACACTTAGTAAACAAGGTTAATGCCACAAAATTTTTCACTTTTGCTCCATCTCTCATGGCCATAAGATTAAACTCCATCATAAAACAGCATTGTATAAAGAAATCAAAAGAACATCTCTCTCTCTCTCTATAGATATATATATAGAGAGAGAAGGATAAGAAACTGGGTAAAGGACAGGTGGAATGGAATGCATGGAAATGCAAATAAAAGTTCCAACAGCGAGAAAAACTATTATTTTATATTTCTCTCTCCTTATCTTCTTTACTCATCACCTATCTAATGCTATCTCCCAAGTCCACCTCTTCTTACTGTTTCCATCTGCCTATCAGCTTCCTCCTCACCAATTTGCATCTATCACCTGTCTCACTTCTCTGTCACATCTTTATGTTGGCTACCTCCATTTACCCTGAAAGATTGTCTATCTCTTTGCTTCCACAGATGCTGTGACCTACTAAGTTCTTCCAGCAGCTTGTTTTTGCTTCAGATGACAGCATTTGAAGTCCACAGAAGGGAAAAAGAACTGCTGCATGAAATTTTAAAATATTCAACAGAATAAAGCAGGATTTCAACTCAGAACAACCTATATAACGTTGGTAAATAGAGCTAAGGAATTCTGTTGTGGGATCAACCAAACCCAGCTTTCTTGGGAGGAACTGTCAGTGATATTTCGAGTTAATTTGCTGAATGAAAGTCCTTTAAATGTTAGGAATACTACTGCTATTGTCACATTCCTCACCTTTAGATCTATGTATTCTAAAACTAATTCTGAAATCTGTACTTTAACTACCACCCAACTTCAAATTCTGCATTTGTTCTCTACTATAGGCAGAACAAATAAGACCTTTTGAATGCTTAGCTTCCCAAGTAAAATGTCTTAAAATGATGATGACTGCTGAAAGTATGACATTTATCTAGCCTGTTCTAATTTCCTATACTTACAGTAGAGTTCTAATACTGTACCAAAATAATCCTTCTGTTACGAACCCCGTAACTGGGTTACTTACCAGCAAAGATAGAGACGTCCGTTGGAGTCTGATGATACTATTTTTAACAGTATTTATTAGCAAAAATACACAAAAATAATATCAATGCAAATATACAGATAATATACGTCATCAATACTAAACCTAAAAGTGCGGGTATGATCATAATCAATAAGAAATAAGCTCTATCGTTGTCTAGGGGATAATGAATTGTCCGATGGAAATATAAAGTTCGCTGCAGTTCACACAGGCTACCGCTGTGCTGCAATTGTTGGAGAGAGAGAGAGAGATTAGGAGAATGGGAACAGTTACTGCTACGGGTTTTTCTAACCTTCCTTTATGATTTCGGTCCGTCGGTGTCTCGTTGGTGTGGCCGTTCAAGTGTGACCTCTCCTTTAGCTAAACCGTTCTTCCGTGATGAGCCCGCCACCCAGGCAAGGGAGGATGCACACAAGCTCTCACCTGCTTTTGCTATAAAACGCTGTCCCTGGATCTCTAGCGTTTCTCCTGGTGCGTCTAAAGGGGTGTTCCCCAGACCCCTCTTTTATCCTTACTCACGGGGTCTCAGACGTCAATCAGGTTGGGATGATGCAATCCCTCAACCAGACCACTCTGGTTGTCCCCTGAGGGGTTTCAATGAATAGTACAGTACTCAATACACAATTCCGTCTCCAAGAGACAATAGCAGTAGTCAGTGGTTCCGTTCCGCTTATGTCAGGAGACATTCCAAACCTTGTGTATTCTGCGTCTCTCTCTCTCTCATTTCTTGGGTCTCAGACCCGAAATAATAGCGATCTTGCGATTCTCAAAAAGGAGGGGGCAACTTTGTACCCTTCGGCCCCTCAGAGTTGCTCCACCTTCGTAACACCCCCTTCCTTCTAAGGATTTTTGCCACAGGTAAAAATTAATTAATACAGAGTCTTACAGGATTTCAGAATCTAACACAATACAAAAGAGGTTTTTTTTCACTACAGAGTAATACAGTTATACATTCAATCCAGCATCTAAACAGTTAGCGATTACATTGTCACTTCCTTTAATATCTTAATATCTTGTACCTTAATAAATTCCTGTAGCATCAGACTCCAATTTAATAACCACCTATTTTTATTCCTTTTCTTCAGCAAAACAAAACTAAAGAGTTGTGATCTTAGCTTACATGTATATTACAAAAGTTCATGTAAATACTAATCTTTATTTTACTTTCAAACTAAACAGTCAATCTTCCATGATGTTGTCTTTATTATTTACATTCTTTGTCGAAATCCCTTAAAACCGGATCCTGTTAATTAAAGTGGCATCCCGTCAACCCTCACCCCTTTTCCAGTTAACTCCCACGCGGTTAGTTTGCGTACCAGTGTGGAATAGGCTTTTGCATGCTCCTTTCATAGGAGTTATTTTATCAACAATGTTTTCCAAACGTAGCCCATTTTCTGAACGTCCACACAATTCTTTATTTTTAAGCAATTCGTTAGTTTTATCTTCAGGACCCTTCATTCTATCAGTTGTCAGTTTAATATCTGCAAGCGATCCCTCTTTGTCCAAACAACATTTCAAACTCTGCCTCTTCGCAGCACACCCTTGAATAACATTAGCGGCTGGGGCACCTTTACATTCCAAATCAAACTGTAATTGATTCGCAGGCACCGTGTTAACAAGCCATTGTCCCTTCAGCCTGGTTACTGCTTCTGACACCAATCCAGACTTTAAATTTTCTTCATTCAACTTAGGAACTACACTTTTCCCTTTCCCTTCAATAATAATATCCACATCACCACCTTTTATCTCCTCACTAACTTTTAACACAACTTCGAACACAAACAACTGGGAATTCTCACTTCCCACTACTACCAAGGTTAACCCTTTCTTCACTGAGCCAAGTCCATCTGACCCACAAGGACTGCATTCCTTTTTAACTGAATCAAATATCTCAGACTTTTCCTGAGTTTCATTACTAGGTTCAGTACCATGTGCATCCACATCTTGAACACACTCAAACGGGACATTTGCCTCTTCCAGGCTTTCAATACCCGTCCCCTTTTCAAATTCTAAGTTCCCCTGATCCTCCCAGTTACTCTCTGGGCAACTCCCTTCCGGAGTAAATTCAACTCTGCGGGCTGAAACAACCTCATCTGCCAACCCAGCAGACTCCTTCAAGGTAATGGCATCCTTTTCATCTAGGACTGCCCTTATTTTATTGTCGGGAACACCTTTAAAATTTTCAACTTCTTCAAACAGTTCTGTCAAGCCAGACAGATCATCCATGTCCAACCCTGGACTCTCTAACAGCCTTATCTGTTTCTCATTTTTACTCCGTGCCTCTATAAATTTCCTCCTGGCTAAGGGTAGGTCTACCTCCTCTCCCTTACTCTCTTTCACCTCCCTATTCTCCATTTTACCACCCTCTAACCCCTCTTGGTACAGGGTCGGTAAAAACGTCTCAGCCAAATCGATACTGGCCTGAATTAAACTGGTCTCTTTCTCAGCTGCCTTTCTCGACATGCTGCAAGTGATCGCGCATGCGGGATAGATCTTGGAATCTAGGGGCGGGTCCTCAACACTTACAGGCTGGCTCGTCAGCTCCATGGCTGAGCAAACTTCACCACCAGCCAAATCGTTACCCAGAAGGATGTCTACGTCAGTTCTCGGAAATTCTGATCGCACCCCTATTTCAACTGGTCCAGATACCAGCTCACAATTTATAATGATCCTATGCAAAGGCACAGCTTCTGTCCCTTTTCCTATGCCTCTCAAAGCTACCTCTCCAGTCTCGGGACTAAAATCTAGTACCTTACTGAGAAACAATGACTGCTCAGCTCCAGTGTCTCTCCAGATCCGCACTGGAACTGGTGTTTCTCCCTCTTTCACCGACACGGTCCCTTCTGAAATAAATTTCTCACGCCCCTCTCGTATTCTATCTACCTGGGGCTTTCTCGTCGATTTACTGATCAACATAATACACCCTGTAGGGACTGCTGCTTACCCTTTTCCTGGCTCCTTCCTCGGAGCAAAGCACTTAGATGCAATATGACCCACCTTTCCACAATTAAAACAGGTCAAGCCAGGACCCCTCCTGCCGTCCTTCCTCCTTATTTTTACCACTAGCTCCCGGGTGAATCTCTGCCTCACCCGGCGGGCTTTCTCTACCGTTTCCACGGTCTTTCTGGTAACTCTTATTCGAGGAAAACTTTGTCTTGTGGGTTAGGGCATATTCATCTGCGAACCTGGCAAATTCGGATATGGACTTATTCGGCTTCTTGTTCAAATACATCCGGATATCATCCGAAATACAACCTTTAAATTCCTCAATAAGAATTAACTTCCTTAAATGCTGAAAATCCTCTTCCACCATTTCTGCTGCACACCAGCGATCCAAGAGCACACCCTTCTCATAGGCAAACTCTGCATACGTCTGATTCCACACTTCCTTTAAATTTCTGAACTTTTGTCTATAGGCCTCAGGTACCAATTCGTAGGCCCGAAGAATGGCTTCTTTTACTTCCTCATAATTCTCATACTCCTCCTCCTCCACAGACAACGCCGCATATGCTCGTTGTGCCTTCCCTTTTAACACACTTTGTAACAGCGCCACCCACTGATCTCTGGGCCACTTCTGACTCACAGCCACCTTTTCAAAATGCAAGAAATAACTATCAACATCCGTCTCCTCGAATGGAGGTACTAACCTAAACTCCCTACTAACATTAAATCTCTCCTCTCGGTCTGGCCCTTGAGCTCTTCGCTCTTTCCTTAACTTCGCCAGGTCCAGCTCATGTTGCCTCTGTTTCTCCTTCTCCTCATACTCCCTCTGCTTTTCAGCTCTTTCCTTTTCCTTTTCAGCTGCTTCCAGCTGTTTTAACTTAATTTCATGTTCCAACCTTAATTTTTCCAACTCTAATTGAGCTGTCCCACTAGCTGGTACCTTTTCAGGGATATTTTCCAATACCTCAGCTGAAAACACATTCTTCACAATATAATACTGAGTTATGGCCCACCGCACCAACCGTTTTTTCATTGACAACCTCACCTCTGCGAGATTTAGTCCTTTTGCAATATTTATCAAGTCCGACTCCAGAGTCAGGTTTTTTATAAATTCGTCTATGTCCATCTTTGCTGGTTTCCCGTCTGGTTACCCATGCAACCAGATCCAAGTTTGGACTTAAAAGCCCGATTTACTGGCCCTCCAATTTGGTATCAAATCCCAGACGAGCCCCCAAGTTGTTACGAACCCCGTAACTGGGTTACTTACCAGCAAAGATAGAGACATCCGTTGGAGTCTGATGATACTATTTTTAACAGTATTTATTAGCAAAAATACACAAAAATAATATCAATGCAAATATACAGATAATATATGTCGTCAATACTAAACCTAAAAGTACGGGTATGATAATAATCAATAAGAAATAAGCTCTATCGTTGTCTAGGGGATAATGAATTGTCCGATGGAAATATAAAGTTTGCTGCAGTTCACACAGGCTGCCGCTGTGCTGCAATTGTTGGAGAGAGAGAGAGATTAGGAGAATGGGAACAGTTACCGCTATGGGTTTTTCTAACCTGCCTTTATGATTTCGGTCCGTCGGTGTCTTGTTGGTGGGGCCATTCAAGTGTGACCTCTCCTTTAGCTAAACCGTTCTTCCGTGATGAGCCCACCACCCAGGCAAGGGAGGACGCACATGAGCTCTCACCGGCTTTTGCTATAAAACGCTGTCCCTGGATCTCTAGCGTTTCTCCTGGTGCGTCTAAAGGGGTGTTCCCCAGACCCCTCTTTTATCCTCACTCACAGGGTCTCAGATGTCAATCAGGTTGGGATGATGCAATCCCTCAACCAGACCACTCTGGTTGTCCCCTGAGGGGTTTCAATGAATAGTACAGTGCTCAATACACAACTCCTTCTCCAAGAGACAATAGCAGTAGTCAATGGTTCCGTTCCGCTTATGTCAGGAGACATTCCAAACCTTGTGTATTCTGCATCTCTCTCTCTCATTTCCTGGGTCTCAGACCCGAAATAATAGCGATCTTGCGATTCTCAAAAAGGAGGGGGCGACTTTGTACCCTTCGGCCCCTCAGAGTTGCTCCACCTTCGTAACACTTCTAATTCCTTCTACTTTTTAAACTGTAGCAGCACCCAGTGAATGGGACAGACAAAGTGCACATTGGTTACAGACTCCAGTAACGATTACTGTATGTATTGCAGCCAAAAGAACACAGGTAATGTATGCATTAACCGGAGTGCAAATCTATCCAGAGAACAATTTGCAGTGCTGGGTCATATAATACAGACTATACCATATGGGTCATAGCTACTTTAAATTTGGGGTTGGATGGTTCATCAGAACAACATACCAGAATAATAGGCAATTTTGAGTCTTGTCAGAATTAAAGGCATTGTAGACAAGTTTGTAGATGATATAAATATAGGTGGAAGGCCAGGTAGTGTTAAGATTCAGGGAATCTGCAGAAGGACATGAACCAATTGAAAGAATGGATAAAGCGGCAGATGGAACACAATGTAGGAAACTGTATGATCATGCACTTTGGTTGAAGGAATAAAGGCACAGACTATTTTCTAAAGGGAGAATGAATTCAGAACTTGGAGGTGAAAGGGACTTGGGAGACCTAGTGCAAGATTCTCTAAAGGTTAACTTGCAAATTGAGTCAGTGCTAAGGTATAATTGAAGCTTACTCGAAGCAGTTGGGTACCTCAGACTGCCGAAGGAAGAGGTTAAAGATCGCAGTGAACACTCCAGCCAGTTGATCAGCACACATCTTTAGTACTTGGCCAAGTACCCCATCTGGGCCAAATGTGTTTCATGGGTTCACCCTGTTGAAGGCTGCTAGCACATCAGCCTCAAAGACTGAAATCACAGGATCATCGAGGGCTGAGGGACTTCGTGATGGTTCTTCCAAATTTTTACCATTAAAGCAAACATATAAGGCACTGAGCTCATTTGGAAGTGATGTCCGATTGTTGCCTTTTCACTTGACTAAGAGGTGACATAATTCAAGCCCTACCACAATTGTCGAGCATCCTTCATTGATTCAAGTTTAGTCCAGAATTGCCACTTTGCCTGTGAGAATACTTCCAGATATACCTCTTCTGAATTACTCTCACTGTAATCTGCACCATATAATTTCCCTATATGCAATGCTGTTTTAAATCAACTTAATGTTCTACAAATATCATGATCCCCTGAATGACTCAGCAGACCAAAAAGAAACAGCACCTTTAAGCAAACAAAAGTTCATCGCCATGGCCATAAACAAGGCAGGAGAGTGGGGACTCCAAACCAGGCTGAAATGCAGAGGGATGAGGGCCCCTCCACCCAGCATCTTGTCAGCATATGTGCAGTTGCTGGAGAACAAAATTGAAGATCTGAGGACAAGAAATGAGAGATTTTGGAGAGAAATGAGGGATTGCTGTATTCTATGTCTGAGCGAGACTTAGCTTTCTTCAGGCACACCAGACACAGCAATCAAACTGGAAGTCTTCTCGATTTACTGGATGTATTGAACTGCTGATTTGGAAAAGGCAAAAAATGAATGTGTGTGTTTCATGATAAACTCTTGGTGGTGCTCAATGTGGTGGTTTTGTATAACTCGTGATTTCACCAAATTGCACACTTTTCTGACCAGGCAATATTTCATTCTTTCTTCATAGTATTTGAGTCTAATTCCTGGATTTCCTTACTTAGTAGCATTGTAGGAGAACTTTACCAGGATGGCGAAAGAATTCACGAAGGTGGTGAAAGCACCTCCTCATGAGCAATGACATTGGTGTCTTTGCCAATGGCACCCATATTCTGAAAAATGAAAAAGTAACCACTGAAAGTTATGTGCTGATGTCAGTGTCTTGAGCCAATTAAATATACCAGGTCATGCATTTCTTCCCTTGTTTGTCAGATTATACACTGGACATTTGAGGTCAATAACAAGGCCTCAGGCAACATGCAATAAGGCTATAAAACCAAAGACTCAAAAGAGAGCAGAGCAAGTGCAGTCTTTTGAGTTTTAACGCTGAGGACAATGAATTGTGCTTTGAAACAACATAGGAAAAGAATAAATTACTAATCGTTAAGGCAAAAACATTAATTTTTGAATGACAAGATCCACTGAGAAATACTCTCTTACCTTAGAAATAGCTAGACTTTTAAAAAAAGTAAGCTGGCGTCCACGCTAGGAGAAATAGTAAAGAAGTTTAGATCGCATTTGGCCTAATTTGTAAAAACTTTATTAAAGCAGTTTCCATAATAAATGTAGGTACAGAAATTTATTATATTAAATATATCGTCATAAAATTTAGTAGGCAGCCAGGGTATCCGTTTTAATAATATGTAAATAGACGTATGGAAGGATCAGCTGACAGAATTTTTAAGAGTAGAGGATCTAGAAGAGTACAGGATGGAACAAGGCTAAAAAATGGACAATGGAAAAGAGAAAGTGAGGTAGAAGTAGAGAATTCTGGAAACATTCAGTGGTTCAAGCACTGGAAAAAGAGTCACCTTTTCAGGTCAATGATCTTTCATCAAAACTGAGAAAAGTTAGGCATCAAACAAGTATACAATTACAAAGGAGAGGAGGAGTGAAGTAAACTATTGCAGGAATGTGTGTGCTGGAGTAGAACATCGAGATAGAATGAATGACAAGGGGCAGATTCCTAGCCTTTCCTGATAGAAACAGGAAGGACTGCTTATCTGAAACAATTGAATTCAATGTTAACTCCTGATAGATGTAATGTGCCAAATCAGAAAATCAGATACAAACATTCAAGCATAGAAATTAAAAGCAGAAGTAGGCCATCTGGCTCCTCAAAGCAGCTCTACTATTTAATAAGATCATGTTTGACCTGAGTTTAACTTCAGCTCCATACCCTACCTAATCCCAGTAACCTTTCACATCTGTGCTTATCAAGAATCTATCTTGCTCTACCTTATAAATATCCAGACACTACCAAAGAGTTCCAAAGACACACATTCCTCTGAGTAAAAAAAATCATCACTTTGCTTTCATAAAGGACAATTCTTTAATTAAAAAAAATGATTCTGGGATGCTGTGCCTCCAGGTTATGTTGAGCTTTAGTGGAACAGAGTACACCAAATAACACAAAGGTCAATGTGGAAGTGTAGTGGGTACTAGAATGTCAGAGGTATCCTATGAACTGAACTAAGATTTTCTGCAACGTCACTTCCTAATCAGCATGTGGTTCCACCAATGTAGAGGAGAGAACATTGTGAGAAATACAGTAAACATAGTAAACTAAACTGGAAGTAGCGCAAAGGAATCATGGCTTCAGCTGGCAGAAACGTTTGTGTCCCTGAGTGGTGGGATGGGAAAACTTAAAAGGTAACTTGCTATATAGTAAGATGCATGCAAAAGGAAGTGAATGTGAACTCAAGAAACGGCATCCATTTTTTGACTTGGTACATTACAGCCTTCAGGACATAACACCTAATTCAAAATTTTCATATGATCAAATTTTCCTCTGTATATCAGAACAGTTCCTTACTCCAAAGATGCTGATTGACCTCCTATGTATATCCAACATTCCCTGTTTTATTTCAGGCTTTCCAGCATTTCAATTATTTGCTTTTGAAGAGAAAGAGAAGTGATGACAATAGCAAATAGAGAAACAAAGAGGAGGAGGAAAGGGGAGAGAAAAGAGAAGAAAACAGAGAATGAAAGAAGACAGAAAGGAGGAGATATCAAAAAACTAGGAATGGAGAACAGAACATGCAGCAAGGTGCAAAAAATAAATAGGTAAGGGGACTAATAGGTGAAAAGATGAAGACTTCAAAAAATGAAAAGCAAATGGATATACTTCTGCATAGGGAGTTCAGCGAGTTGGCTGCTAAGTTAAAAGCCAGGATCTCCAGGGTTGTGACTTCAGGATTGCATGCATACCACATGCTAGTGAGGCCAGAACTAGGAAGATTATACAGTTTAGTACATGGCTAAGGAGTTGGTGTAGGAGGGAGGAAATAAGATTTTTGCATCATTGAGCTCTCTTCCAGTGAAGGTGCAACATGTACAGAAAGGATGGTTTGCACCTGAACTGGAGGGGGACTAATATCCTAGCAGGAAGGCTTGTTAACGCTGCAAGGTGGTATTTAAACTAGATGTGCAGGGGGTTGGAAATCAGAGTGCCAGTGCAGTCAGTGGAGAGGTTCTGGAGGCAGATATTGGTAAGACCTCAGACAAAGTCAGGCATTAAAAGGTTGAGCATGGGGCAACTAATGTCTTCAGCTGCATTTACTTCAGTGCAAGAAGTATTGCAGGAAAGGTAGATGAGCTTAAGGCATGGATTAACACCTAGAATTATGACATTGTAACCATTAGTGAGACTTGGTTACAGTAGAGGCAGGACTGGCAGCTCTTTATTCCCAGGTTCCATTGTTTTAGACATGACAAAGCGGGAAGGAATAAAGGAGGAGGGTTGGCATTACTAGTCAGGGAAAATGTCACAGCAGTGCTCCGTCAGGACAGATGGGAGAACTCAACTAGTCAGGCATTATGGCTGGAACTGAGAAATAAGAAAAGTATGACCACTTTAATAAGGCTATATTACAGATAACCCAACAGTCCTAGGGATTCAGAGGAAGGCAAATGCCATGTTAGCATTCATTTCACGAGGTCTAGAATACAAAAGCAAGGAAGTGATGCTGAAGCTTTATAAGGCACTGGTGAGGCCTCACCTTGAGAATTGTGAACAGTTTTGGGCCCCTCATCTTTGAAAAGGTGTGCTGGCATTGGAGAGGGTCCAGAGGAGGTTCACAAGGATGATTCCAAGAATGAAAGGGTTATCATACAAAGGAAGTTTGATGGCTTTGGGTCTGTACTCTCTGGAATTCAGAAGGATGGTGTGGGGGGGGGGGGGGGGGATCTCATTGAAACCTTCCGAATATTGAAAGGCCTAGACAGAGTAGATGTAGAAAGGATCTTTCCCATGGTTGGAGAGTCTGGGACGAGGGCACAGCCTCACGATAGAGTTGCAGAGTTTCAAAGCAAAGTTGCAGAGAAATTTCTTTAGCCAAAGGGTGGTGAATGTGTGGAATTTGTTGCCAAATGCAGCTGTGCAGGCCAGGTTGTTTGGGTGTATTTAGG
The DNA here is from genome assembly GCF_048418815.1 of Hemitrygon akajei. Classification (NCBI taxonomy): domain Eukaryota; kingdom Metazoa; phylum Chordata; class Chondrichthyes; order Myliobatiformes; family Dasyatidae; genus Hemitrygon; species Hemitrygon akajei. The sequence goes on from NC_133126.1 coordinate 15,400,245, forward strand.
GCAAAGATTGATAAGTTCTTGATTGGACATGGCATCAAAGGTTTTGGAGAGAAGGCTGGGAACTGGGCTGAGGAAGAGATTAAAAAAAAGGATCAGCCATGATTGAATGGTGGAGCAGACTTGATGGGCCAGATGGCCTAATTCTGCTCATATGTCTGATGGTCTTATAGTCGTATGGACAGGCTGTTACTTGGCAAAGGTGTACTAGAAAAGTAAGAGGTCTTCAAAAATGAAATTTTCAGAGTACAAAGCTTGTGTGTGCCTGTCAGAATAAAGAGATAAACATAACAAGTGCAGGAAACCTTGGTTTACAAGAGAAATTGAAGCCCTGGTTAAGAAAAAAAAGGAGGTGCATAGCAGGAATAGGCAAGTAGGAACAAATGAAGTGTTCATGGAATACAAGAAATGCAAAATAATGTTTAAGAAAGAAATCAGGAGGGCTAGAAGTTGCTCCAGCAGATAAAGTGAAGGAGAATCCTTAGGCATCATTTCATCTCTTCTGGGGGAGGTATGACCTGTACAAAAGTGATGATTTGCACCTGAACCCAAGTGGGACCAATATTCTTGTGGACAGGTTTGTTAGAACTGCTCAGAACAGTTTAAACTAATTTGGTATGGGGTTGGGAAGGGACTTAGGATAGGAAGGATGGTAAAAAAAAACAAAGATAGCGTATAGTCAGACTGTCAGGGAGGACAGGCAGTTGATAGAACAAGATGGCAGCCAGATGGGTGAGTATCAATGCAATAGGGATGCAGAATAAAAAAGGGTAGCAAGTATGGTACTCAAAGTTTATATCTCAATGCACAGAGTATAAGAAACAAGGTGGATGATCTTGTTGCGCTATTACAGATTTGTCAAGTTTTATGTTGTGGCCATCAGTGAATTGTGGCTAAAGGATGGTGAATGACCAAGGTTACACATTGTATCAGAAGAAAAGTAAGATAGGCAGAGGGGTTAGCGTATCTCTGCTGGTAAAGAATGGCATCAAATCAATAGAAAGATTGGACATAGAATTGTAAGGTGGTGAATCCTTATGAGTTAAGAAACAGCAAGGGTTAAAGGACCCTGATGGCAGTTATATGCAGGGCTCCCAACAGTAGCTGGGATGTGGACCACAGATTGCAATGGGAAATAGAAAAGGTGTGTCAAAAGGGCAATGATAGTCATGGGGGATTTCAACATGCAGGTCGATTGGGAAGATCACGTTGGTAATGGATCTCAAGAGAGTGAATTTGTTGAATGCCTATGAGGTCGCTTTTTAGAGCAGTTTGTCATTAAGCCTACTAGAGGATCAACTATACTGCATTGTGTGCTATGTAATGAACTGAAGGTGATTAGAGAGCTGACGATAAAAAAAACCTTAGGAGGCAGTGATTACAATATGATTGAGTTCAACTTGAAATTTGATAGGGAGAAAGTAAAGTCTGACATAGCAGTACTTCAGTGAAGTAAAGGAAATTACAGTGGTACGAGAGAGGAGAAGGCAAAAGTAAATTGGAAGGAGATGCTGGCAGGAATGACAGCAGAGCAGCAATGCCATGAGTTTCTGGGCAAAATGAGCAAGGTGAATGATAGATGTATTCCAAAAACAAAGAAATACTTGAATGGCAAAAGAGTACAACTGTGGCTGACAAGGAAAGTCAAAGATACACTAATGTAAAAGCAAAAGGGAGGGCATACAACAAAGCAAAAATTAGCAGTAAGATAGAAGATTGGGAAGCTTTTAAAAACCTACAGAGAGAATATTAAAGAATAATGAGGGAAAAGATGAAATATGAAAACAAGCTAGCAAACAATATCAAAGTGGATAGTAAAAGCTTTTCCAATTATGTAAAAAGTAAGAGAGATGAGACTGGATTATAGGACCACTAGAAAATGAGGCCAGAGAAACACTAATGGGGGACAAGGAGATGGCAGATAAACTAAATGAGTATTTTGCATCAGCCTTTACTGTGAAAGACACTAGCAGTGAGCCTGATGTTGAAGGGTACATTAGATGTGTCATTAGAAATGGGGATGGAGCCGGAGGATTGGCGTATTGCTCATGTGGTTCCATTGTTTAAAAAGGGTTCTAAGAGTAAACCTAGCAATTATAGGCCTGTCAGTTTGACGTCAGTGGTGGGTAAATTAATGGAAAGTATTCTTAGAGATGGTATATATAATTATCTGGATAGACAGGGTCTGATTAGGAATAGTCAGCATGGATTTGTGCATGGAAGGTCATGTTTGACAAATCTTATTAATTTTTTGAAGAGGTTACAAGGAAAGTTGACGAGGGTAAAGCAGTGGATGTTGTCTATATGGACTTCAGTAAGGCCTTTGACAAGGTTCCACACGGAAGGTTAGTTAGGAAGGTTCTGTCGTTAGGTATTAATATTGAAGTAGTAAAATGGATTCAACAGTGGCTAGATGGGAGATGCCAAAGAGTAGTGGTGGATAACTTTGTCAGGTTGGAGGCCGGTGACTACTGGTGTGCCTCAGGGATCTGTATTGGGTCCAATGTTGTTTGTCATATACATTAATGATCTGGATGATGGGGTGGTAAATTGGATTAGTAAGTATGCAAATGATACTAACGTAGGAGGTGTTGTGGATAATGACGTACAGAGAAAACAGAGACAGTACAGAGAAGATTTACTAGAATGTTACCTGGGTTTCAGCACCTAAGTTACAGAGAAAGGTTGAAAGAGTTAGGTCTTTATTCTTTGGAGCATAGAAGGTTGTGGGGGGACTTGATAGAGGTAATTAAAATAATGAAGGCGATAGATCGAGTTGATGTGGATAGGCTTTTTCCATTGAGAGTAGGGGAGATTCAAACAAGAGGACATGATTTGAGAGTTAGGGGGCAAAAGTTTAAGGGTAACACGAGGGGGAATTTCTTTACTCAGAGAATGGTAGCTGTGTGGAATGAGCTTCCAGTAGAAGTGGTAGAGGCAGGTTCGGTATTGTCATTTAAAGTAAAATTGGATAGGTATATGGATAGACAAGGAATGGAGGGTTATGGGCTGAATGCGGGCCAGTGGGACTAGGTGAGTGTAAGCGTCAGCATGGACTAGAAGGGCCAAGATGGCCTGTTTTCGTGCTGTAATTGTTATATGGTTATAAGGTTATATGGGTATGAGGGAAGAGAAATGAGTGCAGTTACCATTGCAAGGGAGAAAGTGCTCAAAAAGCTGAAAGACCTAAGGGTACATAAATCACCCGGACCAGATGAACTACATCCAAAGGTTCTGAAATAGGTAGTGGTAAAGATTGTGGAGGGAATAGTAATGATCTTTCAAAAATTATTGGACTCTGGTCATATGGAGGTCAGTGACCAGTGGTGGGCCTCAGGGATCTGTTCTGGGACCCTTACTTTTAGTGGTTTTTATAAATGACCTGGGTGAGGAAGTGGAGGGATGGGTTAGTAAGTTTGCTGATGACACAAAGGTTGGAGGTGTTGTGGATAGTGTGGAGGGTTGTCAGAGGTTACAGTGAGACATTGATAAGATACAATACAAAAAAAAGTGGCAGATGGAGTTCAGCCCAGATAAGTGTGAAGTGGTTCATTTTGGTAGGTCAAATATGATGGCAGAATATAGTATTAATGGTAAGACTCTTGGCAGTGTGCAGGATCAGAGGGATCTTGGGGTCCGAGTCCATAGGATGCTCAAAGCAGCTGTGCAGGATGGCTCTGTAGTTAAGAAGGCATACGGTGTATTGGCCTTCATCAATCGTGAAATTGAATTTAGGAGCCGAGAAGTAATGTTGCAGCTATATAGGACCCTGGTCAGACCCCACTTGGAGTACTGTGCTCAGTTCTGGTCACCTCAATACTGGAAGCCATAGAAAGGGTGCAGAGGAGATTTACAAGGATGTTTCCTGGATTGGGGAATATGCCTTATGAAAACACGTTGAGTGAACTTGGCCTTTTCTCCTTGGAGCGACGGAAGATGAAAGGCGACCTGATAGAGGTGTATAAGGTAGTGAGTGGTATTGATCATGTGGATAGTCAGAGGCTTTTTCCAAGGACTGAAGTAGTTGCCACAAGAGGGCACAGGTTTAAGTTGCTGGGGCGTAGATACAGAGGAGATGTCAGGTTTAAGTTTTTTACACAGATAGTGGTGAGTGCGTAGAATGGGCTGCCAGCAATGGTGGTGGGGGCAGATACGATAGGGTCTTTTAAGAGACTTTTGGATAGCTACATGGAACTTAGAAAAATAGAGAGCTATGGGTAAGCCTAGTAATTTCTAAGGTAGGGACATGTTCGGCACAACTTTGTGGGCCAAAGGGCCTGTATTATGCTGTATGTTTTCTATGTTTCTGGCATGGTGCCAGAGGACAGGAAAATTGCAAATGTCAGTCCACTCTGAGAAAAGGAAGGCAGCAGAAAGGAAATAATAGACCAGTTAGTCTGACCTCAGTGTTTGGGAAGATACTGGAGTTAATTGTTAAGGATTAGGTTATGGAGTACTTGGTGACACAGAACAAAATAAGACAAAGTCAGTATGGTTTCCTTAAGGGAAAATCTTGCCTCAGAGTCCTGTTGGAATTTAGAATCTATGAGAAACCTACTGGCTGTTGATGGAGTAGCAGCGTTTTAATAGTTGCTCCTACTCTACTTAATTTACTGTTTGCAACTTGTTTTGAAGACTTACTTTTAAACGCAATATTGTTTTACGATGAGGGGTGCCAAAGTTACTTAAAAGGAAGAGGACCCTCCTATAACTTTGGAATCTATTTTGGAGACAGTTTGGAAGCATAAAAATGAACTTTCGGAGGAGTTCCAGCAGAAATTCCAGCAAATCAGCACTGAATTTAAACGAATGGTTGTAAAATTGGTTTCTATTCAAAAAACTTCAAGTGAACATGATAAACAGATAAAAGAGAATGAAGACACTTTGACGATGTTGGATGCGAAGATTGATGACCTGGAAAAGATCTGTGATAAACAGTCAAAGGTTAATGAAAAATTAAGACAGAAAATTATCCACTTAGAAAATAGAAGCAGAAGAAATAATTTACGAATTCAGGGTTTTTAAGAGTTAATGGAAGGCAACCAGCCTTTGAAATTTTTTGCAAACCTTTTGGCTAACTTATTTCTGAATATTTTTAAATCTCCACCTAAAATAAACCGAGCTCATATATTGCCAGTACCAAGACCTCCTCCAGGAGATCAACCCCGTTCAGTGATAATTTGTCTTCACGACTTTCAAACAAAAGAACTTTTACCGTAGATGTCGGATTATAAGCCGCTACTTTTTTCCCACATTTTGAACAGCTTTGAACACTGCGGCCTTTACTACGGTGCGGCTAATGCATGATTTGTTTTCATGCCGCCAAAAACATTTTGCCTCGTAACAGTAGACCAATAAAATTGATGAGTAGTTCACAGAGGTCCAATGAAATTGTACGATAAATCAAGCGCACTTTCACAATTAAATTATTGTAAATCAGTCATTTGTACTCACCCTCATCAACATGGAAAACACTCGAAGAAAAGCATTGTGCTGCCTTTATGGCAGTTATTTAGTTTATAATATTTTCGCTTAGTAATTCATTTGTTAGTATTTTCTAGTTAAAGTTAGAAGTACTACATCCCAGGATACTATGATGTCACATCCGGTTTCGCCGCGTCTTGTGGGAAATACCGGTTTGCGATAAACGGGAAGGTGGGGGGGGAGCGGCATTAGACCCGATCGAAAACGCTGCTTTTAAGTTAAAGGCGATCAATAACTTTTCCTGGTAGGCTGCAGTATATATTTTTTTTACCAGTCCTAAGGAGATATTGGAATGTTGTTCGTGCACTGTTCAGTAAAAAAGTATACGCAACGTAATTTGTGTGTTACCGATACATATGTATATTTAAAAGTAGCCGTGTTAGAGGCACGGTTTGAAAAAAAGCATTTGCAATATGTATTTGTTTATGTTACCATATGGATTTAATTAAAAGTTAAAAAATCCTCACGTGTAGTATCTTTCTGTGTAAATATCTCATATTACAACGTGGGACACCTGCGGCCTAAAATCCGGTGCGGCTTGTACAAGTACAAAATTGATTTTCTTTCTAAAATTAGAGCCAGCGGCTTTTAATCAGGTGCGCTCTGTAGTGCGAAATCTACGGTAATTCATGAATTTCGTCCGAAAGGTGTGATTGATTATGAAGGCCAGAAGATCAGAATTGTGGAGGATTTTTCACCCAAGGTGTTGAATGAACGCTTCAAGTTTAGAAAGGTTATGTCGGAATTGTATAAGAAAGGTTTTAAACCCTCTTGTTACCCCGCTCGTCTTAGAATCATTTTGAAAATGGCTTTCAGAAATTGTTCCATTCGACTCAAGAGGTGCAGGATTTTTTAATTTCCGAATCAGTATCAGAAGGTTAACTGTTCAATAACTCCCACATAATTCTATGTTGCGTCTGCCTGATGGATCCTTTTTTTTAGAATCAGCAGTGTAACTGTTCATTACCTTCTTTTATGAACAATTTTTTTTAACTTTTGGTATACCTTCATATCTAATTTTTTTCTGTTACTTTTATTTCTTTGCTTAGAAAATTAAGGATTTAACATCAGTATGGTTTCATTGAGTTAACACTTTCCAAGTTAATATGTTCTGAATTTTCTTAGTTCTTTTTAATATTTTATAGTATATTTTTTCATGAGTTTTTTTAATAAGTTTAAATTTGCTCTGTTTTTTGTTGTGTCTTGTTGGAATGCAGTTAGCCTTGAAAATTTTCTGGAGCTCAGCCAGTAGATTGTTTTGGGAGGGAAATGTTGGTAGCTTCAGATGTTCACTGCTCTTTGGTCGACTTTCTCTTTCTGGGTGGGTTTCTTCTTTTCTATCAGCTGTTTGGTTCTCTTAGCATCATTTGTTGCTTGGTTACTTTATCTTAAAGCTCATTGTTTGAATTTAATATACATTCCAACAGTTTTTATTCTAACCTCTCTTTTAAGTAATATTTAAAATGATTATACTATTAATTTACTTAGTTTTAATGTGAATGGATTAAACCATCCTGTGAAATGTAATAAGATATTTAATTATATTAAGAAATTGAATGTCTCAATTTTTTTATAAGAAACACATGTTCATAAATGTGATAATTTATGTCTTTTCAGCTGTTGGAAGGGCTTATTGCTTCATTTCACCTTTCAAGCTAAGGCCAAAGGAGTTTTGATTCTTATAAACAATTCAGTTTCTTTCATTCAACATAATATAGTGTCTGATACCAATGGGCGTTTTGTTACAGTGTCAGGGAAATTAGATAATAAATTAATGGTTTTTGCTCACTTTTATACCCCGAATATAGATGATCCAGGTTTTTTTAACGCTTTTTTTCGCTTTTACCAGATTTAAGTCTATATTCTCTGGTTTTAGGAGGCGACTTCAGCTGTTGTTTAGACCCTGTTTTAGATTGCTCATCTTTTAAATGATTGACTTTTAGTAGATCTGCCTCCTTTATCCAATCTTTTCTAATGAAATGTGATATTGTTGATATTTGGCACTTTTTGCATCCAAAAGATAAAGAGTACTCATTTGTTTCTCATGTTCATCATACGTATTCCAGGATTGATTATTTTTTGTTGATAGTCAATTGATTCCATTGGTTCAATCCTGTGAATATAAAGAAATTGTCGTTTCAGATTATGCTCCTGTGTTTTTATCTCTAAATCTTCTGGGTGCCTCCCAAATAAACAGATTCTGGTGTTTTAATCCAACTCTGTTAGCTGATATGGATCTTTAAAAAATTTTGGCGAGATAAATTACACTTTTTTTTAAGAGAATACGCTAGAAGACACTTCTAGTCTTATTTTATGGGATGTTTTTAAGGCTTATATTAGAGGACAAATTATTTCTTTTACTGCAAATGTTAAGAAAAAAGCTAATAAGGAGAGAATTGAATTAGCCAATCAGTTGAAACAATTAGACCAAAAATATGCTTTGGCTCCAGATCCTGTTTTATATAAAAGACATGTGGAAATTAAAACTAAAAAAGATAAAAGTCAGTTTTATGTTAATTGAGATAAAACAGGTAAACTATTGGCTAACCAATTAAAGACCTTTATAGTTAAATGCCAAATTAAAGAAATTTGTAAAGCTAATGATGATAAAACATCTGATCATTTACAAATAAACGATACTTTTAGAGAATTCTATCCTAAATTTATAGTTCTGATCCTCCTAAAGATAATACTGTAATGAATAATTTCTAGGATCAATTAAACACTCCTACACTTTCTAATGATAATCGAAAATTGCTGGATCAACCTATTTCTTATGAGGAAATTGCTGAAGTTGTTCACTCTTTGCCCTTGGGGAAGGCTACGGGTCTTGATGGATTTTCTGGAGAATTTTATAAGGCCTTTTCCTCTTTGCTTATACCCCACTTATATTCAGTCTTTCAGACTCTTTTAAATTAGGTAGGTTGCCACAATCTTTTTATGAAGCCTCTATTTCGCTTATTCTAAAAAAGAATAATGATCCAACTGAATGTTCTTCTTATAGACCAATTTCCTTACTTTATGTTGATATTAAAATTTTATCTAAACTGTTGGCTCATAGGATTGAAAATATTTTGCCATCTATTATTTCTGATGATCAGACTGGATTTATCAAAATTTGATATTCCCAATTTAATATTTGTCATTTATTGAATGTCATTTATTCTCCTTCTAAAGAGATAGTGGAATGAGTGATATCCTTAGATACTGAGAAAGCCTTTGATCAGGTTGAATGGAATAATTTATTTAAAACTTTAGAAAAATTTAACTTTGGGCCCAATTTTATTCAATGGATTAAATTTTATCTATCTCCCTCTGCTCAGGTTCTTACTAACTCTCGGAATTCTAAACCATTTAAACTTCAACGTGGAACTAGACATTGTTGTTTGAGTCCTTTGCTTTTTGATGTGGCCTTAGAACCTTTAGCTATTGCTTTAGGAGAATCTAATAATATCACTGGTATTTTAAGGAGGGGTACTACCAATAAAGGTTCGCTTTATGCTGATGACCTTTTGCTCTACATTTCTAATACGGAGTCTTCTTTACCTTCTGTACTTTCTTTACTCTCCTGCTTTAGTCAGTTTTCAGGATATAAACTTAACTTTCATAAGAGTGAACTTTTTCCTTTGAATAATTTGGTATTAGTTAATACTTATTTCGGTGTAACAATTACTAGGAATTATAAATTTCTTTTTATAGAAAATTTTTTTACACTTCTTAATTATGTTAAGAAGGCACTATCAAATTGGTCACCCCTCTCTTTATCGTTGATTGGTCAAATTAATTCTATTAAAATGAATATTTTGCCTAAATTTTTATATTTATTTCAGGTCGTACCTATTTTTATTCCTAAATCCTTTTTTGATTCTCCGGATTCTATTATATCTTCTCATATATGGAAAAATAAAATTTCTCAATTAAGTGAGGTTCATCATCAAAAAGCAAAAAAGAATGGATATTTAGCCTTAACCAATTTTAGGTTTTATTACTGGGCAGTCAATATACAGAATCTTACGGTTTGGCTATATTATATTAATTGAGAGGTCTGTCCAGTCTGGGTTTCTTTAGAAGCTAATTCTGTTAATAAATTTTCTATTATTTCTCTTCTCAGATCCTCAATTCCTTTATCTTTAAGTAATTTAACTCATAATTTTGTAGTTAAACACACTTTGAGGACTTGAGTATAATTTAGAAAATATTTTGGTTTATTTTCACTTTCAAGTCCCCTTTTTTCTAACTTTTTTTTAAACCTTCTATGACTGATGTTTTTAAAGAGTGGAATAGATTGGGTATTAAATGTTTTCATGTTTTGTTTGTTGGAGATAGTCTCTCTTCATTTGAACAACTGTCAGCTAAGTATAGCCTACCCAAAACCCATTTTTTTCCGATATTTACAAATTAGAGACTTTTTGTGTTCTCAAGTACATAATTTCCTAAAAGTCCAGATAAGAATTTACTTGATACAATTTTTAATTTGAAACCCTTCCATAATGGATCTATATCTAATATTTATGGTATGTTGTCCGTCATTCCATTTTCATTTTCAGAAGGCATTTGATAAGGTCCCACATAGGAGATTGGTGGGTAAAATCAAAGCTCAGGGCATCGGGGGGAAGGCATTGACATGGATAGAAAACTGGTTGGCAGATAGAAAGCAAAGGGTAGCGGTGAATGGGCTTTTCTCGGAATGGCAGGTGGTGACTAGTGGGGTGCCACAGGGCTCGGTATTGGGACCACAGCTGTTTACCATTTATGTTAATGATTTGGATGAAGGCATAGAAAATAACATCAGCAAATTTGCTGATGATATTAAGCTGGGTGGCAGTGTGACATGTGATGAGGATGTTCGGAGAATTCAGGGTGACTTGGATAGGCTGGGTGAGTGGGCAGATACTTGGCAGATGGCGTTTAATGTGAATAAGTGTGAGGTTATCCACTTTGGGAGTAAGAACAGGAAGGCAGATTATTATCTGAATGGTGTAGAGTCTAGGAATCTAGGAGTCCTTGTTCATCAGTCACTGAAGGTGAATGAGCAAGTGCAGCAGGCAGTGAAGAAGGCTAATGGAATGTTGGCCTTTATTACAAAGGGATTTGAGTACAAGAGCAAGGAAATCCTTTTGCATTTGTACAGGGCCCTGGTGAGACCACACCTGGAGTATTGTGTACAGTTTTGGTCTCCAGGGTTAAGGAAGGACATCCTGGCTGTAGAAGAAGTGCAGCGTAGATTCACGAGGTTAATTCCTGGGATGTCCGGACAGTCTTACACAGAGAGGTTAGAGAGACTGGGCTTGTACACGCTGGAATTAAGGAGATTGAGTGGGGATCTGATTGCAACATATAAGATTATTAAGGGATTGGACAAGATAGAGGCAGGAAATATGTTCCAGATGCTGGGAGAGTCCAGTACCAGAGGGCATGGTTTAAGAATAAGGGGTAGGTCATTTAGGACAGAGTTAAGGAAAAACTTCTTCTCCCAGAGAGTTGTGGGGGTGTGGAATGCACTGCCTCAGAAGGCAGTGGAGGCCAATTCTCTGGATGCTTTCAAGAAGGAGCTAGATAGGTATCTTATGGATATCTTATGAATTTCTGAACCTAGAAAAGATTTTTTAACATTGTGGGGACCTTTTTTTTGAATTATTTTCAAAATCTTTGGTTTGCTATTAAGCACAGATGTTGGCTAATAAAGCACAGATGTTGGCTAATAATGTGTTTTTCTATATGATAAGGAATTTTTCCTTTTCTGTTTTTTTAACCAAACAGCTGCTCTTTTTCTGGTAGTGAATTTAGATTTTTTTGTATAATAAAATCATCTCTTTCAATATTATGTTTAAATTTAATTTGTATGGATATGGGGTAATGTGACTATATTTGTGATTCCAATATATTGTAATTGATCCATATTATATATCCTACTGTACTCTGTATTCTTTTATGTAAGAAATCAATAAAATATTGAAAAAAAAGAAAAGAATCTATTTAAATCTTTCATCCATTCCACAACATGAGGGAGTAAATATCACGTTACCTGTCCCGTGAGTTTCTCATGAGTATGATGTCTTGTGATATTGGTATGATGTAATTACCTTCTGATAGTGGGGTGATGTGATGTCACGTGATGGCATGTCCCATTGGTATAGAAGGGGAGACAATAATTTGTTGTGTAGCTGTTTTGTTGGGAGTCACATTTGGTGGTTACGTAATCGTAGGAGAGAGAGAGAGGGAGTGAAGAAATACCAGCTTACTGCGAACCCAAAGAATTGGGTAGAAATCAACGACATTCTGTGTGTATTGAAGTGATTGATGTGAAGTGTGGCATGCACTTTTGGTTAACCCCTGGAAGTTCTCAGGTGTGTGGTGACCACCTCTGGCAAAAGGTCAGTTACTTGGGGAAATCTTATTCTTCGGGATCTTCGGAAAAGGCATTTATTGTCAGCAGTTTCGTCTTTTCTTCAAGGATCAGATCATCGCTAGTTTGGGAAGTCTCTCCTCTCACTTATCTCATAAATCACTTAGAATTCTTAAACTACAACTTTAAGACTGTGCTTGAATAAGCTCTGTTAAGAACCATCTCTAAGTTCGAATGTTTGATAACTATAGACACATAACACTGTTAACTTGTTTAAATTAGTTGTTTGTTTACTTTTCGATATTTTTGAGTAGAGATTAATTAATGTTGTTGTTTATTTATAAAAACCCAACTCAATTTCATATCTATCGCTGCTGGTTGTGTAACAGTAATGACTCCATTGCAATGTACAGACGTGACTTTAAAAGTCTAGTGGCTTGTAGGAAGAAGCTGTCCTGTAGCCTGTTGGTCCTGACTTTAATGCTGCGGTAGTGTTTGCCAGACAGAAGCAACTGAAACAGTTTACGGTTGGGGTGACTGGTGTTCCCGATGATCTTCCAGCCCTTCTTTCTGCACCTGCTGCTATTAATGACCTCGGTGAAGGGAAGTTCACATCTGTAGATGCACTGGGCTGTTGTACCACTCTCTGCAATCCCCTGCGGTCAAGGTTAGAGTAGTTTCCATACCAGGCAGTGATACAGCCAGTCAGTATGCTCTCAATGGTGCACCTGTAGAAGGTCTTGAGGATTTGGGGGCCCATGCCAAACTTCTTCAGTCACCTGAGGTGCAAGAGATGCTGTTGTGCTATTTTTGCCACAAAGCCAGTGTGCACAGTCCAGGTAGGATCATCAATGATGTGTATACTATTGATATTCTTTGAGGAGATTACAAGTAGGGCAGATAAAGGGGATGTAGTGGATATTGTATATTTGGACTTTCAGAAGTCCTTTGATAAGATGCCACACATGAGAGTGTTTAACAAGTTAAGAGCCTAAAATATTACAGGAAAGTTAATGGCATGGTTAGAGCATTGGCTGATAGGTAGGTGCAGTGAGTGGGAATAAGGATCCTTTTCTGATTGGCTGTCAGTGACAAATGGTGTTCCACAGGGGTTGATGTTGGGACCACTTCTTTTTATGCTGTATATCAATAATTTATATGATGGAATAGGTGGCTTTGTTGTCAAGTTTACAGATGATACAAAGATTGGTGGAGGGGCAGGTAGTGTTGAGGAAAGAGGAAGGTGGCAGAAGGACTTAGACAGATTAGGAGAGAATGGGCAAGAATCTGGCAAATGAAATACAATGTTGGAAAATGTATGCTCATGCACTTTTTAAAGAGGAAATAAATGTGCAAACTATTTTCTAAACGGGGAGAAAATCAAATAATCTGAGATGCAAAGGGACTTGGGAGTCCTTGAGCAGAACACCCTAAACATTAACTTGCAGGAAGAGTTGGTAGTGAGGAAGGCAAATGCAATGTTAGCATTTATTTCAAAAGGTCTGGAATATAAGAGCAGGGATATGATGCTGAGGTTTTATAAGGCACTGATGAGGCCTCACCTTGAGTATTGTGAACAGATCTGGTCTCCAGATACACTGGCATTGGAGAGGTTTCACAGGAAGTTCACAAGGATGTTTCTGGGAATGAAAGAAATATTATAGGAGGAACAATTGATAGCTCTGAGCTTGTACTCACTGGAATTTAGAAGGATGAGGGGGATTTCATTGAAACCTTTCGAATATTGAAAGGCTGAGGCAGACTAGATGTGGAAAGGATGCTTCCCATGGTGGGGGAGTCTAGCACAAGAGGGCACAGCCTCGGAATAGAGGGGTGTCCATTTAAAACAGAGATGGAGAGAAATTTCTTCAGCCAGAGGATGGTGAAGTTATGGAATTTATTACCACAGGCAGATGTGGAGGCCAGGTCATTCGGTGTATTTCAGGAAGGGATTGATAAGATTCTTAATTGGACACAGCATCAAAGGTTACAAGGAAAAGGCCAAGGAGTGGGGTTGAGGGGTGGAAAAAAGGATCAGCCATGATTGAATGGTGGAGGAGACTTGATGGGACAAGTACCCGAATTCTGATCCTATGTCTTATGGACTTATGGATTCTACAGGTAGGTTAAGAGCAAAACGATTGTTAGGGACAAAATTAGATCTCTAGAAGACCAGAATGATAATCTATGTGTGGAGTCAAAACAGAATGCATTCTTTCTGTCTGTATTTACTCAGGAGATCGATACTATAGCAGAGAGGCAAAGTGGCATTAACTTCATGGACCCTGGACAAACTACAGAGGAGAAGGTGTTTTCTATTCTAAAGCACATCAGGGTAGATAAATCCCCAGGGCCTTATAAGATTTTCCCTCGGACATTACAGGAGGCAAGTGCAGAAATTGCTGGGGCCCTAGAAGAGATATTTAAAACATCCTTAGCAATAGGAGAGGTACTAGAGGATAGCCAATAATGTTACGCTGTTTAAAAAAGGCAAAAACCAGGAAATATTAGGCTGATGAGTTTGACATCAGTTGTGGGAAAGTTATTGGAAGGTATTCTAATGGACCAGATCTATATGCATTTGGATAAACATGGGCTGATTAAGGATAGTCAACAAGGCTTTGTGCATGTTCTGTCATGTCTAACCATTTTACAAAGTTTTTTGGGGAAGTTACCCAAAAAGCAGATCAAGGCAAGGCAGTGGATGTTATCTACATGGACTTCAGGAAGACACCTGACAAGTTCCTGCATGGGAGGTTGGTCAAGAAGATTTGGTCACTTGACATTCAAGATAAGGCAGCAAATTGGATGAGACATTGACTTTGTGGGAGAAGCCAAAGAGTGGCAGTAGATGGTTGCCTCTCTGGCTAGAGGCCTGTGACTAGTGGTTTTCCTCAAGGATCACTGCTGGGTACTTTGTTGTCTGTATATCAATGATCTCAGTCATAACGTGGTTTAGCACTTTGAGGATGACACCAAGATTGGGGTGTAGTGGACAGCGAGGAAGAATATCATGGCTTGCAAGGGATCTAAAATCAGCTGGAAAAATGAACTAAAAATGGCAGATGGAATTTAATGTAGACAACTGCAAGGTTTTAACACTTCAGAAGGACCAACCAGGATATGTCTTACACAGTGAACAGTAGGGAACTGAGGGGTGTGGTAGAACAAAAGGATCTGGGAATACAGATACGTAATTTGTTGAAAGTGGTGTCACAGGTAGTTTGGGTCATAAAGAAAACTTCTGGCACATTGGCCTTCATAAATCAAAGTATTGAGTACAGGTGATGGGATGTTATGTTATAGTATATGATGTTGGTGGGGCCTAATTTGGAATATTGTGTGTAGTATTGGTCACCTACTGACAGGAAAGATGTAAACAAGGTTGAAGGGGTACAGAGAAAGCTTACAAGTACTGTACGTTACTGTAGGATCTGAGTTATAAGGAAAGATTGCATGGGTTAGGACTGTATTCCTTGGAACATTGCAGATTCAGTGAAAATTTGATAGAGGTGTATAAAATTATGAGGGGTATAGATCGAGTCAGTGCAAGTAGGGTAGTTCCACTGAGCAGAGGTCATGGGTTAAAAGTGAAAGGTGATAAGTTTAAGGGGAACATAACGGGAAACCTCTTCACTCAGAAGGTCGTGAGAGCATGGAATGAGCTGCCAGAAGAGGTGGTGCATGCAAGCTTGATTTGAATGATTAAGAGAAGTTTCGATAGGTACATGGTTGGTAAGGGTATGGAGGGCTATGGTCCTGGTGCAGTTCATTGGGAGTAGACAGTTTGACTGTTTTCAGTATGGACCAGGTGGGCCAAAGGACCTGTTTCTGTGCTGTACTTTTTCAATGACTCAATGAGATTCTGTGGATGCAATAGTGACACTCAGATGGCATGTTGCCTACCTGATGCCAGGGTCAGGGACGCCTTGTTTGGGTCCATGGCATTCTAAAGGGAGAGTGTGAGCAGTTATAAGTCTTGGTACATATTGGTGCCACTGACATAGGTAGGAAAGGTAAGGAGGTCCTGCAGAGAGATTTTAGGGAGTTAGGTAGAAAACCGAACAATACAATCTCCTGGGTAGCATTCTCTGGATTGCTGCCCATGCCATGCACCATTAAGGGTAAGAATAGGATGATTTTGCAGATGAATGCATGGATGAGGGACTGGTGTGGGGACAGAGGTTCAAATTTATGTATCATGAAAATCTCTATTGACAAAGATACGACTTGTACAAAAGGGACAGGTTGCACCTAAACTGAAGTGGAACCAATATTCTTGCAGGTAGGTTTAAACATCAGGAGTGTTTAAACTATTTTGGTTGGTGATTGAGAATCAGATTTAAAGGGCTGAGGATGAGGTAGTTGGTTTACAAACAGAGGCAATGTGTTATGAGACTCATTGAAAGGAGAGGCTAATGATAAGGCAAAATTGCCGTCAACAGGATGAGCTGCAATGTAAAAGAGGGACAAAATCGAAAAATATAATGAAAACAGGACTGAAGGTGTTATATGTGAATGCACGCTGGATACGGAATAACGTTGATGATAGTGTAGCACAGTTAGAGATTCGCATGAATAACATTATGAGCATCACTGGGTCATGGCTGAAAGAAGATTATAGCTGGGAGCTGAACATCCAAGGATACAGATTGTATTGCAAGGACAGGCAGGCATGCAGAGAGAGAGTAGGGCGGTTCTATTTGTTAAAAAAAATGGAATCAAACCTACAAATAAAAGGTGGTGTAGGGTCAAGTGGCGTAGGATCAAATGGTGTAGAATCCTTGTGGGTAGAGCTAAGAAACTGCAAGAGTAAAAAGACCTGTATGAGAATTACATACAAGTCCCCAAACAGTGGTAAAGATTTGGTCTACAAATTACAACAGGAGATAGAAAATGCAAGTAAAATGAACAATGTTACGGTCATCATGGGGGATTTCAATGGTAGATTGGGAAAATCAGTTTGGTGATGGATCCAAAGAGGGGTAAATTGTAGATCCCACTAGAGGATTAGCTATTCTGGAGTAGGTGCTGTGCAATGAGCTGCATTTATTAAAGAGCTTAAGGTAAAGGAACCCTTAGCCAGCGTTCATTATATGATACAATTCATCTGCAATTTGAAAGAGAGAAGATAAAGTCAGAAATATTAGTATTACAATGGAGTACAGGGAATTACAGAGGCATAAGAGAGGAATACAGAACATCTACAGAATATTACAGGCCTTTCAATCCACAATGTTGTGCTGACCATCTAACCTACTCTAGAAACTGTCTAGAATTTCCCCACCACATAGCCCTCTATTTTTCTAAGCTCCATGTATGTATTGAAGAACCTATTGTATCTGCCTCTTCCACCATTGCTGGCAGTGTATTCCATGCACCCACCACTCTCTGTGTGAAAAACTTACCCCCCAAAATCTCCTCTGTACCTACCTCGAAGCCCTTTAAAACTATGCCCCCCTCATGTTAGCCATTTCAACCATGGGAGAAAGCCTCTGACTATCCATGCAATCAATGCCTCTCATCATCTTCTACACCTCTGTCAGGTCACCTCTCATCCTCCGTCACTCCAAGGAGAAAAGGCCAAATTCACTCTACCTATTCTCATGAGGCACGCTCTCTAAGCCAAGCAACATCCTTGTAAATCTCCTCTGCATTCTCTCGATAGTATCCACATCCTTCTTGTAGTGAGGTGACCAGAACTGAACACAGTACTCCAAGTAAAACTAAGGTTTGAAATAGCTGTAACATTACCTCAAAGCTCGAACTCAACTCCACGGTTGATAAAGACCAACGCACCATATGCCTTCTTAACACTATCAACCTGTGCAGCAGCTTTGAGTGTCTTATAGACGTAGACCCCAAGATCTCTCTGATCATCCACACTGCCAAAAATCTTACCATTAATATTATATTCTGTCTTCAAATTTGACCTACTAAAATGAACCACTGAACATTTAAAATGCTGGTAGAACACAGCAGGCTAGGCAGCATCTGTAGGGAGAAGCACTGTCGACGTTTCGGGCCGAGACCCTTCATCAGGTGTTTGAATTTCCATCATCTGCAGATTTCCTCATGTTCACTGCACATTTATCTGGGTTGAAGTCCATCTGCCACTTCTCAGCCCAGTTCTGTATACTATCGATGTCCCACTAAAATCTCTGACAACCCTCCAACCTATTCACAACATAGTCTGATTGGAAAGGAACACTAGCAGGGATGATGGCAGAGAGTCATAGAGGGATAGAGTCAAAGGGAAGTATAGCAAAGAAATAGTAATCAGAAGTAGGTCATATCTAAACAATCAAGAGTTTTTTGAAGAAGTTACCAGGATGAAGGCAAGGCAGTGGATGTTGGCAAGGCAGCGGATATTGTCTACACTGACTATAGTAAGGCATTTGACAGGGACCCACATGGAAGGCTATTTAAGAAGGTTCAGTCACTCAGAATTCAAGATGAGATAGTAAGTTGGATTAGACATTGGCTTTGTGGGTGAAGCTAGAGAGTGGGAGTTGATGGTTGCTGCAGGGATGGGTACTGGGTCCTTTAGTGTTTGTCATTCATATTAATAGTCTGGATGAAAATGTGATTAGCTGGATCAACAAATTTGCAGAAGACACCAAGATTGGTGGTGTAGTGGACAATGAGGAAGGCAATCATGGTTTGCAGAGGGATTTCTATCAGCTGGAAAAATGGGCTGAAAATGGCAGACAAGTGCCAGGTTTTGCACTTCAGTAAGACCAACCAGCATAGGTCTTACACAGTGAATGGTAGGGCACAGAGGAGTGCGGTAGAACAAAGAGATCTGGGAATACAGGTACATAATTCATGAGAGTGGTGTCATAGGTAGATAGTGTAATAAAGAAAGCTTTTGGGAAATTGGGTTTCATAAATCAATATAAAATACAGAAGATAAGATGTTATTTTGAAGTTGTATAAGACATTGGTGAGGCCTAATTTGGAGTATTATTTGAAGTTTTGGTTACCAACCTACTGGAAAGATGCAAACAAGACTGAAAGAGTGTAGAGAAAATTTACAAGGACATTGCTAGGTCTGGAGGACCTGAGTTATAAGGAAAGATTGAAAAGATTAAAACTGTATTCCTTAGAACATAGAAGATTGAGAGGAGATTTGACAGAGGTATACCAAATTATGAGAGGTATAGATAAAATAAATACAAGCAAGCTTTTTCCACTGAGGTTGAATGGGACTACAATCAGAGGTCATGGGTTAAGACCACAGACCATGAGACTATAAGATATAGCAGCAAAATTAAGCCATTTGGCCCATCGAGTCTACACCATTCAATCATGGGTGATCCTTTATCCCCCTCCTCAGCCCCACTCCCCAGCCTCCAATCAAGAACCTATCAAGCTCTGCCTTAAATACACTCAACGACCTAGTCTTCACAGCTGCCTGTGATAACAAATTCCACAATTCACCACCCTCTGGCTGAAGAAATTTCTCCCCATCTGTATTTTAAATGGACACCCCTTGTGAACCTCCTCTGAACCCTCTCCAATGCCAGCACATCTTTTCTTAGATGAGGAGCCCAAAACTATTCACAATACTCAAGGTAAGGCCTCACCAGTGCTTTATAAAGCCTCGGCATCACATGCCTGTTCTTGTATTCTCGACCTTTTGAAATAAACACTAACATTGTATTTGACTTCCTCACCACCAACTCTACCTGCAAGTTAACCTTTAGGGTGTTCTGCACAAGAGTGAAGTGACACTTGCAATTTTTCTTTCCTCTGGGCTCATGCCAGAGTCCAATGATTTTTGAAAGATCATTACTAATGCCTCCACAATCTCAACCACCACCTCTTTCAGAACCCTAACGAGTTGTTCATACTGTCCGGGTGACTTATGTACCCTTAGGTCTTTCAGCTTTTTGAGCATCTTCTCCCTTGTAATAGTAACTGCACTCATCTCTTTTCCCTAGTACACTTCAACATCTGACATACTGCTAGTGTCTTCCACAGTGAAGACTGATGCAAAATACTCATTTAGTTCATCTGCCAATTCTTTGTTTCCCATTATTATTTCTCCAGCCTCACTTCTAGCAGTCCTATAGTAATGTTGAAATGTGAAAAGTTTAAGGGGAACATGAGGGGAAACCTCTTCACTCAGTGGGTTGTGAAAGTGGGGAATGAGCTGCCAGTACAAGAGGTCCATGTGAGCTCAATTTCAGCATTTAAGAGAAGCTTAGATTGGTACATGAATAGTAGAGATATGGAGGGGTATGGTCCTGGTGCAGGTCATTTGGAGTAGGCAGTTTAAATTGTTTCGGCATGGACTAGATGGGCCAATGGGCCTGTTTCTGTGCTGTATTTCTCCATGACTCTATGACTGAGACCTGATCATGGGCTTTAGTCTGAAACTTTAAGAATTATCTTCCTTCCATGGAAGCTGTTCAACCCACTGAGTTCCACTTGTAGATTGTTTTTTTGCTCAAGAACAAATGGACATGGTGTGAGTCAGAAATTTTAACAAGGATAGTAGTTCTATGTGTAAATCACAGGCTTGATGTAATTTACAATATGTTTTCGGGTACAGTTTGTATTGTTAGCTAATGTATATCATAGTTGGGGAAGGAACAGTAGGTGTATACATTAATACTTTATGCAGCACACCCAATCTAAATATATAGAAGTCAATTGAGTTTAGATCTGGGGAGTAATTTCATACTTTTAATACCTATGCCAGCTGAATTGACATCCTGCTCCACTACGACACACAATTAGATCCATAGGCAATTCTTGAGGCCCCAAGCTGAGAGGCATCCTAAGCTTCATTGCTTATTGAGGTCATATACACAGAGACCCAATCTTAGCACACCCTATATCATCACCCCAATACTTTTCTCAGCCTTACTTACTCCATGATTACTTTTTTTCCCACTTTAGTGGAATTAATTTAAGGTATTTGGAAACTGTTGAATACCTTAAATCACTGAGCTGCAGCATACATATCATAGTAACATGTTAGAAGTTTGAGCTCCAATCATCAATGTCTTCACCACAGAAAAAGAAACCCACCTCACTATATGACACCACTCACACCCACAATTAAATCCTGTAGATCATGCTTCCCACATCTTGAGAGCCATCTCTCAACCAAAGACAAGCAAGCATTAGTCACCTTCAGTACACTAGCATAACTTAGCCATCTGAGGAAATGTGTTTGAAGACCAACAGCTCAAGGCTGGCATTAAGCTGACTGTCTACCAGTCAGCAGTGATCTTATCCTCCTGTGTATTCTTCATTCAAGGAATAACAATAGTAGGTACCTGAAAGTACCAATGAAGCAGTGTCAGCCCCTTCCTTCAGATTAACGTCCCTAGTAATTACCATATACACAAGCAACATTGTTCACATGCTTGACACCAGACTTCACCAGAAAATCTGTTCGAGTGTGCTGCAAAAGATTACCAGGTAGACAGAAGAAAAAGTTCAAGGATGATTTGAAAGCCTCTTTGAAAAGCATAATATCTTCATTGTGAAAATCTGTGCTCAAAATAGAGAAGGAGCTTCGGAATAGCATTGAGAACCATGGGAAGAGTACAGAACTCAGTGTAAATGACAGAAGGAGTACACTACCTCCCAAACCATCTCCTGCACAAATTGTGAAGAACATCCTGCTTTACCTGTGGCAGAGTCTGTAGAACACTCAAAGACATCATCAGCCATCTCAGTACCACAGAACTAGAATGCAAACAACTCATCCTCAATTCCAACATGTTGCCAAAACAGAAGATGACAACTGGCATAATTCCCATTTATTCAGATGAGCTCCGTTACTTTAATTTACATTAGCTCAGGTTGTTTCCAGCCCATTAAATGCAGATACTATGCATTTTCATGAATTTTATCTAATTAAAATAATGGGGTTTTATTTTAATAAACTTATTAATATGCATTTGCATTCTTTTTCAGTCTTGGTTGCGGGAAAAGGAAAAATAGGGAATAACTCTGGAATGAAAAGAGAAAATGCTGGAAATACTCAGCAAGTCAAGCAGCATGTGCATACAGACACACATAGCTAGCATTTCACTTAGAACACTTGCAATACCAACTTAATTTTGCATCAAAATTAGGATAATGGAAACTTAGCTGAAAAATCCATCAGAATTGTTGCAAACTTCTTATGCTATCGTTTCATTAAACCTACATTTAAAGCAAATCCATTACTGCAAATCCTAGTAAAACCTTGGCCTTGATCTTCAGTGTTGCTCTAAATATTATTAATAGATCATCTGTGAAGATCCACTGCATGATTTTTCATACCTGTGCATCCTCTCCTGGTTGGAACAGCATGCTATGGCTTATAAAAAGTCCACGGTTTGTCAACAGAACCAAATGTCCATTTGTCAAGGCAATATCCAACAGCCAAATATTACAATCTGAAGACAAAAATACAGTATATTTGTTAATCCATTGAGCAACTGTATCATGTGAATCATTTTATGTACTTCAATAAAATTGTTCTATAAGATCAATGAAGAAATTGAAGTTCATCTGCTTAAAACACAGTTGAGACAGATTTTCTTTCTTTAGGGCATCATGAATATTTGGTTTCCATTCAAGGGTGATGGTAGGAAATAACTAAAACTGTTAATTTAAACAGGTCCTCTATCATTCAGGATATGATCTCTTATTATTATCATCAGAATGAAGCACAGGAGCCTGAATATACTCAATGATTTAGGAGCAGCTTCTTTCCATTCATCATTAGATTTCAAAACAGACAATTAACCATCCCATGAACACCACCTCACTCTTTTTGCTCTCTTGTATTTAATTTAATTCTGTATATATATTTTTGGTGCAATTTATAATAATTTATATTCTTCATGTGTTGCACTGTATTGCTACCACAAATTTCATGACACATGACTGTGATATTAAACCTGATTCTGATTCTTTAAGGCAGAAGTAGACTAATTCATGATAAACAATGCATGAAAGGTTACTAAAGGCTGAGATGAGCATAGAATCAGATTAGTCAATGATCTTATGACTGGTAGTACTTGCTCCAGGCCTGAGTGGCTTATTCCCTTGATCCCAATTTGCTTGTTTGCATGTATGTAGGTACACATATACTGGGAGTATAGTAGAAATGGTTAAAAGAAGAACCACAAACAAGAGAAAATCTGTAGAGCTGGAAATCCAAGCAACACACACAAAATGCTGGAGGAACTCAGCTGGTGAGGCAGCATCCATGGAAAAGAGTACAGCCGATGGTTCGGGACAAGATCCTTCAGCAGGACTAGCAAAGAAGAACCAACACATTTAACGTGATGAAGAATCAATATTTTTTCATGTAGATTTATTTTAACTTTAATAAGTATCGAAATCATTCAATATTCGGCCATATTCTTTATCATTTCTGGTATAGTTTTCTGTAAAATCAATTTCAATAGACAATAGGTGCAGAAGTAGACCATTAGGCCCTTCGAGCCTGCACCACCATTTTGAGATCATGGCTGATCAATTACTATCAATACCCGGTTCCTGCCTTGTCCCCATATCTCTTGATTCCCCTATCCATAAGATACCTATCTAGCTCCTTGAAAGCATCCAGAGAATTGGCCTCCACTACCTTCCGAGGCAGTGCATTCCAGACCCCCACAACTCTCTGGGAGAAGAAGTTTTTCCTTAACTCTGTCCTAAATGACCTACCCCTTATTTTCAATCCATGCCCTCTGGTACTGGACTCTCCCAGCATCTGGAACATATTTCCTGCCTCTATCTTGTCCAATCCCTTAATAATCTTATATGTTTCAATCAGATCCCCCCTCAATCTCCTTAATTCCAGCGTGTACAAGCCCAGTCTCCCTAACCTCTCTGCATAAGACAGTCCAGACATCCCAGGAATTAACCTCGTGAATCTACGCTGCACTTCCTCTACAGCCAGGATGTCCTTCCTTAACCCTGGAGACCAAAACTGAACACAATACTCCAGGTGTTGTCTCACCAGGGCTCTGTACAAATGCAAGAGGATGTCCTTGCTCTTGTACTCAATTCCCTTTGTAATAAAGGCCAACATTCCATTAGCCTTCTTCACTGCCTGCTGCACTTGCTCATTCACCTTCAGTGACTGATGAACAAGGACTCCGAGATCTCTTTGTATTTCTCCCTTACCCAACTCTACACCGTTCAGATAGTAATCTGCCTTCCTGTTCTTACTCCCAAAGTGGATAACCTCACTCTTATTCACATTAAACGCCATCTGCCAAGTATCTGCCCACTCACCCAGCCTATCCAAGTCACCCTGAATTCTCCTAACATCCTCATCACATGTCACACTTCCACCCAGCTTAATATCATCAGCAAATTTGCTGATGTTATTTTCTATGCCTTCATCCAAATCATTAACATAAATGGTAAACAGCTGTGGTCCCAATACCGAGCCCTGTGGCACCCCACTAGTCACCACCTGCCATTCCAAGAAACAACCATTCACCACTACCCTTTGCTTTCTATCTGCCAACCAGTTTTCTATCCATGTCATTGCCTTCCCCCCGATGCCCTGAGCTTTGATTTTACCCACCAATCTCCTATGTGGGACCTTATCAAATACCTTCTGAAAATCCAGGTACACTACATCCACTGGATCTCCCCCATCTAACTTCCTGGTTACATCCTCGAAAAACTCCAACAGATTAGTCAAGCATGATTTACCCTTGGTAAATCCATGCTGGCTCGGCCCAATCCTATCACTGCTATCTAGATATGCCACTATTTCATCCTTAATAATGGACTCTAGCATCTTCCCCACCACCAATGTCAGGCTGACAGGTCGATAGTTCTCTGTTTTCTCCCTCCCTCCTTTCTTAAAAAGTGGGATAACATTAGCCATTCTCCAATCCTCAAGAACTGATCCTGAATCTAAGGAACATTGGAAAATGATTACCAATGCATCTGCAATTTCCAGGGCCACCTCCTTTAGTACCCTAGGGTGCAGAACATCTGGACCTGGGGATTTGTCAGCCTTCAGTCCCATCAGTCTTCTCATCACCGTTTCCTTCCTAATGTCAATCTGTTTCATTTCCTCTGTTACCCTATGTCCTTGGCCCATCCATACATCTGGGAGATTGCTTGTGTCTTCCTTAGTGAAAACAGATCTAAAGTACTCATTAAATTCTTCTGCCATTTTTCTGATTCCCATAACAATTTCACCCAATTCATTCTTCAAGGGCCCAACATTATTCTTAACTATCTTCTTTCTCTTCACATACCTAAAAAAGCTTTTGCTATCTTCCTTTATATTCCTGGCTAGCTTGCATTCGTACCTCATTTTTTCTCCCCGTATTGTCTTTTTAGTTAAGTTCTGTTGTTCCTTAAAAACTTCGCAATCATCTGTCCTCCCACTCACCTTAGCTCTGTCATATTTCCTTTTTTTTAATGCTATGCAGTCTCTGACTTCCTTTGTCAACCACTGTGGCCCCTTTCCCCCCTTTGAATCCTTCCTTCTCTGGGGAATGAACTGATTTTGCACCTTGTGCATTATTCCCAAGAATACCTGCCATTGCTGTTCCACTGTCTTTTCTGCTAGGCTATCCATCCAGTCAACTTTGGCCAGCTCCTCCCTCATGGCTCCATAGTTTCCCCTGTTCATCTGCAACAATAGACACCTCTATTGTCTATTGTCTAAAATCAATTTCAAAAAAACCAGTTCAACTGGAAGTGATTCCTACATGCTCCTCAAAATGCAGGCTAATCAATGTTTTGTACAAGAGCAATGCCTTGGCCTAAGAAGGCAAGCATGCCAAGTAATATTTTCACAACTCTAATTACCTTTGTTGCCATTTTCAGAAGCAACAGCCTTACATCCCAAGGCCTTTCTCAAGGTCTCTTCCATTTATGCTATCTATCCTACTAGAATAAGACTTCCTCAAGTGCATTATTTCCAATTTATTTCAATTGCATGTGCTACCACTCAACTAAATTTTACAATTGACTTACCTGACTTGTATTAATTTATCTTTGGAAAAATGATGCCTCTGTTTCTTTTTTAACTCTTTGCCCTAAAAATTCTTTGATATCAACAAAAATTTAGGTCCCGCAGAAGATCTGATCAGATACTGGATTTAAGTGAATCTGTCAGGGTAATGCTGGGATATCCAGTAGGATTCAGCTATCTAATGGACTCCATCTAGCATCTAATGACTGGGGCAAATCATCAAGATTTAACACCCCAAAATTGACAGCAAGCTCAAGATTCACAGTGTGTTAAAGTCCATTATTCATTATAATTTGAATAACTGAATATCAGCAAATTGTCCAATTATTTCTGCCTTCAGGATCCGCTTTAAATATTTCATCTACTACAATCAACCAGCTACCAGACGAATATGGTCATTACCAGCTCCTTAGCACTAGTGATGTTTTTAACTAGACAACAAAGAATCCCACCAAGTAATGGTCAACTGGGTTGTTATCAAAAGCAAGTATTCAAAATAATAAATTAATTAAAATTACCTCCTTTGATTAAAGAACAAATGACAGGTTTGACATCAAACCACTTGTCATGTAATGATGTAAATGCACTCTTGGTTACCAATAGATAAATACCTGAAAAGAAACACAAAAGATGAATCAAAAATATTACAAAGAATTTTTCCTTGCTTAAAAAATTGAGGATCAAAATATCTTTAGTGTATAAAATCTTTAACAATTCCATTAATGTATGATTTTTGTTCATGTATCACTGCAAGGGCTTGATCTTTGAAGAAAGTACCAATGGTAACATGGCAAATTGGTTTATCACCCTAAGGTTGGAGGAGCAACACCTTATTTTCCATCTGGGTAGCCTCCAACCCAATGACATGAATATCAATTTCTCCTTCCAGTTAAAAAAAATTCCCTCCTCCTCCCCTCTTCTTGTATTCCCCACTCTGGCCTCTTATGTCTTCTCACCTGCCTATCACTACCCCTTGGGTGTCCTCTTTCTTCCTTTTCTCCTATGGCACACTCTCCTCTCCTATCAGGTTCCTTCCTCTCCAGCCCTTTATCTTTCCTATCCATCTGACTTCACCTATCAGCTTCTAGCTATCCTTCCTCTCCCCCTGCCTTTTTATTTTGGCATTTTCCCCCTTCCTTTCCAGTCCTGAAGGGTCACAGTCAAAAATGTTAACTGTTCATTCATCTCCATAAACGCTGCCTGAACTGCTGAGTTCCTCCAGCATTTTGTGTGCGTTGCTCTGAGTTTTTCATGCCATCCATACAGATCACTTCATCCCATCAGTATATCAAGATCCTACACGGAAAAGCAATAACAGAAGGCAGAACAAATTGTTACAGGTACAGAGAAAGTGCAGTGCAGGAAGACAATAAGGTGCAAGGCCTTGACGACGTAGATTATGAAGTCAAGAGTCTATCTTATTGCCTAAGGTACACATCACCGAGGATCTCATGTGGTATGTACATACTGGTTGTGTGGTGAAAAAAGCATAACAGCATCTCTTTCACCTCAGACAGTTGAAGAAATTTGGTATGGGCCCCCAAATTCTAAGAATTTTCTACAGGGGCACAATTGAGACTAGCTGACTAGCTGCATCACTGTCTAGTATGGGAGCTGTACTTCCCTCAATCGCAGGACTCTGCAGAGAGTGATGTGGCCAGTCCAGTGCATCTGTAGATGTGAACTTCCCACTATTCAGGACATTTACAAAGACAAGTGTGTAAAAAGAGCGTGAAGGATCATTGGGGACCTGAGTCACCCCAACCACAAACTGTTCCAGCTGCCACCATCTGGGAAACGTTATGCAGCAAAAAAGCCAGGACCAACAGGCTCCAGGACCACCAGCCATCAGAATGATTAATTCATGCTGATGCAATTGCATTTCTATGTTATATTGACTGTCCTGTTGTACATACTACTTATTGCAAATTACTATAAATTGCACATTGCACATTTAGATGGAGACGTAATGTAAAGATTTTTACTCTTCGTGCATATGAAGAATGTAAGTAATAAAGTCTTGAAGCTGTCCTTGACCCTGGTGGTTTCAGTCCTTTGTATCTCCTACTGACGACATGGAGAAGAGAGAACGTCCTGGGTGGGATGTGCCTTTGATTTTGCTACCCACTTTACAGAGGCAGCAAGAAGTGTAGACAATGACCATGGAGGGGTGACTGACTTCCCTGATGTGCCAAGCTGCATCCGCAGCTCTGTACAATTTCTTGTATTCAGAAGAGCAATTGGCTTACCATGCTGTGATGCATCTCAATGGGATTCTGTCTACAGGGCATTAATTAAAAATTGGTCATGATCAAAAGGGACATACCAAATTTCTTTAGCCTCCTGAGGAAGTACAGGCACTGATGAGCTTTCTTTCCCATGGCATGTACATAGTTGTACTAGGAGAGGGTATTAGTAAGGTTCACTCCTAGGACTTTGAAACTTTCAACCCTTTTGACCTCAGTACCATTGATGGGAACAGAAGTGTCTACACCATCCACCATGCTAAAGCGAATGACCAGCTTTTTTACTTTGCTGACATTGAGGGCAAGGTTGCTATCATGGCACAATGTATTCAGGCTGTCTACTTGCTTCCTGTACTCCAACTCATTGTTATATTGAGGTTCAACCTCACTTTTAAATAAACAGGCTCTTACCTTGAAACTGTGTCCCTTGACCTTGACTCTTGGAAGTGAAAACATCTTGAAGACTGCCCTGTCAAGTCCTTTCAGGATTCAATATGCTTCATTCCCCAACCCCTCCTAGTTCTATCTACCTACTTTACACACATTTCACCCACTAGAAAGATCCCTACCCCATTTGGTTCTATCTGCCCTTCATCTCTCCCCTAATGGTTTCAATTATCACCATTCTTAATTATAAAATTCCAATAAGTTTCTCCTTCACCCTCCCCTCCCCTAGCTTTATCTGCCCTTTTCTTCCTTGTGTCTACATTCAACTATCACCTACCTGCCTATCTCTCCCAACTCCACAACCTATGGACATACTTTCAAAGACAGTACAACTCAGTATAATTTATTTACTTATTTATTTTTATTTGTGAGACATGCTTTGAACATTTACAAAGATTTTAAATGAGTAATAATAATTGGAATATTGTACCTGCATTGGGCACTTTTTGTCTGACAAATAAAGGTGTAAGAATAGCCACATCACTGGCACACAGCCGTTTAACAACCTTCAGTGAATGTGCAAATTTTAAAATGGGAATTATCTCAGATGAAGGAACTTCTCTACCAAGTTTCCACTGCAAGATAGGTTCTTCAGGAACATAATAAAATAAAAAGATATTAAAAATCTTTAAATCATTGCTGATTATTGACATTATAACTGGGAAATAAATTTTGTCAAGTACTGTTATTTACAGTTTTCATTACTTACAAGTAATTACGGGTTATAAAATGAAATATCCAACCTCAGTTCTTTAGATCATTCTAATCACAACATAGGCACCAGAAATACAGTTACCTTATATCCACAGTAAAAGATAACAGTGTTCTGACACACAGCAATTCCAATTAAAAGCTGCCTCCTCTCATATTATTCTGTTCCTACTACCTGCTATTTACTTATTACTGTACAGAGGATACGTAGAAAGACACTCAATAAATTTATTTCTCATTATAAAGCCTTGCAGTTTGTAAACATGGTTGCAGGAGGGGTGTGATTGCCAACTAAATATTCCTGGATTTCATTGCTTCAGGTGTGATAGAATAGGAGGGACAAGAGGGGGAGGTGTTGCATTGCTTGTCAGAGAAAATATTACAGCGGTGCTCTGGCAGGATAGATTAGAGGGCTCGTCTAGGGAGACTATTTGGGTGGAATTGAGGAATGGGAAAGGTGTAGTAACACTTATAGGGGTGTATTATAGACCACTTAATGGGGAGTGAGAACTGGAGGAGCAAATTTGTAAGGAGATAGCAGAAATTTGTAGTAAGCACAGGATTGTGATTGTGGGAGATTTTAATTTTCCACACATAGACTCGGAAGCCTGTAAAAGGGCTGGATGGTTTGGAGTTTGTAAAATGTGTGCAGGATAGTTTTCTGCAGCAATACATACAGGTACCAACTAGAGAAGGGGTAGTGTTGGATCTCCTGTTAGGGAATGAGATAGGTCAGGTGATGGAGGTATGTGTTGGGGAGCACTTAGGGTCCGGGGAGCACTTCGGGTCCAGTGATCACAATGCCATTAGTTTCAATATAATTATGGAGAAGGATAAGACTGGACCCAGGGTTGAGATTTTTGATTGGAGAAAGGCTAACTTTGAGGAGATACGAAAAGATTTAGAAGGAGTGGATTGGGTCAATTTGTTTTATGGGAAGGATGTAATAGAGA
This sequence comes from Hemitrygon akajei, assembly GCF_048418815.1. Lineage (NCBI taxonomy): Eukaryota > Metazoa > Chordata > Chondrichthyes > Myliobatiformes > Dasyatidae > Hemitrygon > Hemitrygon akajei. The sequence continues at coordinate 15,430,398 of NC_133126.1, forward strand.
AATGGAGGTCATTTAAAGGTGAAATTTTGAGGGAACAGAATCTTTATGTTCCTGTTAGGTTGAAAGGAAAGGTTAAAAGTTTGAGAGAGCCATGGTTTTCAAGGGATATTGGAAACTTGGTTCAGAAAAAGAGAGATATCTACAATAAATATAGGCAGCATGGAGTAAATGAGGTGCTCAAGGAAAATAAAGAATGTAAAAAGAATCTTAAGAAAGAAATTAGAAGATACGAGGTTACTTTGGCAAGTAAGGTGAAAATAAATCCAAAGGGTTTCTACAGTTATATTAATAGCAAAAGGATAGTGAGGGATAAAATTGGTCCCTTAGAGAATCAGAGTGGACAGCTATGTGTGGAACTGAAAGAGATGGGGGAGATTTTGAACAATTTCTTGTCTTCGCTATTCACTAAGGAGAAGGATATTGAATTGAGTAAGGTAAGGGAAACAAGTAGGGAAACTATGACGATTAAAGAGGAGGAAGTACTGGCGCTTTTAAGGAATATAAAAGTGGATAAATCTCCGGGTCCTGACAGGATATTCCCTAGGAACTTGATGGAAGTTAGTGTAGAAATAGCAGGGGCTCTGACAGAAATATTTGAAATGTCATTAGAAACAGGGATGGTGCCGGAGGATTGGCGTATTGCTCATGTTGTTTCATTGGTTAAAAAGGGTTCTAAGAGTAAACCTAGCAATTATAGGCCTGTAAGTTTGACGTCAGTGGGGGGTAAATTAATGGAAAGTATTCTTAGAGATGGTATATATAATTATCTGGATAGACAGGGTCTGATTAGGAACAGTAAACATGGATTTGTGCGTGGAAGGTCAGGTTTGACAAATCTTATTGAATTTTTGAAGAGGTTACTAGGAAAGTTGACAAGGGTAAAGCAGTGGATGTTGTCTATATGGACTTCAGTAAGGCCTTTGACAAGGTTCCACACAGAAGGTTAGTTAGGAAGGTTCAATCAGTCAATATTAATATTGAAGTAGTAAAATGGATTCAACAGTGGCTGGATGGGAGATGCCAGAGAGTAGTGGTGGATAACTGTTCGTCAGGTTAGAGGGTGGTGACTAGTGGTGTGCCTCAGGGATCTGTACTAGGTCCATTGTTCTTTGTCATATACATTAATGATCTGGATGACGGGGTGGTAAATTGGATTAGTAAGTATGCAGATGACACTAAGATAGGTGGCATTGTGGATAACAAAGTAGGTTTTCAAAGCTTGCAGAGAGATTTAGGCCAGTTAGAAGAGTGGGCTGAAAGATGGCAGATGGAGTTTAATGCTGATAAGTGTGAGGTGCTACATTTTGGTAGGAATAATCAAAATAGGACATACATGGTAAATGGTAGGGTATTGAAGAATTCAGTAGAACAGAGTAATCTAGGAATAATGGTGTATAGTTCCCTGAAGGTGGAATCTCATGTGGATAGGGTGGTGAAGAAAGCTTTTGGTATGCTGGCCTTTATAAATCAGAGCATTGAGTATAGGAAGGCAACACGAGTGAATCCGCAGATGCTGGAAATAAATAAAAACATAAAATGCTGGCAGAACTCAGCAGGCCAGACAGCATCTATGGGAGGAGGTAGTGACTCCCGATGAAGGGTTTTGGCCCGAAACATTGTCACTACCTCCTCCCATAGATGCTGTCTGGCCTGCTGAGTTCTGCCAGCATTTTGTGTTTACATTGAGTATAGGAGTTGGGATGTAATGTTAAAATTGTACAAGGAATTAGTAAGGCCAAATTTGGAGTATTGTGTACTGTTCTGGTCACCAAATTATAGAAAAGATGTCAACAAAATAGAGAGAGTACAGAGAAGGTTTACTAGAATGTAACCTGGGTTTCAGCACCTAAGTTACAGAGAAAGGTTGAACAAGTTAGGTCTTTATTCTTTGGAGTGTAGAATGTTGAGGGGGGACTTGATAGAGGTACTTAAAATTATGAGGGGGATAGATAGAGTTGACGTGGATAGGCTTTTTTCCATTGAGAGTAGGGGAGATTCAAACAAGAGGACAGGAGTTGAGAGTTAGGGGCAAACGTTTAGGGGTAACATGAGGGGGAATTTCTTTACTCAGAGAGTGGTAGCTGTGTGGAATGAGCTTCCATTAGAAATGGTAGAGGTAGGCTTGATATTGTCATTTAAAGTAAAATTTATAGGTATATGTACAGGAAAGGAATGCAGGGTTATGGGCTGTGTGCAGGTCGGTGGGATTAGGTGACATAAGCGTTTGGCATGGACGAGAAGGGCCGAGATGGCCTGTTTCCATGTTGTAATTGTTATATGGTCATGCACTTTGGTGGAAGGATTAAAAGTGTAGACTATTTTCTAAATGGAGAGAAAGTTCAAAAATCCGAGGTACAGAGGGACCTGGAGCCCTCATGCAGGATTCCCTAAAGGTTAACTTGCAGCTTGAGTTGGTGGATATAAAATCAAGGATGTAATGCTGAGGTTTTATAAGGCATTGGTTGGACCGCACTTGGAATATTTTGAATAGTTTTGAGCTGCATATCTAAGCTGCATAACACTGCAAACCCTTGGTTTACCTGCTTTAAGTCTATATTACAATAGTTACTAATAAAATAATGGTTGTTAACAGCAAAACCAGACTCCAGGTGTGTTCTTTTGCTGCTAAACTTTTACAGGGTTGTGCGTACATAACACTTTTACCTCCTCTAGCTCCATGCACGTTTCCACTATCGCACCTGTTTGGTCCTATTCTCATATGACTCATCCTCTTGTCTTGCTCTTCACATACTTGTAGAATGCCTTGGGGTTTTCCTTAATCTTTCTCGCCAAGGCCTTCTCATGATCCCTTTAGCTCTCCTAATTTCATTTTTGAGCTCCTTCCTGGCACCCTTGTAATTTTCTAGAGCTCTAACAGTACCTAATTTCTTGAGCATTTTGTAAGCTTTTCTTTTCTTCTTAACTAAATGTTCTATATCCATGGTTCTTATACCCTACCTCAATGGAACATACCTAAGCAGAATGCCATGCAAATGTTCCCTGAACATTTGCCATATTTCTGCCATGCATTTCCTTGAGAACATCTGCTCCCAATTTATGTTCCCAGGTTCCTGCCTTATATCATCATATTTCCCCCTACCCCAATTAAATGTTTTCCCAAATTGTCTGGTCTTATCCCTCTCCAGCACTATGGTAAAGGAGCTGGAGTTGTGATCACCACCTCCAGAATGCTCTCCCACCGAGAGATCTGACACCTGACCAGGTTCATTTCCCAGAATTAGATCAAGTACAGCCTCTCCTCTAGTTGGCTTATCTATATATTGCATCAGGAAACCTTTCTGAACACACCTAACAAGCTCCACCCCATCAAAACCCCTTGCTCTAAGGTAGTGGTCACCAACCTTTTTAAGCCCAAGATCCCCTACCTCGGCCATAGTGAAAGGCGAGATCAACCCCAGATCGATTAGTTACACGCATGCGCACCAGGGCAGAAAACACCAGAAGTAAAACCCCGCAACTCAGAAGTAGAAATAATGTATGAACACCAGGGGTACCCACCCTTTTTTGCACCGTGGACCGGTTTAACATTGACAATATTCTTGTGCACCGGCCGGGGGTGGGGGGGGGCGGGGGTGTTAAACACGACCACAATACAGTGATACTCGAAACAGGTTCCTTCTGTCCAGTCTATTCCGCAATTTAGTTTAAGCGGCTCTTGGTCTTTTTTTGAACTTTCTCCCCATTTAGAAAATAGTCTAAATAGTCTACTCAGTGGCAGGAAGAAACCCATAGTCTGTAGAGTATCAGCACCCTATGGGATGTGGAAGAAGTTTCAGGCACAAGCAGCTGTCCAAGACACAGCCAGGCACATTGTAAAGTGGAGAACATGCAAGGATGTAAGCTGTTGGTGAAATGGCCAAAGTCTAACAGCAAGGAGTGGAAAACCATCAATGCAGATGTAAACGTGATCTTAAGTGGCATCAAGGGATCAGCAGAAAAGAAGTTGGAGAAGATGGGCGACCTAATCTATAGCTACGGAAAGGAGAAATTTGGAGTGAAGGAACAAATCAGCAGGAAAGATATACCTCCTCCCCCCAAATCCCGTCATCTCCAGGAAATCCAACAACTTATTAAAGAAAGAAGAGGCCTGAGGAAGTTGTAGAAAAAAGCAACAGCAGAAGAAAGGGAGGGCATCAACCTCCTTCAAGAGGACTTTAAACAGAGGCTCTCGAAGTTGCGCAGAGCAGATAATTTAAGGAAATGACTCAAAAAGAAGGAAAAAGCTAGTACAGACTTCTACAAAGATCCCTTTAAATATGTGAAAGGCATTTTCACAAAAGAGAAAAGTGGATCCCTGAAAGCATCAAAAGAGGTTGGAAGATATCTCAGAACCACCCACACTGATGAGCTAAAAGATGAACCGATACTTGTCCCAGCTGACATCCCACACCAATCTCACCCCTACAACATCTATTTAACATCAGCCCTCCCAAGCTGAGTGAGGTGAAAGAGGCAGTGAGAAGGCAAGATCGGCATCAGCGCCAGGCCCTAACGGTGTTCCATATTGTGTTTACAAGAACACCCCGGATGTTCTGAGATTTCTCTGGAGAAACATGAGGGTTGTGTGGGAAAGCAAGTTATCCCCAAAGCCTGGAGAAGAGCCGGGGGGAGTTCTGATCCCAAAAGAAAAGAACAGTTGCACCAAATAAACCTTCTGAATATAGAAGGCAAGATCTTTTTCAGCATGTTGGTGCAAAGACTTACAAAATATCTGAAACAAAACCATTTCATTGACACATCAATCCAAAAGGCTGGCATAGAAGGCTTCTCGGGATGCCTTGAACATACCAGCGTCATATGGCATCAAATCCAGACAGCTAAGAAAGAAGGAAAGGATCTGCAAGTCTTGTTCCTCCACCTGGCCAACACCTATGGATCAGTTCCTCATTCCCTGCTGTGGACTGCTTTTGAATTCTTTCAGGTGCCTGCAACAATAACAAATCTGGTAAAACACTACTTCCAGGATCTGCAGGTTTGTCTCACAACATCAGACTTCACCACAGCTTGGCAACCACTGGAAGTAGGCATCATGGCGGGGTACATCATCTCCCCATTAGCCTTCACTATGGCAATAGAGCTCATTATCAGAGCCTCAAAATGGGTTGCGGGAGGAAAACGGCTACAGGTTGGTCAAAGGTTACCACCGATACAAGCCTATATGGACGATAAAACAATACTGACGACAACTGTCCCCTGCACCAAGAGACTTCTGCAAAAGCTTCATCAAAACATCACATGGGCGAGGATGAAGATCAAGCCCAGCAAGTGCAGAAGCATCTCCATTGTCAAAGGTCAACTCATGGATCAAAGATTTCATATTGATGGAACACTTCTCCCAACTGTTTCAGAAATGCCAGTGAAGAGCTTGGCTCGATGGTATGATGCTAAGCTCAAGGACACCGAGCAGTTTAAACAACTCAAAAAGGATACCATCACGTACATAGCTCACATCAACAAGACCTTGCTGCCAGGAAAACTCAAGCTATGGTGCTTCCAGTTCGGCATACTCACAAGACTCATGTCGCCATTAACAGTGTATGAAATCCCCATCAACAAGGTGGAAAAGCTCGAAAGAGTGATCAGCACACATGTGAAACAGTGGCTTGGACTTCCAGGATGCTTAAGTCCTGTTGGACTGTACGGGAATGGCAAACTGGAATTACCAATTGCAAGTCTTGTGGAAGAATACAAATGCACCAAAGCAAGGTTGGTCATTACCCTCACTGAATCTGAAGATACTGTTATTCGAACAGCAGCCCCCCGTGTGGCAATGGGGAGGAAGTGGACCCTATCTGAAGCCGTTCAGAGTACTAGGTCTGCTCTTCACTTCATGGATGTGGTTGGCCAAGTCCAACATGGGAGAGCCGGTCTCGGGCTCATCCCAAAGGCTCCTCAATGGCACAAGGCAACAGCAGTGCAGAAGAGACGACTCGTGGCGAAGGAGGTAAGGAGACAGGAGGAGGCAAAGCGACACGCCAGAGCCATTTCAATGGCCAAGCAGGGCCAATGGACTAATTGGGAAAGCCTGGAAAAGAGGAAACTCAGTTGGCGTGACATCTGGCAGATGGAGGGATCTCAGCTAAGTTTTGTCATCAGAGCCACTTATGACCTCCTACCAACACCTTAAAACCTGAACCAGTGGGGGGGAGAAGACCCCACTTGCTCTCTTTGTCAAGCACCTGGATCACTAAGGCACATTTTAACAGGATGCACCATGAGCCTCAGCTGGGGATGGTATACTCAGTAGCATAACCAAGTTCTCAGACAGCTGGCATCAATCTTGGAACAGAGGCAAACCACTGTAAACGCTCTCCCACAAACATCGGCAGGAAATGTCCACATTACACGATTTGTACCAGCAGGCCAACCTCCAGAGCACCAAGTAACATCAAAGGACATAAGCATTCTGCATGTTGCTCGGGATTGGAAAATGGGCATGGACTTGGAGAAAAAGCTTGTGTTTCCTCCAGACATTGCGGCTACAACACTCCGGCCAAACATAGTCCTGTGGTCCACAACAGCCAAGCTGGCATATGTTGTGGAATTGACAGTACCATGGGAAGATGGTGTTGAAGAAGCTTATGAGAGGAAAAAGACCAAGTACTCTGAACTGGCAACTGAAGCTGCTCAGAACGGCTGGAAGACCAAGATTTTCCCTGTAGAAGTGGGATGCAGGGGATTTGTTGCTAATCTACGACCAGTCTATTGAAGAAGGTGGGGGTGAGGGGTGTCTCCCTCCAACAAGTAATCAAGTCCTTGTCAAATGCAGCAGAGGAAAGCAGCAATTGGATTTGGATTAAAAGGAAAGACATAAGCTGGGCTGCAAGATGAAGACAGGAGAGTACGGAACTGAGGAGGGTGTATCTGGGACACCCGGTAGCACCGTTGAGCCCTCCGGAGACGTCGTGGGCTTATCAATGAAATGTCAAAGAAGGAGGGTGCCCACCTGATGACCCCGATGATGTAGCTACCCTCCTCGTCACCACTCCAAGCCACTGCCAACATCGAGAGTGCCAACTTTATCATTGGGATTGAAACATCAAGTCCTGGTAGCTCTACTATCTACAATATATTACTCCTTCCACCAAAGTGCATGACCATATAACCATATAACAATTGCAGCACAGAAAGAGGCCATCTCGGCCCTTCTAGTCTGTGCCAAATGCTTATGTCACCTAGTCCCACCGACCTGCACTCAGTCCATAACCCTCCATTCCTTTCCTGTCCATATACACATCCAATTTTACTTTAAATGACAATATCGAACCTGCCTCTACCACTTCTACTAGACACTTCCACTCTCACTGCTGGCCCACTCCCAACAATGGCTGCCCTGCTTGTCCCTTCTGTACTTTTATTTACTTCACAGTGCTCTGTTCCTGCTTGCTCACGTTTTTTTCCACTCAAAAAACTCAAAGCGTTTGTCTTTAAGTGCAGGGTGCTTGCTCAAGGTGCCGAAGCAGTTTTGAGAGCTTCATTACCTCATTAGACAGCCTCCCGCCCGCCTGCCACCAGCCGCCTTAGCCAGGTGCGGCTTGTCATGGGTGGGGTGAGAGGACAAGGTCAGGGCCAGAGGTCCCCATACCGGGGTCGCAGCGGTCGCAGTCTGGAGAGAGCAACCAACCGACCGAGCAGTGCGGCAGGGCACCCGCAACCCCCCCCCCCCACCCCCCCATAGGTAGGTAGGATCTATCGGCTGACAAAAATTTGTTTCAGTAGATCGCAGCGCGGTAGCTGCTCTGCTACTTACGAAACCCTGAGCCCGAATTAGGTCGTATGCGAATATTTTAGCACCAGGTTCCCCACGAACATTCGGTGTGGTAAACAGGTTTAGAGGTGGTGCCCATCTATCCGCGTTCCAGACCAGGATCAACGGCACTTCTCACCGGCCGCGCGAGACCAACCAGTAATCCCTAGCGCGAGGCTGTCACTGCGTTTAGGCGATTGCTGACCTCGCGTGTATTCAAGTTCAACAGTGGCATGACAGGGAATGAGGAAAGGTGCAGCTGACTCATATTGTTTCCTCCCGGCCCGGTGGTTGGGGACCACTGAATTACACTGTGTAATGCTGGGGAGCTACATGCATGCGCACTGGGCAGAAAGAACGGAACTAAAACTCCACAACCCGGAAAATATCTTTCAACAGTATTTGTGTATTTATTTTGCATTTTTTTGGGGATCTACTGGGAAAGTCTCAAAGATCGACCAGTCCATCACAATTGACAGATTGGCGACCACTACTCTAAGGAGATGTCAGTCAATATTAGGAAAATTAAAATCACCCTTCACAACAACCCTATTATTATTGCATAGTTGCAGAATCTGCCTCCATATCTGCTCATTGATGTCTCTGTTGCTATTGTGGGGGAGGGGTCTATGAAAAACACCCAGTAGTTATTGCCCCTTTCCTGTTTCTGTCTTCCACCCATAATGACTTCTTCCTTTTCTGCAGCCAAGATACTATTCTTGATTAGCAATGCCACGCCCCCATCTCTTTTGTCTTCCTTTATGTCCATTTTGAAACATCTAAAGCCCGGCACATTCAGCAACCATTCCTGCCCCTGAGACATCCAAGTCTCTGTAACGGCCACAACGTCATAGTTCCATGTATTGATCCACACCCTAAGTTCATCTGCCTTGTTTATGATACTGCTTGCTTTAAAATAGACACATCTCAAACCATATGGCTGAGTGCATCTCTGCTCTATCATCTGCTTATCCTTCTTCACAAACTCGCTACAAGCTGTCTCTACTTGTGTGCCAAACGCCTCATCTTCTGCCTTTTCACTTCGTCCCCCCTCCCCACAAATCTAGTTTAAACCCTCCTTAATAGCATTAGCAAACCTCCCTCCCAGGATATTGGTTCCCCTCCAGTTCAGGTGTAACCTGTCCCAATTGTACCGGTCACTCCTTCCCCAGAAAAGATTTCAATAATCCAAGAACATGAAACCCTGCCCCCCGCACCAACTCCTCAGCCACTCATTTATCCATGCCATCCTCCTGTCTGACCTTCCCTAGCTTGTGGTACTGAGAGTAATCCGGAGATTACCACCTTCGAGGTCCTGCTCTTCAGCCTCCTTCCTAAGTCCCTAAACTTACTGCACACCTGGAGGCAACACACTTTTCTGGCATCACTTTTGCTGCTGTAGAATCTCCTATCTGTCCCCCTAACTATCGAGCTCCTTATGACTATTGCTCCACTTGACTATACCCTATTCTTCTGAAGCTCAGAGTCGACCACAACGCTATTGATCTGGCTACTGCAGCCTTGTCCAGATAGATCATCCCCCTCAGCAGTATCCAAAAGGGTATACCTGTTGCTGAGAAGAATGGCCACAGGGAGACTCTGCACTGGCTTCCTTCTCCCTTTACCTCTCTCGGTGCTCATCCATCTCCCCATATTCTGCACTCTGGGTGTAGCCACCTGCACAAAAGTCATGTCTATTAAGTGCTCCACTTCCTGGATGATCCTATGTTCATCCAATTTATGCAGTCTTTCATGAGCTGGAGTTGGCTGCACTTCCCGCAGGTGTAGTCATCATGGAGACTATCAGGTTCCATGAATTCCCACATCCCACAGGAAGAGCATTCCACTGCCATATCAGCCATCCTACCTGCACTGTTCAATGGGCAACCAAGCCCAATTCTTCTAGCCTGTATCTTTAGCCTTAGCCCCTTCTCCTCAAAACCTCCTGAGTCAAAGACTGACACTCCCACTCTCACCGCTGGCCCACTCCCAACAATGGCCGCCCTGCTCGTCCCTTCTGTTCTTTTATTTACTTCGCAGTGCTCTGTTCCTGCCATTAATTGGGTCTCTGGAATGTCCGAACGCCCGTGAAGCTCTCCTTTTATACAATCTTCACCAACCTGCAAGTAAACTCCTCGAAGTGCTATGTTCCCACTACTGATTGGGTCTCCGGAATCACTACAGTTTAGCAGTATTATGAGCACTATGTCCACTTTACACTAAAACTGACTTCTTTTTGTTGTAATTGTGTCTTTCTTGTAAAAATTGTGCATAATTTATGTCTTTTTCTTGTGAATGCTATTGATATGATGCTATGTGTTTATGATGCTGCTGCAAATAAGTTTCTCCTTGCACCTGTATATACATGTACATGTGCATACAACAATCAACTCAACTTCGACTTTGGTCTATCACAAGTATGAGAGCAGTTAATTGTGTCACAGATCATATAGCCTCAGAGTGCCAAACTAAAAATAGAAGCGCATGCTAGAATAATGTCAGACAAATAGGTTCCCAATTTAAGGGTGACACTTAAAACAGAAAGGCAGGTTGAGAGCTATACCATAATGATGGTGAAGAGCAGCATAAGGATCAAGATTTTAATAACATGTAGTATATGACTTCATCACCAATAATGAAGAATGCAGAAATATTAAACTTGTACTGAAATGTGTAAGCTCAATGTCAAGATATTGACATTAACATCAATGCAGTTGCTGAGAGCTGACTTCTTGATGTGAGCAAAGATATGTACATGAAGAAATTAATACCGAATCTTAGGTATTCTGGCAACTCTAAGTTAGATATCATGTGCAATTTATTATTATGGTTAGAAGTTGAAGCTGCCAATCACAGAAGATGACCAAACAAACAGGCTAATCCTAATGGGAAAAGATTTCTTTGTTGAAATAAAAGTGGATTGGTAGAATGAATTTAGTGTGAGGAATGTGCAACCAACAGAATCAGAATCATAATCAGAATCAGATGTAATATCACTGGCATATGTCATGAAATTGCTGTATTTGTGGCAGCAGTACAGTGAGATATGACAGCATGATAGAGAGAAAAAAATTGTGAATTACAGTAATTACAGTATATATATTAAATAGTTAAATAAGTAGTGTAAAAATAGAAAAAAAATTAAAAGGTTCAATGTCCAATCAGAAATCAGATAGCAGAAACCATGAAGTTGTTCCTGAATCTTTTGAGTGTGTGCCTTCAGGCTCCTGTATCTCCTTCTTGATAGTAGCAATGACAACAGGGCATGTCCTGGATAATGGGGGTCCTTCATGATGGTGCTGCCTTTTTGAGGACTCACTCCTTGAAGGTGTTCTGGATACTACGGAGGCTAATGCCTATGATGGAGCTGACTAAGTTTACAACTCCCTGCAGCTTATTTCAATCCTATGCAGTAGACGCCACCCCTCACCCATGCCAGATGGTGATGTAACCAGTTAGAATGCTTTTCATAGTACATCTGCAGAAATTTTGCAAGAGCCTTTGGTGACATACCAAATCTTCTCAAACTCCTGATGAAATGTAGCTGCTGTCATGCCTTCTTTGTAACTGCATGACTGATTGGCAAAACCCATTCTTTTGGTGTTTGAAGCAGACAAGAATTTCAGTTTTCAGCTTCGCAGTTATCATAAGGTAACTTTCAATGAAGTTGTGAACACTAAACAATTACCATTACCTACAACTCGGGACATATTCACTGAATTGATAATTGCTAAGGTCTTTACCAAGTAAGATCCATCATACAGAACATACAAGCAAAAGTAAATGTAGCTAAAGAAATGCAATATGGTCCAGAAATCAATATCCAACAAGAGCTGCTTATGACGTGGTCTTCACCTAAAATATTTCAATCCCATATGGACAGAATTTTAAAAAGAGCATAGCACTGTCTATGTAAACAACCAATGTTTGATCCCAATTGCTACAGCAAAGGAAAATCTCAGAAACTTCAACTCCTAGAAGAATAAATGCAAATAGTGTGTGCAAATAAACTGTTTACAAGTAATTAAAGAGAAAGCTAAGAAGGCTAAAAACCTGGGAACATCATAGAACCAATCTTTCCTAAAACGAACAAAGAACATGAATGACACACAAATAGAAAATGAGATATTGGAAATCATATTATAGGAGCAAAGATTTCATCATTTCTTGCTTAACCTTATACATTGGTCACTAACAACAAATTCCTTCTTGGACCCAAGCCCATCATTTGCACAATAGCTGCCTCAAGAATGCAGAAATAGGTACCATCCCAAACCACCTTCACTATGAAATTGAATACCAAGCATCCAAATAGAATGCCACAGCAAATGCATTATCAACAGTGCTATAAAGAGACACTAAGAATGCAGTTTTCACTTTACAGACAATGCAGAATGATTTTTCGTTTCAAAGTGGTGGAGATAGTGAGAATGACACAGAAGGGTTTTTTTTCTGAAGCAAATGCATGAATATACTTTAAGTACCTGTGCTGATTCAGACAGATATGAATGAGAATATAAATCCTTTCAATCAAAGAAGCCATTAGTATTCCATAAATCAGGGCTGCCGTAGATGAATTAAGTAGTTATACTCTGAGGTGAATCAGTATGAATAACCCACAAAACATTTGGATATTGTTAACATGAAGCTCATAGCTCATAGCCTTGTCTATCCTTCCAGCAGAGGCAAGGATAGGTAACAGCATGCTAGCAAGTTGGCAGTCTGCAGTGAAAGGGTGAGCAGCTTCAAGTTCCTGGGTGTCAACATTTTAGATCAATCATGAAAATGGCATGATAACAGCTATACTTCATTAAGAGTTTGTTGAGATTTGGTATGTCAACAAAGACTCTGGCAAATTTCTACAGATGTACCATGGAGACCATTATGACTGGCAGCATAACCCTCTGATATGAAGGCCCCAATAAATAGGTCAAAAAAGCTGCAGAGGGCTGTAGGCTCAGCAGTTCCATCATGAACATTGGTCTCCCTACCATCAAGGAAAGCTTCAAAAGGTGGTGCCTCAAGAAGGCAACACCCATCATTAAGGGCATCTGTTACATCCCCCGTGGGTATCTTGTGACTATCTTATGACCATGATGTAATTGACTATCTGGTGAGCATGATGTAATGGTCTTATGATGGTGGGGTGATGTATTTTCCCGCCAGTGTGAGGTCACGTGATGACCTGTTCTCAACAGGTATAAATCTGGAAAGCCTGCTGTGACACAGGAGATTTTGTTGGGACGTCATTTAAGTCGTCCGTTACTCCGTTATGCTGCGTATTTTGTTTCATGATGCAGTTTTGCTTTAAAGAGGAGTTTTAATTCTTACTGTAAGGTACATTGTCGTTGTGCTGGCAGTTTTGAAAATGTTTGATGTATCTTCGATTTAATTTTAAAGTCTAAATATTGGAGAGTGAAGATTTACCGAAGTACGGGAACCCGAAGGATCGAGTAAAGTTGGTGTCGTTGGCGGTTTAATACAGGATCAACCTTATTGGATCTTCTTTCCGGAAATAGTAACCTGCATCCGAGATAGCCCTTGCATTGTAAGAGCAAAAAGGGTTGGGCGCAGTGTTATTTACCAAGGAAAAGGTCAGTTCCTTCAACCCGTCACACAAAATGCTGGCGGAACACAGCAGGCCAGGCAGCATCTATAGGGAGAAGCGCTGTCGACATTTCGGGCCGAAACATTGTTTGTTCCTTCATCGTGAATCCTTCGGGCAAGGCATATTTCGGCTGGGATCAGCAGTAACGTCACGTCGTCAAGGAATTCGTTACTTCAGGAAAGTATCTCCTAATTGATTGTATAAATCATTTGGACTTTCGCATTTATCGCTTTAAGATCTGTTTTGAGTTGCTGTATAACTTCCGGTTAAGTTAGTCGTTTGTTTACTTTTCATTTTTATTGAGCAGAGTTTAAATAAATGTTTATTTGTTTATAAAAAAAACCTGTCTCAATTCTATATTCATTGTTGCCGTATCGTAACACATCCAAGACATGCCCTCTTCTCATTGCTACCATCAGGCTAGTGGTATAGGAAACTGAACACCAGATTTTTGAATGGGACATGAACCTCCTTATTTTGCTCTCTTTTGCATTATTTGTTGATTTTTAAAAAATATTTCTTGTTGCAACTTACAGTAATTTTGTATTGATTGCACTGAGCCGCTGCAGCAAAACATAAATTTCGTGACATATGTCAGTGATAAGAAACCTGATTCTGACTGCAGATCACAGCACCAAAACACACACTGAACATAAAAGAGGACCACAAAACTAACTAATGCTCCACATAAAAAATTGCAAAAAAATCATGGATAATCTACTGATACTTTCACAAGAACCAAGGCAACCATGTAGGGTCAGACTCTACCAATATTTGCAGTACAGAAGAAATCGCATCCACATTTGCAAATTGTAATATTTCCAATGAGGTTTTGTCAGATGACAGTCTGCAATTTAAACAGTCATTTAAACTTGAACAATTTATGAACTGAGATTAAACTTTGATTTATATGTTCCTTTCATCCAGCATCAGAAAGAGGAACTAAGATATCAGTAAATAATTGAAAAAAAATACAAGTCAACCAAGTAGGAAAAGCAGATGAGCTCAGGTCATGAATCAACACCTGGAATTATGATATTGTAGCTATTAGTGAGACTAGGCTACAGGAGAGGCAGGACTGGCAGGTCAATAATCCAGGGTTTCACTGTTTTTGACATAACAGACGGAGGGATTAAAGGAGGAGGGGTGGCTTTACAAGTCAGAGAACGAGTGTAGTGGATATGATTAAAGCATAAAAGTCGGTGGATGTTCTTATCTTTGTAATTTAAGTTTTGGCTCCGACAAATCAGGTAGGGCATTCCTTTCTTAATTAAAGTGGCTGGAGTGTCTGTCAAATTGATTGTACTTTTGTATCAATAGTCCACTTACTTGACTGGAATATCTATTTTGTTTGAGGTGATTAAGTGGTCTTTGTCTTGGACTATCACTTGCTAAACATGTGACTGTGGGGGTTAGCTAGAAATTGTTCTCTGCATACGTGACAAAGATGGAATAAAAACCCTGTATCTCTGTGCTTCGACAGAGGGACCTCCATGGCTGTGGGAATGCAGAAGGGAGTTCTTTCTTGTAGCTTGCTACTAATAAAGATGGAAGAGAATCAACTGTGGTACTTGTTTCATTACATCGGGTTGATTACCATTGACAGATAGAGGGGAACAGGTGGATGTTGTACACTTGCATTTCCAGAAGGCGTTCTGGCAAAGAGACTTATAAATAAGATATGGATACATGAAGTTGGAGGAAGTGTATTGTCATGGATAGTGGATTGGTTAACTGATAGAAGGCAGAGAGTTGGTATAAATGGGTATTTCTCCGGTTGGTGAGTGGGATGCTGCAGGGGTCGGTGCTGGGCCCACAGCTGTTTACCATTTGTACTGATGATTTGGAAGAGGGGACTGAGTGTAGCATAGCAAAATTTGCTGATGACACTAAACTGAGTAGAAAAACCAGTTGTACAGAGGATGTGGAGAGTCTGCAGAGGGATATAGATAGGTTAAGTGAGTGGGCCAAGGTCAGGCAGATGGAATACAACGTTGGTAAATGTGAGATCATCCACTTTGGAAGGAATAGTAGAAGAGCAGATTATTATTTAAATGGTGAAAGATTGCAGCATGCTGTTGTGCAGAGGGACTTGGGAATGCTTGTTCATGAATCGCAAAAGTTTGGCTTGCAGGTACAACAGGTTATTAAGAAGGCAAACAGAATGTTGGCTTTCATTGCTAGAGGGATTGAATTCAAGAGCAGGGAGGTCATGCTGCAACTATACAGGGTACTGGTGAGGCCACACCTGGAGTACTGTGTGCAATTCTGGTCTCCATACTTAAGGAAGGATATACTGGCTTTGGAGGCAATGCAGAGGAGATTCACCAGGTTGATTCCAGGGCTGAAGGGGTTAACCTATGAGGAGAGATTGAGTCACCTGGGACTACACTCTCTGGAATTCAGAAGAACGAGAGGGGATTCTATCAAAACAGAAAATTTTGAAAGGGATAGATAAGATAGAAGTAGAAAAGTTGTTTCCGTTGGTAGGTGAAACTAGAACTAGGGACATTGCCTCAAGATTCAGGAGAATTAGGACGGAGATGAGGAGAAACTGTTTTTCCCAGAGAGTGGTGAATCTGTGTAATTCTCTGCCCGGGGAAGCAGTTGAGGCTTCTTAACGAAATACAGTATATTTAAGATACAGTTAGATAGGTTTTTAAATAGTAGGGGAATTAAGGGTTATGGGGAAAAGGCAGGTAGATGGAGATGTTACAGACAGATCAGCCATGATCTTACTGAATGGTGGGGCAGGCTCGATAGGCTGGATGGCCTACTCCTGCTCCTATTTCTTATGTTCTTATGCACTCAGGAGATGGACACAGAGTCTACAGAAGTGAGGCTATGTGGCATCAACTTCATGGACACTGTATAGATTACAGAAGAGGAGGTGTTTGCTATCCTGAGGTAAATCTGGGTGATTAAATCTCCAGGACCTGACAAGGTGTTCCCTCGGACCCCGCAGGAGTCAAGTGCAAAAATTGCCAGGGTGCTAGCAGAGATATTTAAATCATCCTTAGCAACAGAAGAGCTACCAGAGGATTGGAGGATAGCCAATGTTCTGCTGTTTAAGAAAGGTTCCAAACAGAAATCAGGAACTTATAGGCCTATGAGTCTGACATCAATTGTGGGAAAGTTATTGGATAGTATTTAAAGGGACTGAATATATAAGTATTTGGATAGACATGGACTGATTAAGGATAGTCAGCATGGCTTTGAGTGTGGTAGGTCTTGTCAATCAATTATAGAATTTTTTAAGGATGTTACCAGGAAAGTGGATGAAGGCAAGGCAGTGGATATTGGTTACATGGATTTTAGCAAGGCATTTGACAAGGTCCCACATGGGAGGATGGTCAAGAAGGTTCAGTCACTCGGCATTCCAGATAAGATAGTAAATTGGATTAAAGCATTGGCTTTGTGGGAGAAGCCAAAGAGTGTTGGTAGATAGTTGCCTGTGACTAGCGGTGTGCCTCAGGGATCAGTGCTGGCTCCTTTGGTGTTCATGATCTATATCAATGATTTGGATGATAATGAGGTTAAGTGGATCAGCAAATACGCGGATGATACCAAGATTGGGAAGGTAGTGGACAGCCTCAAAGGCTATCATGGCTTGCAGAGAGATCTGCATCAACTGGAAAAATTGATTGAAAAATGGCAGATGGAATTTACTGCAGACAAGTGCAAGGTTTTGCTCTTCAATAGGACCAACCAGGGTAGGTCTTATACAGTGAACGGTAGGGCACTGAGAAGTGTAGGGATCTAGGAATACAGGTCAGTAATTCAATGGAAGGTGGATCAAAGGTAGATAGGGTCATAAAGAAAGCTTTTGGCACTTTGGCCTTCATAAAGCAAAGGATTGAGTACAGGAATGGGATTTAATGCGGAAGTTGTGTAAGAAACTGGTGAGGCCTAATTTGGAGTCTTGTAAACAAGAGAAGATTTGTAGATGCTGGAAATCCAAGCAACAAACACAAAATACTGGAGGAACTCAGCAGGTCAGGCAGCACTGGTGAGTACAGTCAGTGTTTCAGGCTGAAACCCTTCAGCAAGACTGGTGAATGGTTTCAGCCCGAAATGTTGACTATACTCTTTCCCATAGATGTGGCCTGGCTTGGAGTATTGTATACAGTTTTGGTCACCTACCTACAGGAAAGATGTAAACAAGTTTGAAAGAGTACTGAAAAAATTTTCATGGATGGTGCTGGGTCTGGAGGACCTGAGTTATAAGGGAAGTTTGAAAAGGTTAGGACTGTATTCCTCAGAACACAGAAGATTGAGAAGAGATTTGATAACAGTGTACAAAATTATGAGGGGTATAAATAGAGTAAATATAAGCAGGTTTTTTTTACCACTGAGGTTGGGTAGGACTACAACTAAAGGTCATGGGTTAAGGGTGAAATGTGAAAAGTTTAAGGGAAACATGAGGGAAAGCTTCTTCACACAGATGGTCATGAGTGTGTGGAATGAGCTGCAGCACCAGTGGTCTATGTGAGCTCAATTTCAACGTTTAAGCAAAGTTTGGATAGGTACATGGATAGTGCAGGTGCAGATCGATGGGATTTGTCAGTTTAAATTGTTTTGGCATGGACTAGATGGACCAAAGGGCATGTTTCTATGCTGTATTTCTCAATGACTCGATGAACAGATCAGGTTAAGAATCATATTTCAGTTTTTGTTATCAGCTTCAGATCAATGTTGCACTCCATTGAAGAATGAATTCACTGCTGAATAAATACAGATGCAGAGAAGACTCAGGTTTTACTTAAGTCTGTTAAAGTCAGATCTAGAAGGGAAAGCAGAATAAATGCAGTTGAAACAAGGCAAATGTCTTAACACATAATTTCAGAGGAAGGAGATCAGATTGCATGATAAGGATAGTGTGTGATGATACCACTCAGTAGAACAGAAAAAAATGGAACGTTTGTGGAAATTTAACTTTCCAAGAAATCACCTTAAAACCTGTCAGAAAAGTTCAATTCAGTTGGACCATTTGATCTTATCACAAGATGCTCAAAAGAGTAGAGGAGAAGAATAAATTTGAAAATACTGTACTCTCAGAAGAAAGATTGACACAGAACACAATTGAAGGGAAACACAAAGTGATACCTTTCAGTACTATCCTCATATAGAGCAAAACCACATGCTAAGTAGTATTCACAACTCATTGGACAATCTCTGATTTCATTATTTTAAATGTTCCATTACCTTAACAACCATAAAAACATTGTAAAATACAACTTTGTAGAAAAATCAAGACATTAGCGTTCAAGTGCTATATTAATTAACTTAACTAAGATTTATGTAACTTTAATGTAAACCTCATTCAATTTTTAACCTACCTCTCATGACATCTAACAAACTTCCATTTAGCTGCGTCATAAATACTCCATAATAAAATTTCACTCTCACATACCATTCATCCACAGGAAATATATCTATCACGAAAAACAATAAGTTGTTATTTCATATGAGCTTTGTTTGTTTGTACCTTGGCCCCAGAGGAACGCATTCACTGTGTCTATTAAGGTTGAATGATAATTAAACTTGATCTGATTTGACTTGAGAAAAGCAACCTGAAAACCTTATAAATAAATTAAGTTGAGAACCAGAATTGAAAATACACTCTTTTTTCAATTATTATGGGTATATTTCATGAATTCATTGAACCAACATGGCTGAAATCAGAAATATCATTGTGAGAATGGATTGTGATCATTCAGATGAAAGACCGTCAATCTGAAATGCCAGTATTGTTCTCTCTTTGTGGATCCTACCCACCCTACTGAGGATTTTCAGCACTTTCTATTCAACTTCAGATTTTCATATTTGCTTTTGAAAGAAAATACTGCAATTGGTTCTACTGAAAAGTAGTCGTTAGAGCATCCAACAGCATGGAAAGAAAGTATCAAAATAATGGCAGACGTAACAGTCACAAACCTTCATTAGACAGAACATTTAACATTTCAACAATAAACCATAAGACATTGGAGCAGAATTAGGCCATCTGGCTCATCATCTCCAGATGCAGCCATTTCTGGAATGCAGGTCTTTTGTATCAAAACTGGGGTACCTCTGGCCTAGGGGCTTCACTGCATCCAGTGCTCTTGAGACTTTTTAAATATCACATGGTCTGTATGATGCTGGCAGTGTTCGGACTCAAGGATTGTTGACGTTCATTCAATCATTGCTGATCCTTCTTTCCCCTCCTCAGCCCCACTCCCTGGCCTTCTCCCCGTAACCTGATACCACGTTCAATCAAGAACCTTTCAAGCTCTGCCTTACATACACCCAACAACCTGGTCTACACAACTGTCCGTAGTAACAAATTCCGCAAATTCACCACCCTCTGGCTATAGAAATTTCTTTGCACCTTTGTTTTAAATGGATGCCCTTCTATCCTGAGGCTGTGCCTTCTTGTCCTTGACTCCCCCACAATAGGAAACATCCTTTCCATAACTACTCTGTCTAGGAATTTCATCATTCAAAAGGTTTCAATGAAATTTCCACTCATCCTTCTAAATTCCTGTGAGTACAGCCCCAGACTTATTAAACATTTCTCGTATGATAACTCTTTAATTCCCTGAATCACCCTTGTAAACTTCCTCTGAAACCTCTCCAATGCCAGCACATCTTGTCTTAGATGAGGAGCCCAAAACTGTTCACAATACTCAAGCTGAGGCCTCACCAGTGCCTTATAAAGCCTCAGCATCACATTCTTGCTCTTGTATTCTAGACCTCTTGAAAGGAATGCTAATATTGTACTTGCCTTCCTCACCACCGACTCTACCTGCAAGTTAACCTTAGAATGTTCTGCATAAAGAATCCCAAGTCCTTTTGCATCTCAGATTTTTGGATTTCCTATGCATTTAGAAAATAGTCTACATACAGTACTTATTTCCACTACCAAAGTGCATGACCATGCATTTTCCAACATTGTATTTTATTTGCCACTCTCTTGCCCATTCTCCTGATCTGTCCAAGTCCTTCTGTAGCCTATCTGTTTCCTCAATGCTACCTGCCCCTCCATCAATCTTTGTATCATCTGCAAACCTGGCAACAAAGTTGTTTATTCCATCATCTAAATCATTGATATACAGCATAAAAATAAATTGTCCCAACACTGACCTCTGCAGAACACCACTAGTCAGTGGCAGCCAACCAGACAAGGATCCCTTTATTCCCACTCACTGCCTCCTACCAATCAGCCAATGCTCTAATCATGCCAGTAACATTCTTGTAATACCACGGGCTCTTAACTTGATAAGAAGCTTCACGTGTGGCACCTTGTCAAAGGCCTTCTGAAAGTCTGAATATACAACATCCACTACATCTCTCTTATCTATCCTATATGTAATCTCCTCAAAGAGTTCCAACAGGTTCGTCAGGCAAGATTTTCCCTTAAGGAAACCATGCTGACTTTGTCCTATCTTGACCTGTGTCACCAAGTACTCCATAACCTCATCCTTAACAATTGACTCCAACATATTCCCATCCACTGAGGTCAGACTAACCTATATTTTTCTGTATGGACTATATTTTTCTTTCTACTGTTTACCTCCTTTCTAAAAGAGTGGAGTGATATTTGCAATTTTCCAGTCCTCGGGCACCATGCCATAGTCCAATGATTTTTGAAAGATCATTACTAATGCCTCCACAATCTCTACCACTACATCTTTCAGAACCCTAGCGTGCATTTCAGCTGGTCCAAGTGACTTATGTACCCTTAGGAGTTTCAGCTTTGTGAGCACCTTCTCCCTTGTATTAGTAACTGCACTCATTTCTCTTCCCTCACACCTTTCAACATCTGGCACGCTACTAATGTCTTCCACAGTGAAGAATGATACAAAATACTCATTTAGTTCATCTGCCATCTCCTTGTCCCTATTTTTAGTGGTCCTATATCCACTCTCATTTCTCTTATTTTTTACATACTTAAAATAGCTTTCACTATCCACTTTAATACTGTTTGCTAGCTTGCTTTCACATTTCATCTTGCCCTCATTATTCTTTTAGTTGCTCTCTGTAGGTTTTTAAAAGCTTCCCAATCCTCTATCTTCCCACTAATTTTTTCTTTGTTGTATGCCCTCTCTTTTGCTTTTAAATTAGCTTTGACTTCCCTTGTCAGCTACAGTTGTACTATTTAGCCATTTGAGTATTTCTTCATTTTGGAATACATATTTCCTGCACCTTCCTCATTTGCCCCAGAAACTCATGCCATTGCTGCTCTGCTGTCATCCTTGTCAGCATCTCCTTCCAAATTACTTTGGCCACCTCCTCTCTCATACCACTATAATTTCCTTTACTCTAATGAAATACTGCTACATCAGACGTTACTTTCTGCCTATCAAATTTTAAATTGAACTCAATCATATTTTGATCACTGGCTCCTAAGGGTTCTTTTACTTTAAGCTCACTAATCGCCTCTTGTTCATTACATAACACCCAATCTAGTATAGCTCATCCCCTAGTAGGCTCAATGAAAATGACAAACCGCTCTAAAAAGCCATCTTGTAGGCATTCAACAAATTAATTCTCTTGAGATCCATGACCAGCTTGAATGTCCCACCTACCTGCAGGTTAACATCTCCAATGACTATCATAACATTGCCCTTTAGATACACCTATTCTATTTCCCGTTATAATCTGTGGTCCACATTCCAGCTGTTGTTGGAAGGCCTGTATATAACTGCCATCAGGGTCCTTTTACCCTTGCTGTTTCTTAACTGAACCCACAAGGATTCAATGTCTTCCGACTCTATGTCACATCCTTCTACTGATTTAATGCCATTCTTTACCAAAGGAGCTTTGCCATCCCCTCTGCCTACCTTCCTATCCCTCCAATACAACTTGTAACCTTGGAAATTCAGCTCCCAACTACAACCATCTTTCAGCCATGATTCAGTGCTGGTTACAACATTATACCTGGCAATCTGTAATAGTGCAGCAAAATCATCCACCTTATTTCTTATACTCTGGATTGAGATTTTGAATACTGTATTTGATACCCTTCTTGATTCTGCATCCCTAATGCACTGATACTCACCCTGCTGGCTGCAAATTTGGCCTATCATCTGCCTGCCCTTCCTGACAGTCAGACTGCATGTGATATTTGTTTTACCATCTGTCCTATTCTGAGTCCCTTCACTCAGGTTCCCACCACCCTGACAAATTAGTTGAGCCCTCTCCCACAGCTCTAACAAACCTGCCCATGAATATATTGTTTCCCTTTGGGCTCAGGTGCAAGCCGTCACTTATGTACAGGTCATACCTCCCCCAGAAGAGATCCCAATGATCCAATAACCTGAAGCACTGCCCCCTACACCAGCTTGTCAGCCACACTTTTATCTGCCAAATCATCCTGTTTCTACCCTCATTGGCACATGGCACAGGTAGCAATCCAGAAATCACTACCCTAGAGGTCATCTTTCCCAGCTTTATGCCTAGCCCTTAGATTCTCTCTTCAGGACCATTCTCTCTTTGCTATTCCTTCCTACGTTATTGGTACCAATACATACCAAGACATCTGGCTGCTCTCCCTCCCCCTCCAAAATGCTGTGGACACATTCAAAAACATTCCTGACCCTGGCAGCTGGTAGGCAACAAACCACTTGGGTGTCCCGTTCATGTCTACAGAATCTCCTGTCTGTTCTTCTGACCACTGAGTGCCTATCACTACCACTCTCTTCAAAGGGCTAAAGAACATTGTTTGGTAAGAAAAGTACTGCTTTTGAGCTCTGTCATACTGGGCCTAGAAATGGTTGATTCAGGTTGAAACTGAATAAACGGGGGGGAAAAATAAAAAATCGATAAACTTAATTCTATCACTAAAGATGCATGAATCCATCATTGTCCCCAAATTACCTGTTTCTTGTGCAATTGTTTTCCTTGAGATTCTCAGCTGCCATGCAGACATATCATGTGCCTAGATAAAATTGTTAATAACATAAATACAAACTAGTACTATAACTTCAATAAGAAATGTTGATTAAGTACATTATAATATAACTAAATTTTAGGAAATGAATGGACTAATTTTAAATAAGAACAGCAGACTATGCTAGAAATTTTAGTAGATACATGGAAGGCAAAAGTAATTGGTACTTCAAAGTTTTCAGGTCATACAATAGATGCACCACAACTGTATCTGAATATTATACAAATGGAATGGTTGACTTAAAGTTTGCGATCCATCTTAAGAAACCAGAAATACTGTATACAGTTGTAAAACGAATGGATAATAACAAAGCTGGTTTCATTGCAAAAGGACAAACTATACCAGAATCTTTCAACTTAGTGATAAAATTCAGTTTATAGATTTTTTCCCTTGCTTATTCTGTTTCCCATCTGAATTTAAATTTCTTTAGATTAAGAAACAGGTGTCAAACATTCAAATGTGTCAAACAAGGATCAGCTATAGGATCGAGGTTCAATTTCTGCTGCTGTCTGCAAGGAGTTCATACATGCTCACGTGTCTGCACGGGTTTCCTCCAGGAGCTCTGATTTCCTCCACATTCCAAACTTGTACGAATAGGATTAGTGAGTTGTGGGCATGCTATGTTGGTGCTGCGAGCGTGGCAACACTTGCAAAATGCTCAGCAGAATCCACATTGATTGATTGATTTAAACGTAAAATGACAAATTCCTTTGTATGTTTCGATGTACATTGAAAAATAAAGCTAATCTTTAGATAGAGTAACATCATTGTTGACACAGTCATAGGCTGAGGAAGATGTTCCTGTGCTGTACTGATGTGCTTTAAATCCTGAATCATGCATATACATATAACACACAGCTCCAAATGTGTAGTAAGCTTACCCTAATTCAGTGAGCTGGCTGTGACATGATTTTGACTGGGAAGGCTAGAAGATAGATGAAACTAAGAAATATTTAAGTCTATGAAGTTTTTCAGTCATCCAGGTCATTGTAATCAAGCAGTATTAAATCAAGGCAACTGGACTTGTGTTGTCTAGAAAGCGTTTTGCCACTCATCCGAGATGCTTCTTCAGCTCTGATCCATGGTGGGTAATTTTCCGGATTATAAACTCCGTGAATTGTTTAAAGGTAGAGCAATCACTTGAGGGTCTTTAAGAGTCGTAGAGGTAAGGAGAGGGTAATTAGTCTTATCTTTGCATGAATGGAGGTGTGAACTGTTATGGAGATGCTGGGGTAGAGATGTAAGTAGCTGATAGGTGGTGTCGTACCCCATCCCCTATGTTCAGGGATGGGTTTTCCAGTTTGACAAAGATGACTTTTTAACCCCTCTTTCAAACTACCTGCCCTCCCTGTCCAAAATGTGCACATTATTAACAAAGGACTGTCCCTTGTCCTTTAGGTGTACAGTAGATATACAGCCGAGAATTGACATGTGATGTTTGCCCTCCTATGTTGGGCCATCCATTTGTAAAGTGGTTGTTTTGTCTCACTGATATACAGATCTGTGCAGTTTTCATTGCATTAAATAGCATACACAATATTGCTCTGTTTATGTTTGGGTGGAGGATCCTTGGGGTGGATGAGCTTCTGTCTGAGTATGTTTGTAGGTTTCAAGAACACTGGTATTTGGTGTTTGTTGAAAATCCTTCTGATTTCTCTGAAACTCCAGCTACATATGGGATGAGAAACTCAGGAGGATTTTCAACAAACACCAAATACCTGTGTGTATACAAATATAAGAGGACTAACACCTCAGGGTCAAGTCTCAGTGAATATCTACATCTAAAGGACGAGACACTCCTTTGATGATAAAAATGTGCACATTTTGGACAGGGAGGACAGGTGGTTTGAAAGAGGGGTTAAAGAGGCCATCTTTGTCAAACTGGAAAACACATCCCTGAACAGAGGGGGTGGGGTACGAGATAACCTCTCAGATACTTACAATGCAGTTCTAACATCTCCATCCTGGCATTTCTACAACAGCTCACATCTCCATTCATGCAAAGACTAATGACCTTCTCTTTACCTCTACGACTCTTAATGACCCTCATTTGATCGCTATACCTTCTAACAACTCAGAGTTTATAAGCCGGAAAACTAACCAGCTTGGATCAGAACTGAAGAAGCCTGTTGGATGAGTAGTGAAATGTCTTCCGGACAACACAGCAAGTCCAGTTGTTTTGATTTACTACTGCTTGATAAGAAATATTTAGTTCTCAGGGCTACACAAGTCATCTAACACTACCATCTAAAATTTGAAATTTGAGAAATTTTGAAAGAGTGAAGGAAATTTATGCAGCTTTATCTGTAGGTAAAATAGCTGGAACCTTTGCAAACTCTGAAGTACAATGGATTCAATGTACACAGCAGATATTGTTCAGATTATCTGTTCTTCAGATTAGGTCTAAATGTGAAATTAATTGAGCAATATATATGAGAAAATGAATGCAATGAAAAATTAAACATTAGAAATTTTACATTAATTTTGTTTGACAAATACAACTTATTCTGTGAAATCATTTTTGCCAATAAGACTACTGCTTCTAAAACGCCATAAAGATATACTATACATACATATGTGCAATAGAGTCTTACCAAGGTAAACTGGGCGAAAAATTTGAAAGATCTGTTGTATATCTCTAAATCTGGAACCATTCCAACACTTGCATAGAGAGGCACAGGGTTCTCCAAAAACTCTTTGTTATGCTTTTCCATGAAGTACATCTTGCAGTTGACATACTGAAAAAATGCAATTCTAGTATTCATATCTTTCAACTGAATTAAAGTGCAAAAGAATTTTCAAGAATACTAATAATCAGGAGGATGAAATTGGCATATTGACAGACTGAGAGATGAACGACCATAAGATATAGGAGCAGAATTAGGTCATATGGCCCATCAAGACTGCTTTACCATTCAGTCAATGCTGATTTTTCTTCAACCCCATAGCCATATATTATTATTTAATTTAAGAATGAAGTAGCCATGCCTACCTGCAACAGGACTCGGACATGGGCTGATGAGAGGTAAATAACAATCACATGACATAAGCTTTAGCAAATTGGTCATCTCAAATAAGACGGATGTGAACATACTCTCAACATACAACAATCTTTACTGTGTCCCCAACCATCATTATTGAGTGTGGGGAATAAGATCCACCATAACTTGAAACTTAACTGGACCTGTCACATAGATATTACAGCTATCCTGTAGTGAATGGCTCATCTGCTGATTTCACAAAGCCATTCCACTAGACACGTCTAATGTACTTGATTCAATTCAATCTGTAACTCTTTAGCAAAAGAAGTCATCTATGCCTTACAACACATTCCAAACTTCTAACCTCTACCACAAATAAGGAAAGAGATTTTTAAGAACAATGCTATCTGCGAGTTTCTCCTTAATTATACAACATCCTAATTTGAAACTGTATCTTTGTTCCTTCAAGATTGCCAGGTCTAAAATCCTGAATTCCCTAGCCAACAGCTGTGCATTTAGCAACACTTTCTCAAAGGCAACAATAAACTCTATCCCTACCAGTGATACCAATCTTCAATAATCTTTATCTACAGAAATACTGTAGTGTAAGAGGACCAGAAAAAAAGTAATTTGATATCAAATATGAGACCATAAGATACAGGAGCAGAAGTAGTCCATTTGGCCCATCAACTCTGCTCTGCCATTCAATCATGGGCTGATCCACTTCATCCAATCACCCCCACTCCCCTGCCTTCTCCCCATACCCTTTGATTTTTTTCGGAGAAGGACTTCTGAGAATCGGAGCAAGAGTGAGGTGGAAGCCATTTTGAATTTTACCGGTTTTCATCGGAGTTGAGACGTCGGGCAGTGAAGTGTGGGAGATTTAAAAGGAACACAGCCCGATACAGCGGGCAGCGTCGTTGCGGGCAGTGGAGTGAGCCGGGAGTAGAGTGAAGGCTTAAGGGCTTTGGCTCAACGGGCTTCGGCGGAACCGGGCAAGGTGAGGAAGACCGGAGCTGCAGAGCTCTCACAGCTAGTTGCTTGGTAAGTAGTCCTGCTTCCTTTTACACTTATAACTTTAAAAGTATTGTTAAATAGTGTGATAGTTAGCTGTATTGGGGCAAAGGGTTCTTGCATAACTAATACTAGTACATTAAATTAACTATATAGCATGGAGCAGGTGATGTGTTACTGCTGCGAGATGTGGGAACCGGAAGACCCCATTGAGGGTCATGGCGACTACATTTGCAGCAAGTGTTTGTTGCTCGAGGAACTCCAGCTTCATATTGATGAGCTGCAGTCCGAGCTTCAGACACTGCGACACATCAGGGAGGGGGAGAGTTACCTGGACTCTGTGTACCAGGAGATAGCCACACCTAATAGATTAACTAATGTAGATTGCAGTCAAGCACAGGATGGTGTGGCTATGAGTGAGGCAAGTAGGGGAATCCAGGAGGTAGGGCTGGAGGAGATGCAGGCCTTGCTCTTGTCCGATTCGAGACTTTAACTCCCTGTGAGGGCAGGAGCGGGGACTGTGGGGAGGATGAGCAACCTGCCAATAGCACCATGGAGTGGGGGGCCATTCCAGAGGGGGGAGTCAATAGAAATGTTGTAGTAATAGGGGACAGTATCGTCAGGGGGATAGATAGGGTTCTCTGCAACCAAGAGCGAGAGTCCCGAAGGCTATGTTGCCTGCCTGGTGCCAGGGTTAAGGACATCTCTTCTGGGCTGGAGAGAAACTTGCAGTGGGAGGGGGAGGATCCAGTTGTCTTAGTACACGTCAGTACTAATGACATAGATAGGACAAGGAAGAAGGTTCTGTTACAGGAATATGAGCAGCTAGGGGTCAAATTAAAAAACAGAACCTCAAGGGTAATAATCTCTGGATTATTACCTGAGCCACGAGCAAATTTGGCTAGGTTAAATAAAATTAGGGAGTTAAACACGTGGCTCAAAGACTGGTGTGGGAGAAGTGGGTTTTGCTTCTTGGGACACTGGCACCAGTACTGGGACAGGAGAGGAATGTTCCGGAGGGACGGGCTTCACCTGAACCGGGCTGGGGTTAGTGTCCTGGCGAATCATATAACTAGGGCTGCAGAGAGGTCTTTAAACTAACTAGTGGGGGGGAGGATTCTAGAGAGCAAATAATTAAAAAGACAATGGAGAAGGTAATGGATGTAGGTAAAAGTGGAGGAATAAAAAGACAGAGTGTGTCAGGAGGGGAAAGAATGTACGGAGATAAGCGTAAAGTTGTACAAAAGGAAAAGGTAGGAAATAAGTGTCAAACATATTTGAAAGTCCTTTATTTGAATGCACGTAGTATTAGGAATAAAATTGATGAGTTGACGGTACAAATAATTACGTATGGTTATGATATTGTGGCAATTACGGAAACATGGCTACAGGGTGACCAGGACTGGGAATTAAACATACAAGGGTATTCGACAATTAGGAGAGACAGGCAAGAAGGAAAAGGAGGTGGAGTGGCTATGTTAATAAAGCAAGAAATCACTGCAATAAAGCGAAATGATATTGGCTCAAAGGATCAGGATAATGAAACAATTTGGGTAGAAATAAGAAATAGTAAAGGGAAAAAAGCAGAGGTGGGAGTAGTCTATAGGCCTCCAAACAGCTGTAACTCAGTTGGTCGGAGCATAAATCAGGAAATAGTTGGGGCTTGTAATAAGGGAACAGCTATAATTATGGGGGATTTTAACTTTCATATTGACTGGACTAATCAAGTCGGACACGGCAGCCTTGAAGAAGAGTTTATTGAGTGTATTCGGGATGGGTTCCTTGAACAATACATTACTAAGCCGACAAGGGGGCAAGCAGTCTTAGATCTGGTCCTGTGTAATGAGACAGGACTAATAAAAAATGTCCTAGTAAAGGATCCCCTTGGAATGAGTGAACATAACATGGTCGAATTCCATATTCAATTAGAGGATGAGAGGGTTGGATCTCAAACAAGCGTACTGAGCTTAAATAAAGGAGACTATGATGGTATGAGAGCGGAATTGCTTAAGATGGATTGGGAAAATAGATTAAAGGGTAGATCGGTACTTGATCAGTGGTGTATATTTAAGGAGTTATTTTACAACTATCAAGAAAAATATAATCCACTGAAGAAAAAAGGGTGTAAAAGAAAAAATAGTTATCCGTGACTAAGTAAAGAAATAAAGCAAAGTATACGACTAAAAAGAAAGTTATATAAGGTAGCTAAATCTAGTGGGAAGATTGAAGATCGAGAAGCTTTTAAAGATCAGCAGCAAATAACAAAAAGATTGATTAAGAAGGGGAAGATAGATTATGAAAGTAAATTGGCGAAAAACATAAAAGCAGATAGTAAGAGTTTTTATAGTTACATAAAAAGAAAAAGGGTGGCTAAAGTAAATGTTGGTCCCCTAGAAGATGAGACCGGGAAATTAATGGTAGGGGACATGGAGATGGCGGAAACGCTGAACAAATATTTTGTATCAGTTTTTACAGCAGAGGACACTCAAAATATCCCAACACTGGATAAACAGGGGGCTCTAGGGGGAGAGAAGCTAACTACGATTCAAATCACCAAGGAAATGGTACTTGATAAATTAATGGGACTGAAGGTGGATAAATCCCCTGGACTGGATGGCTTGCATCCTAGGGTCTTAAGGGAAGTGGCGGTCGGGATTGTGGATGCATTGGTGATAATTTTTCAAAACTCGCTGGACTCGGCAATGGTCCCGGCAGATTGGAAAAATGCTAATGTAACTCCTTTATTTAAAAAGGG
Source organism: Hemitrygon akajei (assembly GCF_048418815.1). Taxonomy (NCBI): domain Eukaryota; kingdom Metazoa; phylum Chordata; class Chondrichthyes; order Myliobatiformes; family Dasyatidae; genus Hemitrygon; species Hemitrygon akajei. Next base: position 15,460,458 of record NC_133126.1, read on the forward strand.
CAATAGACAGAAGGCTGGGAATTATAGGCCAGTTAGCCTAACATCTGTGGTTGGAAAAATGTTGGAATCGATAATTAAGGAAACAGTAACAGGGCATTTGGATAAACATAGCTTAATAGGACAAAGTCAGCATGGCTTTACAAAAGGGAAGTCATGGTTGACAAATTTGTTGGAGTTCTTTGAGGACATAACATATAGGGTAGATAAAGGGGAACCAGTGGATGTGGTGTATTTGGACTTCCAAAAGGCATTTGACAAGGTGCCACACCAAAGATTATTACTTAAAGTAAAAAATCATGGGATTGGGGATAATATTCTGGCATGGGTGGAGGATTGGCTTTCTAACAGAAAACAGAGAGTTGGGATAAATGGTTTATTCTCAGACTGACAGTTGGTGACTAGTGGTGTTCCGCAGGGGTCGGTGTTGGGATCCCAACTCTTTACAATCTATATTAATGATTTGGAGAAAGGGACTAAGTGCAACGTATCGAAGTTTGCTGATGACGCAAAGATGGGAGGGAGTGTAATGAGTGCGGAGGACATTGAAACCCTGCAGGGGGACATAGATAGGCTGAGTGATTGGGCAGACATTTGGCAGATGAAATATAATACTGACAAGTGTGAGGTCTTGCACTTTGGCAGGAAAAATTATAGAGCAAGTTATTATCTAAATGGAGAGAAACTGGAAAGTGCTTCTGTGCAAAGGGATCTGGGGGTCCTGGTGCAGGAAACACAAAAAGTTAGTATGCAAGTGCAGCAGGTGGTCAAGAAGGCCAATGGAATGCTGGCTTTTATTGCTAGGGGGATGGAGTATAAGAACAGGGAGGTCTTACTGCAGTTGTACCGGGTATTGGTGAGACCACACCTGGAGTACTGCGTGCAGTTCTGGTGTCCATATTTAAGAAAGGACATACTGGCTCTCGAGGCAGTGCAGAGAAGGTTCACTAGGTTAATTCCGGGGATGGGTGGGTTGATGTATGATGAGAGGTTGAGTAGATTGGGACTCTACTCATTGGAGTTCCGAAGAATGAGAGGCGATCTTATTGAAACATATAAGATTGTGAAGGGGCTTGATCGGGTGGATGCGGGGAGAATGTTCCCAATGATGGGTGAAATTAAGACTAGGGGGCATAATCTTAAAATAAGGGGATGCCATTCCAGGACTGAGATGCGGAGAAATTTCTTCACTCAGAGGGTGGTGGGGCTGTGGAATTTACTGCCCCAGATAGCTGTGGAAGCTACTACACTCAATAAATTCAAAACGGAGATAGACATTTTCCTGGATAAAAATGGCATTAGGGGATACGGTGAGTGAGCAGGTAAGTGGACACGAGGCTAGGTTTAGATCAGCCATGTGATCTCCTGGACCAGTTTTCGATAGCCTGGATGGGTCGGAGAGGAATTTTCCAGATTTTTTCTCCTCAGTTGGCAACTCGGTTTTTTTCCCCCGGGTGATCACATGGGTTTGGGCGGGATGAATAATAAAATAAAATGGGAAGCATGGTGTCCTGTTGGTTGGCACTGTTGCCTTGTGGGATTCGGTGAAAACTAGAGTTAAGATTGGATCAGCTATGATCTTGTTGAATGGCGGAGCAGGCTTGAGGGGCCGATTGGCCTACTCCTGCTCCTATCTCTTATGTTCTTATGTATGCCCTGGCCAATCAAGAACTTATCTATCTCTGTCTTAAATACACCCAATGACTTGGCCTCCACAGCCGCTCATGGCAACAAATTCCACAGATCTACCACCCTCTGACTAAAGTAATTTCTCCGCATCTCAGTTCTAAAAGGACATCCTTCAAACCTGAAATTGTACCCTCTTATCCTAGGATCCCCTACCATGGGAAATAACTTTGCCATATCTATTCTGTTCAGACAACATTTGGAATGTTTCTATCAGATCCCCCCCTCATTCTCCTGAACTTCAGGGAATACAGCCAAGAGCTTCCAGACCTTCCTCTTACAGTAACCCTCTCATTCCTGGAATCATTCTTGTGAATCTTCTCTGAACCCTCTACAATATCAGTATATCCTTTCTAAAATAAGGATCCCAAAACTGAACACAATACTCCAAGTCTGGTCTCACAAGTACATAAAGAGCCTCAACATCACATCCTGGCTCTTATATTCTATACCTCTAGAAATGAATGCCAACATTGCATTCACCTTCTTCACAACCGACTCAACCTGCAGGTTAACCTTTAGAGTATCTTACATAAGAATTCTCTCTCCATCTAAAATATTACATTAAAATATACAAGAGGAAATCAAGGTCAATTCTGGATCATCAACCTTGACATTGAATATGGGAATGTCATTGGAAACATCTAAGTGATATTATAAATCATGATTTAAAAGGTGCAGTTCACTCAAGAACAGTCAGTATGCACTTATTAAAAGAAAACCATGCCTGGATTTTGTTTTTGAAAAAAGGTAGTCAAGAGTACTGGTCAGGATAAGATTTTTGGTGTAGTCACAAAAGCCAAAACTTTCTATTCCATTATCCATTCCTACCATTCAGGGCCCTAAACGGTCCTTGCAGGTGAGGCAACACTTCACCTGTGAGTCTATTGGTGTCATCTATAGTATCTGGTGCCCCCAGTGTGGCCTCCAGTGAGACCCAGTGTTGATTGGGAGACTGCTTCACCGAGCACCTACGCACCATCCGCCAGAAAAAGTGGAATCTCTCAGTGGTACCCACTTTAACTCCACTTCCTATTCCGCTTCTGATTTGTCAGTCCATGACCTCCTCTACTGCTGCAATGAGACCACACTCAGTTTGGAGGAGGAGCACTTTATATTCTGTTTGGGTAGCCTCCTACCTGATGGCTTGAACATCGATTTCTCAAACTTCCAGTAATGCCCCTCCCTTCACTATTCCCAATTCCCATTTCCCTTTCTCATCTTATCGCCTTACCTGCCCATCACCTTCCTCTGGAGCTTCTCCCCCTTTTCTTTCTTCCATGGACTTCTGTCCTCTCCTATCAGATTCCCCCTTCTCCAGTCCTTTATCTCTTTCACTAATAGACTTCCTAGTTCTTTACCGTATCCCTCACAGTTTCACCTATCGCCTACTACCTTGTATTTCTTCCTCTCCACCCCCCCCCCCCCACCTTCTAACTCTGACTTCTCACCTTTTTCTCCGGTCCTAATGAGGTGTCTCAGCCCAAAATGTCAACTAGTTACTTTTTTCCCCATAGATGCTGCCTGACCTGCTGAGTTCCTCCAGTATTTTGTGTGTGTGGCTTGGATTTTCAGCATCTGCAGATTTTCTCTTGTCTATACCATCATGCCTTGCCCCAAGGACTTTCTTGACTATCTTGGCTGCTTCTCAAGGACGCTTCCCAGTCCCAAACAATGAAAGGGCTAATGTGAGATCCCAAGGCTAAGAATCAGAAAATCTGAAGAGGCAGATAGGTGTCTAAGCCTGAAATAAAAACTGGCAAATAAAAGGAATAATAAGGGTGAAGAGGGAAAAGTTTAAAGGGAACATTGGGGGGGGGCTTCTTCACACAGAGAGTGGTGGGAGTGTGGAATGAGCTACCAGATGAAGTTGTAAATGTGGGCTCACTTTTAACATTTAAGAAAAACTTGGACAGGTACATGGATGAGAGGTGTATGGAGGGATATGGGCCAGGTGCAGGTCAGTGAGACTAGGCAGAAAAATGGTTCGGCACAGCCAAGAAGGGCCAAAAGGCCTGTTTCTGCACTGTAATGTTCTATGGTTCTAATATAGAAATCAATTTCCACTGAAGTAATATTATGAATGTAATAAACTGAACCAAAGAAAGATGGATTCAGTTAATGCTTGAAAGTGAAGGACTTTCAGCAAGCAAAAGAATGTTCCTCAAATTCAAATTATACAGCAATATTGAGAGCTATTTAGTTAATATATCTGCATGAACAGGTCCATAGGGAAATTGAAAAGCTTGAACGGAATGTGATAGATAGAGGAAGAAACAAAGGTATTGTAGTGATGTGATACACAGTGCTGAAATAACGACACGCAGTCGGCAAGTCGTTTCAAGACTAGCTTATTCAAACTTTGCGGCGCTGGCATGTAATCCCTGGCGCCCGCCCTCTCCGGGTAGAAATGACGTCAGAGGTGCATTACCAAAGTCTCTCCCCGCGCGTTGGCTATTTGTGAGCCGGTTCACCTGCGCAGAAAGTGGGTCGCCACATAACCACCCCCCCCCCCCCCCCACCAAGAACCGGCGATACACCCCCCAATGTCCACAGTCTGGATCAGCCTCTGCTTGGGAGGTCTGCCTCTGCGCTGCGGTGCCTGAAGCTCGACCAGCTGCGCCAAGTCCACATGGGCCAGTTTGAGTCGGTCCACCGTGAAAACCTCCTCTTTCCCCCCAATGTCTAGAACGTAAATGGACCCGTTGTTGTTGATCACCTTGAACGGCCGCTGTAGCGGTGCCCGGTGTCCGCCCCTTCGTGTGAAGTCGGTATGGGGGCCAGGTTGCCGAGCCTCTCGCATACTCTGTCCAGGACTGCTGCGGGTTCTTCCTCCTGCCCCCTTGGGAACTCTCCTGGGATGGCCAGGGGTGCGCCATACAACAACTCAGCCGACGAGGCGTGCAGATCCTCTTTGGGCGCTGTGCAAATTCCAAGCAGGACCCAGGGAAGCTCGTCCACCCAGTTAGATCCTCTCAGGCGGGCCATGAGAGCCGACTTCAAGTGACGGTGGAAGCATTCCACTAGTCCGTTCGACTGTGGGTGGTAGGCAGTAGTATGGTGTAGCTGTGTTCCCAACAGGCTGGCCACAGCCAACCACAGGCTGGAAGTGAACTGGGTGCCTCTGTCGGAAGTAATGTGGGGCGGTACCCCGAAGCGTGCTACCCAGGTTGCAATCAGTGCTCGGGCGCAGGAATCGGCAGATGTGTCGGTGAACAGGACCGCCTCTAGCCACCTCGTGAACTGATCTACCATAGTTAGGAGGTACTGTGCTCCTCGGGACACTGGTAGGGGGCCAACGACATCCACATGAATGTGGTCGAACCTCCGGTGGGTGGGTTCGAACTGCTGCGGCGGGGCTTTAGTGTGCCACTGCACCTTGGCTGTTTGGCACTGTGCGCATGTTCTGGCCCATTCACTGACCTGCTTGTGAAGTCTGTGCCACGCGAACTTGCTGGAGACCAGCCGGATGGTTGGCCTGGTAGATGGGTGCGCCAAACTGTGTATGGAGTCAAAAACTCGCCGCCTCCAGGCTGCTGGGACGATGGGGCGAGGTTGGCCGGTAGCCACGTCACACATGAGGGTCCTCTCACCTGGGCCTACAAGAAAGTCTTGCAACTGCAAACCCGAGACTGCGGTCCTGTAGCTGGGCATCTCATCATCTGCCTGCTGCGCCTCCGCCAATAGTCCACCCCCAGGGACAGGGCCTGGATAGCTGGTCTGGAGAGTGCGTCCGCCACGACGTTGTCCTTTCCCGAGACATGCTGGATGTCCGTCGTGTACTCCGAGATGTAGGACAGATGTCGCTGCTGGCGAGCCGACCAGGGATCGGACACCTTCACGAACGCGAAGGTCAACGGTTCGTGGTCCATGAACACGGTGAATGGCCTGTCTTCTAAGAAGTACCTGAAATGCTGGATTGCCAGATACAGTGCCAACAGCTCCCGGTCGAAAGCACTGTATTTAAGTTTGGGTGGTCGTAGGTGCTTGCTGAAGAACGTCAGGGGTTGCCAGCGCCCCTCGATGAGTTGTTCCAGCACCCCACCGACAGCTGTGTCGGATGTGTCCACTGTGAGGGCGGTCGAAATGTCTGTTCTGGGGTGCACCAGCATCGCGGCATCTGCCAAGGATTCCTTGGCTTTAACGAAAGCGGCCGTTGCCTCCTCATCCCAAGTAATGTCCTTGCCTTTACCCGACATCAGGGTGTACAAAGGGTGCATGATACGGGCTGCTGAGGGGAGGAAACGGTGGTAGAGGTTCACCATAACAACGAACTCCTGCAGGCCTTTGACCGTGTTGGGCCAGGCAAAGTGGCAAATCGCGTCTACCTTGGCAGGCAGAGGTGTTGCCCGTCTTTGGTAATACTGTGGCCCAGGAAGTCAATGGTATCGAGACCGAACTGGCATTTGGCTGGGTTGATCGTGAGGCCGAAATCATGCAGGCGGGAGTAGAGCTGGCAGAGGTGGGACAGATGCTCCTGACGACTACTGCTGGCTATAAGGATGTTGTCCAAATAGATGAACGCGAAGTCCAGGTCGCGTCCCACCGCATCCATTAGCCGCTGGAACGTCTGTGCAGCATTCTTCAGGCCGAATGGCATTCGGAGGAACTCGAACAGGCCGAACGGGGTGATGAGTGCTGTTTTGGGGATGTCTTCAGGGTGCACCAGGACAAGGTCTACTTTGGAAAAGATTCTTGCCCCGTGCAGGTTTGCTGCAAAGTCCTGCATGTGCAGCACGGGGTAGCAGTCTGGAGTTGTAGCCTCGTTTAGTCTGCAGTAGTCGCCGCATGGTCTCCAACTCCCGGCTGCTTTGGGCACCATGTGCAGGGGGGAGGCCCATGGGCTGTCGGACCTCCGTACGATCCCCAATTCCTCCATCTTCTTGAACTCCTCCTTCGCCAGGCAGAGCTTTTCCGGGGGGAGCCTTCGTGCGCGGGCGTGGAGGGGTGGTCCCTAGGTCGGGATGTGGTGCTGTACCCCGTGTCAGGGCATGGCTGCTGTGAACTGCGGTGCCAGAATCGATGGAAAGTCCGCCAGGATTCTGGTGAATTCGTTGTCCGACAGCGTGATGGATTCCAGGTGTGAGGCCAGCAACTTGGCTTCACCCAGGGAGAACGTCTGGAAAGTCTCGGCATGTACCAGTCTTTTCCCTTGCAAGTCGACCAGCAGGCTGTGAGCTCACAAGAAGTCCACCCCCAGGAGTGGTTGGGCCACCGCGGCCAGTGTGAAGTCCCACATGAACCGGCTGGCGCCGAACTGCAGCTGTACTGTGCGGGTGCCATAGGTCCGTATCGTGCTGCCGTTTGCGGCCCTCAGGGTGGGTCCTGGCTTTCTGTTGCGGGTGTCATACCCGTCGGGGGCAAGACGCTGATTTCTGCTCCAGTGTCGACCAAGAAACAGCGTCCCGACTGTCTGTCCCAGACGTACAAGAGGCTGTCCTGGTGGCCAGCCACCATAGTCATTAGCGGCAGCTGGCCCTGGCCCTTGCAGGGCAGGCGACAACGGTGGGCTTCTGTGCCCCACCGTTGGTGGTAGAAACACCACTGTTCACTGTCCTCACTCCTGCCTCTGTGTTGTGTGCGCCCCCCTGCCGGGCCTGGTCTGGTCTGCTGTTGGGCACGTGGCCTGGTAATCTGACTCTCTCTCTTGGCTTTCCACAGCACGTCTGCCCGGGCCGCTACCTTCCGGGGGTCGCTGAAATCTGCGTCGGCCAGCAGCAGATGTATGTCCTCAGGCAGTTGCTCTAGGAACGCTTGCTCGAACATGAGGCAGGGGTTGTGTCCGTCAGCCAGGGCCAGCATCTCGTTCATCAATGCTGACTGCAGTCTGTCTCCCAAACCGTCCAGGTGAAGCAGGCGGGCACCCCGCTCATGCCGTGAGAGACCAAAAGTCCCCATGAGCAGCGCTTTGAATGCTTCATATTTGCCTTCTTCTGGGGGTGACTGTATGAAATCCGCAACCTCGGCGGCCGTCTCCTGGTCAAGGGCGCTCACCACGTGATAGTAACGCGTGGAATCAGAAGATATCTGCTGAATCTGGAACTGGGCTTCTGCTTGGCTAAACCACACGCGTGGTCGCAGCGTCCAGAAAGTCGGCAGTTGCAGCGAAACTGCGTGAACAGGTGAAGAGTCGGTCATCTTTGGTCCAAATCCCGTTTGGACCGTCGGGGTCACCAATGTAGCGATGTGCTACACACAGCGCTGAAATAATGACACGTAGTCGGTAAGTTGTTTTGAGACTAGTTTATTCAAACTTCGCGGCACTGGCATTTAATCCCTAGCGCCCACCCTCTCCGGGCAGAAATGACGTCAGAGGTGCATTACCAAAGTCTCTCCCCGCGCGCTGGCTATTTGTGAGCCGGTTCACCTGCGCAGAAAGTGGGTCACCACAGTATTATAATAAATAGACTAAGGACATAGAACAGTAAAGGGATATTTAGAGGATAGAAAGACGTAGTCTTTTGCAAAGGTCATCTGTGGGATGGAAATATTTACAAATGAATGCTACAAAATCTTTGATGCCCAATTGTCCTATGAAACATTGTGACTTTTTGTTGCCAACTGCATGCGCGACATTAACTGAGAAACTAAGGAAACAAGCACTTTATCCAGAAATAGCTCAAGCACAATAATAGCTTATTGAATGGTGATGAGGGAGAGAAAGGTGATGACAAGCATAGTAGGAAAGCCATATACATTCAGTGAATACTCTGAAGCAGCTAACAGTGCAAGGGGCAACCAACTCCTCAATTGAATAACAAATAAGAATTTGGCAGGGCTCTGACGATTAAGTTATGATTTAGCTTATGACTTTCTTGAACTACTGATCATCTTAAAATTTTAAGAAGTCAAGTGAATAATTTCTGATGATATTATGACATACATGCATCCTTTCTTAGAAGTTATATCTTCATAATATGCTTGTTTTATTTAAGTAAGAGAGCAATTGAACAACAGCAATAGCGGGAAACACTAAACTCACAATATTCTGTAAAAGAAGAAATAAATGTCTAATCCATATAATGTAAGTTTGACAGGGATCCAAAGAAAGAAAGACTAATTTATCAATCTTCCATCAGCCATTTATTCCCATTGACTTTAATAAAGCTGTAGTACTTGTGAGTAAAATGTGATGCTGAAGGAAAGCCCAGATGGCAATTGGAAGCAAAGTTGATGAAATTTTCTCCATTTACCTTATCCATTCTTAAAATCCTAAGGAAAAAACAAATCAGATCCACCCATCCTTTTATATCAGCCAACGAGAAAAGTGTCCCTTTATTCCCACTCTTCGCCTCGTGCCAATCAGCCACTGTTTTATCCATACTAGAATCTTTCCTATATTACCATAGGCTCATAGCATGTTAAGCAGCCTCATGTGTGGCACCTTGTCAAAGGCCTTCTGAAAATCCAAGTACACAACATCAACCAATGTTCCTTTATCTATTTTGCTTGGTATTTCTTCAAAGAATTTCAACAGCTTTGTCAGACAAGATTTTCCCTTGAAGAAACCATACTGACTACGGTCTACTTTATCATGTGCCTCCAAGTACCCTGAGACCTCATCCTTAATAATCAATTCCAACATCTTCCCAACCACTGAGGTCAAACTAACTGCCCTACAGTTTCTTTTCTTCTGCTTCTTTCTCTTCTTGAAGAGTGGATTGGCATTTGTAATTTTCCAGTCTTCCGGAACAATTGCAGAACTTAGTGATTCTTGACAGATCATTACTAATGCTTCCATGATCTCTTCAGCCACCTCTTTCAGAACCCTGGGGTATACATCACCTGGTTCTGGTGACTTACCTAGTTTCAGACTTTTCAGTTTCCCAAGAACCTTCACTATAGTTATGGTAACTTCACACACGTCATGACCCCTGACACATGGAACATCCACCATATACTGTCAGTGTCTTCCACAGTGAAGACTGACTCAAAATACTGATCCAGTTCATCTGCCATTTGGGTGTCCCCATTACTACTTCTCCAGCATCGTTTTCCAGTGGTCCAATATCTACTCTCACCTCTCTTTTATACTTTATGTATCTGAAGAAACTTTTGGTATCCTCTTTAATATTATAGGCTAGCTTACTTTTGTATTTCTTCTTTACTTTCTTAATGACTATTTTAGTTGCCTTCTGTTGGCTTTTAAAAGCTTCCCAATCCTCTAACTTCACACTAAGTTTAGTTCTATTTTATGCTTTTATATATTCTTTGGTTTTTATGTTGGCTTTGACCTCTTCTTAGCCACGGGTATGTCATATTTCCTTTAGATTACTTCTTCCTCTTTGGGATGTACACATCCTGTGCCATCTGAGTCGCTTTCAAAACTTCCAGCCATTGCTGCTCTTCCATCATCCTTGTCAGTGTTCTTTTCTATTCCATTCTGGCCAACTCCTCTCTCATGCCTATGTAATACCCTTCACTCCACTGTAATACTGATACATTTGACTTTAGTTTCTCCTTCTCAAATTGCACGGTGAATTCAATCATATTATGATCACTTGCCCCTCAGGGTTCTTTTGCCTTAAGATCTCTATGCACAATAATTCAACACCATCCGACCCTAATGATTGAATTTCAATTTTTACCAACAGAGCAATGTTGCATTCTCTTCCTTCCTGCCTGTCCTTTTCATACAATGTGTATCCTTGGACATTAAGCTACCAGCTATAACCTTTCAGCCATGATTCAGGGATGCCTACAACATCATACCTGCCAATCTGCAACTGTGCTGTAAATTCATCTACCTTATTCCTGTTTATACTTCAATATGCCTTGATTTAATTATTACCAAGGCCCCTTGATATCACAAGAGCAAATGCTACCTTGATATCAATGGAAACTACTTCATCTACAGACTGAGGCCCTCCTTTGGTGGGGTTGACCATGCATATTGCATCCAAGCTGCCTACGTGATACACAAGCTGGTATGCAAGCCAGTACAGTACGATATGGAGAGCAAGCTATTGCCCATGCAGCAGGCTCCCCCTCCTCCATGCAGCTGATGAATCCAAAGGAACGGCACAGACCAATACAGTTTGGCACTAGTGCATTGTAGGAGTTGTCAGTCAGCATTGAACTCAACCTAAGACTTCCTTAGGGATTCCAGCTCCGGAATTTTCCTTTGGGTTTTACTCTCGATGCCTTCTCCAAGTGTGGGTATAACTGCAAGGCAGCAGAGGTTTGAGATCAGAGTTTTTCTTCTCCTGGATGAGTGGCCAAACAAGCCCCATATGCCCAAAGTGACTGGTTTTAAGACACCAGTAACCCGCCTTTGCCCTTCTATCAGTAGAAACAGTTCCACTGGACTTAGTAGCTAAGCCACATGTGAAGGCCAGGAGCTGGACTTGATTATCAGAGGCTATTTGAGATGCACGCCACTGGAAGCATTTAATAAGTTGTAGGAACTTGTTCATATTACTTACCCCAGGTAAGACAACCTTAAAGAACCTACTTAGGGAATTCAACTCATTACACCATCTGGAGCCAAATGATCCTGACAAAAACTCAACTGAACATTGGTAAGCAGATTAGTGGGAAGTAAATTTCACTTGATATCATTATTGAAGACACCATCCAACAGTTCACTGATGATCGAAGTAGACTGATTCAGTTGTAATTAGCAAAGAGGATTTGATTTCACATGTAGTGAATGAATTCGCTATAGAGTGGGTTCTTTGATGGTGGGAAAGACAGGAGAAAGCTGAAATTCATCATTCACTTGGCACTTTCAGCTGAGAAAATGCCATTATGGTATTATTTTTATTTCACATTCACTTAAAAACTAATCAACATTATCAACTTTTGAATGGAATTCATGTGGGAACATTGCCAAATAGTAGAGTTATAGATGTCAGTCTGACATAATTTATTTAATCATTTACTGTATGCTGCTTCAACATTCTGATTTACTGAGAATTTAACTCTTTTATTGTTCATTATTCATAAACTCCTTACAGTAAGTAGGCCATATGGCCCATTAAATCTATGCCAGTTCGAAAAATATTTTCTTCAGACTTATTCATCTACCATTTCTGACACCTCCATAAAAGTAGCCGCCAACCTGATGGCATAAATACTGACTTCTCCTTCTGGTAAAAAAAATAATTTCCTTCCACCTCCCTCTTCTTCTATTCCCCACTCTGGACTCTTAACTCTTCTCACCTGCCTATTACGTCACCTGGATCCCCTCCTCCTCCCCTTTCTCCTATGGTCCACACTCCTTTCCTATTAGATTCCCTCCTCTCCAACCCTTTATCTTTCATACCCAGAGCAGGAATCAGAGTGCCCAAACAGTGAGTGGAGAGGTTGTGGAGACAGATGTTGGTAAGAACTTAGAGAGTCAGAAATCAAAAGGGTGAGCATACATGTGACTAGTGTCCTGAGCTGTGTATATTTTAATGCAAGAAGCATTGTAGGAAAGGCAGATAAACTCAGGGCACGGATCAACACCTGGCATTATGACATTGTAGCCATTAGTGAGACTTGGTTGTGGGAGAGGCAGAACTGGCAGCTCAATATTCCAGGGTTCTGTTGTTTTAGACATGACAGGGCATGAAGGACTAAAGGAGGAGGTAGTGGTGTTACTAGTCAGGGAAAATGTCACGGCAGTGCTCTGTCAGGACAGAACCATAGAGCTATAGAACATTACAGCACAGAAACAGGCCTTTCGGCCCTTCTTGGCTGTGCCGAACCATTTTTCTGCCTAGTCCCACTGACCTGCACCTGGACCATATCCCTCCATACACCTCTCATCCATGTACCTGTCCAAGTTTTTCTTAAAACTTGGAGAACTCATCCAGTGAGGTGTTAAGGGTGGAACTGAGAAATAATAAAATTATGACCATGTTAATAGGGCTTTATTCCAGACCATCCAACAGTTTCAGGAGTTAGAGGAACAAATTGGTAAAGAGATCACAGACTGTTGCAAGAAATATAAGGTTGTTACAGTAGGTGATTTTAGCTTTCCACATATTGACTGGGAATCCCATACTGTAAAAGGACTAGATGGGATAGAGTTTGTCAAACGTGTTCAGGGAAGTGTTCGTAGAAGTTTCAACGAGAGAGCATGCAATACGTGATCGATTATTATGGAATGAGACCGGGCAATGACAGAAGTTTGCGTAGGGGAACACTTCATATCTAGTGACCATGATGTCATTAGTTTCAAAGTGAATATGCAAAAAGATAGGTCTGGTCCATGGGTTGAGATTCTAAATTGGAGAAAGACCAATGTTGATGGTATCAGAAATCATCTGGCAAGTGTGGATTTGGACAGGCTGGTTTTTGGCAAAGGTGTACTTGGAAAGTGGGAGACCTTCAAAAGTGAAATTTTGAGGTAACAAAGCTTGTATGTGCCTGACAGAATAAAAAAGTAAAGATAACAAGTACAGAGAATCTTTATTTTCCAGGAATATTGAAGCCCCGGTTAAGAGAAAAAAAGGAGGTGCATCGCAGATATAGGCAGGTATGAAAAAATGAGGTGCTTATAAGAAATCCAAGAGAACATTTAAGAAAGAAATCAGGAAATCTAAATGAAGGCACAAAGTTGCTCTAACAGATAAGGTGAAGGAAAATAATGTGATTCTACAGATATGTATAGAGCAAAAGGATTTCAAGGGACAAAATCGGTCCTCTAGAAGATCAGATTGGTAATCTATGTACTCAACACACACAAAAAGCTGGTGAAACACAGCAAGCCAGGCAGATCTGTAGGGAGAAGCGCTGTCAACGTTTCGAGCCGAGACCTTTCGTCAGGACTAACTGAAAGGAAAGATACTAAGAGATTTGAAAGTAGGAGGGGGAGGGGGAAATATGAAATGATAGGAGAAGACCGGAGCTCCTTAGGGGGGTCATGATTAAAGGGTAAATAGGAGGCCTCCTCTTATTTACCCCTTGATCATGACCCCAATAAAGAGCACCAGGCCACTGTCTCCTATACCATCACCAACCTTATCAGCTCTGGGGATCTCCCATCCACTGTCACCAACCTCATAGCTCCCACACCCCGCACTTCACTTTTCTACCTCCTACCCAAGATCCACAAACCTGCCTGTCCAGGTAGACCCATTGTCTCAGCTTGCTCCAGCCCCACCGAACTCATTTCTGCATACCTTGACACTGTTTAATCCCCCCCCCTTGTTCAACCTCTTCCCACCTATGTTCATGATACTTCTCACGCTTTGAATTTTTTCAATGATTTTAAGTTCCTTGGCCCCCACTGCCTTATTTTCACCATGGACGTCCAGTCCCTATATACCTCCATCCCCCACCAGGAAGGTCTCAAAGCTCTTTGTTTCTTATCGGATTCCAGACCTAACCAATTCTCCTCTACCACCCCTCTCTTCCGTCTAGCGGAATCAGTTCTTACTCTCAATAATTTCTCCTTTGGCTCCTCCCACTTTCTCCAAACCAAAGGATGTAGCCATGGGCACCCGCATGGGTCCCAGTTATGCCTGCCTTTTTGTTGGCTTTGTGGAACAGTCCATGTTCCAAGTCCATACGGGTATCCATCCCCCTCTTTTCCTTCGCTACATCGACAACTGCATTGGTGCTGCCTCCTTCATGCATGCTGAGCTCGTTGAATTCATTGACTTTGCCTCCAACTTTCACCCTACCCTCAAATTTACCTAGTCCATTTCTGACATGTCCCTCCCCTTTCTTGATCTTTCTGTCTCCATCTCTGGAGGTGGCTTATCTACTGATATCTACTATAAGCCTGCAGACTCTCACAGCTACCTGGACTATTCTTCTTCCTGCCCTGTCTCTTGCAAAAATGCTGTCCCCTTCTCACAATTCCTCCGTCTCCGCCGTATCTGCTCTCAGGATGAGGCTTTTCATTCCAGGACGAAGGAGATGTCTTCCTTTTTTAAACAAAGGGGCTTCCCTTCTTCCACCATCAACTATGCTCTCAAACGCATCTCTCCCATTTCCCGCACATCTGCCTTCACCCCATCCACCCGCCACCCCACTCGGGATAGGGTTCCCCTTGTCCTCACCTACCACACCCCACCAGCCTCCAGGTCCAACGTATAATTCTCCGTAGCTTCTGCCACCTCCAACGGGATCCCACTACCAAACTCATCTTTCCCTCCCCCCCTTTTCTGCTTTCCGCAGGGATTGCTCCCTACGCGACTCCCTTGTCCACTCATCCCCCGCACCCCTTCCCACCGATCTCCCTCCTGGCATTTATCCTTGTAAACGGAACAAATGCTACACCTGCCCTTACGCTTCCTCCCTCACCACCATTCAGGGCCCCAGACAGTCCTTCCAGGTGAGGCGACACTTCACCTGTGAGTCGGCTGGTGTGGTATACTGCATCCGGTGCTCCCAGTGTGGCCTTTTATATATTGGTGAGACCCAACACAGACTGGGAGACCGTTTCGCTGAATACCTACGCTCTGTCCGCCAGAGAAAGCAGGATCTCCCAGTGGCCACACATTTTAATTCCACGTCCCATTCCCATTCTGATATGTCTATCCATGGCCTCTTCTACTGTCAAGATGAAGCCACACTCAAGTTGGAGGAACAACACCTTATATACTGGCTGGGTAGCCTCCAACCTGATGGCATGAACATTGACTTCTCTAACTTTCGTTAATGCCCCTCCTCCCCTTCTTACCCCATCCGACATATTTAGTTGTTTGTTTTTTTCTCTCTCTCTGCCCATCACTCTGCCTGTTCTCCATCTCCCTCTGCTGCTCCCCTCCCCCTTTCTTTCTCCCTAGGCCTCCTGTCCCATGACCCTTTCCCTTCTCCAGCTCTGTATCACTTTTGCCAATCACCTTTCCAGCTCTTAGCTTCATCCCACCCCCTCTGGTCTTCTCCTATCATTTCACATTTCCCCCTCCCCCTCCTACTTTCCAAATCTCTTAGTATCTTTCCTTTCAGTTAGTCCTGACGAAGGGTCTCGGCCCGAATCGCCAACAGCGCTTCTCCCAGTAGATGCTGCCTGGCCTGCTGTGTTCCACCAGCATTTTGTGTGTGTTGTTTGAATTTCCAGCATCTGCAGATTTCCTCGTGTTTGCTTGGTAATCTATGTGCAGAGCCAAAAGAGATGGGGGAGATCTTAAATAAATTTTTTGCACCAGTATTTATTCAGGAGACGGACACAGAGTCTATAGAAGTAAGGTAAAGCAGTATAATTTCATGGACACTGTAGAGATTACAGAGGATTAAGTGTTTCCTACCCTGAAGCAAATCAGGGTGGATAAATCCCCAGGGCCTCACAAGGTGTTCCCTTGGACACTACAGAAGATAAGTGCTGAATTGTCGGGGCTCTTGCAGAGATATTTAAACATCATTAGCGACAGGAGCAGTACCTGAGGACTGGAGGGGAGCCAATGTTGTTCTACTGTTTAAAAAAAGGCTCTAAGCATAAACCAGAAAATTATAGGCTGGTTCGTCTGACATCAGTTGTGGGAAGTTATTAGAAGGTATTCTAAGAAACCAGATATATAAGTATTAGGATAGAGATGGACTGATTAAGGATGATCAGCATAGTTTTGTGCATGGTAGGTCATGTCTAACCAATCTTATAGAGTTCTTCGAAGAAGTTACCAAGAAAGTGGATGAAGGGAAGGATGATGTCTCTACATGGATAATGTTGTCTACATAGACTTTAGCAAGGGATTTGACAAAACCCCACGTGGGAGGTTGGTCAAGAAGTTCAGTTGCTCGGCATTCAAGATGAGTTAGTAAATTTTATTAGACATTGGCTTTGACAGAGAAGCCAGAGAGTGGTAATAGATGATTGCCTCTCTGACTGGGGGCCTGTGACTAGTGTTGTACTGCAGAAATTGGTGCTGCGTCCTTTGTTGTTTGTCATCTATATCAATGATCTGGATGACTATGTAGTTAACTGGATCAACAAGTTTGCAGATGATACCAAGATTGGGGTTTAATGGGGAGCGAGAAAGGCTATCATGGCTTGCAGGGGGATCTGCACCAGCTGGAAAAATGGGCTGAAAATGGCAGATGGAATTTAATGAAGATAACTGCAAGGTTTTGTTACAAACAAGAGAAAGTCTGCAGATGCTGGAAATCCGAGCAACACACACAAAAAGATGGAGGAAATCAGCAGGCCAGGCAGCATCTATGGAAAAAAGTACAGTCGACGTTGCAGGCCAAAACCCTTCGGTGGGACTGGAAAAAAAAGCTGAGGAGTAGATTTGAAAGGTGGGGGGAGGGGAAAGAGAAATGCCAGGCGATAAGTAAAACTTGGAGGAGGAGGGACGAAGCAAAGTGCTAAGAAGTTGATTGGTGAAAGAGACAGAAGGTCATGGAAGAAAGAAGAAGTGGGGGCGCAGGGAGAAGCACCAGAGGGAGGCGATGGGCAGGCAAGGAGATAACATGCGAGAAGGTCTCCCTTATCCATTCGTCCCTCCCCACTGATCTCCCTCCTGGTACTTATCTTTGCAAGCAGAACAAGTGCTTCATCTGCCTCTACACCTCTTCCCTCACTACTATTCAGGTCCCCATTCTTTCCTGGTGAGGCAAAACTTCATCTGTGAGTCAGTTGGAGTCATATACTGTGTTCGGTGCTCCCAGTGTGGCCTCTTGTATATCAGTGAGACCTGACATAAATTGGGAAACTGCTTCGCCAAGCACCTACGCTCCATTCACCAGAACAAGTGGGATCTCCCAGTGGCCACCCATTTTAATTCCACTTCCCATTCCCATTCCAATATATCCATCCATGGCCTCCTCCACTGTCGGGATAAGGCCACACACAGGTTGGAGGAACACCTTATATTCCATTTGGGTAGACTCCAATCTGATGGTATGAACATCAATTTCTCAAACTTCCAGGATGCCTTCACCCCCACCCCCCCTTCACCATTTCCCAACACCTTGTCCCTCTCGCATGTTATCCCCTTGCCCCCTCCTTTCTTCCATAGCCTTCTGTCTCTTTCACCAATCAACTTTCTAGCTCTTTGCTTCATCCCTCCCTCTCCAAGTTTTAACTATCGCCTGGCATTCCTCTTTTCCCTCCCCCCACCTTTCGAATCTACTCCTAAGCTTTTTACCTCCAGTCCTACCGAATAGTTTTGGCCCGAAACATCGACTGTAACTTTTTCCATGGATGCTGCTGGCCTGATGAGTTCCTCCAGCAATTTGTGTGTGTTGAGAGGTTTTATTCCTCAGTACGACCAGCCAGGATAGGTCTTACATAGTGAACGGTAGGGTACTAAGGAGTGTGGTAGCACAAAAGGATCTGGGAATACAGGTCCATAATTCATTGAAAGTGGCATCACAGGTAGATAGGGTCGTAAAGAAAGCTTTTGACAAATTAGGCTTCATAAGTCAATGTATTCAGTGCAGGAGCTGGAATGTAATGTTGAAGTTGTATAAGGCATTAGGCCTAATTTGGAGTATTAGAAACATAGAAACATAGAAAACCTGCAGCACAATATAGGCCCTTTGGCCCACAATGCTGTGCCAAACATGTACTTACTTTAGAAATTACCTAGGGTTACCCACAGCCCTCTATTTTTCTAAGCTCCATGTACCTATCCAGAAGTCTCTTAAAAGACCCTATTGTATCAGCCACCACCATAGTCGCTGGGAGCCCATTCCACGCACTCACCACTCTCTATGTAAAAAACTTACCCCTGTCATCTCTGTATCTACTTTCAAGCACCTTAAAACTGTGCCCTCTCATGTTAGCCATCTTAGACCTGGGAAAAAGCCTCTGACCATCCACACAATCAATGCCTCTCATCATCTTATAATTCTCTATCAGGTCCCCTCTCATCCTCCATCACTCCAAGGAGAAAAGGTCAAGTTCACTCAACCTATTCTCATAAGGCATGCATCCCAATCCAGGCAACATCCTTGTAAATCTCCTCTGCACCCTTTCCATGGTTTCCACATCCTTCCTGTAGTGAGGTGCCCAGAACTGAGCACAGTACTCAAGGTGGGGTCTGACCAGGGTCCTATACAGCTGTAACATTACCTCTTGGCCCTTGAACCCAATATAATAATATTGAGTTCAATAACTCAATATTATGTGCAGTTTTGGTCACCAACCTACAGGAAAGATGTAAACAAGTTTAAAAGAGTGCAGAGAAAATTTACAAGGATGTTCCAGGCCTGGAGGACCTGAGTTAGAAGGAAAGATTGAATAGTTTATGACTGTATTCCTTAGAACATAAAAAATTCGGGGGAGATTTGATTGAGTTATTCAAAATTATGAGGAGCATAGATAGGGTTAATGCAAGCAACTGAGGTTGGGTGTGACTTCAACTCTAGGTTGTGAGTTAAGGGTAAAAGGTAAAAAGTTTAAGGGAAACACGAGGGAAAACTTCTTCACTCAGAGGGTCATGAGAGATACAAACGTGTTAAATGGTTAGAGAAATAGAGATAGAATGTTACCAGGCCATAATGAGACTAGGAGCCAGTATAGACCATTAGGCATAAGCTGCACATATTTAGCAGAAATTCAAATCAATTCAGATTTATGGAGGGTAGTATGTATTAGGTGTAATAGAACAGCACTGAGTTAGTCACACCTTGTAACAAAACAACCTTTGATGATGCTTTCAATAAAATATTTTTGAAACATATTTAAATAATACTTAATATGATAATCACAAATGCACTTTATTTTAATTACCAAATAATCTGCTTGAAAATATAGTCTGATCCTGTCAGTTTCACTATCTAAATTTCCTGATGTGCATCTGAAGATATCAAGTTCAGGATCTAAATGAGAAAAATATGGTTTTACTCTCATAGAAAAATAACTTCTTGTTAAAGTTCTGCAAACTTTATAGTATTATTTATTATAGAATTATTTCTATATTCTACACAGTTTCAGTATTTTGTCTGCCACATGCACCCACCTGCACCAAAACCCCAACTCCACCTGAAAATTATGCCTCTCTCAACAGAATCCTTGAGTAGAAGATCAGACATAAATGATCCACACTTATCAAAGTGAATCAATTTTGAATTCAGCACTATTTCTCTCAACCATGTACCCAAAGTAATACTTATTCAGAAGCTTCAAGATGTAGGATCATTATGCCAGTTTTAAAAAATGACAATTTCATACTTCTGTCTTTATTGGAAAATAATCACTTTTCTGAAACTCTGTGCCAGAAATTCACCTTTAATTGATAGTTAAGATTCAGAATTGTTCAATGTGATTTCCAGTACACAAGTGTAGAGCAGAACAAAATGATTGTTACTCCACATCCGATACAGCACAAAATAAAACACAATAAGAACACAATAATAAAAAACACAATAAAAACAAATATATAAGATTGCTTATATACATAGATTGATTGTATATTCATAAAGTGACACTAGGCACAGGGGTGTCTCTGCATAAGATGACTGACAGGAAATAAAGTAGTGGAGGTGTGGATGTGATAGGCTGGGGTAGTATGGAGGTGTTGATCAGCTTTACTGCTTGGGGAAAATAACTGTTTTTGAGCCTGGTGGTCCTGGTGTGGATGCTATGTAACCTCTTCCCTGATGGGAGTGGGACAAACAGTCCAAAAGCAGGGTGGGTGGGTCCTTCATGCTATTGCTGGCCTTTTTCCAACACCTTTCTATATGTATTCCTTGATGGCAGATAGGCTGGTGTCAGTGATGCACTGGGCTGTTTGACTACCCGTTGCAAAGCCTTTCTGTCTGCCACAGTGTAGCTTCTGTACCACGAAGTGATGCAGCATGTTAGAAAGCGCTCTACTAAGCAAGTCAAAGGCCATGAGTATTGATGTAAATAGTCCAGCTCTCTTCTGCCTCCTCAGAAGGTAGAGGCAAAGGTGAGCCTTTTTTATTGTGAAGGATGTTTTCTGGGACGTGCACTCCCAGGAGTGTGAAACTGCTTGCAGTTTCTACTGCTGTGCCACTAATGTAAAGAGGGGCGTAAATAGTGCAAGAACTCCTGAAATTGATGACCATCTCCTTTGTCTTGTTGACATTGAGGAAGAGGTTATTTGCCTGGCGCCAAGCCTCAAGCTCTTCCACCTCCTCTCTCTGGGCCAGGTCATCATTATTGGGGATGAGCCCCACCATTGTCATATCATCTGCTAACTTGACAATGTAATTCCTTGGGTGACTGGCCATGCAGCCATATGTGAGCAGAGTGTACAGCAGATGAATCAGCCCTGGGGGGGGGGGGGGGAGGGGGCACCCGTGTTGAGGATGATGGGGAGGGAGGAACAGTTGTGCATCCTGACTATTTGAGGTCTGATGGTTAGAAGTTCACCACCCAGTTACTCAGTGGAGTATTTAGACTGAGGTTTAACAGTTTGTTCACCATGGACAATAGTGGGACAATAGTGTTGAATGCCAAACTGAATGGATAAAAATTATGAAATATGTTACATTATAGTCACGGAGGAAAAAAAAAAAGAACATATAACTTGTACTCAGGCCAACTTCCTGAAACTACCAGAGGTTTAACAATTGAAATTTGCAAATATGTAGGCCAAGAAATTTTGAGTGCCTTTGCAAACTCACTGGTTCTGTATTGTGGACACTCTTTGTATATGGGATGCAAAGAGATCTTATTCAAAGAGTACTTTTGGCAGAACACTCATAGCAAGGTATGTATTATTGTGACATGATTACTGAGGATGCTGAGTATTACCAGTGTTCATTAAATGTGAGTGCCAGAAAAGCACATACACTTAGCAGAGTTCTTACCTGTATAAAGTATGTGTGCATGCATGTGTAATTAATGAAAGCAGATTCTAGACCCAATTGGAATAGAGTACCAACTTGCTAAAGCACTTACTATAGAGTGTGCATTGGTAGTACTGGGTGGCATGTCCATAGTAACATATGACTTTATAAGAGCATATATCACATAGGTGAATGTTATGTTATATACTGAAAGAGAGACACTGAAATATAGGCTCATCACAAAGCAGCAAAGGTGACCTACAGGCTAGCAGAGTGAAGGAGCGTCTTACACCTACTTTGGTAGCAACATTTCTCTACCCGTCATCCCAACACTAGATGAGTAGATGAGGCCACCCTCAGGGTGGAGGAGTAACACCTTATATTCTGTGCGGGTAGCTTCCAAACTGATTATATAAATCATAATATTGATTTCTCCTTCCAGTAAAGAAATTTTTCCTCCCACTCCTCTCTTCTTCTATTCCCCACTCTGACCTTTTACCTCTTCTTATCTGTCCATCACTTCCCCCTGGGTCACCTCCTCCTCCCCTTTCTCCTGTGGTCCATTCTCCTCTCCTATCAGATTCCTTTCTCTCCAACTCTTTTTCATTTCCTACCAACCTGGCTTCACCTATCACCTTCTAGCTAGCCTCCTTCCCCTCCTCCATCTTTTTATTCTGGTGTCTACCCTCTTCCTTTTCAGTCCTGAAGAAAGGTCTCGCCCAGAAACATTAACTGTTCTATTCATTTCCATAGATGCTGCCTGACCTGATGAGTTCCTCCAGCATTTTGTGAGTGTTGCTTGGGATTTCCAGCATTTGCAGATTTTCTTCTGCTTATGAAAATTAATTGTTGATCGCCTCAGCAACTGAGGTAAGTCACCATGAGGCCTTAATGTGCACATTGGTATAATAAAAAGTGATTAGAAAACATAGAAGCTCAGATTTAAAGTCAGTTGGGTTTATTTAGTGCATGTATGCACTACTTGGGGCAGTATCACAGGCACACTGCAGCATTCACAAGAAAAACATGAATTAAACATACATTTATACACAATATTTATGAGAAAGAAGACAATTAGAATGAAACACACAAAATGCTGGTGGAACACAGCAGGCCAGGCAGCATCTATAACGTTTCGGGCTGGGACGTCGACAGTGCTTCTCCTTAGATGCTGCCTGGCCTGCTGTGTTCCACCAGCATTTTGTGTGTGTTGTTTGAACTTCCAGCATCTGCAGATTTCCTCGTGTTTGACAATTAGAACGAAGTCTAGTGCAAAGTGATCAAAGTGGTCATAGTATTTCTAAACTGTAATGAATTGAAGGTGCAGGTTGATTTGAATGAAGTGCAGGTTGATTGAAGAACAAAATGGTTGAAGGGAAGTAGCTGTTCCTGAAACTGGTTGGGTGTGAGATCAGGCTTAATGCCCAATGGTAGCTGCAAGAAAATGGCATGGCCCAGATGGTGGAGGTCTTTGATGATGGATATTGCCTTCTTAAGGCAGTGTCTCCTATAGATACTAACGATGGTGGAGAGAGATGTATCCATCATGTTTTGAGCATGACTCTCTGCAGCTTCTTGCATTCATACACATTCAAATTGCAATACCAGACCACAATACAACCAAGATACTTTCAAGAGTACATGCAGGTAGAAATTTGTTAGTGTTCAATGACAAGTCAAATCTCTTGATCCCCAATCTCAGTCTACAATGTACACTATAAAAACACCTAAATTTATACTGTACCTTTATAATTAGATGTATGGTATGATTTACAAAATCTGATGATGATTATTAAATGCATCATCCATTCCACGCTGAAATGTTTCTGGAATAAACAAATGCTACAGGAGTAAATGAGCACTATCGATATACAAAATAGCAGCTATTGTTCAAAAATAATAACAATCCTAAATAAAAACAGAAAATGCTGGAAAAGCTCAACAAGTCAGTCAGCATCTATGAAGAGGGGCGCAATCCTGGACCCTTCATAACCTTACATGAATTGAGACAGTGCATCATATCATGATGAACATTAAGGCTAGCTCAGGATTTAAAGCTTCTCTTTGAAAAGTTCAGTTCTGCTTGATTTCAGCAAAGCCCAATCCCCATATTGGCCAGTGCAGAGTGTTCCTGGGAGCTTTGATTCTTTCTACCAGTTATGTACCACTCTCTTCTGCATGAATGAAAGGAAAATATTACTGAAATTCACACAAAAGATTTAACTAGAAAGCACTATGTCATGAGTAAGGTTTTCAGTAATGCAGAGTATTATGGTTGTGGTATAGGAACAATAGAAGTGATCCAAATTTTTAGGCATTGCCCGAAGTTCAATTATGTAACTAAGGTAAGCCCTCTCTCTGAGGATGCAAGATTTCTCTCCTTTCATTTAAGATTTCAGTGCTTGAAAACCCTACTTGTACACTACTTAATGTATGCTATTTGATGTAGCTTTCATAGTGAGCTTGTAAAATTACAGTATTATATGCAGAATGTATCTCTCATTTAAGAAAAACCAGCTGATTTACTATGTACTTTCCCTCGCAATAATCGGGATCACGATCAGGTTTTTTCAAGTTCTTCGCTCATACAGTACTACAAGCAAATAAACACAGCTGTTTCTCCTGTAAATAAACATAAATTAACACGAGGATACATGGTTATTATGTTTTGGCAACTGTTCAGTAAGTGTGGTAAAACAATGCATGCAATATTGAACAACAGACACTGCTGGGATGTAGAACTCAGTTCTCACAAAGTAAGTCTTGTAATTAAAAGGGGGAATAGTATATGGGTCAGGGCGATGAACCGCAAAAACTGCAGGATAAGCAACTTTGGACTCGAGCCGGCTCCGAGAATTGGAGAAGAAGCAAAATAAATCACGTAGAGCAAAAACGTCAGCATAAACATTAGAAATTTGGGGCCGTTTGATCCATCGGCAAAGTTGACAGATGTTGGTGAGCGGTGGGGAGAATTGGATGTGGATGCAATGACGTACCGGCGAGTTTGAAGCCCAGCCGCGGGTGTGGGTTCGGTGCACTTTACCGTCAAATTTTACGCAGGTGTATAAAATACCACATACCATTCTTAATGGAGAAGCGCCTTACCGGCCCGCCACGCCAGCACCCTGCCTCGGCCGTTAGTAACCCATGGCAACCATTTGAAGGGGTCCGCGAGGCGTTAAAACAGCGAACAAGATGGCACCCCTCAGACTGAGACTCCATCACGCCAGCATAGGATTCGACATGGTAGTAAAGGTTCTCGTGCCTTCAGCTAAATCCAACATTAAGGTAAAAAAAAAAGTAATCTTGGGCAGAATCATTATCTTCACTGTGTGCCGTGTTGAACCACTTGGGTGATCATGGTCTTCCGTCTGTCTTTAATCCGAGAAGTTCCAATAAACTCTTAAAAACTTTTGCTTAAACATCCCTTGATGTTAATCATGAATACCATCCGCGACTTTAAATTCCGTCAGTTTTTTTCCCGTCAGTGCAAGATGTTCGACCTTCTCTTTCTCCAGTGCATGTTCCAGAAATTCCAGCTGCCGTTTCGTGATTGATGATATCAGCTCTTCTTATTTCGGCTTTTCGCAACGCTTCCTCATTTGTTACACTGTCCTTCCTCGATATTTTCATTAAAAAACGTATTTCTGCAGCTTCGAGTCTTCCCTTGTTTTGCTTTGATGTTGTCCAACATTGGTTAGTGTGAAATGAATATAGCACCGTAGCACACTCTGAGTTTCGTACCCGCAGAAATTATGTTATTCCTTAGTATCTTGCTCAAACTCTGGAACGTGCATTTAACAATCTCAAGCCTTCTAATTTCAACATCAACCCTACCGTTAGATGTAATCGTGCTCCAAGTAATTGAATTTCTATGTTTCTTTAATTATTTGGCTGCCCACTTTTAGTTGGCACAGAATGTTGGAGGAAATCTGATGAAGGATCTCGGCCTGAAACGGCAACTGTTCATTTCTGTCTGTAGATGCTGCTTTCTGAGTTCCCACGAGGAATTCTGCAGATGCTGGAAATTCAAACAACACACACAAAATGTTGGTGGAACACAGCAGGCCAGGCAGCATCTATAAGGAGAAACACTGTCAACGTTTCCGGCGAAGACCCTTTGTCAGGACTAACTAAAGAGAAAGATACTAAGAGATTTGAAAGTGGTGGGGGAAGGGGGAAATGCAAAATGATAGGAGAAGACCGGAGGGGGTGGGATGAAGCTAAGAGCTGGAAAGGTGATTGGCGAAAGTGATACAGAGCTGGAGAAGGGAAAGGATCATGGGACAGGAGGCCTAGGGAGAAAGAAAGGGGGAGGGGAGCACCAGAGGGAGATGGAGAACAGGCAGAGTGATGGGCAGAGAGAGACATTTGAAGAGGTGGCCACACCCAGAGAACAGGCTTCAGAGAGTAGATGGATGACTACCTGGAGAAGTAAGGGGATTAAGAACTCAGTGCAAAGTTCCCCTGTGGCCATTCCCCTCAGCTACAAAGTTCCCTTTGGATACTGGTGGGGGGGGGGAGGGAATGACCCATCAGATCATGGCAGCAGCTGCTAGGCTGGTGACACTGTGGCTGGCTCTGAGCCTCAACAGGGAAGGGTAAAATCTGGCAGTGCTGTAGTTAGAGGGGACTCAATAGCCAGGGGACAGAAAGAAGATTCTGTGGCTGCAAAAGAGACACCAGGATGGTGTGTTGCCTCCCGGATGCTAGGATCCATGTTGTATCAGAGCAGCTGCAGGATATTCTCAAGGGGGAGGGAGAACAGACTACACTATATTGGCACCAATGACATAGGGAGAAAAGGGGAAGAGGTCCTATGCAGTGGGTATATAGAGTTAGGAAAGAGGCTGAAGAGAAGGACCTCCAAGGTTGTAATCTCCAGATTACGCCATGTTCTACAGGCTAGTGCAGATAGGAAAGGGGTGATAGCACGGATGAATGAGTAGCTGAGGAGATGATGCCAGGGACAGGGATTCAAGTTCTTGGATCATTGGAACTTTTTCTGGGAATGGGGTGACCTGTACAAGAGAGACGGGTTCCACCTGAACTGGAGGGGACCCAATATCCTGGCTGGGAGGTTTGCTAATGCTACTCAGGAAAGTTTAAACTAGTTTTGCAGGGGACTGGGAACTGGAGCCCCAGGTCAGTAAGGGAAGGATTAGACTGGAATGTAGATGTCAGGAAATGTGTTGAAAAATAAAATTGAAATAACAGGTATGATGAGCCAGATATTTTGAGGTGTGTATATTTTAATCCTAGGAATATTATGGGTAAGAGTGATGAACTGACCCAAGAACGGAACTATGATGGTTGAGAAAGGGGCAGGAATGGGTGATTAATGTACCAAGTTTTCCAAGTTTTAGAAAAGATAAAGGAGGAGGTAAAAGAGGAGGTGGAATTGTAATATTGATTAGGGGCAGTATCACAGCTGCACTCAGTCCATCTGGGTGGAATTTAGGAACAGAAAGGGTGCAATCTCACTAATGAGGTTGTACTGCAGATAACTTGTATCCACTGGGACATGGAGCAACAGATATGTAATCTGATTAAGGAAATGTGTAAAAATAATTGGGTTGTTGTCATGATGGATTTCAACTTCCCTAATATAAACTGGTACCTTCTTGGTCAAAGGAAGTTTAGATGGGGCTGAATTTGTTAAGTGTATCCAGGAAGGTTTCTTAAATCAATTTGTGGACGGTCCAACAAGAGGAGGGGCTGTACTGGACCTTGTGTTGGGTAATGAGCCTGGCCAGGTGACTGACTTTCAGTGGATAAACAGAGACAGCGACCACAACTCCATATCTTTCCGGATGGCTATAGATAAGGATCGTAGGGTAGAGATAACCCAGAAAATTATAGACCAGTGAGTCTTACTTCAGTGTGGGCAGGTTGTTAGAAAAGATCCTGAGAGGTAGGATTTATGAGCATTTGGAGAGACATAATCTGATTAGGGATAGTCAGCATGGCTTTGTCAAGGGCAGGTTGTGCCTTACAACTTACATGAATTCTTTGAAGATGTAACAAAACACATTAATGAAAGTAGAGCAGTAGTGTATGTGGATTTCAGTAGGCATTTGATAAGGTTCCGCATGTAAAGCTCATTCAGAAAATAATGAAGCATGGGATCCAAGGAGACCTTGCTTTGTGGATCCAGAATTGGCTTGCCCACAGAAGGCAAAGGGTGGTTGTAGATAGTTCGTATTCTACATGGAGGATGGTGACTATTGGTGTTCCACAGGGATTTGTTTTGGGACCCCTCCTCTTTGTGATTTTTATAAATGACGTGGATGATGAAATAAAAGGGTGGGTTAGTAAGTTTGCTGATGACACAAAAGTTGGAGGTGTTGTAGATAGTGTGGAGGGTTGCCAGAGGTTACAAAAGGACATCGATAGGATGCAGAACTGGGCTGAGAAGTGGCAGTTCAACCCAGATTAGTGTGAAGTGGTTCATTTCGGTAGGTAAATTTGAAGACAGAATATAATATTAATGGTAAGACTGTTGGCAGTGTGGAGGATCAGTGAGATCTTGGGATCTGTGTCCATAGGACACTCAAAGCTGCTGCGCAGGTTGACAGTGTTGTTAGGAAGGCGTATGGTGTGATGGTCTTCATCAACCATGGGATTGAGTTCAGGAGCTGTAAGGTAATGTTAAAGCTATATAAGACCTTGGTTAGACCCCAGATGAAGTACTGAGAGAGTGCAGATGAGATATACAAGGATGTTGCCTGGATTGGAAAGCATGCCTTATGAGAGTAGGTTTAGTGAACTTGGCCTTTTCTCCTTGGAGCGACAGAGGATGAGAAGTGACTTGATAGAGGTGTATAAGATGATGAGAGGCATTGATCGTGTAGCCCCTGGCCCACCTCAGGCTCGCTCAGCTCAGTTACGTCTAAGGGGAGCAGCCTTTGGCCCCGCCAAACTGGGTAATCAGCTTGTGTGGACGCTGTGTGATGTCCCCACCCCACCAAATAACAGACAGTACACCATATGTGATTAAATGATTACACTTTATAGATCTTACTGGAACTATGTACTTAATAGAGATACAATATAAAAGGAAAAGTAAAAGGGCCAAACTTATCAAAGTCCAAACCACTTTGTGCACAACCGTTGGAGCCCAATTAATGAAGTCTTCTGGCCACCATTTGATCCCCTCAGATCTCCTCGACTCGTAGCTCAGGACAACCCGGAGTGATCAATCAAGCACCCCCGGCACGTCTGTCTTCGTCTCCTCTCCTCACCGAAAACCCTGGCCTCGGACTCCCACTCGGGGTCCTTTCCATTGCCCAGCTTACAGCATTGCGTCCTCTCTTTCTCTCTCACCCCCTCGCGCCAACTCTCCAAAAGCCCGCCAACAACAGCCTACAGACCCAGAAGAGAGAATAACCTCTATCCCAATTGGTTAACAAATGAATACAATTCTCGTTATCAGTAATTTTAACCCAAACAAGCTCCCGTTATCATAACAAAGAAGCATTCTTACTTTTAATGAAACAAAGAAGCCATTTTGATTAACATACGCAGTAACATAAAGAAGAAACCACTTACAATCGTTTGGATAGCCAGGGCTGAAATGGATAACATGAGGGAGCATAGTTCTAAGGTGCTTGGAAGTAGGAACACGAGGGAATGTCAGAGGTAAGTGTTTTACAGAGAGAGTAGTGGGTGTGTCAGATGCACTGCCAGCAACAGTGGTAGAGGCAGATACAATAAGGTCTTTTAAGAGATGGGGCTTAGAAAAATAGGGGGTTATGAGGTGGGGAAATTCTAGACAGTTTCTAGAGTAGGTTACATTGTTGGCACAACATTGTGGGCCGAAGGGCCTGTAATAAGGTGTAGATTTCTATGTTTTATGTATGGCCCTTGTAAGAGAGTTTTAAATTGGAGTAAGACAAATTACTAGGAAGGAAGTCTTAGCCTTAGTCTGGGAACTATCAACCAATGAGTCTCACGTCAGTTGTATGGAAATTGCTGGAGAGAATTCTTAGGGATAGGATATATGTGCATTTGGAAGCCCATGGTCTAATTAGGAAGGGTCAGCATGGCTCTGTGTGTGGCAAGTCATGCTCTACCAACTTGATTGAGTTTTTTGACAAGATGATGAGAGAGATTGTTGAGGGAAGGGCAGTGGGTGTTCTCTACATGGATTTTAGTAAGGCGTTTGGCGAAGTCCCTCATGGGAGGCTAATCACAAAGATTAAGATGCATGGGATCTGTGGCAAATTGGCTGTTTGGATTCAGAACTGACTTGGACATAGAAGACAGAGGGTAATGATTGAAGGGATTTATTCGAGCTGGAGGTCTCTAACTACTGGAGTTCTGCATGGCTCTGTTCTGGGACCTCTGCTGTTTGTAACATCTATAAATTCTGGTCAAGATGGTGCCTATGTACAACACTTGTTTTGTTCGATATCTGGATAGATCATAAACCATATTTCACTTTTTAAATGTCTTTTTCATTTTTCTTTCATTTCCAAGGACATCGTGAATGTCCTTCTGGAACTGTTGGAGTCTATGATTTACAGTTTGGAGATCATTTGGGTGTTCCAGTGCTCTACAATCTCCAAGAGGATTCTGGGAGGCAGAGGCAGCGTGAGTGAATCTCGAGGCGGGCAGGCTGTGGGGTGGGGCACAACCCCATGTTTGACTCCATGTCACTGATTAAAGCTTCCACTGTGCACCAATTAAAGGGACGAGGGAGATTGAAGCATCGAAGCAAGGGCAGAAGTGCTGGCTGCCTGCCTTTTGATTGCTGAGGACCACTCTGCCACGCTATGGGAGAGAGAAGAGCCTGCTGCTGTGCCTGGGGAATGTTGCCCAGGTTTTCTGCATTTTTGATGTGGACTTTTATCGGTCATAGTCTTTTATATTCTGTGTTTCTCACCTGATCTTTTTGTGTGGGGAGGGACGATTTGGGAGTTGATATGCCTGTTCTGTTTTGTTTGCTTCTTTATGCGGGGAGGGGTGATTTGTGGGGGGGGGGGTGATGATTGTGCTGCCTTTCTTTTCTTTCTTGGTTTCATGGCTACCCGGAGAAGAAGAATTTCAGAGTTGTATACTTTGATAATAAATGAACCTTTGAAAAAACCTGGACGAAAATGTAGATGGATGAGTTAGTTAATTTGTGAATGATACCAAGATTGTTGGTGGTGTGGATAATTTAGAAGACTGGCAAAAAATACAGCACAATATAGACCAGTTGCAGATATGGGCAGAGAAATGGTAGATGGAGTTTAACCCGGATAAATGTGAGGTATTCTACCTCGGTAGAGCAATTGCAAAGAGACAGTACACTGTTAAGGGCAAAGTGTTAACAGTGTTGCTGATCAGAGAGATCTTGGGATCCAAGTTCATAGCTCCTTGAAAGTGGCTACACAGGTCAATAAGGCAGGTAAGAAGGCTAATGGAATGCTTGCTTTTATTAGTCAAAGCATTGAGTTCAAAAGTCAGGAGATTATCTTACAACTTTATAAAACTCTGGTTAGGCCACATCTGGGTTACTGCATACTGTTCTGGTTTCCCCACTATAGGAAGGATGTTGAGGCTTTGGAGAGGGTGCAGAAGAGGTTCACCAAGTTGCTGTGTGCTTTAGAGAGCATGTGCTATCACGGGAGGCTGGATACACTTGTGTAGTTTTCTCTGGAGCACTAGAGGCTGAAAGGAGACCTGAAAGAGGTTTACAAGATTGAGAGAGAAATAGATAGAGTTGACAGAGAGCATCTGTTTCCCAGAGTTAAATGTCTAATACCAGAGGGTATGCATTGAAGGTGAGAGGGTGTAGATTCAAGGGGTACATGACGGGCAAGTTTTTTACTCAGAGCCGTGGATGCCTGGAATGAACTACCTGGTATGGTGTTGGAGGCAAATCCATTAGAGGCTTTTAAGAGATGTTTGGATAAGCATATGGATGTAAGGAAGATGGAGGGATATGGACGTGGTGCAGGTAGGAAGGATAAGTGTTTGGGTATATTTGATTTGCTTTTTATCTAGTTTGACAGAACATTGTGGGCTGAATTGCCTACTCCTATGCTCAATGTTCTATGTACTTTCTCACTCAGAGGTAATTTGGAGGATAGCCAAAAACTACAGAATGGTATTGGTAATTTTATAGAATGAACAGAGCAGTGCCAAGTAGAATTTAACCCTTGTAAGTGTAAGTTGTGCAACCTAGATGCTTCATTAATTAATAACTACAGCCTGAGCCTTTCTGAGGCCAACTCTCTGGACGCAGAGTTCGGAAAAAACAACACAACAGACTTTTAACATCATAAACCAGTGAGTTGTTTGTTATGTTTCCCCTCTCGCTGTGAAACGGGGATGATACTTTTTCCCTTATTAGGGAGAGAGAGAGAGAGCTTATGGTATGTGAACAAGTAGTCTTTGGGATACTGCAAGTCTGCATCTTTATTGATGCTTTGCTGAATGCTTGAGTGCTCAAGCATTGGTGGAGGGAACTGATGCCTTTTTGCTGGTGGGAGGGGGAGTCATTGCCTTGCCGCTGCTTGAACGTGGGAGGGGGGAGCTGGCAGGGCTTTCGGGTTCTAATTTGTTTAAGTAAAATCTTTGAAAAGTTTGTTTATCAGCAGCTTAATAGCTTTTTCGCACTAAGCAATTGTATTGATGTTTTCCAGTCTGGATTTCAACAACACCAAAGCACGAAGACTGCTCTGGTCAAGGTTTTAAATGACGTTCACTTAAACCATCATAATGATAAAAAAAAGTTTTGATTTTACTGGATCTTAGTGTTGCTTTTGACACAGTTGACCATGGCATATTACTGGACAGACTGGAAAACTGGGTGGGACTTCCCAGCACATTCTAAAAGTGGTTTAACTCATATTTACAGGATAGGGTTTATTTTGTATCGATTGGTAGCTGCATATCTAACTGAACAAAAGTGACATGTGGAGTGCCTGAAGGGTCCATACTAGGGTCTCTTCTGTTTAACATATACATACTTCCTCTGGTTCAAATCATAGTAAGCACAAAATATCTTGCCTTAATTATGCAGATGACATATATGTAAGTGTTATCAAACTTATAACTTATATATGTAAGTGTCATCAAATGACTATGGTCCCATACAATCACTAAAAAACTGTATTGAACAAATCACTGATTGGATGAGCCATAATTTCCTCCAGTTAAAGAGAAAACTGAAATAATTGTTTTTGGTGCCAAAAAAAGATTAAAAATCAGGGCTCACTTAGAATCCTTTTTGTTACAGACCACAAACCAAGCCAGAAACCTTGGTGTTGTGATGGACTGCAACTTAAATTTTAGCTGCCACATTAAGACAATTACAAATTCAACCTAGTACTACCCTCTTAAAACTATAGCGGGAGTTAAAGGGCTTATGTCTCAGCAAGATCTAGAAAACTCGTCCATGCATTAATTTTAAGTAGGCTTGACTACTGTAATGGTGTTTTCATGGGACTCTAAATAATCCCTCAGACAGCTGCAGCGCATTCAGAACACTGCTTTTGGAGTACTCGTTAAGACCAAGAGAGTAGAAATTATCATTCCTGTTTTCAATTCACAACACTGGCTTCCTGTGCATCAGAGGATTGACTTTAAAAATTTATGACTGGTTTATAAAGCACTGTATGGTATAGGGCCAAAATACATCTCCGACCTCTTGCTGCATTATAAACCTTCCCGAGCTCTTAGGTCATGTGGGGCAAGTCTGCTTACCGTCCCCAAGGTCAAAACTAAACAAGGTGAAGCAGCTTTAGTTACTATGCTCCAGATATCTGGAATAACGTTCTAAAGTCTGCCCCAACTTTAGACTCTTTTAAACAAAGCTTCAAGCTTTGCTTTTCACAGTAGAATATCCAGCATTGTAACATTTATTTCTATTTATTATATCTATTTTTGCATCATTTTATTCCTTTATATACTGCCTGAAATTTGATGTTTGATTTTTGTATCTTGTTCTGTATAAAGCACCTTGAACTGCCTTATGCTTAAAAAGTGCTATACAAATAAACTTGCTTGCTCGCTAAAGAGTGTTGTAGAATTGAGGGACCTTTGTAAACAAGTCTATGCATGAACTCCAGAAAGCAACAGGTCATCCAGATAAGACATTTGTTTTCATTAATCAGAACATGAAATAGGAGATGAAAGGTATCAGAGTACAAATTAAAGAAATATTGTTTACAGTCTATATTTTTATGACACCTCAGGTTTGGAGTAGGTAGAGAGGGGATATGTAGAGTTTTCTCAGAATCATTTCAGTAGAATTTATATTTGTTTCAATTAGTGTGGAAGATGCTGTAGGGTTGAGCGTGAAAAACCAGATAGATGTACTTTGAACATTACAGCAAAGGAACAGGTCCTTCAGCCCATGATGTTGACCCAAGCTAATTAAAGTACCGGTAGTAATTAAATGCTTAACTAACCCTTTCCCTCCAGTTTCTGTATATTCATTTGCTTATCTAAGAGCATCTTAAATGCCTCCATCATATTTGTCTCTACTACCACCACTGGTATTGTACCAGGTACCCACTACTCCGTGTGGAGAAAAAAAGCTTACTCAACACATCTTTGCATTTATCCCCCTCATCTTAAGTGCATGCACTCTATTATTAGACATTTTAATCCGGGAGGTGTGGAAATAAGATCCCAGCTGTCATTCAATGACTTTCATAATCTTATAAAGATCTCTCCTCAGCTCCAAGTTTGTCCAATCTCTCCTTATAGCACATGCCCCCTTATCCAGGCAGCATCGTGGTAAACTCTGCTATACCCTATCTCAAGCCTCCACATCCGTCCAATAATAGACCATAAGATGTAGGAGCAGAATTAGGCCATTGGCCCATTGTGTCAGCTCCACCATTACATCATGGCTGATTGAATTTTCCTCTTAGCCCCATTCTCCTGCCTTCTCTCCATATTCCCTACATGCCCTGATTAATCAAGAATCTATCAACTTCTGCCTTAAATATACATAAAGACGGCTTCAATAGCTGCCTGTGACAAAGAATTCCATAGAGTCACCACTCTCCTCATTTCCATTCCAGAAAGACATCCCTCTATTCTGAGGCTGTGTTCTCTGGCCTTAGACTCTCCCACCATAGGAAACATCCTCTCCACAGCCACTCTATCAAAGCTTTCCACTATTCGATAGTTTTCAATGAGGTCACCCCTCATTCTTCTGAATTCTAGCGAATACAGGCCCACAGCCATCAAACGCTCTTCATATGACAAGCCATTCAATCCTGGAATCATTTTCATGAACCTCCTTTGAACCCTCTGCAGTTTCAGCACATCCTTTCTAAGATAGGGGGACCAAAACTGCTCACAATACTCCAAGTGAGGCCTCACCAGTGCTTTATAAGGTCTCAACATAACATCCTTGCTTTTTTATTCTTATCCTCTTGAAATGAATGCTAATGTTGCATTTGCCTTCCTCACCACAATTCAACCTGCAAATTAACTTTTAGGGAATACTGAGCAAGCATTCCCAAGTCCTTTGCACTTAAGGTTTTTTTTTGTATTTTTCCTCCGTTTAGAAAATAGTGAAACCCTTTCATTTTTCTACTGAAGTGCATGACTACACACTTCCCAACACTGTATTCCATCTGCCATTTCTTTGTCCATTTTCCCAATCTGTCAAATTTCTTCTGTAGCCTCTCTACTGTCTCAAAATTACCTGCCCTTCCACATATCTGCATACCGTCTGCAAACTTTGCAGCAAAACCATCAATTCCATCATATAACATAAACAGAATCATCACAACAGACCCATGTGGAACATCACTAGTCACCAGCAACCAGCCTGAAAAGGCTCCCTTTATTCCCATTCTTTCCCTCCTGCCAACCAATCAGTGTTTTATCCATGCTAGAATTGGTCCTGTAATATCATGGGCTCGTAGCTTATTAAGCAGCTGCATGTGTGGCACCTTGTCAAAGGCTTTCTGAAAATCCAAGTACACAACATCAACCGATTCCTCTTTGTCTATATTGCTTGATATTTCTTCAAAGAATACCAATAGGTTTGGCAGGCAAGTTAGTATGGAAACCACACTAACTACGGCCTGTTTTATCATGTGCCTCCAAATACACTGAGACCTCATCCTTAATAATTGGTTCCAACATCTTCCCAACCACTGAAGTCAGACCTACTGGCCTATAGTTTCCATTCTTCTGCCTCACTCCCTTCTTGAAGAGTGGAGTGATATTTGTAATTTTCCAGTCTTCCGAAACCATTCCAGAATCAAGTGATTCTTGAAAGAACATTACCAAAGCCTCTATGATTTCTTCAGCCACCTCTTTTAGAACACTGGGGTATACGCCATTTGGTCCATGTGACTTATTTAACTTCAGGCCTTTCACTTTCCCAAGAACCTTCTCCTAGTTATGATAACTTCACAGACTTCATGACCCCTGACACCTGGAACTTCCACCATGCTGCGAATGTCTTCCATTATGAAGAGTGATACAAAATACTTATTCCGTTTGTCCACCATTTCATTCTCCCCCATTACTGCCTTTCCAGCATCGTAATCCAGTGGTCCAATATCTACTCTTGCCTCTCTTTTACACTTTATGTATCTGAAGAAACTTTTAGTAACTTCTTTAATATTATTGGCTAGCTTATTTCAGTATTCCATCTTCACCTTAATGACTTTTTAAGTTGCCTTCTGTTGGCTTTTAAAGGCTTCTCAATCCTCTAACTTCCCACTAATTTTTGCTTTATTATATGCCCTCTCTTTGGCTTTTATGTTGGCTTTGACTTCTCTTGTTAGCCATGGTTGTGTCACCTTTCCTTTAGAATACTTGTTCCTTTTTGGGATCTATATTCCTGTGCCTTCTGAATTGCTCCCAGAAATTCTGGCCATTGCTACTCTGCCATCATCCCTGCCAGTGTTCTTTTCCAATTAATTCTGGCCAGCTCCTCTCTCATGCCTCTGTAATTCCTTTTACTCCACTGTAGTACTGATACATCTGACTTTAGCTTCTCCTCAAATTTCAAGGTGAATTTGATCATATTATGATCACTTGCCCCTAAGGTTTCTTTTACCTTAGGGTCTCTAATCAATTCTGGTTCATTGCACAACACCCAATACAGAATAGCTGATTTTCTAGTGGGCTCAAACACAAACTGCTCTAAAAAGCCACCTCATAAGCACTCTAGAAATTCCCTCTCCTGGAATCCAGCACCAGCTTGATTTTCCCAATCTACCTGCATATTGAAGTCCCCCATGACTATTGTAACATTGCCCTTTTGGCATGCATTTTCTATCTCCCACTGTAATTTGTAGGCCACATCCTTACCACTGTTTAGGTGTCTATATACAAATCCCCTCAAGGTCTTTTTACCATTGCAGTTCCTTAGGTCTATCCACAATGATTCAACATCTTATGACCCTGTGTCATCTCTAATGATTTGATTTCATTTTTTTACCAACAGAGCAATGCTGCCCCGCTGCCCTTCTGCCTGCCTTTTCGATACAAAGTGTATCCTCGTACGTTAAGCTCCCAGCTATAATCTTTCAGCTGTGATTCAGTGATGCCTACAACATCATATCTGCCAATCTGCAACTGTGCTGCAAGTTCATCTACCTTATTCCGTATACTGCGTGCATTCAGATACAACACCTTCAGTCCCATATTCACCCTTTTCAATTTTGTCTGCCTTTTATATTGCAGCTCATCCTGTTGACTGCTATCTTATCCTATCAACAGCCTCTCCTCACTACCTATTGTCTCTGTAAACCAGCTACCTCAACTTCAGCACTATTACCCACCTTTCCTATGATAATTCTTGCATTGAAGTATATGCAGCTGAAGACACTAGTTGCGCCATGCTCAACCTTTTGATTCCTTACTTTGTCTGAGTTCTTACCAACATCTGCCTGTATAGCCTCTCCACTAACAGTCCTGGCACTCTGCTTCCCATCCCCTGCAACTCTAGTTTAAACCCCATCATGCAGCTTAGCAAACCTTCCCACTAGGATAATAGTCTCCCTCCCATTCAGGTGCAAGCCATCTCTTCTGTACAGGTCCCACCTTCCTTGGAAGAGAGCCCAATGATCCAAAAATCTTATGCCCTCCCTCCTACACTAACTCCTTAGCCATGTATTGCACTGTTTAATCTTTGTAGTTCTGGCCTCACTAGCACATGGCACAGGTAGCAATCCTGAGATTATAACCCTGCAGGACCTGCTCTTTAACTTAACACCTAACTCCCTAAACGCCTTATGCAGAACCTCGTCACTCATCTTATCCATGTCATTTGTACCTATGTAGACCACAACTTCTGACTGTTCACCCTCCCACTTAAGAATGCTGAGGACTTGATCCAAAATATTCCAGACCCTGGCACCCGGTAGGCAACATATGATCCAGGAATCCCACCCACAGAATCTCTTGTCTGTTCCCCTAACGAATGAATCCCCTATCACTATGGTTTATCTCTTCTCCTTGCTTCCCTTCTGAATGACAGAGGCAGACTCGGTGCCAGAGACTTAACTATTACAACTTTCCTCTGTTAGCTCATCTCTCCCAATGTTATCCAAAGTGTTGAGGGAGATGGCCACAGGGGTACTTTGCAAAGGCTTCTAAATAACCTCTTTCCTCTCCCTTACTGTCATTCAGTTTCTTGTGCCCTGCATCTTGGGTGTATCTACCTCTCTATATGTCCTATCACCTCTTCAGCCTCCTGAATGATCCGGAGTTCATCTAGTTCCAGCTCCAACACATTAACATGGTATGTTAGAAGCTGCATCTGGATGCACTTCTTGTTGTTATAGTTGTCAGGGACTAGGATGGCCAGAAATAAATGCAATACCCATAATGTAGCTTAACCAGAGATTAATAAAGCTGCAACATAACTTCCTGACTCTTAAACTCAGTACCTTGACTAATGAAGGCAAGTTGCCATATGCTGTTTTTTCACTACCTCATCAACTTATGCAGCCACTTTCAGAGAGCAATAGACTTGGACACGAAGAGCCCTCTGTGCTTCACTGCAGCATACTGTTCAGGATCCTGCTGTAAACTAGGTACTGTCCCTTTACATTTGATCTCTCTAAGTGCAACACCTTGCATTTTGCCATGTTAAACTGAATCTTCCATTTCTCCAGCCATATCTTGAACTGATCTACAATCTGCTGTATCCTTTGGGAATCTTCTGTATTATCCACAAAGCCACCAAACTTACAGACCCACCCATTCATATTTTGATCCAAGTCATATATTCTGAGTTATGGACCTCCAGCCAGAATGTCTTATTGACCACTATCCACTATCTTCTATGGGCAAGCTACTTCTGAATTCAGACAGCCAAATCAGTCTTCTGGATAGATTATCATGTAGGACCTTGTCAAATTCCTTGCAAAGAATCCATGTACACAACATCATCAGTCACTTTCATCAAAGATACAGGTATGAAGGATAAGATAGTAAAAGTAACAAGATAGTGTTAACACCCTTTTCAAAATGCTGGAGGAACCCAGCAGGTCAAGCAGTATCTATGGAGAGGAATAAACAGTCAAAGTTTCAGGTCAAGGCTCTTCATTGAGACTTACGCTTTCTTTTCCCCATAGTGTAGGTATCAGAATTAGGTAACATAGGTCAATGATTTAGAGTAAATTTGAGGAAGAACATTTTTACCCAAAGAATGTCTAGAATCTTGACTTGGAGGTGAAGACAGGCAGTTTCACAATATTTAATAAGTAGCTAGAAGAGCATTTAAATTGCCATTGGAGAAGAGGTTACAGATTATAAGTGGGTGTAATGCTGTGGTTAAGATTTCTACTGCTATGCTATGAGGTATTTTTATTTTAGCAGTTTTCTGCAAAAGCAGTGTGTCCTGTTAGTAAGAGTGTTTTGGCTTCAGCTAAAGATAAGGAGCCATTTTCTCCAACTTCGGAATGTTGTATTGGCCAGTCAGGATTGTCTTGGTATGTGTTATAGCTTTCTGCCTAGAATACGATGGAAGATTCAAGAGAGCTGGGCAGGATCAGATATCTGAAGGACAGTAGACTGGTTTGGGCTCATTTGGAAAAATGCCTGCAGAATTCTGCTCGAAGAAGGAGAGACCCTAGTGTTTTATGCAGATGAATAGTTCCAAGGATGAAGTGCCAATTCTCCTGAGTTAGCAAGTTCATTCAAGATGGTCTTCGAGGGAAGTTTGAATTGTGGCTGGTATCTTTCACGTAGAACGTGGGTTCAGCATCTGAGTAAAGCGATATATACGACTACTCCAGAAATGAGCTTCAATATTTATGTGCACATTAGACTGGTTTACTGTAATGGGCCCTTTTTGTTTTCTTTTTCTGTTTGTTAAAGTTGAACTATTGGTAAATATATTTCCTTTTGTAACTTTATACCAGAATATGATCTGTTATTTTTCTGGCAAATGATAACTTTGCATAGAGCAGTATTTACACGCATTCTCCATATTCAATGTTCTTCCCTGGACCACCCCAACTTTCCTGTATGGTTGGACCCAGATCATACTGACCCTAGGTGTATATTGCTTATGATAGGTGGCCTTCTCATTGCAGTGTCGTGTGGCTGTTAGCAGAGTTAGCTAACAAGCCAAGTTTGTATTCGAGCCTGGTGGGAGAGTTGCATGAGATTAGTATGGACAGGTACTTGATGGCTAGCATGGGCATTGTTGGTTAAAAGGCATGTTTCTTTTCTGTATGTTTCTACGTATATCTCTTCTACTCCCTCTCCAGCACCTGGTAATTGTTCCTATCGTAGTAACTCCTCAGCCGTTGTGGGATCTCAATTTTCCTTCTCTTAGTTCCTGTTATTCAGTCCATTCTATCTCACTATAGCTAATATTTTAATAAAAAATTGTTTAAAAATATAAAAATAAATAGTGGAAGTATGATTTATTTAAACATCACATTGCAGTAGACAGTTTCTTCCTTCTCTAATCCAGTTAACTTACTGATCAATAAAACTACTTTCACTTAATTAAAGCTATGAAAAATGACAATGAATGACACTTCTAATTGTGGTTGAAAAGAAATCAATGCTGCCCCCTCCAGGTTATTTAATTGTCTATTGATGCTGAAGAATCACAATAGCAGTACTGTAGCGATGTGCTTACACACAGAGCTGAAATCACGACACGCAGTCGATAAGTCGTTTCAAGACTAGTTTATTCAAACATCGCGGTGCTGGTATTTCAATCCCTAGCGCCCGCCCTCTCCGGGCGGAAATGACATCAGAGGTGCATTACCAAAGTCTCTTCCTGCGCGCTGGCTATTTGTGAGCCGGTTCACTTGCGCAGAAAGTGGGTCGCCACATAACCCCCCCCCCCTCCCAGAACCGGCAATACACCCCCCAATGTCCTCAGTCTGGGTCGGACTCTGTTTGGGAGATCTGCCACTGCGTCATGGTGCCTGAACCGCGACCGGCTGCGCCAAGTCCACGTGGGCTGGTTTGACGGTCCACCGTGAAAACCTCCTCTTCCCCCCAATGTCCAGAACATACGTGGACCCGTTGTTGTTGATCACCCTGAACGGCCCCTCGTACGGTCGCTGTAGCGGTGCCCGGTGTCCGCCCCTTCGTACAAGCACAAACTTACAGTTTTGCAGGTCTTTGGGTACATGGGTCGGGGTCAGTCCGTGCTGTGAAGTTGGTACGGGGGCCAGGTTGCCGAGCCTTTCACGTAGCCTGTCCAGGACTGCTGCGGGTTCTTCCACTTGCCCCCTTGGGGCTGGTATGAACTCTCCCGGGACAGCCAGGGGTGCGCCATACACCAACTCGGCCGACGAGGCGTGCAGATCCTCTTTGGGCGCTGTATGAATTCCAAGCAGGACCCAGGGAAGCTCGTCCACCCAGTTAGGTACTCTCAGGCGGGCCATGAGAGCCGACTTCAAGTGACAGAGGAAGTGTTCCACCAGTCCGTTCGACTGTGGGTGGTAGGCAGTTGTGTGGTGTAGCTGCGTTCCCAACAGGCTGGTCACAGCCGACCACAGGCTGGAGGTGAACTGGGCGCCTCTGTCGGAGGTAATGTGGTATCCTGAAGCGTGCTACCCAGGTTGCGATCAGTGCTCGGGCGCAGGAATCGGCAGATGTGTCAGTGAGCGGGACCGCCTCTGGCCACCTCGTGAACCGGTCTACCACCGTTAGGAGGTACCGCGCTCCTCGGGACACTGGTAGGGGGCCCACGATATCCACGTGAATGTGGTCGAACCTCCGGTGGGTGGGTTCAAACTGCTGTGGCGGGGCTTTAGTGTGCCGCTGTACCTTGGCTGTTTGGCACTGCGTGCACGTTCTGGCCCATTCACTGACCTGCTTGCGAAGTCCGTGCCACGCGAACTTGCTGGAGACCAGCCGGACAGTTGTCCTGATAGATGGGTGTGCCAAACCGTGTATGGAGTAGAAAACCCACCGCCTCCAGGCTGCCGGGACGATGGGGCGAGGTTGGCCGGTAGCCATGTCACACAGGAGGGTCCTCTCACCTGGGCCTACGAGAAAGTCCTGCAGCTGCAAACCCGAGACTGCAGTCCTGTAGCTGGGCATCTCGTCGTCTGCCTGCTGCGCCTCCGCCAGTGCTGCATAGTCCACCCCCAGGGACAGGGCCTGGACAGCTGGTCTGGAGAGTGCGTCTGCCATGACGATGTCCTTTCCCGAGATGTGCTGGATGTCCGTCGTGTACTCCGAGATGTAGGACAGATGTCGCTGCTGGCGAGCCGACCAGGGATTGGACACCTTCATGAACGCGAAGGTCAACGGTTTGTGGTCCATGAACGCGGCGAACGGCCTGCCTTCTAAGAAGTACCTGAAATGCCGGATTGCCAGGTATAGCGCCAACAGTTCCCGGTCGAAAGCACTGTATTTGAGCTCGGGTGGTCGCAGGTGTTTGCTGAAAAACGCCAGGGGTTGCCAGCGACCCTCGATGAGTTGTTCCAGCACCCCACCGACTGCCGTGTTAGATGCGTCCACTGTGAGGGCAGTAGGGACGTCCATTCTGGGATGCACTAGCATCACGGCGTTTGCCAAGGCTCCTTTCATTTTAATGAAAGCGGCGGCGGACTCCTCGTCCCAGGTAATGTCCTTGCCCTTACCCGACATCAGGGCGAACAGGGGGCGCATGATTCGGGCAGCTGAAAGGAGGAAACGGTGGTAGAAATTTACCATTTTTCTACGAAACCCACGAATTCCTGAAGGCCTTTGATTGTGTTGGGTCGGGGGAAATGGCGGACTGCGTCTACCTTAGCGGGCAGAGGGGTTGCCCTGTCTTTAGTAATCCTGTGGCCCAGGAAGTCGATGGTGTCGAACCCGATCTGGCATTTGGCCGGGTTGATTGTCAGGCCGTATTCACTCAGTCGGGCGTACAGTTGACGGAGGTGGGACAGATGCTCCTGATGACTGCTGCTGGCTATGAGGATGTCGTCCAAATAGATGAAAGCGAAGTCCAGGTCGCGTCCCACCGTGTCCATTAACCGCTGAAACGTATGTGCGGCATTCTTTAGGCCGAACGGCATGCGGAGGAACTCGAAAAGGCCGAAAGGGGTGATGAGTGCTGTTTTGGGGACGTCGTCCGGATGCATCGGGATTTGATGGTATCCTCGGACGAGGTCCACCTTGGAGAAGATCCATGCGCCGTGCAGGTTTGCTGCAAAATCCTGAATGTGCGGCACAGGGTAGCGGTCCGGTGTCTTAACCTCGTTCAGCCTGCGGTAGTCGCCACATGGTCTCCAGCCCCCTGTTGCTTTGGGCACCATGTGCAGGGGGGAGGCCCATGGACTGTCGGACCGCCGTATGATCCCCAATTCCTCCATCCGCTTGAATTCCTCCTTCGCCAGGCGGAGCTTTTCTGGGGGGAGCTCTCGTGCGCGGGCGTGGAGGGGTGGTCCCTGGGTCGGAATGTGGTGCTGTACCCCGTGTCTGGGCATGGCTGCCGTGAACTGCGGTGTCAGAATCGATGGGAAGCCCGCCAGGAGTCTGGTGAATTCGTTGTCCAACAGCATGATGGAGTCCAGGTGTGGGGCCGGCAACTTGGTTTCACCCAGGGAGAACGTCT
The DNA here is from genome assembly GCF_048418815.1 of Hemitrygon akajei. NCBI lineage: Eukaryota > Metazoa > Chordata > Chondrichthyes > Myliobatiformes > Dasyatidae > Hemitrygon > Hemitrygon akajei. The sequence continues at coordinate 15,503,785 of NC_133126.1, forward strand.
GGAAAGTCTCGGCATGTACCAGTCTTTTCCCTTGCAAGTCGACCAGCAGGCTGTGAACCCGCAAGAAGTCCGCCCCCAGGAGTGGTTGGGCCACCGCGCCCAGTGTGAAGTCCCACGTGAACTGGCTGGCGCCGAACTGCAGCTGCACAGTGCGGGTGCCGTAGGTCCGTATCGTGCTGCCGTTTGCGGCCCTCAGGGTGGGTCCTGGCTTCCTGTTGCGGGTGTCGTACCCCGTCGGGGGCAAGACGCTGATCTCCGCTCCGGTGTCGACCAAGAAACGGCATCCCGACTGTTTGTCCCAGACGTACAAGAGGCTGTCCTGGTGGCCAGCCGCCATAGTCATTAGCGGCAGCTGGCCCTGGCCCTGGCAGGGCAGGCGACAACGGTGGGCTTTTGTGCCCCACTGCTGGTGGTAGAAACACCACTGTTCACTGGCCTCCTCACTCCTGTCTCTCTGTTGTGTGCGCTCCCCTGCTGGGCCTGGTCTGGTCTGCTGTTGGGCGCGTGGCCTGGTAATCTGACCAACGGACGCCACGCTCTCCCTCTTGGCTTTCCACAGCACGTCTGCCCGGGCCGCCACCTTCCGGGGGTCGCTGAAATCTGCGTCGGCCAGCAGCAGATGTATGTCCTCAGGCAGTTGCTCCAGGAACGCTTGCTCGAACATGAGGCAGAGCTTGTGTCCGTCAGCCAGGGCCAGCATCTCGTTCATCAATGCTGACAGCAGTCTATCTCCCAAATCGTCCAGGTGAAGCAGGCGGGCACCCCGCTCACGCCGTGAGAGGCCAAAGGTCCCAATGAGCAGCGCCTTGAATGCTTCATATTTGTGTTCTTCCGGGGGCGACTGTATGAAATCCGCAACCTGGGCGGCTGTCTCCTGGTCAAGGGCGCTCATCACATGGTAGTAACGCGTGGAATCAGAGGATATCTGCCGAATCTGAAACTGGGCTTCTGCTTGGCTAAACCACACGCGTGGTCGCAGCGTCCAGAAAGTCGGCAGTTGTAGCGAAACTGCGTGAACAGATGAAGAGTCGGTCATCTTTGGTCCAAATCCCGTTTGGACCGTCGGGGTCACCAATGTAGCGATGTGCTACACACAGAGCTGAAATCACGACACGCAGTTGGTAAGTCGTTTCAAGACTAGTTTATTCAAACATCGCGGTGTTGGTATTTCAATCCCTAGCGCCCGCCCTCTCCGGGCGGAAATGACGTCAGAGGTGCATTACCAAAGTCTCTTCCCGCGCGCTGGCTATTTGTGAGCCGGTTCGCCTGCGCAGAAAGTGGGTCGCCACAGTACTATCAATTTGCACTTTCATATTTAAAGCAGAAAAGCAATTTCAGAGTGCTTTGCAGAAACTTAATTAGAAAAGTGTATCAACCATTACAAAGGAGATGTTAATTGATCAAAAAATGTAAGTTTTAAATAGCATCATAAAATAGTTGGTAGAGGAGAAGAGGGAAACTTTAACTGTGGGTAACAGTGAAATGAAGGAAGTAAGTGTATACAAGAGTCAAAACTGGAAGAATTAATGCTTCTGGAGGTTTTTACACTGGGTAAAGAGAGATATAGGAAAGGGCCTCATGAAGGAATATTTATCTTTAAAAATAAGCTGAACATTTTAAATTGGGGGCATAGGAGGATCAGGAATTTGCGTGAGTTATTTTTAAAGATTTGTATATGATAACATAGTGAAATGTGTCATTTACTTCAAATCAAATCAGCAAGTATTGTAGTGGGTAGCCTGTGAGTGTCGCCATGCTTCCAGCACCAACATAGCATACTCACAACTCACTAACACTAACCATACATCTTTGGAATGTGAGAGGAAACCAGAACATCCAGAGGAAACCCACACAGTCATGGGGAGACTGTATAAATTCCTTACAGATAGTGGTGGGAATTGAACCCAGATTGTACAGCTGGCTGGTGCTGTAACAAAGTAATGATAACTGCTATGCTACTGTGCTCCCCAGTTAAGGTAAAACTAAGCTGATAGTCAGCAAAGGAATATGGGCTCAGTAGGATCAACAAATATTCTAGAGTTTAAATTTACAGAGTAGAATGTTGGAGATTAGTCTAAAGAGCAAGAAAACATTGGCATCAGATATGTTGTAAAAGGGATGGGAAATGGTGATGTTACAGAAATGTTACTGGCAGGGTTTGTGATAGAAAGGACATGGGTTTAAAAGTTTGGAGTTCAAATAGGATGCTAAAGTTGCAACTGAAATGTGGTTTGGCTAAAAGAATTTGAATTTGAAAGCATGAGTAAGGACTTCACAATGAGAACCAAGGAATAAAATAAAAGCCATCTTACAGTCCTCATCTGGCAGGTTCCTCAGCTGTGAAAATTGCATGTAACTACTTTGACAAAATGGTATTGACCTTCCCCCCCCCCCCCCCAATGACAAAGCTGTCCTTATTTTTACATCCTTTAGTGAGAATATGTACAAGCAAGAGAGGACATGGTGCAACTGTAAAGAGGAAACTATGAAATTTTAGAGAGGAAATGGTTGAAATATGGAACGGAAAACAATTAATGAAAATGTCATTGACTACATAGAAAGCATAATAAACAAATCATACTGTTTTGAGTTAAAGAGAATGCAGTGCCAATGTTAAGGGATAGTGTCCTGTATGCATCTATTTCTTTTAGAACAATGACCCCCCCTCCCCTTTAGCACTAGATATTGATCTGTTGTCTGTGCATGTGCTGTTCTCTACGTGTGCACATCTTCTCTCTATCTCTGTCTCTCTCTATCACTCCTTCCACAATAAATTGGTGATGAGTACGAAACTGAATGTCAGAAAAATCATAAACTGCACCAACAATTACGGGATAAAACAGCGAGAGCTAAACAGCATGCAAACGCCAAAGCATCCGTGAATAACAGTGAAAGACGCACCGAACTTACAGTGAAAGTAATGTGACAATGGCTTCATTTGCGAAAGTTGATGAATTTGATAGTACTAATGAAGGCTGGGAGTCGTATATCAAGAGAGTTGAACTGTATTGTAATGCAAACAACGTGGAGGAGCAAAAGAAAGCCCCTGCATTTCTTAGAGTAGTGGGCCCAAGAACATACAGTCTCTTATGTAATTTAGTAATCCCTGCAAAGCCAGCAAGCAAGACCTTCGACAAAATTGTTACAATTTTACAAAATCACTTGAGCCCTAAACTGCTGGCAATAGCTGAGAGACTTAGATTTTATGAAAGGGACCAGTCAAAAGATGAAATCCTTTCTGAATACATTGCAGAACTGCCCAAATGTTCCCAGCACTGTGACTTTAGAGATGGACTTTCTGGTGTGTCAGAAACGAGCCACGCTCCCGAATAATGGCTTCAAGACAAATTCAAGGAAACAAAGTTTATTAACAGTTCTGCAGAGCTGGACCCCCTCAGAGAAGGGAACCCTGAACCTTACAGGGCAGCAGGTTTTATCCTTCTTCCTTACCACCCCTCCTCCCTGACTCGGGAGGTACATAGTCTTATCCCATTCCATATTTGGAGTTGTTTTTTTACACGTTTCTGTAAAACAATAGTCCATATCTCAGGACTTCAATGATTCCACAAACAGTTAATTTTGTCAAGGCTTCTGCATTCATAATTAGATCACACTTGTTTACAGACTTTAACCCAGACATAATTAAATCACAGTTGTCCCTAGACATAATTAAATCACATTTGTCCTTTGACTTTAACCCGGACCTGTCAGAAACGCACATCTTAATTTTGAATCTTACAATAAATACCACCCTTTTTCTTTTTAAGATGTGCGTTTCAGCTAGCATTTCTCTCACTCCCAGTGGACCCACTTTCTTCTTTAATAGCATAAGTTTTAGCTCGTTTGTCCCATGATGGGGTATCGCTACTGCCTGGAGCTGGAATATACTGCGCCTGATCAGTGTTCGTATACAAGGAATCAAACACGGCAAAAGTAAGAGAATCATTAGACCCCCGCCTGCTACAAGGAGAGCGGTACGCCACCAGCTCCCTCCTAGTAGCCCGTCTAGCCAACTCATGTTCCCCAGGGATCTCCAGGTTTGTACTGGCACGTGGGCCAGCTTCCGAATTTTGTCGGATATTTTTAACACGGCCTTTCCACTGTCGTCTATCTTAAGGCAACAGTTTGTAAGATTGAACTTCCCACATACCCCGCCTTCAGAGGCCAATAGGTAATCCACAGCCAGCCTGTTCTGGTATATTGCTGTTCGCATCTGGCTCTGCTGTTTTGCCAACAGCTCCAATGCCAGTGCAGTTTGATTGGTTATCACTTCCACCACCGCCTGCAGTCTAATGATTCGGTTTAACATGTAGACAGGAGTGCGATACCCCCACGACCCATCCTGGGCCCAGGTCGCTGGCCCATAGTATTCAATGATGCGAGCCGGTGGCCACTCATCACCCCACTCGCCCACCTTTATCTCCCGTGTTTCTCTCCTTAATGAATCAAACAGCTTAATTCCCAGCTTCCGGTCACCCTCCTGAGGCAGGAGGAAGAACTCCGGTCTTATGAGACCCAGGAAGCAAACACCCGCCCAGTCCCACGGTAGTTTGGTATACGCCTGATTACCGCAGATCCAGAATAACCCCTCCGGGGCAAATCCTCCTTTCTTTGCTTCCTTCCATACTTCCCTGACCCTGGGGACCCCTTCGTACAGATTCGTTCCGTTGCACTTGTCACATTTCCCTTCAATTTCCCCGACATATAGAATCAAATATATTACAGTCAATAATGTTACAGTCCACATAGAGTTCATTTTTGCTGCCTTTTTAGCCTCACCACCATCGGTTCTTCACCGGGAACACAGGTCCACTCAGTGCGGCTTTCGGGCTTCACCGGTCCTTTTACCCTGGATGCGTGTGTCCACCCTTTTTCTTTTGTCCGTACAGCCGCCTCTGTTGTTAGCAGGACCTGGAAAGGGCCTTCCCACTGTGGCTGTAACTTCTCCGGCTTCCAGGTCCTTACCAGAACCCAATCTCCAGGCACGATCTGATGTAAAGCAAAGTCGAGCGGCGGAGTCTGAGCCAAGAGACCCTTTTTCCGTAGTTCTGCAAAGGAACGGGACAGTGCCAGTAAATAGTCCCTTACAAAGATATCACCACCTTGTAGCGTGGGGTACCCTTCCACCTTATTCCAATATGGGAGTCCGAACAACATCTCATATGGGGATATTCCTATGTCCTTGCGGGGCGCTGTTCGTATTCTTAAAAGGGCAATAGGGAGACACTTAGTCCATGGTAGTTTGGTTTCTAACATCAACTTGGTCAGTTGTGCCTTTAGGGTGCTGTTCATTCGTTCTACTCTTCCCGAACTCTGGGGATGCCACGGGGTATGGTACTTCCATTCGATATCAAGTGCATCGCAAATTAACTGGTGCGTATCTCCTTCTTGGTACGTGGTAGTGACATTCCCGTTATTCCAGCTATCCTTTCTGGGGTAATGCATCGCTGTCCTTTACTGACCCGGTGTCCCAGATACCTTACTTCCTTTTCTACAAATTGTAACTTTTTCTTTGAGACCCGTAGCCCCTGCTTCCCCAGGAAGTTCAGAAGTCTGATGGTGTCTTCCTGCACCCCTTCCTGTGTTGGCCCGGATAGTAATAGATCGTCCACATACTGTAAAAGTTGGCTCTCTGGAGCACATTGGAATTCTGCTAGTACTTGCTCCAAGACCTGCCCAAATAGGTTAGGTGATTCGGTGAACCCCTGTGGCAGGACCGTCCACCGGAGTTGTCTTTTCCGCCCCGTCGTAGGATTTTCCCATTCGAACGCAAACATGTCACGACTGTTCTCTTCTAGCGGGCAACTCCAGAAGGCATCTTTTAGATCTATTACACTGAACCATTCATGGTCAGGGGAGATCTTACTCATCAGTGTGTAAGGGTTGGGCACTACCGGGTATCGGGTTTGGACTACTGCATTTAGGCCCCGCAGGTCTTGTACCATCAGATAAGTCCCATCTGGCTTTCGCACCGGGAGTATTGGGGTATTATACGGTGACATACATTCCTCCAGTAGTCCGTCAGCGATCAGTCCTTCAATCACCGGCTGCAGCCCTTTTCTTCCTTCCATTGAAATAGGGTACTGTTTTCTCCGTACTGGCGAACTGTTAGGTAATAGTGAGATTTGCAAGGGGGGACGTTCAAACCCCCCCCCGGTTCCCTTCCTGGTACCATACCTCCAGGCTTATTTTCCTATCGTCTTCTTCCCTGAGGGCAAACAGCTGTACCATTATCTTCCCGTTCCTGGGCACAGTCCCGATGCCTAGCCTGACTTGCAGATCCCGCCCGAGCAGGTTGAATCTCGCAGAGGGTAACAAAAGTAGGTCCTGTCCCGTTACCCTATCCTCATGTTCAATTTTCACGTTTTCTATAACAGGTACTTGTATTATTTTGCCTCCAATACCGGATACTCCCATTACCTTTGTTCCAGTTCGGGCGCCAGGAGGTATCTGGATTACGCTAGATCTTTCGGCACCCGAATCTACCATAAAGGTTGTATCTGACCCTTGGGGACCTACTTTTAAATTTACCAGGGGTTCCTGCCGATAATTCATCCCCAAGGGGTGGAACCCCCGACCTCCCTAGTCTTCATCTTCCATCATAGCGTACGAGCGCACTTCCCATCGGTATCTGGGGCACTCGCGCCTGAAGTGTCCTTCTTCGTTGCAGTGAAAACATCTTAAAGCCTTCCTTAGCCCTCCTCCTTGCTCCTGGCTACTACCTCGATCCAACCATGGTCCCCGTCTCTCTCTCTACTATCTGCGGTTACGTGTCGCACTGTCTGGACCATTATCCTTGCCGTCTTCTGCTTCTCTTCATCCCTTCTTACAAACACTTTCTGTGCCTCCCTAAGTAGTTCACTTAAGGGTTTAGTATTCCAATCTTCTAGTTTTTCCAGTTTTTTTTTTCTGGCCATGCTTTCGATACAAATTCAACACGAATCAGCTGTTGGCCAACCTCCGTCTCAGGGTCTTCGATTTGCGGAGCGGTAGGGGGCACATATAGGGCGGCAGGTGGTCGAGCACCTCCCATGTATTCTTTTTCTGTCCCCCTTCATTTATCGTTTTCAATTTATAACTATTTGTCGTTGGTAACCAGCATAGGGCATAATCACTTTCTTCGGGTTTAACGTTAGGTTTTGAATTCACGTACAGATTAAGGGCTTGTTGTACCCAATCCTCGCTAGGCCCGAACTTAGGCCATCACACAGCCGACCCTTGGATCGGCTGGCGGGACCAGAATTCACAGTACTGTATCATTTTTTCTTTGACTTCCCTTTTCGCCTCCCATAATCCCAATTTTCTAACATCCGTCCCAACGGACTATCAGGGGGTACCCAGGGGTATTTTTCATCATTGGCGCCTGGATTTCCTTTACCCTTTTCTCTCTTAGACCCCTTATTCCCCATCTCGAGGACTTGCTCGGTTCCAATCCACCCGCAGGCACCCCGTAATTCCACAATTCTCGTGCACTACGTCTCTGCAGGAATTTAATTTGAATGTGACCCACCTAGCTCGGTCACTCCTGTCCAATTCCGGAACCTGTATTCCCGCGATCGCCCAGGAATTCACCTGCAGGCACCCCGCAGTTCCACAATTCTCGTGTACTACGTCTCTACAGGAGAAATCACCTGCAGGAACCCCGCAGTTCCACGATTCTTGTGTACTACGTCTCTACAGGAATTCAATTTCTTACCTGGGTCCTGTGCACAGAAATTACTCGATCGCTCACTGTCTCAACTGCCTCGACAACCCCTCTTTGTTTCCTTGAGTCTGCCGGATATCACTCGCTCAAGCCGCGCGGGGCGACGTGCAAGGAATCAGGGACTGCCGAACTCGGCAGGGTGCACCTTCTCCGATGTCCTTCCTTGCCCCCCTCACGGCTGGAGTGTGGATCCCGGACGAGCGCCCCAAGTTGTCAGAAACGAGCCACGCTCCCGAATAATGGCTTCAAGACAAATTCAAGGAAACAAAGTTTATTAACAGTTCTGCAGAGCTGGGCCCCCTCAGAGAAGGGAACCCTGAACCTTACAGGGCAGCAGGTTTTATCCTTCTTCCTTACCACCCCTCCTCCCTGACTCGGGAGGTACATAGTCTTATCCCATTCCATATTTGGAGTTGTTTTTTTACACGTTTCTGTAAAACAATAGTCCATATCTCAGGACTTCAATGATTCCACAAACAGTTAATTTTGTCAAGGCTTCTGCATTCATAATTAGATCACACTTGTTTACAGACTTTAACCCAGACATAATTAAATCACAGTTGTCCCTAGACATAATTAAATCACATTTGTCCTTTGACTTTAACCCGGACTTGTCAGAAACGCACATCTTAATTTTGAATCTTACATGGTGCATTAAAGATTAGACTTGTAAAGCACCCAAAAGAGGCTACTGTTCGAAAGAGACCTAACCTTAGAATGGGCATTGACCATTGCAATATTATTAGAGACTACAGCAAAGGATGCAGCAGAACTACAGAAAAAGAAGTTAGGATGTAAAATGCACAAAATGTCCCTGAATGGTGCAAAAAGCCAAAAATGTTATTGATGTGGGAAATCCTCCCATGAGGCAAATGACTGTTGGCCCAAAGAAAAAGTCTGCATAAAGTGTCACAGACAAAATCACACAGAGAGGATATGCAAGGCAGACAAAAAGCACAACCAAGTTGAAAATCTCAAACACAAAACTAAATAAATGCATAAAGGTACCACAAAGTACCACTGCAGATGCTGGGGTCAAATCAACACGTACAAACAAGCTGGAGGAACTCAGCAGGTCGGGCAGCATCCGAGGAAATGAGCAGCCAATGTTTCGGGCTGAAACCCTTTGTCAGCACTGAAGAAGGAGGGGGCAGGGGCCCTATAAAGATGGTGGGGGAAGGAGAAGGCTGGTAGGTGCCAGGTAAAAAACCAGTAAGAGGAAAGATCAAGGGGTGGGGGAGGGGAAGCAGGGAGGGGATAGGCAGGAAAGGTGAAGAAGGAATGTTATGGGAAAGCACTATGGGTAGTAGAAGAAAGCAGAATCATGAGAGCGGTAATAGGCAGCTGGAAGAGGAGGCATAAAGTTACCAATTGTAAAACAGAATCAGACAACATAGTGTGACAAAGGTTAGCTGTAACGCCTAGAATTGCATAGTATTATTGAAGCAGATCACAAAATTATATGGCTCATAATAGATGTGTCTGGTATAAAACTGAAAATTGAACTAGACGCAGGGTCAGCTTTGTCTATAATTTCAGAGCTGACAGTTTTCTAAGATATTAGAGAAGACCTCAGTGATGCTAAAGACTTGTGCAGGCAAAAAAAAGTCTCCCAAAGGCAAACTGAAAGTAAATGTGATGTATAGAGGCCAAACACAACAGTTAGAGCTTGTAGTACCATTAACCAGAGATTGTCAGCTGCTTAATGACAATGAAGTGTTTCAGGAAGAGATTAGTAAACCCACTGGCATGAAGGCCAGAATTGAACTGAATGAATGAATGAACATCTGCCGGACGATGCTGAGGATGTTCTACGAGTCTGTGGTGGCCAGTGCTATCATGTTTGCTGTTGTGTGCTGGGGTAGCAGGCTGAGGGTAGCAGACACCAACAGAATCAACAACCTCATTCGTAAGGCCAGTGATGTTGTGGGGGTGGAACTGGACTCTCCGATGGTGGTGTCTGAAAAGAGGATGCTGTCCAATTTGCATGCCAACTTGGACAATGTCTCCCATCCACTCCATAATTATTTCCAAGATGGCAGTGCGACGCAGCTTGCAGCGGCCACTCTGGAGCTGATTATCTGTTATTTGTGAAATGGGGTGCCGTGCGCAATCATAATCGATTGAAAATGGACGTGGGAGCATGGAGGAACATCGGGAAATCTCCAGGAAGACCTTCTTCGTTGCTGCTGCTGCTGTGAGGTCCGGGACTCTGCTGGGAAGAACAGGCCCCCAGTCCTCGGGGTCGCGTTGCCGATGGCCGTTGGCGGGGCCGTCTTAATACGCTCGGCAGAGGATGTTGCTCGGAGTGTTGCTCGGAGAAGCTGTACTGGAGGGGATGGTCGGAGTCTCGGAGGTTCGACGGACTCGGAGTCCGCTGCGGTCAGGTCGCTTTCAGTGTGTGCTGTGTCTGCGAGGCTGGGTTCGACGGAGCTTTCATTGTGTGCTGCGTCTGCGACGCTGAGTTGGGCGGCACCGTGGAAGTCCATAGCGGGGGTATTCCCTTCTGCCACCGGCGTGTGATGGCGAGTCTGTCGGGACCCTGGGGAGTTGTGGAAAATGTGTGGTGATTTCTTTTGAACTTATAGTCCTTTAACATCTTTGGACTATTTTTACTGTACCCATGGTCTGATTTTTATCGATTATGCTATTGTTTGCACTGTTGTAACTATGTGTTGTAACTATTTGTTTTTGTGCAGGTTGTTTAGCTTTAGTTTTTGGTCTTGTTTTGTCTGGTGGATTTGGAGCTACTTTCCGGGCAACGCGCTAAGACGGTAGGGCGATATTAATACGCAGCAGCCTCTCCGGACTCTGGATTGGGGATTGCCAAACGTTTTGTGGATTTTCTGGTGTAGTCTGTTTTGTCATATGCTTTTGTGATATCATTCTGGAGGAACGTTGTCTCATTTTTTAACTGCATTGCATTTGTGGTTTCTTTATGACAATAAACTGAATCTGAATCTGAATAACGTACTGGTTAGGCACAGGACTACATTCAGCCAGAGACTCATTCCACTGAGATGCAACACTGAGCGTCATAGGAAGTCATTCCTCCCTGTGGCCATCAAACTTTACAAATCCTCCCTCGAAGAGTCAGACACCCTGAGCCAATACACTGGTCCTGGACTAATTTCCACTTGGAATAATTTACATTATTATTTAATTATTTATGGTTTTATATTGCTATATTTCTACACTATTCTTGGTTGGTGCGACTGTAACGAAACCCAATTTCCCTTAAGATCAATAAAGTATGTCTGTCTGTCTGAAACAACACCACCAAGATTCCAGTGCTTTGCACACTACGTCCTAAAGTGGATGCTAAACTGCAGGGCTTGGAGGCATCTGGCATTCTGTCTAACGCTGAGTGGAGCGATTGGGCTATGCCCATTGTCCCGATGATCAGGAAAGGGAAGGCTGGAACCATTCACATATGTAGGGATTTCAAGGTGAGAATCAATCCAGTGCTGTGTACAGTGCAATATCCCCTGCCACAAATAGAAGATATTTATGCATCTTTGGCAGGTGGGGAGAAGTTTTCAAAGGAAGGCTTGTGACAAGCCTATCTGCTAATGGCAGTTGAAGAGTCAAGCAGGGAGTTCCTCACAATCAAACTCACAAGAGACTGTTCCAGTATAATCATCTCATCTTTGGCATCCTATCAGCTCCAGCAATTTGGCAAAGATCAATGGACCAAGTGCTCCAAGATATCCCAGGAACTCAATGTTACCTTGATGACATTATCGTGACTAGCAAAAATGATGAAGAGCACCTCCAGAATCTTGGTAAAGTGCTTACCAGACTGAGTGAGTAAGGTCTGCACGCAAAGAGAGAAAAATGTGAGTTTTTCAAGAATGAAATGTCATGTTGTGGACATTTCATTGACAAGCATGGCTTACATAAGCCACAAGATTGAAGCTGTGCTACAGGCACCCAAACCGGAAAATGTGGCATACTTGAGCCTTGTAAACTACTACCACCGGTTTCTTTTAAGCATTGCCACAGTGTTACATCCATTGAACACTGTTACAGACAGGAGTAAAGTAGGAATGGTCAGAAAGATGTGAAAAAGCATTCAAGGAAACAAAGAGACTAATAACATATAACTGCTCATCCATTATGACTCATCCCTGTCCATCAAATTGGTGTGTGATGTGCCTCCTTATGGCATTGGAACTGTTTTGTCACACATTATCGAAATAGGGATCTGAACACCCAATTGCATTTGTTTCAAGATCACTGATAGCACAGAACACAACCACACACACACATCAACCGAGAGGCCTGTAGTCTAGTATTGTGAATTAAGAAGTTCCACCACTACTTCTACAGACAAAAGTTTCTGGTAGTGTCAGATCACCAGCCCTTTGTGTCTATTTTCAATCCCAGGAAGGAAATTCCAGTGGTGACTGCTACCCGGTTACAACATTGAACACTATTCCTAGGAGCCCACTCCTATGACATAGAGTTCAAGGGTATGAAACAACACAGCAACGCTGATGCTTGTCATGTCTTCCACTAGTGGCAACTGAAGAAGAAAAGTCTTTATACTGTGACCCAGCAGAATTTTTCTACACCGTGGTAGCTGTGTGGAACGAGCTTCCGGTAGAAGTGGTAGAGGCAGGTTCGGTATTGTCTTTTAAAGTAAAATTGGATAGGTATATGGACAGGATAAGGAATGGAGAGTTATGGGCTGAGTGCAGGTCGGTGGGACTAGGTGAGAGTAAGCATTCAGCACAGACTAGAAGGGCTGAGATGGCCTGTTTCCATGCTGTAATTGTTATATGTTTATATGGTAGGCCAGTTGCTGGTAACAAATTCCAAAATATAAAGGGAAATAACGAATGACCCGACATTGTCAAAATTCTATGAAATCAGCATGCAAGAATGGCCAGCTGATGGTAACCGTATATTTCCAGGATTCTCAGCAAGACAAGACCAACTGTTGGACCACTGATGTGTGGATCTCCTGTGGTTGATCCCTCTAAACTGCCCACCAAAGTATGAGAAAATCTGCATGAAGCACACCTAGGTACAGTCAAGATGAAGAGTATTGCCCGGAGCTACATGTAGTGGCTGGGAATAGATAAACAGATTGAAGACTTGACCAAAAGCTGTTTGAGATTCCAAAAAGTTCAAAATGCACACCTACAGGCACCATTACACCTGTGGGAATGAGTACATTTTGACTTTGCTGGGCCATTCATGGTCTCCATGCTCTTGATTGCTGTGGATGCTCATTCGAAGTGGCCACCTCAGTACAGACTGTCTCCACTCTGAGGACTATCATCACTAGAAATGGCTTACCAGTACAAATTGTGAGTGACAATGGACCACAATGCATGTCAGAAGAATCAGAAGAATTCCAACTGTTCATGAAGAAAAATGACATCAGGCACTTCAAGCTAGCTCCTCACCACCCAGCAATGAATGAGTTAGCTGAAAAGTTTATCCAAACTTTCAAGGAATCTATTAAAGTGACGGACAAGGAGGATATTTCCCTACAGCACAAGGTGAGCAACTTCCTTTTTGTGTATCAGAACTCTGTTCATGCAACAACAAATTAAACACCTGCAATGCTGTTGATGAACAGGAAAATGACATCTTGCGTAGATCTCCTGAAACCAGATCGATGGAGGGAAGTGCAGAATAAACAGTTCAGCCAGTTGCCACGTGAATCAGCAAAGAGCTTCAATATTGGACGAGAAGTTCCAGTGTATGATTACCAAGAAGACAAGTGGCCATCTGGTAGGGTAGCTACAAGAACTGGACCAGTGATGTACACAGTGGATGTTGGAGGTCAGACATGGAGATGTCATGTGGACCAGATACTGGCTGCTCAACCAAAGACCATACCTGAATCGACTGCATCCAACAAGATGGATGCATTACAGCCACCAAGCTTGCCTCTCAGTGATGATATCACTGACAACAATGTTACACTGGAAACTGAGAATCTTGTCTTAGACAAGACACGTACCAAACCTGATGCCACTCCATAGGTCCAGAGGCACTATCCTGAAAGAAAAAGAGCGCCACCCAAAAAACAGAACTTTTAGAACTATGAAGTTAGTTGTGGACTGTTACTGTGGAAACATGTTTATTTAGAAAATTGGTTTATGAAAGGGAATTTGAATGTTTTTTATATATACAGTTTAATGTTGCATTCATCTAAAGGGGAAGGAAGTGGAATGTCTGGATCTATTTCTTCTAGAGCAATGATCCCCTGCTCTTAGCCCAACATATTGTCTGTGCATGTGCTGTTGTCTACACATGTGCATTGTTCTCTCCCTTTCTCTCAAATTTGTGCTCACTTGGATTAAGATATTAAAAGTTATATAGACAGATTTGCTGATGACACAAAGGTAGCTGGGTAGGGAGATATGAAGAGCTTAATGCTGTGGAGCAAGAAATGTTCTTGCTCACAAGAATATTAATTCCATCGATATTGCACTTTCAGGGAGGATACAATAAGCCTATTTGCTTTAACTTTAGATCCACATACATTCTCTCTCTGATTGTCGAAAGCACTCTCAAACAAATTCAGAGATGGGGTAGGTCATACTCACCAATCCATACACTTTCAGCTGTCATTTCTTGACTAATGCAAAGAAAAAAGATGTATGATCACATTATACTGACATCACATTCCCAACATGATCATCTTTTGCTTGTAAATGTCTGTTGTGATGATCCAATATATAAAGTATTATTTTGTTTAGATAAGTCTTTGGTTACCATAGTGATGGTACCAGCAGGTCTGCTGTCTCCAGTTACCATATCCCTCATGAGGGCCTTCTGGTATCTCTTACTTGCCATATCTAGTGGGGTACATATGCAGTTTTTGTTTCCCTCTATGTTTTTTTAATGTAACCTGCAAGTTAATCTCTCTGTCCAACAGCTTTAATAAGAACTTCAGAACCCAAAGCTGGAATAGATCATTGGAACCTGCAAGATGGTTCTACTATTTCTTAAGAACATAGCTGACCACCTAGTTCAGTGCCATTTTCCAAAAATAGTCAAATCTCCACAGTCAGCTGCAGTAGAGAATTCCAAAGGTTCACTTCTTGGTAAAGAAATTTCTCCTTATCCCAGTCCTGAATGTTTTCCTCCTTAGCGAGAGAAAATGCCTTCCCCACTTGTAACTTGATAAAATCTATTCATTTTGTTAGATTTCATTGAGATCTCCTCATTCTTTAAGCCTTCAAAGAATACTTTATATAGGCATCTGTTAGTCTTGTGAGACCATGGATTTGCGCCTTGGAAGTTTTCCAGGGTGCAGGCCTGGGCAGGGTTGTATGGGAGACCAGCAGTTGCCCAAGCTGTAGGCCTTCCCCTCTCCACACCACCGATGTTGTCCAAGGGAAGGGCACTAGTACCCAAGCAGCTTGGCACCAGTGTCGTCGCAGAGCAATGTGTTGTTAAGTGCCTTGCTCAAGGACACAACACACTGCCTCAGTTGAGGCTCGAACCAGTGACCTTCAGATCACTAGACCGATGCCTTATCCACTAGGCAACGCGCCAACGCAAAGAATACAGTCCCAGTCTAGTCACCTTGCTTTCTATAGCATTTCTGCCATTCCTGAAACTAGTCTAGTGAATCTTCACTTGCGACCATCTGGTGTAGAAAAAATATTCCCTCCAAAGTCAGTGCCTATCAGTCTCACCGTTGTAAAAATGCTCACTTTTTCTATAACATCAAATTGGATAACTTCACTTTTTTCCACATTGTATTCCACCTGTTATTGTTTTGTCCGTATGTCCCTTGAAGCCTCTTTACGTCCTTCTCTGCATTTAGTTTATTAACATTAACAAACTTGGAGATGTGATATTTGGTCGTCTCTGTTGATACAGATTGTGAAAAGCTCGGACCCAAGCACTAATCCCCAGAGAATCAAGCTAGTCTTAGCCTGCCAACTTGAGAATAAAGCATTTATTTCCAATCTTTGGTTTATGCTGAGTCATAATATTCTTGCTATGGTCACAAACACAAGAAAATCTGCAGATGTTGGAAATCCAAGCATTGCGCAAAATGCTGGAGGAACTCAGCAAGCCAGGCAGCATCTATGGAAAAGAATTCTGATTACCGGTCTCAGCCCTAAACAACAACTATTTACCCTTTTCCATAGATACTGCCTGGTCTGCTGATTTCCTCCAGCATTTTGTGTGTGATTCTTGTTATGGTGTACTGTTATTACATTCTGTAACATTGATATAAAGTCAACAAGGTGGTAGTCCCCTGTTTTCTCTCTCTCCCTATCCTCTAATCTATATACAATTCAAAAACCCTACTGAACCTTGAAAGATGTTACCTGGATTATCTCCAAACACATCTTCAAAATTCTGGATGCATGTCGATGGTTCTCTGGGATTCATCACTTTTCTAGTTCATCAACTTGTCCTGTACTTTTTTTATTACATTACATAATTAATTCCTTCAATTCCTCATTCTTACAGTCCTTATTTCTTGAATACGCCTGGAATGTTTTTCTTTGAGAGTGCATACAAGATTATTTTATAAATTCATCTACTATTTCCTTATTTCCTATTTTAAATTTTCAGTAAAATAAAAAAAATTACTGCGAAGGCTGGAAGTGAGAAACTTTTTCTGTTCTGGGCCCGCACTTGCTGTTTTTTTTTCTTTGTACTTATGAAAGCTCTTTCAACCCATGTTTACACTTCTCAGTGGTCTAGACCCATATTCTCTTCTTCCATATAATGGATTTATAATCCATATTAGTATCTAAACTATCCCCTGAGACAAAGGTAGAAATGTTAGTAAAAGGAAGGCAGCTATCACAAATAAAGCATGTGAATGTGAAAGCAAGGTGGAGTTAACCACAGAAGCAGCAAAAAGTTTGATTCAAGCACTGGAACCTGCCCAATACATTTATCAATTTGATGGAAAAAGAATTGAGGGAAGGGGGCTGGACAGTGTTGAAACAAGCATTGTTCATGTTTCCTATAGCTGCACACCACTGTTGTAATGCATTGTTATTTGAGTTATTGTCACCTTCCTGTCAGCTTGAACCATTCAGTCTAACCTTTCTCCTTTGACCTCACTCATTAACAAGGCTATTGGATATTTTGTTTTTAATTTGAAGCACCATTTTCTGAGGAAATCACCAGTTTCTGAGATACTCAAACCACCCTGTCTAGCACCAACAATCATCATCTCCACCCACCTGCCTTTTCCACGTGACCGTTAGTTCCCCTACTATGCAAAAATCTATCCAACCTTGTTTTAAATATATTTACTGTGGTAGCCTCCACTGCTTCATTGGGCAGAGAATTCCACAGATTCACCACTCTTTGGGAAAAGCAGTTCCTCCTCATCTTCATCCTAAATTTACTCCCCAGAATCTTGAGGCTATGTCCCCTGGTTCTGGTCTCACCTACCAGTGGAAAGAACTTTCCTGCCTCTAATCTATTCCTTTCATAATTTTGTATGTTTCTATAAGATCTCCTCTCACCCTTCTGAAATCCAGCGAGTACAGTCACAGGCGAATCAATCTCTCCTCATCTCTGGAATCAACCTGGTGAACCACCTCTACACTGCTTCCAAAGCCAGTATATCCTTCCTCAAGTAAGGAGACCAGAACTGCATGCAGTACTCCAGATGTGGCCTCACCAGTACCCTGTACAGTTGTGGCATAACCTCCCTGCTCTTAATTTCAATCCCTCTAGCAATGGAGACCAACATGCCATTTGCCTTCTTAATAGTCTGCTGCACCTGCAAACCAACCTGTTTGCAATCCATGCACAAGCACTTCCAGGTCCTTCTGCACAGCAGAAAGCTGCAATCTTTCTTTGAAAACTACATACAGCCTTCACACCTCCTGATTCACATCCACACCTCAGACATCCAAATGAATTTTAATCAGTATTGTCTGGACGGGGATTCACAGCTTTTAGGAACCCATTGTTCAGAGCTGCACTCCAAATTAAATGCACAATACATTTTCAGATGTGAAGACTGATAGCCAAAGTCAATTGTTAAATGTTTATGTCCTAAGCCCAAAAATCACTCTAACAGTTCTTCAAACAGGACCTGCCTTTGCTGAATCCATGTTGCGTCTGCCTAATGGTTCTGGTTGTTTCCAGATGCCTCGCTATTTCTTCTTTAATGATGGCTTAAACATTTTTCCCAACCTATACCTTGCTCTTCCATCTTGGAAATCACCCAAGCCATTTTCAGTTTCATTGTCAGATTTTGATGCACACGTCCTTGGACAGCAGGGTCAAAAATATATCCAATGTCGCCATCATCCTGATGACCAGCTTCATGTGTGGTTGCATCAGGTTGTGAGTAGAATTTCAGTACTATCTGTCCCCAGTGTTGCAAAGAATGGCATGGTCCAGTTGCCCTGATATGTCCCACTCAGCTGGACATTGCTGCACTACCTGTCCTTTGTGGAAAAGTTCTCCCTGATCAAGACCTTTGACGAGTCCATCAGGCAGTGGTTAGCATGGAAAATCAAGCAGATCCCCAGGAGAAGAACTTGATGGACACAGTGGGGTGGTTCTCTGAGCAGAATGCCTCATTGCCAGATCTCACCAAAAGGCAGCAACACCTTGCCTGGCTGGCAATGAGAGAGGCCCTCCCAGTCAGATTCTTTATGCACTGTGTACTGCCCACTGGATGATTGTAGTGGGTACGAGATGGTTGCTCAATTCATTGCAGATTGTGGATTTGCAAAGAGGGTATGGAGAAAGTTGGAAGGGCCTGTCATGGTTCATCTCGAGCAGGTATGTGACTAAGGACTCTCTGATCTATGGGTTGTTCCCAGAGACACACACATATGGATATCAACTGCTGCTGGAAAATCATCAGCTTGGTGAAAGACACCCTTTCGTCTTCTGAAAACTTGTTGGCCTGCTTGCCCTTTGAGATGTCCATAGAGCAGGGATTCCCAACCAGGCATCCATGGACCCCTCAGTAATGGTGGGGGTCCATGCCATAAAAAATGTTGGGAACCCCTACCATAGAAGAATGCTGCTGTTTGGCACATTCTGGGCAGCAGGAGTATATCCTGAGGGACACATTGCAACCACTGCAAAGGCTCAGTGGGGAAGGACCACAGTATAGGGTTCTTCTGCTACTGGACAGAGAGGTTCTGGGTTGGGTGAGGAAGCCTTTCTATTATTTTAATAGTGTATCTCCCCAGGGGACCACACGAGTGGCAACAATTCTAGTTGTCTTAAGGAATGTTATAAAATATTCCTTTATGCTTGAACGATGAATGTAAGAATGTAAAGGCAATGCACGGTTTATTTTTGTAGATATGCCTTATTATGAATAAAGTTTATTTTGGTTCTTAAAAATTAACAATGATTTATATTCTTTAAACAGATCAAACTCTAGTCTGTCCATTCTACCTTTTATTTATATATTGTTCTCACTGATGCCCAGGTAACACATAGCACAAACAGCTGAAACTGATACTCTTACATATTTAGGGAAGTCTCTTTACACTTCCCATCTTGCTCGAGGTGTTAGCTACATCTTATTGGACTGAGCTCCGGCATTTTGTGTGTCTTGCTCTGTAAATTTTATTTTTTTTAGATTATTATCACAACTCTGTTCTGCATGCTATCCATATAGATTATTTCATCACATCGGTGTTTTGAGTCGGTACAGGAGAAAAGCAATAGCAGAATGAAGTGTTAAAATTACAGTGAAAGTGCAGGTAGATAGCAATGTACAAGGTTGTACAATACTGTGCAAAAGACTTAGGCACCCTAGCTATATATACAGTATATATATGTGCCTAACAGTTTTGCACAGTACTGTAACAAGGTAGATAGAGTCTGAGTACATTTTATTGTATTAGGAGACATTCAATAGTGTGAGAGAAGCTGGTGCTTGAGTCTGGTGGTACATGCTGCTAGGGTCATTCAGGGGTTATGAAATTATGCATAGCATTTTTATTGATTAACTAAAAGGAGAAGCAGAATCAGGCAAAAGAATGTTCAGTTTTTAACTTCCAACTAGTGAACCCTGTCATTGAAATTACACAGGGAAAGACAATAGATGAATGTTGCTAAACACAAGAGATTCTGCAGATGCTGGAAATTTTGAGGAATACACAAAGTGATGGAGGAAACCAACAGGTCAGGCAGCATCTGTGGAGGGGAATAAACAGTTGACATTTTGGGCTGAGTCTATTCATCAGGACTGATGAATGTTCCTGCTACTAGCACTCTGTTAAAGGTGTATCACTGCTCAGGCGAGATGTTTTGTCACTTAACCTGGTTAGTTGTTTATTCATGGAGTCATGAATATGCTCAGTACTTGTAACAAAAGGGTGTCTGGCTTTTGGAATTGTTAGATAGATAGATAAATACTTTATTGGTTCCAAAGAAAATTACTGTGTCACAGTAGCATAACAAGTGCACAGATATACAAATATTAGGAGAAAAGTAAGAACGAATAATAAAAAATAAGTTACCTCAAACAGTCCAATAGGAGAAGGTCATCACTTTCCCAACTATAGGTTGATGCATTATAGTGCCTAATGACTGAGTGTAAAAATGACCTCATATAGTGCTCTTTGACACCGTTGTTGAATATTCAAAGCAGTCCTGCTAGTTGGGATGTGCTACCAATGTAAATAAGTAATTCTGCAAATTTACCTGACAATTTTCCAAATGTTAAAGTTAAATTGGTGATTGTAGCAATTGAAGCTGCAGTTAATTGTTCATTGCCATTTTATGTCGAAGAAGTATAAAACATCCTGTCAGGAGAATGTAACTCTCTTGGATTCCCCTGGACATTCTGTCTCCTGGAGGTTCACTGTGTGAATAAACACTTCTATATTTCCCAGTTACAACTTCCATGTGACTCATTTTTAGTTCAGTCACAAGATCTGCTTTCAAGCTTTTGTATTTTTTGCCCAGTGGGAGGGGGGGAAAAGAAAGTGAGTCCAGAGTGTGTGAAGTCTTTGATTTTGTTGGCTGCTTTAGAGAGGTAGTGCAAAGGGTAGAGAGTCCATGGAGGAGAGGCTGGCTTCTGTGATGTGCCGAGTCATGTCTAGAATTCTCAGAATCAGGTTTATATCACTGGCATATATTGTGAAATTTGCCATCTTTGCAGCAGCTGTACCATGCAATAGTTCAATGGTTCAATTTAGTATCGGAGAATGTATACAGTACACAAACCTGAAATACTTACTCTTAATAGACATCCACGAAACAGAAAAAATCCAAAGAATGACAGAAATGTTAGAATCCCAGAGCCACCCTCCCCCCATGCACACACAGCAGCAAAAGCATCAATCCTCCCCCCACTTGCTCCAATAAAAGCATCACCCCCCACCATCCACCACGAAAGCACCAGCAATGCCCCCCCAGAGACCATGATCTAGAGCCCATCAAAAACTACTGCTCATCTCAAGACTTCAACATCTCAGACAGTCTCTCTCTCTCTCTCTCTCTCCCTCTCTCCCTCTCTCCCTCTCTCCCTCTCTCCCTCTCTCTCCCTCCCACAGTGAGAGGGGAGATCAACAGTTCGCAGTTTCAATGTTATAATTTGCTGTGTCGCTTCTATGTGCCCCCACATCAATTTGAGGGCCAACAGATTCTCGCTCCCCATCGCGAGAGAGAGAGAGATTGGTTGAGTGCAGAGGCCTTCTTTAGACAGCAATGTTTTCCACGTGCCTCCTGCCTCAATGTTTCAATCTCCTATGATGCTTCAGTTGGCAACACTAGCGAGAAATTGGGTCATCCACAGGACTGCAGCCCAAAGGTACGCATCTATCAGGACACATCTGGTGATATTGAATGCCAGGCTGCTGGGTGAGTTCTGAGACCGAGAACCCACCTCCCCCCCACCCCCCTTGAAGAACTGTAGATCACGGACTCGGGCAAGACCTCAGCCACCTTGAAAAAGAAAGAAAGGAGACATGTGAAGAGGAGAATTAAACTGTTTCAAAGATGAACTGGAAGAAGTCACCGCCCAGGTCCACAAAAATCTCTGGTGCCATCTTTAACTCCTCCCACTCCCAATACATAATAATAGATTACAGTAAAAAAAAAGGAATATATATATTGAGCATGTGCCTTCAGGCTTCTGTACATCTATCTTGATGGTAGCAATGATTAAAGGATATGTCCTGGGTGATGGGGGGGGGGGGGGGGGTGGTCCTTAATGATGGATGTCACCTTTTTGAGGTATCGCTCCTTGAAGATATCCTGGCTGCTGGAGGCTAGTGCCCAGGATCGAAAGAAGCTGCAGAAAGTTGTAACTGAATACACAACTTTCTGCAGCTTCTTTTGATCCTGTGCAGTAGCCACCCCCATATCAATCAGACCGTGATGCAGCCAGTTAGAATGCTGTCCACTGTACATCTTTAGAAATATACGAGTGTCTTTGGTAACATACCAAATTTCCTCAAACTCCTAATGAAATTATAGCTGCTGTTGTGCCTTCTTTGCAGCTGCATTGATGTGTTGGGCCCAGGATAGATCCTCAGAGATGCTGACATCCAGGAACTTGAAATTGCTCACTCTTTCCACTTCTGATCCTTCTGAGGACTGGTATGTGTTCCCTTATCTTGCCCTTTTTTAAGTCTACAACTAGTTATTTGGCTTCTGTCTCTCTCTATGCTGTTGGAAGATGTTACTGAAGTTCTGCGATTTATGGATTAGAATCTAACATGCCCCTGGACAAGTTCGGGATTTCTGTGAAAGAAGAGTATCCTACCATTCATGGGAAAGCAATGAATCTTACTGCAGTTTTCAACTTCTTACGTATGTCAGCAAGCTTTTTCTTGTTTAACAAGCATCAAGAGCAAGGATAGAGATCGTCTCATTTCAGTTGAAGGTGAAATCCATGTGTTATCTCAAGTTCAACCCAGAATTGAGTCCTTGAGCAGCAAAAAACAAGCACAAGTTTCACGAGCTAGGCCTATACTTGAGCCTGAACATGAAAAAGCTTTTTTAAAGTCTTGTATAAAATTGTGTTTTAGGCTATATTTTTATTCATATTGCTTTGGCTTGTGGTTTTTAGTAACTTTACTATTCAACATTGACAATAAATTTTCATGTTGTAAATAGCATTAATTAAAATCAATTTACAACTTTTATTTGATTTTAATGTACTAAGCCTACCTTTAGAAAAATTAGATCCCATTTTGGCTTAAGCCAGTTATTTAACAGAAATTTATTACGTTCGTCTTATTTTTAAAATTTATGAAATGGAAAGAAAGAGATTAATTTCAAGAAAGGCAAGCTAAGCTTAGTTACCTGCTTTTTTTCAGAAAAGCTGGCTGCTAAAAATTCATTCTCTATTCAAAATAGCATTAACAATTATTTTTGGATTATTTGTCTATACCTTACTTATCACACTAATGTACTGTGAGCTGTAGGTATAATAATTTTTATGCAAAGATTCCCTGAGACTTGAGAATTATTTCAAGGGTTCCTCCAGGGCATAAAGGTTGAGAAAGGCTGGATTAGACTATGGACTGTGGATTCTTCCAGTTTTAGAGCTTTTATATTCTGTGTTTTCCCCACTCTTTCTTGTTGCCACAATTTGCTTGGCGCAATATTTTAGTTTTTTTGTGCAAGTGTAGGGGGTTTGGGGGTTGATGTTTTTGTTGCAATTTGGTGCGTTTTGTTAGTTTTTTTGTGTTTGGGGGTTGATGTTATCGTTTGGTGTGTTTCGTTAGTTTTTTTTGTGCAGGGTGTTTTAGGTTTGATGCTCCTGTTGCCATTTGATGCTTTTTGTTAATTTTTTTTTGTGTGGTGTGTTTTGGGTTTGATGTTCTTGTTACCATTTTGTTAGTTTGGTGTGTGTTACAAAATGTAACGTTTTAGAAACAAACCAGCAGCAATAGATTATACATGAATAAAAACACAAAATGCTGGCAGAACTCAGCAGGCCAGACAGCATCTATGGGAGGAGGTAGTGATGACGTTTTGGGCCGAAACCCTTCATCAGGAGTGGTAACATGGGATGGTGGAGAGGGGATGGATGAAGTAGAGAGCTGGGAAGTGATAGGCTGGAGGGAAATGGTCTAGGGGGAAGGTGGAGAATTATGGGAAATAAAAGAGAAAGAAAGGTAGGGCTGGGGGGGGGGATTATAGTGGGGGGGGGGGAAAGAGAGAGAAAGAGAACCAGACTAAAATAATAGATAGGGATGGGGGTAAGGGGGGGGGGGCAGGGGTATCAACGTTGATAACGTTTCTCTTTTATTTCCCATAATTCTCCACCTTCCCCCTAACCCATTTCCCTCCAGCCTATCACTTCTCAGCTCTCTACTTCATCCCTCCCCCCACTTCTTATCCCCTCTCCACCGTCCCATGTTACTTCACTCCTGATGAAGGGTTTCGGCCCGAAACGTCGTCACTACCTCCTCCCATAGATGCTGTCTGGCCTGCTGAGTTCTGCCAGCATTTTGTGTTTTTATTTATTTCCAGCATCTGCAGATTCTCTTGTGTGCCTTAGATTATACATGGAGTCTGGTTTTGATGTTAAAACCACTATCTTTATTAGTAACTACTTATAATATAGTAACTCAACCAAGATTATCAAAAGTTACAGACAGACATATTTTATTGATCCCGAGGGAAATTGAATTTTGTTGCAGTCGCACCAACCAAGAATAGTGTAGACAATATAGCAATATAAACCATAAATAATTAAATAATAATAGGTGAATTATGCCAAGTGGAAATAAGTCCAGGACCAGCCTATTGGCTCAGGGTGTCTGACACTCCGAGGGAGGAGTTGTAAAGTTTGATGGCCACAGGCAGGAATGACTTCCTATGATGCTCAGTGTTGCATCTCGGTGGAATGGGTCTCTGGCTGAACGTACTCCTGTGCCTAACCGGTACATTATGGAATGGATGGGAGATATTATCCAAGATGGCATGCAACTTGGATAGCATCCTCTTTTCAGACACCACCGTCAAAGAGTCCAGTTCCACCCCCACAACATCACTGGCCTTATGAATGAGTTTGTTGATTCTGTTGGTGTTTGCTACCTTCAGCCTGCTGCCCCAGCACACAACAGCAAACATGATAGCACTGGCCACCACAGACTTGTAGAACATCCTCAGCATCATCTGGCAGATGTTAAAGGACTTCAGTCTCCTCAGGAAGTAGAGACGGCTCTGACCCATCTTGTTGACAGCCTCAGTGTTCTTTAACCAGTCCAGTTTATTGTCAATTCTTATCCCCAGGTATTTGTAATCCTCCACCATGTCCACAGTGACCCCTTGGATGGAAACAGGGGTCACCGGTGCCTTAGCCCTCCTCAGGTCCACCACCAGCTCCTTAGTCTGTTTCATATTAAGCTGCAGATGATTCTGCTCACACCATGTGACAAAGTTTCCCACCGTAGCCCTGTACTCCTGTACAGTTAATAGTGTTATGTGTATATATGTGTGTGAATATAACTCCCAAACTATTGAGCTTGGAAGAACAAGGCTTAGAATCTTCAGATGTTAAAGTAGCAAAGTTCAGTAATCCACAAAATAAATGATGGAAGAGAGCTATTTGTAATTCATGTTGTACCAGAGAGAAAAGGTAAGTACGAAGTATTCCACAGGTTCCACGCTGGTAAAATGAGATAACAGTCACTGTAGATCTTGTCCATCGTGATGTTCCAAATCCACATACAATTTATCACCGAAAGTGACCTGTCATAGGAATATTGTCTTCCAGTGGTTACCACACAACATACCCATGCAAGGGCTACATGTGGTCCTTGCATGGGACCATGCAAGTCCCACAAGATATCCCAAAATCCACTCCTATGGATTGTACAAAGCGACAGTCCCACATTCGTTGTGCACCGTGTGCAGATGATTAAACAAACCTTTTGGGCATCGAAGAGTTCCAAACCATAGCAGTGACAAGCTGAAGTTTCAGCTTTACCTGTCCAGTCTTCTCCCCCCTCCCTCTATCTCTATCTCTCTATCTAATCTCTCTCTATCTCTCTCTGTCTCTGCTGTGGTTAAGCCCACAGCTAGCCGTGTCAGCCTCTGACTGACCTGACATTGAGTGCAAGGGTTGGTGGTGTGACACGATTCAATTAACCAATATATCTCAGTCCTGCACACCTTCTCATCACCATCTGAAAACCGGCCAGAAGTATCATCAGCAAATTTATAGATTGCTTTGGAGCTGTGCCTAGCCACACAGTCATGGGTGTTGAGAAAGTAGAGCAGTGAACTAAGCACATATCCTTGAGGTGCAACACACACAAAATGCTGAAAGAACTCAGCAAGTCAGGCAGCATCTATGGAAAGGAGTAAACAGTTGACATTTCAGGCCAAGACCCTTCTTCAGAACTGAGAATGAAGTGGGAAGGTGCCAGAATAAAAAGGTGGGAGAAGGGGAAAGAAGCTAGCTGGAAGATAATAGGTGAATCCAGATGGGTGGGAAAGATCAAGGCCTGGAGAAGAACTGAATACAATAGATGACCCCAGCAGATTCACAGGTGGAATGTTGCCTCACATGAAAAGAATGTAAGGCCCTTAATGGAAGTGAGGGAAGAAGTGTGTGGGCACTTTGGCCCACTTGTCAGGATAAGCACCTGGAGGGAAATTAGTGAGGAGGGAAGAATGGACAAGGAAATTGTGGAGGGAGTGATCCCTGTGAAAAACAGGTGGGGAGAAGATAAAGATATGTTTAGTGGTAGGATCCCTTTGGAGATGGCATAAGTTGCAGAGGATATTGTATTGGATGTGGAGGCTGATGGTGTGTTCAGTAAGGACAAAAGGGACTATCTCTATTACCGTGGCGGGAAGATGGGGTGAGGGGATATACTGGAAATGCACCTCCGTGCCCTACCCCACAAACAGGATTTCTTGGTGGGCAAACATTTCAATTCCAATTCCCATTCCTGTTCCAACCTGTTGATCAATGGCCTCTTGTGCCAAGATGTGGCCACCCTCAAGATGAAGGAGCAATGCCTTATATTCCATCTGGGTACCTTCCAACCTGATGGCATAAAAATTGATTTCTCTGTCCAGTGAACAAATCTTCTTCCCTAACCCCCCACCCCTCTATTCCCCATTCTGACCTTTCACTTCTTGTCACCTGCATATTACTTCCCCAGGGTTCCCTTCTCCTTCCCTTTCTCCTACGGCCCACTCTCCTCTCCCATCAGATTCTTTCTTCTCCAGCCTTTACCTTTCCTACCCAATTGGCTTCACCTATCACCTTCCAACTAGCCTTCTTCCCCTCCCCCCACCTTTTTATTCTGGCATCTTCCCCCTTCTTTCTCAGTTTTGATGAAGGGTCTTGGCCCAAAACGTTGACTGTTTACTCTTTCACATAGACGCTGCCTGACCTGCTGAGTTCCTCCAGCATTCTGCGTGTGTTGCTTTGGATTTCCAGCATCTTGTTTGTGATTATTGTTTAGATGCACCGGTGTTAACTATCAGTGAGGTGGAGATGTTATTTGCGATCTGGACAGATTTTGGTCTTCCGGTGAGGAAGTCAAGGATCCAACTGCAGAGGGAGGTACAGAGGCTCAGGTTTTGGAGCTTTTCAATCAGAACTGTAGGAATGACTGTATTAATTGCTGAGCTGTGCTCAATAAAAAGCATTCCAAGATAAGTATTGGCATTGTCCAGATGATGCAAGGCCACATGAAGAGCCCATGAGATCACATCTGCTGCAGACCTTTTGTGGTAATAAGCAAATTACAATGGATACTGGTCCTTGGTGAGACCGTAGTCAATTCTCTGCAGTCTCTTGCAGTTTTGGGCACAGCAGTTGTCCGTACGAAGCTGTGATGCATCTGCAGGGTGAATATGTTACAAATAAGGAATATGAAAACAGAATGAGATCAGGTAGTATCTGTGGGAGGGTGACACTGAAGATGATGATCTTTTATTGTAATCTCTCCTCAACTCCACTAATATTTCCAGAAACTGCAAATAAGAAGGAGAGAAGTAAGAGACTAGGACAGCTTCAGAATAGAAGGACTCTCTTTAAGAACAGAGGAATTTCTCTAGCCATAGATTGGTGAATCAATGGAACTCATTGCCACAGATAGCTGTGGAGGCAGTCATTGGGTATATTTAAAACAGAGGTTGATAGATTCTTGATTAGTAAGGATATCAAAGATTATGGGAAAGAATACAGGAGAATGGGGGTTGTGAGGGATAATAAAGCAGCCATGATGGAAAGGCAGAACAGACTTAGTGGGCTCAGTGGTCTAATTATGCACTTGCATCTTATGGTCTTATCAATGACCAAGGATGGTGTGATGGATGCAGAGGCTCCAGAGGCTGGAGATAAGCAGGAGGAGTACTCTGTCTCTGTTTGTCTAGGACAGGTGGGGCGAAAGCATAAGTATGGGGCACAGAGGAGAAGAGAAGAAAGCCACGCTCCGAAAAAAATGGAATTTCAGATGTCTTGGAACAGAAAAGCCGCATCGTGGCTGCAGTAGGACTTTGCGAAAAAGAAGGAGCGGCGTACTGGAACAAATAAACCCTGGGCCCAGAAGGATGTTTGGTTAAAAGAGTAAGAAGGAATGTACAGAAAATCTGGCGAACAGGAAAATCAAATATTTTATCTAGGATCTGTTGTTAAATTGCTGACTGATAATACTGTCGTTTATTAATGGAAACAGAACACTCGGGACGAGTGGGCAAATGTGCCTGCACACTACGGGGACTAAGATTTAGTTACTGGTTAAAAATAACGCTGCCGCCGCTACTGCGGTGAGCGTTATCGGGGAAATCGTGAAATAAATTCAACAAGCGCAAGAAATCGCAGGCTTTTTAAGAAACCTACCAGAGCGGCCGATCAAGATGTCGGCTCCTCCCCTTGAGTCGGTTTACGACTTTTTTGGTAGGTATTGCATTAAGAAAATTCACAACGTTGCCGTAAATTGTGGAGGAGAAAATGTAGTGGATCAGAGGTGGAAGCTGCGGAAGGTACTATAATAACTAACTGGATATATGTTAAATGTATGAGAAGAGGGAGGTGGGGAGGAGAGAAGGGAAAAGAAGTTACAGTAGTAGCAACGAGAGAAGGCGGCACAGTTGCTGATCGTCTTTCTTTGATACAATGTCTTCCGCTGTAACACGGCGATGGTGGGTGGTTGAGCCGAGAACCCGGCATTGCTGCTTAGCCTGAGGCCAGCTATGAGTGGTGCTCAGCCGTCGGGATTCAAGAGGAAGCAACCCGCATACACCGGCAAAAAAATTACTTCTAAAAAGTCTTTATCCACCTCCAAAATATTTAATGAGTAATAAATTCTCAGTAATCTTCAATCTGCTTAAGAGACGGTGTATGTTTGTTATGTTAAATAAGTTACAGGTTGTTACTAAGCGGCGTAAATAAGCAACCCTGCAGCCTGCTATGCCTCCAACACCAAAATGCACTGCATGGATGTTAATTACATAATAGTTAATATTATTAATATGAGAACGACTCCAATCTTCTCTTCAGTAGATAATTTAAATGCGATCTAGCCCCGCGATCTGCTATCATCACAGCTTAAAAGTGTGAATGAAGTATGTGATAAATTGAGAGTAACTAACAGCTGTGGGTGCCACATTAAGATTTAGCAAATTAGCACCTCTAATATTGTGACAGTATCTAAGTTGCATGATTTAGTGTAGGATTTTTTAACTGTGTGTTGGCTTCAAGGAAATTGGCAGTTGAATTTATCTTGGGATGGGGGTTGGTGCGCAGTGTAAGGTAATGAATGTTATTTGGTGTGACAGTGATCATTTAAATTACAATTTGGAATCAGTGAATTACAGAGTAGTTCTGAAGTTCAATATAACTAGCATCTACAACAAAACTCACAAAATGCTGGTGGAACGCAGCAGGCTTCAACAAAACTGTTGGTTTCTGTATTGGATGAGAACCCAGAGATTTTGGAATTAATAAATTTTCACATATCAAATCAAAGGAGCTTGAGGGATTGACCTTATAGAGATCATAGGAGGTTGTCCTTGTAGAGATTTGTGGAATCATATGGGCAGATATAGTGTGAATGGTCACAGTTATTTTCTCAGGGTGGTGAATCTGGGACTGAAGGAGGGGGTTTGGAATGATACTGAAAGAATTTGAGGGGGATTTGTGATGCAAGTTGTCCAAAGTTCCTCTATACCAAATTTTAGCCATCCAGTAGTGCTTGCTCTTCTGAGCTTTGCTGCTTCTCGGCCACCTTATTGGGTGAAAGGTTATTTTAGAGCAGGGTTTTCCAACCTAGAGTCGACTGACCCCCTTAGTTAATGGTAGGGGTCCATGACATTAAAAAGGTGGGGAATCCTCTGCTTTAGAGGCATGTGAGACTTGGATAGATCAGCATGGACGAGTTGGGCTAAAACACCTGCTTCTGTGCTGTAATTCAGAAAGGCAGTAGGATGGTTGAAAAGCAGCAAAGCCCAGAAGAGCAAGCCCGACTGGATGGCTAAAATTTGGCAGAGAGGAACTTTGGACACAAGTTCACATCATCTTGTGTGTCTGATAGAAGAGATATGCCAGGTGAACTTGAATAAAACCCCAACACGACTGTAATTATAAAGGAATTTCTCTGATGTCCACTACATAAAGGTCATTAATTGGGTCTTACATGACCACCAATATCTAGTGACTGATAAAGAATAACTCTTGATTTGTTATGTGGATTCCATTCAGCTGGTCATTCATTGGATTAGATCTTCACTGCCTGACAACTCCAAGAATAAATCAAGAAACAGCATCTGTAATATACATTTTTAATCTTCCAATAGGGGTTGAGGAGAATACTTATCAAATTTGGCTGCCCTCAGAAATTCACCTCCATCCTAATTCTGCAACTTGATCATTTGTAAGCCATGATCTTATTATTGAATCCAAACTAAACCCAATTCTAGTGCAGAATGGCATCAGGCAAGATGTATGTCAAATATCCCAATCTTTCCCTCTGAAGTTCTGTACCTCTCCAATGAGCTTTTGTTGGAGTGGAGTAAGTCAACAGGATAAACATGGGACAATTAAACCCATATTGCCTCTCTTAAGCATTCAGGCTATCATTTGTCCATCTGAAGAAAAAGTTGTTTGATGATCATATCTGAAACAAAGCTCCGAGACCACAGGGTAAGAGACAAGGTAAATGGAACTGATGGGATTACTTAGCTAAGAGTAGGCATGAATTCAGTTGGTTGAAAGGCATTCTATGCTTAACAAGCAAGTCAACATTCCTGTAAATTTCTGAACCATGGGCTACTTACCTCAGATTTCTCAAGACACTTGAAGGATACCGATGTTAGCTCCACTAACAACTCCAATGTTACACCAGAGTCAGCATCCTTTCCTGGGCCAACGTACCCAGCATACCTTGTCATCTTTGAGCTGCAGGTCATGTCATTCACATGTCTGACACTAGACTGTCAAAGAAAGCATTTCTGAAGATAACCAGATGAACAGAGGTATGTTCTCAAAGCATTCTTAGAAAAAGTGTAATAGAACCATAAAACATTACAGCATAGAAACAGGCCTTTTGGCCCTTCTTGGCTGTGCTGAACCATTTTTCTGCCTAGTCCCACTTAACTGCACCTGGACCATATCCCTCCATACACCTCTCATCCATGTACCTGTCCAAATTTTTCTTAAATGTTAAAAGTGAACCTGCATTTACCACTTCATCTAGCAGCTCATTCCACACTCCCACCACGCTCTGTGTGAAGAAGCCCCCCCCCCCCCCCCCCCCAGTGTTCCTTTTAAACTTTTCCCCCGTCATCCTTAACCCATGTTCTCTTTTTTTGGTCCCCTAACCTCAGTGGAAAAAGCCTGCTTGCATTCACACTATCTATACCCATCATAATTTTATATATCTCTATCAAACCTCCCCTCATTCTTCTACGCTCCAGGGAATAAAGTCCTAATCTATTCAACCTTTCTCTGTAACTCAGTTTCTCAAGTCCAGGCAACATCCTTGTAAACCTTCTTTGCATTGTTTCAACTTTATTAATATCCTTCCTGTAATTTGGTGACCAAAACTGCACACAATACTCCAGATTTGGCCTCACGAATGCCTTATACAACCTCACCATAACATTCCAACTCTTGTATTCAATACTTTGATTTATAAAGGCCAATGTACCAAAAGGTCTCTTTACGACCCTAAATACCTGTGATGCCACTTTTAGAGTATTTTGTATCTGTATTCCCAGATCCCTCTGTTCTACTGCATTCCTCAGTGCCTTACCATTTACGTTGTATGTTCTACCTTGGTTTGTCCTTCCAAAGTGCAATACCTCACACTTGTCTGTATTAAACTCAATCTGCCATTTTTCAGTCCATTTTTCCAGCTGGTCCAAATCCCTCTGTAATATTCTCACTGACATGGGAATTCCTATCTAATGTGTTCAGTGGAGAAGAAGCATTTGGAGTGGCTTTAAGCATCACAAAATCCCTTGGGAATATGTCTGCGTAAATGGTGAAGATGTTTCAGAATCTACAGTTGCACACTGGCCTCATCAGCTACAAAACCCACAAAGCCCAGATAGAAACAAGTCAGAATCAGAATCGGATTTATTATCACCGGCTTGTAACATCATCCTCGATCATGGGGACTTCTTTAAGAAATAAAATTACTGGTAAATATTTCTTCATTTAGGAAGATGATGCCTCTGTCATTTTCATCTTGTGACACTACTGTATTAAGAATATAACTAAAATCTAATGATTTATGTTGTATTAGTTGCTACCCATTAAGAAACTAAAGGAAAGTGAGAGTCATATGCAAAGCAATAAACCTTACAATAGGGAAGTGATGCATGTGAGGGCTGAGATACTATTTTAATATTATCCACTGTCCCATTTTAACTTTGCTGTCTTATTTACTGTGTAGTTGGATGGCATTAATACTGATTCAATTGACTATTAACATACAATGTTCCAATTTTCACAGAGGACAATGAATGTGGGTCTTTGCCTTTGTTTTTAATCTGGAAATGTTATCACATTGTGCATAGGGAGGAGGGACAAGAAAACTAATTTTGGTTTACAGTGTTTATGTTTTCCAAAGGAATTGAAATACAAATTCAGTTCAAAAATGTGAAGTGGTTTTCTGGATATAGGAGGAATTAAAGGATATGTAGATTCCATCTTAACTGAAGGAATTAGGTTCAAACTGTTTACATTGGGTTGATAATGGAAATTTTTTTCCACATGTAGAAAGGAAACTGCAAAAGTCTTAGGCATATATATCTACAGCACCTAAGACTTTTGCGCAGTACTGTAGTCATTTTATGCATTGCATGGTACTGCTGCAAAAAAACCCAAATTTCATAGCAAATGTGAGTGATGATAAATCTGATTCTTATTGTGGACTGAGGGGGAAGGGGTCAGGGAGAGAGGAATTATGGTTGGGACAAGGGGAAGGGAGAGGGAAAGAAGCGGGAAGCACGAGATACATTCTGTAATGATCAATAAACCAATTGTTTGTACGGTATTCAAATGACCTTGCCTGGTGTGTCAGGGCTGGGTGTGTCAAACCCGCTACTGGCACTCTGCCACCTGTCCCACACTACACCCATGGTTCTCTATCCTTGCCATTCCCAGAATCTTTTGCTTTTGCCAGATTTACAAACACATTCTCTGCTCAGTGTTGACAAATACACTACAGTGCAAAAGTCTTACACCTTAGCTATATATACAGTATGTGCCTAAGACTTTTGCACAGTACTGTTGTTTCAAATATGTGGGGCAGGTATACAAACTTTTTGAACTGCAATGTGTGATTAAAAGGCCATTGGTGAGGGGGTAGAGGGATTATTTAGTACAATTTGAAATAAGTAAGCTTTGGTTCAATATTTGCCATTAAAGTAGATAGTGGAGAGAGTGATAGGAAAAAATGTACAAGTCACTTTGAAGTGAAGTAGGAATCAGCAAAAGAAAATTTCAGAATATCTGAATGTTAGCTATAAAGCCTTGGTTTGAATAATTATTGCAGGAGGATGTTAAATTCTCATTGAGCTGGCCTGAATTATTGATTATGGGTCAATAATTATAGGGATAAAACATTGAAGAATAGGAGAATGCAAAAGAATAATAATAATGTTTAATCAAAGAGTATACATTTTTGATGGTGTTTGGGTGTATTTATGTCTGTTTGCTTGGTTCAAGCTTCCTTCTGTATGTGCTCACAGATTGAGGATTGAGTTGGATATGTTAGTAGGAAGATTTGGATGCCTGACAAGGAATTGAGTTGCCTATCCGAAGACAATTATGTTGGAAATCTAAAACAATGTGCCAGAAGTCTCCTCCACATTGAAGAAGACATATAGATTGAATGACTGCTTTGCAAGACCCTTTGCAAAGGATTACCTTGAGCTTCCAGTCATCCATCATTTTAATTCTCTGTCCAACCTGTCACTCTGACTTTGCTATCTTCCTTTCATGCATTTCTTCAAATATGTACAAGATAAACTCAAGGGACAGCACTTGATCTTCTCTCTGAACATGCTGCAGCTCTTGGACAGATATTAAATTTAACAATTTCAAGTAACTGCATTTTCTCTGTTCCTCAGATGTAGCTGTATCCTTCAATTTCAATTTGTTGCCTTTCACTTCCTTCTCTAACTGTTTTTAAAGAAACTGTTCCTTTGACAGTCTGCAGTTGCAACCTATCAAAAATATCCCCTCTTCTCTCCATTCCTCCCCTTCTCTCTGGTTTCTGTGAATATTTTATGTAAATATAATTTTCTAACAAAATGCTGGTGGAACGCAGTCTGGGTCTGAAATGTCTAGTGTTTCTTCCTATAGATGCTGCCTGGCCTGCTGCGTTCCACCAGCATTTTGTGTGTGTTGCTTGAATTTCCAGCATCTGCAGATTTCCTTGTGTCTGATTTTTCTAAATATAGTTTAATGAGATTTTGCTAACTTGTACTAATGTGGTTCACTTTGCTTAAACAGAAGACTCTTGATGACTAAATTCAACTTCTTAGTGTATTCCTGACCCTAACGTTACTAAGTAACCTGTCTCAATGCTGTACCTGAAAGATCACATTCCTTGGTTGCTCCTTCAACATATTGCTTCAGCAAATTCTGGCAAATTCATTTCATTGACTTGTCATCTGTGTTAAGTTTGCCAGCTCTTACATTTGCCCCATCTGTATAAAGTTTAAGGAATCCCAGGGCTAGAAAAATAAAAATCATTCAATACTTAACTCTCTGTGGTATGATTCACAGGGGCAAATATGATGAAAGATTGGCCTCAATGACATTACCAAATTACTTTGGTTGTAATCTAAATCATTGAACATTATATTGGGCCATGCCAGAGGAATGAGAAATGTTAATAGCAGATAAATGTGTATAATACTCTACTCTCTGAGAATTAAATTACATGTATAGTAGAAGTGTTAGAACAGAGAGTAGTGCAGCACACTAAAGGCTCTTTGGCCCACGGTGTTGTGCCAAACTTGTTCTATAAACAAAAGTAAGAAAAAAAGGGGAAATATCCTGGTGTTTGCCAAAAATAAAAGTATATAATCAACATGCAGCTTATCAGCTGAGTCAGTGGAAGTACTAAATGCATCTGTTGAACAACAGTGCTGCATTTGTAGACTTCTATGGCAAACTACATAATTTGTATGACATTTTTCTTTCTCCATCCCAAACCTTAAAAGATATCAACTGAGGAACTGGCTAGACACATCCCAAAGATGAAGAGTATTTTAAAGAGAGGATGAGGCAACCGTGGCTGACAAAGGAAGTCGGACACTGCATAAAAACAAGAGAGGATATTGCAAAATTAGTGGGAACGTAGAGGATTGGGAAGCTTTTGAAAACCAACAGGCAATGAAAAAAGCCATAAGTAGAGAATAAATTATATGAAGCCAGTAATAGAAAAGAGGATTCCAATTTTTTTTTCAGATATATTAAGAGTAAAAGGAGAAACGAGAGTGGATATTGGACTGCTGGAAAATGACGCTGGAGAGGTAGTAACAGGGGACAAAGAAATGGTGGACAAACTTAACATAGGTAGAGGGGAAGGAAGTGTTGAGGAAGCATGGAATCTGCAGATGGATTTGGACAGATTGGGAGAATGGGCAAAGAAGTGGCAGATGGAATATAGTGTAGAGTAGTACATGGTCATGCACTTTGGTAGAAGCAATATAGACATAGACTATTTTCTAAACATGGAGAAAATTCAAAAATCGGAGGTGCAAAGGGACTTGAGAGTCCTTGTGCAGGATCCCCTGAAGGTTAACTTTCAGGTTGAGTCGATTGTAAGGAAGGCAAATGCAATATTAGCATGCTTTTTGGGAGGACAAGAATATGAAAGTGAGGATGTAATGCTGAGGTTTTATAAGGCCTTGGTCAGACCACACTTGGAGTACTGTGAACAGTTTTGGGTCATTTATTTAAAAAATGCTGGCATTGGAGAGGGTTCAAAGGAGGTTCACGAGAATTATTGTGTGAATGAAAGGGTTGACATGAGCATTTGATGGCTCTAGGCATGCACTCACTGGGGCTTAGAAGAATGAGGGGTGATCTCATTGAAACTTGTTGAATACAGTGGATTTAAGTTAATTGGACCATCAGACACTAGACACTACACCATGCTCAGAGTGATCAGTTTTTAAATAGCATCATTTGTTCGTTATTGTGTTCAAAAAGAAGTGATTAGCTGTTAACTAACTATAGTTGGTAGAAATTAGCAGTAAGACAAATTGGAACTGTTTTGATCAATGTGGTTTCAAGCATTCGGACTTCAAGTTCCCAGAAATAGCTTGGAGGAAACATGAAACAATTTTGCTACTTCAACAAGTTAGGAACTATGAAGAATTTGAAGGTATTGACAATTAACTTGAATGTTACAGTGCGATTATATGAAGGCAGCCCATTTTGTGTATTGTGTCTGCATTGATTTTATTCATTTACAGCCAATTAAACGAATACGGCAGCGTACAATGGAGTGAATTACTCTGTCAATAAAAGCAACTAATACACAGTCCTGACAAAGGGTCTCGACCCGAAACGTCGACAGTGCTTCTCCTTATAGATGCTGCCTGGCCTGCTGTGTTCCACCAGCGTTTTGTTTGTGTTGTTGTTTGAATTTCCAGCATCTGCAGATTTCCTCATGTTTACTAATACACAGTTTTATAGTATTGTAGTAGTATTGGTAGTGTGCTAATTTGTTCAAAATATCATTTAAATACTATGGATTCCAGCTAATTGGGCCATCAGTTAATCAGATCAGTCACTTATTTGGGACAACTTTTAAAGAACAAAAGCTAATTGAAAATAGCTGGGACACCCTTCCTATATTTGGGGCACATTCCTACTTAATTTGATAGGAGACTGTTGCCGAACAGTTTCTAACTAGCGTCAGATCTGTGTATTTCCGTAATAAGCAGTAAGATTTGCTTACTGCGGTATCAAGCATTCAGACTTGCAGATACCAGAAACAGCTGGGAGTGAAAATGAAACTATTTCATTACTTCAAGTTAGAAACTCCAAAGAATTTGAAGGTGTCGACTGTCATCTTGAATGTTAGAATGAAAGTGAAGATTTTAAGGATGCAATCGTCAACAGCATTATATGAAGGCAGTCCATTATCTACACTAGTTGCTGACTTTGTTCGTTTTGCTGCCGTTAACGAATGATATGGCATAGTTTGTCTTTTTCATACAAGTTTAACTATTTCTATGAAACTTTGGCTAATTGGAGCAGCTGCTTAATTTGAGCAAAATCTACTAGTCCTGATGTGTCCCAATTAATCGGAATCCACTGTATTGGAAGGCCAGGATAGAGAGGATGTTTCCTACAGTGAGGAAAGTCTAGGACCAGAGGGCACAGCCTCAGAATATTGGGACGTCCATTTAAAACAGGGATGAAGAGGAATATCTTTAGCCAGAGGGTATTGAATCTGTGGAACACACAGAACGCTGGAGGATCTGTGGAATTAATTGCCACAGACAGCTGTAGAGGCCAAGTCATTGGATATATTTAATGCGGATCTTGATAAGTTCTTGATTAGTAAGGGCATCAAAGGTTACAGGGATTAGGCAAGAAAATGGAGTTGCAAGGGATAATAAATCAGCCATGATCAAATGGCAGAGCAGACTTGATGGGCTGAATGGCCCTATATCTAATGCTCAGTGGTGAAGACGTTTTTTTGAATAAATCTATAATAATATCCTTAATTGAAAAATTTAGAGTGGGGAAATTGAAGAGTTGCATTGTAGGTTCCTAAATATGCATTGGTGATATATAGCAGATGACAACAAATACCTTAATGTTGCCCATTGTTTCATTACTAGACAGGTTCAAATGTTAGCCCAAAAGGGGTGATTTTTTTCCCTCACTTATCTGTGGACATGTATAAAATTACTTGTTACCACAGGTCAAAATGTTTGTTTTAGGTTAATGCTATTTCATAGTAATGAGGAAAATTTAAGAGATAAAGCAAGTATTAAAATGTGGAGAAAAAGGAAGGACAGCGAGAACAAAAGCTGGTATGTTAACAACTGGCTGACAAAAGAATTTGAATGACTCAAGGAGTGATGGAACTGAACGATAACGTTTGAACAGAACATCAGTGGATAACAAGTAGACTTAGAATTACTTTAAACAGATGTAATGTTGTAAGGGATTTGGCTAAATATCTGTTTCTGAAGATAGTTAAAGGCAGCATGGATAAAGATGACTGCAAAGTATCACTATACTATGCTCTCATTATCTCACAATTGACGTTAAAACCAGATGGGCTTAACTTTGGTTGTTTTAATGTATCAGTGTGCTGTGTGCTACTTATGAATTTTAAATTGCCACAAGAGTGGTTGTTATTAATAATGTCAGGCATGGTACTATTCAGTACTATTCACCTCATTCCCTATCAGTGAGCTCTGTAGAAGAGCTTAAGAACCAAGCAAAACATAGTGTTCCCACAGGTGGGTGTTTGCCTGTGACTGTTACAAAAGGATGACATCATCAGCAACCAATCCACACTGAGCATTATTTTATTCAAGGCATTTGGTTTGGGGGTGGGAATGGTGCTGTCAATGCCATCAGATTTGCTGTTAACTCTTACGTTGCCAATTAAGATGCTAATGACAGCTTTCTGCAGCTGAAGTGTAAAGTAAACGATGGTTCAGCCCTACTGTTTTCCTCATGCACAACCACTTCATTTTAAAGTAATTCTGCAAGCTTCTTAGGTTCACAGTTCTTCAACTCCACCATATCAAAATATGTAATGGACAAAATACAGAGGCTGGTGAGAAATCTGGTCCACTGAGTCATCAGCAGAGAAGCAACTAAACGGTGAAGTGTTTGTTCTGATGGTTTCTGTTTTTGAGTTCTGATTTATTTGAGGATAATGAAAATGTACTTCCTGAGATCATGAGAAGATCTGATAAAGGAATATTACTACCTCATCTGTAGCAACATGTAAGTTTTGTTTTGTGATATTTTTGTCTTGAGTGTTGCTTTGATCATAATGCTTTGTCTTTTAGATGGAAGGATGTTATGTTGTTAGCAGGGCTGTTTGATAGCATATTTCTGGAAGTTAAATGTTATTTTCCTGTCACCTGCATTAATTGGCTTGCTTTATTTTTAATATATTTAGCTATTGCAACTGGATTCAGTACAACTTTTGAGCTATATTTCTACTGGCAAATCCTCTTTTTAAACTTTGCATCTTTGGCTTCCTTACCCTCATTTCCTCCTCTTGTCAGAGAATGCCCCATTCCACTTGTAAAGTTCCACAATTTGCACCAAAGGGAGCAGTGCAAGTAGAAATTGTTCGTTAAAGGCAAATGTGATGGTTGAGGAAGGTTAGTGCCACACTGCGAGATAACAGGCAGAATAGAAAAACGAGAGTCACTGGATGTTGTTTACTTGGCTTTTCAGAAGGCCTTTGACAAGGTGCTGCCCGTGAGGCTGCTTAACAAGAGTCCGATGTATTACAGGAAAGATAATAGCATCGATAGAAGAATGGCTTACTGGCAGGAGGCAAAGAGTGAGAATGAAGGGGAACTTTTATGTTTGGTGCCAGTGACAAGGGCTGTTCCACAAGGTTTGGAATTGGGACCGCTCCTCTTTCACATTATATGTTAATGATTTGGATAATAAAATTGATGGCTTTGTGGCCATGTTTATGGTCAATACTATGATAGGTGGAGGATCAAGTAGTATAGAGGAAGCAGGGAGTCTGGAGAAGGACTTGGACAGATTGGGAGAATGGGCAAAGAAGTAGCAGATGGAATATTGTGTGTAGGGAAATGTATGATCATACTCTTTGGTAGAAGGCATAAAGGCGCAGACTATTTTCTAAATGGGGAGAAATTCAAAAATCAGAGGTGCAAAGGGACTTGGCAGACCTTGTGCAGGATTCCCAAAGACTAACTAGCAGGTTGAGTTGATGGTAAGGAAGGAAAATGGAATGTCAATGAGATCTCATTGAAAAATATTGACTATTGAAAGGCCTAGATAGGGTGGATGTGGAAAGTATGTTTCCTATAGTGGGTGAGTGTAGGCCCAGAGGGAAGTGAATCTGTGGAATTCATTACCGGACTGCTATGGAGGCCTAGTTATCAGATATATTTAAAGTGCAGGTTGATGATGGGTTTCTGATTATTCAGGGTGTCAAAGGTTATGGGGAGAAGACGGGAATGGGATTGAGAGGGATAATAAATCAACCATAATGGAATGGTAGACGATACTCGATGGGCTTGAATAGTCTAGTTTTGCTCCGACGTTTTAATGGTCTTCTGCTGCCAAAAACAAGCAAGTTGTTGACATGGTTGTATGGTGATATCTTTTTTTATTATTGGTTAACCAATTCCAATGCACATTTATGATTGAAATTATATTGTCAGGTAATGTACGATGGGCTTTTGACCTGAAACGTTAACTTGTTTCACTTCCCACTGATGTGGCCTGAGTTACTGAGTATTTCCAATGTTTTCCGTTTTTATTTTAGATTTCCAGCATTCCACTCTGTTATGTTATTCTCATGCTCATATTATTCTTCTGCTTTACAGTACAATGTTGATGAGAATGGTATTAATAATATGAATAAAGGCAGAGAACATATTTAACATCAAAAAGGAGATGCAATTCACTTCACTGCCATTTATCCCCAGTTTACTAAATCCATGTTACCTGAAAATTTATTTTACTGCCAGGCACATTAGTGCGACGCTATTACAGCTGGAGTTAACGGAGTTAGGAGTTCAATCCTGGAGTCCTCCATGAGGAGTTTGTATGTCCTTCCCTTGGAATGCATGAGTTTTCTCTGGAAGCTCTGGTTTCCTCCCACAGTCCAAAGATGTACAAGTTAATTGGTCATTGGTTACCATAAAACCATAAGATATAGGTGTAGAATTAGGCCATTTTGTCTCATCGAGTTTGCTCCACCACTTTATCATGACTTCTATTTTCCCTCTCAGCCCCAATCTCCTGCCTTCTTCCCATATCCCTTTGTGCCTTAAATATTACCCAATGACTTGGCCTCCACAGACACCTGTGGCACCGAATTCCACAAATTCACCCACTCTTTCTTTAACCTTTAGCGGCCTTACAAATTAGGGACCTTTGGCCATCAGAAATGCCCACGCACCTCCCTTACCCCAGCACTGGAACAGTGGCTATGTTCCTGTCAGACTACTAGGATTAAATCAGGGGTCGCTAGGCGGCACGGCTGTAAGGGCCTACTTTAATGCCGGGTTTTGTATGAGATTTTAATGCACGGTGACTTCTGCAATCCAGGAAACACCCAGGTGTTCTGTCCCATTTTTAGTTTTAATGATGGACCCAACATATCAATGCAGCTACTAAGAAGGCACGATAGTGGCTATATTTCATTACAAGTTTGAGGAGATTAGTTATGTCACTAAAAACACTTGCAAATTTCTACAGGTGTACCATGGAGATGCACTGGCTGCATCACCATGGGTATGGGGGGGATGGGGCAGGGTCGGTGGGCTACTGCACAACATTGAAGAAAGCTGCAGAGAGTTGTAAAATTAGTCAGCTGCATCTTGGACACTAGCCTCTATAGTACCCAAGACATTTTCAAGGAGTGATGACTCAAAAAGACAGCATCCATTATTGAGGATCCTCGTAACCCAGGTTATGCCTTGTTCTCTTTGCTACCATCAGGAAGGAGGTACAGAAGCTTGAAGGCACACACTCAGTGATTCAGAAACAAGATCTTCCCCTTTCCATTTGATTTCTGAATAGACATTGAATCCATGAACAATATCTCACTACTTTTTTATTTCTATTTTTTACACTACTTATTTAATTTAGCTATATAACCACCAGGCCATGGCCTGGCTCCGGGACAGCTTCTTCCACCAGGCCATCAGACTGATTAACTCATGCTGATTTGAGTATATAACATTGACTGTAAATTATAAATTACTATGATTGCATATTGCACATTTAGATGGAGACATAATGTAAAGATTTTTACTCATGTATGTAAAGGATGTAAGAAATAAAGTCAATTCAATATATATTATATAATTCAGTTTTTCTCTATTATTACTAATATTATGAATTGCATTGTACTGCTGCTGCAAAGTTAACAAATTTCGTGACATATGCCTGTGATATTAAACCTGATTCTGATAATTTTTTCTTTTAAAAAAAAAGGAAGTAGAAATTTGTCTTTAGTTACAAGTGCCAAAATAATTAGCCCTCTCCCACTTGTTGCCTTTCCCCATAATTATTGATTTCAGTGCTTGAGCAATAGCTCAACTATATGGACCAGAGTAGTTCAGTCACATAGAATGCATTTGTATTGTCGGTGTCAAGTGGGAATAGTACATAACTACAGAAGAATTAGTTCCTTGTGGTAATGGTTTAAGCAGACCTGCTCAATATGCAGAGCCTTATTTTGTATTTTGCCCTCTGTAACGTGCATTTCTGCAAATAGTTTTTGGAACATAGAAAGTTTTGTTTCCCTCACATGATTACATGAAATAAAAATGCTTAAACATAAAGGCAATGATTACTATTTAAAGCAATAACTTTTTCTGTCTTTGTGCTTTTGTCATGTAGACTCGTCTGATTCTTCTATTTTCCGTCCATCAATCATGGCTTGGTATTGGACTGAATGCTGTCCATCTTATGCTCTCTGAAGAAGACACTGACCATGCACAGCCTTGCTGGAGAACGACCAACAGGGCAAGATGCTGATCCCTGTTCTCGCCCCCTTTCTCAAGCCCGAGTTTACTTGGAGCAGATTCGGAGCCGGGTCTCCCCCAACCTCCAGGAGGGTCAGCAGCCTGCCAGAAATACAGCCTGCAAACGAGACTACTTGGTTGATGCAGCAAAGCAGATCCGCTTAGCGCTGGACAGGGAGGTTAATGAGGATTACGAAGCTGCATTTAACTATTACAAGAATGGAGTTGACCTGCTCTTGAAGGGAGTGCAAGGTATATGTTTTGCTTAGAACTTTTGTTTCACTCCAAAGTAGTTTGTGAGCCAGCTAGATTAGATAATTAATGAATAACAAGATTGGTGTATGTTGGTGGTCCTACTGTAAGTTGTTTTGTCAGTAGGTACAGAGACACAAGAAAATTTGCAGATGCTGGAAATCCAAAAGCAACCCATACAAAATGCTGGAGGAACTCAACAGGTCAGGCAGCATCTATGGAAAAGAGTAAACAGGCTATGTTTCAGGCAGAGGCTCTTCATCATGTCCTGATGAAGGCTCTCGGCCCAAAAGATTGATTAGTTCATCTTTTCCATCGATGCTGCCTGGCCTGCTG
Source organism: Hemitrygon akajei (assembly GCF_048418815.1). NCBI lineage: Eukaryota > Metazoa > Chordata > Chondrichthyes > Myliobatiformes > Dasyatidae > Hemitrygon > Hemitrygon akajei. Next base: position 15,547,187 of record NC_133126.1, read on the forward strand.
TGTTCCTCCAGCAGTTTGTATATGTTACTTTGTCAGTAAGTGAAATGCTCCAAAATGAAAAGCACTTCAGATTCTATTATCAGCATAAACCATCTTTAAAGTAATATGTTTGCAGCATGTTTTAAAGCAGAATCCCCGTGTATACAACGAGATTTATTTTTCACTTGCTTCATCATCACAGTCTCATTTATTAAAAACTTCATATATTATAGGGCTGACTGACTTTTGTTAACATATCTTTTGGCCTCTTGTCTCCAAGTTGGGCATTCTGATTAAATTAAAAAGCCAATAGAAGTTAGAGCCTGGGCTAAGGTCAATTGTGAACCAAGATTTTGAAATAACTGATCCAGGATTAGGGATAGAAGGCTGGTGTGTGGTGCTTGGGTTGCAATAATTGAGCATCATACTTTTCTAATGATTGTTCTATTCCCTTGTGGGAGTAAAATGAGATTAAGTTTAGAGTCCAGCTGAAGGGTCTTGACCAAAATGTTAACTGTCCATTTCCTTCCATAGATGCTATGTGGCACACAGGGTTTCTGAAGTGTGTTGATCCAGATTTCTGGATCTGCGGTCTTGTATGTTTCCATTGGGTTAGTTCTGATAGTTTTCATAGTGAGCAGCTTGATAATGTCTTTATAAATTTGTGTATTTAAAAATGGCTTCTTGCTTGAGCTTCTTCTCCTCTGCCTTACAATTCCTAAATGAACCCATGAACACTACCTCACTTTTTTTAAAAACAATATTATTTCAGGTTTGGCACCATCTTAAATCTATTCAATATAATATATATGATTTACTGATTTTTTTCCCCCTTTCTATATTATCATGTATTGCATTGAACTGCTGCTGCTAAGTTAACAAATTTTGTGGCACAGTGTTCAGTGAATTGCCATGAAATAGATGCACGTAGGGCTGAAGGATATTAATGAACAAACACCTCTCAGTATTTTAATATAAGGAGATTTGGTTTATGGTGGAGATAAGAATTGTAGAGTGAAAATTAAATATTCAGAATGGTTGTCAAGGAAAAATGAAGCATTTTGACAACAGATGTTGGCAATGTAGAGTCATAGATTTGTACTGCATAGAATCAGATCCTTCAGCCCAGCATATCTGAGCTCAGCCATCATCCTATCCATATTTATCTATACTAATCCCACATGCCTGCAATTATTCATAGTCCTCTGTGCCTTACTTGGTGAAGTAGCTGTACAGATGCCTTTTAAATGTTGTTACTCTTCTTACTTCCACTATCTCTCTAGTAGGTCATTCTAGATACCAACTAGAAAACAAATCCCTCAAGTGACATATATGCACTTCAATAATAAATTTACTTTGAACTTTGAACTACTCATTATTTGGTTGAATTCTGAATCTAGATGGAAAATTTGTACAGTTTCATTTCTAGTGATTGAGTTCTTTCAAGATACCTGGCTGTGTCATCTCGGAAGTTAGAGGACCATTATGGCAAGCTGATTAGGACTGACATTTCTCTATTTTGTCTTGGAAGTGAAGCAGAAAGAACATTATTAATTTCTCTTATTGTAGGCCATGTCCATGGGTATATTTAAAGCAGAAGTTGATAGTTTCCTGATTGGTCAGGGCATCAGAGGATATGGCAAGAAGGCAGGTGTATGGGGTTGAATGGGATCCAGCCATGTTGGAATGGCAGAGCAGACTTGATGGGCTGAATGGCCTATTTCTGCTACTGTCTTATGGTAAGTGCAGCACTTTGGCCACTTTCAGGGAAAACCATTCTGTCCATTGCACCTCTTAGAGCATTAGCAGAGAATTGAACGATTGATGCAACTCCGGAGGCATATGGGCCATTCAACCTAATTCATTTACTATTCTAGCTTGAACAACTTTTATTATTCTGCCTTTTTTTTTTAATTGCAGTTGATCCAAACAAAGAGCGTCGTGAAGCTGTGAAACGAAAAACGACCCAGTATTTGAAAAGAGCTGAGGAAATATTCGACTCTCACTTACAGGGAAGCTTAGGAAACGGTACCGACGATTCTGGGGTATGAAGAGCTGCATAGAATCTGGCAGTGCACGGCATGTTTTGAGTCTTGTGGGACTAAATTCATGTGGGGATGGATTCTAGGCTAAGCTCCTGTGGGGGCGGAAAAAGTCGGTCCTTTTTCCTGAGATTTCTCATTTTCCTACACAAAGCTACATCCATTATTTTCTCATTTTCCTTTCTTAACTTGCCATGATTGCTGCAATGAACATGTCTGACGTTATGTCTGATTTTGTAGGGTTGTATTTAATGTATCCTTTGCTTGCAAGGCATAGGCAAGACTAACCCTGGAAAGCATACTGTTTATGTTCAATGGACAAAGCATTAGTTACATTTTCCAAGAGAATGAAATGCAGAAATCTAGCATAGATAGGTCAACAATACAATTAAAACATATTGCTTTACCTATGTGTATATCTAGTTTTGAATTAAATAAGAATTGAGAATCTTAAATAATAATTGGTAGATCTTTTCATGTCATCCGGTCACCTCTGAGCAATTATGTCAGTACACCAACTGCATGTAGATTAAAATGTGGTACTTTGTTTCTTGCCCCTCCCTAAATAAAAGTACAAAGTTCATTGAACAATTGTTCATGATGCCTGTTTTTCTCTCAAGATAAATTGTCTATCCTCAGATTATGTTAATTAGATGGAATTGGAGAAATGTCACTATTATGTTAATGTTCATTCTGATTTCTAGCATCATTTGGATTTGTCTGTCATGACAAAGTAACATTCCGAGGCCAGATCATTGGTTACAGCTGTAACCTGCCCTCTTTATCAGTGAAATAATGGTCAGAATTGGCAAATAAAATATTTTTTTTCCACTTTGCCCCATTATCAGCCTCTTGCCCTGAGTAGAGAGGATACAGACTCTCTTTTGTATTGTCATTTCAAACTCTGTTTAGTCTCGTTGAGTTGTTTCTTTTTGGGCATGTTGTATCATGAGATAACGTCAGTCTTTATTGTCAACTCGCTTGCCTTTCTTCTTTTTGTTTGCAGGGTTTCAGCAGCCTGAGGTTTCGGCCAAATAGAATTCTCAGTTCCCCAGTAGAGGATTTAAAAATGTCGAAGGTCATTGCAATCATTGACAAGGTAATTATTCCCACCCTTTGTCCACAACCACCCATGCCCAGTGACCGCAATGCTATTGTTGGGTTAACATGCAATTGATTTGTAAGACTCTTGTAATTAAACTGAAAGTTTTAGTGCAGTTTTCATTGTCTCTCAAGTGAAATCCGTTGAGTTGTTTATTGACTTTCACACAGCTATTGCTAATTTTCAAAAACTCCTTAGACATTTTCCATGCTAATTTGATTTAGATGGGTATGTTGCAAGTGGAATGTATGCTAGATTTTTGTTACTATTTAGACTTGAATATTTCAGTCAGCAAAAGCTGTCCATTCTTTCCCTTTAACTATAAAACCATTTATTAAGTTTCCTTAATGAAATGTTTCCTATGACTTTCCCTTATAGGTTGCTGTAGTCTGTTTCTATTTATTACCATAACAGAATTTGTGATCTACCCACAAGTTCTGCTTTCCCAGAGCATTTTTAGCTGAGTGGTGGAGTCATGTAGCACAGAAAAATGCCCTTCTGCCCACTGAGTCCACTCCAACCATCAAGCATCCATTTGCATTTATCTTCTTTTATTTAGTCTTATCACCCCACCCCCCGGGATTTACCACTCACCTACAAGTGTTTATGTGGCCATTTCACCTACTGACCCATGTGTCTTTTGGAGGTGGAAGGAAACTGGAGCACCTGTAAGAAATGATGCGGTCAAAAATAACATGCAAATTCACACAGACATCACCAAAGGCTGACTGGGACTGAGCTCTCAGGAGCTGCAAGCCGGCAGCTTTCCCAGCTGTTTCACTGTCAGAGTCAATTCCCAAAATATCCTTATTTCAAAATTCCACTGTATCTTCATTTTTGCTCCCTCATTTAGTGGACATTTCTCAAAACCCTCATGGAGTAGATGTGGGAGAGGAAAGAGCTCTTTTTGTTTTCCAAAATTCTCGGCTTATGAATTGAGAATTGGATCATATTAAATGGTAGAATAAGAGATATAAATGTCCCACTTCTGTTCATATATTCCCCCTAGTGTCTAATGGACATGTAAGGCCATGTGCATCTAACCATTGCTTGTAATAGTAAAACTTTGGTAATCCACCATACATTTGGATTTCCCTGTGGTTTGACATTTGGCTCACCAGGAGATGTTCGCCACACTACTTAACAGGCCCCTGGTTGCTGTGATCCATCCAATCGCTGGGGCCCAGGGCCCAGAACCCAAACTTATGGAATCTGCTGTAAACTTTGTTCTATCGTATAACATCTTAAAGAATTAAGTAATTTGGAGTAACTCTGGAATGTCCATTAGTGCACAGCACACCTGCTGTGGTCGTGGTTTCAGCACACCCAAGAACGCTGGGTTAACAAAGTTTACTATAGTTAGAAGGCTCTTTTGCCTGAATCAGCTTGCACAAGAACAGTTCATTTACTGTCAGAATTAAGTAATATAGTTAATTATTCTTTTCCACTTTTGTCAAGGTGCTGTTAGTGCAGAATCCATCCACAAAGGAGCCTTTCATAGTTAAAGTAAGTATCTGAATTTCAAACTGGCTCGAAAGCACAGTCACTCAGAAAAGATTTGCTGTGTCCCTGACAGTTTTGGCTTTAATAGAAACCTGGTGACTGTGGTCACAGTCTGCCAAACCCTAAACTTTGGAATTTCCTCTGTAGCAGGTCCCAAAGCTGCATCTTTTTCCTCCATTTTATGAATTGGTATTGGTTTATTATTGTCACATGTACTGAGATACAGTGGAAAAACTTGTCTTGCATTTTGTTCATATGAAAAAAAATCATTATACAGTGCATTGAAACAGAACAACGTGAAGCAATTACAGAATGCAAAGTAAAATGTAAAATCTACAAAGTGCAGTTTTTATTGATATTACAAGTCAATTTTGTACTTAAGTTGAAAAATACACGAAAAATCACTTTGTGTTAACCAGACTTCTATAGTATTATAAAGAATGGGATAAAACTGAGTTAAGACCAATGAATAATTTCTGAAAATGGGGGATGGGAGTAGAGAGAGAAAATTTCTTCTGCTGTTCATAGGAATGAACATATGTATGTACATCAAACTTGTTAAGTTAGTAATTTTATGGAACTCATTGGTATATAAGAGTATACATGATTCAAGGATTCATAATCCGAGGACCGTCTGTAATATAGTGCATTGAAGTTCTGTGCTCACTATCTTGCAACCCAAGGTATAGATAACACTGTGCCACAGACTGTAAAAATGAAATCAAAAGACAGCTTTAAAATTAATACAAGAGTAAGTGCCTGCACGAGTAAGACAGAAACTGCTTTGACTTTTTAAATTATTTTATTTATTTAGGAAGCAGGAGCAAGAATCGACCATCTGACCCTTGAGCCTATCTGATCCTCTACCTCTGCATTTTCCTGCAATATTCTCATATCGCTTGATTCCCTAAATATCCATAAATCTTCCAATCAACACACAGAAAATGCTGGTGGAACGCAGCAGGCCAGGCAGCATCTATAGGAAGAAGTACAATCGATGTTTCAGGCCGAGACCCTTCATCAGGACTAACTGAAAGAAGAGATAGTAAGAGATTTGAAGGGGGGGGGGGGGGGAAATCCAAAATGATAGGAGAAGACAGGAGGGGGAAGGATGAAGCTAAAAGCTAGAAAGTTAATTGGCAAAAGGGATACAGAGCTGGAGAGGGGAGAGGGTCATGGGATGGGAGGTCCAGTGAGAAAGAAAGGGGGAGGGGAGTACCAGAGGAAGATGGAGAGCAGGCAAAGAGTGATTGTGAGAGGGATAGAGAAAATTTTAAAAATAAAAGGAGGGGGGAGAGAGAGATAAATAAATAAGGGATGGGGTAAAAAGGGGAGGAGGGGCATTAACGGAAGTTAGAGAAATCAGTGTTCATGCCATCAGGTTGGAGGCTACCCAGATGGAATATAAGGTGTTGTTCCTCCAACCTGAGTGTGGCTTCATCTTGACAGTAGAGGAGGCCACGAATTGACATATCAGAGTGGGAATGGGACGTGAAATTAAAATGGGTGGCCACTAGGAGATCCTACTTTCTTTGGCGGATAGAGCATAGGTGTTCAGCAAAACAGTCTCTAAGTCTGCGTCGGGTCTCACCAATATATAGAAGGCTGCACCAGGAGCACTGGACACAGTATATCACACCAGCCGACTCACAGGTGAAGTGTCGCCTCACCTGGAAGGACTGTCTGGGGCCCTGAATGGTGTTGAGGGAGGAAGTGTAAGGGCAGGTGTAGCACTTGTTCCGCTTACAAGGACAAGTGCCGGGAGGGAGATCGGTGGGAAGGGATGAGGGGGACGAATGGGCAAGGGAGTCATGTAGGGAGAGGGAAGCAGAAAGAGTGTGGGGAGGGAAAGATGTGCTTGGTGGTGGGATCCCGTTGAAGGTGGCGGAAGTTACAGAGAATTATATGTTGGACCCAGAGGCTTGTAGGATGGTAGATGAGGACAAAGGGAACCCTATCCTTAGTGGGGTGGCGGGAGGATGGGGTGAGAGCAGATGTGCGTGAAATGGGAGAGATGCTTTTGAGAGCAGAGTTGATGGTGGAGGAAGGGAAGCCCCTTTCTTTAAAATAAAGAAGACATCTCCTTCGTCTTGGAAAGAAAAGTCTCATCCTGAGAGCAGATGCAGCGGAGACGGAGGAATTGTGAGAAGGGGATGGCATTTTTGCAAAAGACAGGGTGGGAAGAGGAATAGTCCAAGTAGCTGTGAGAGTCTGTAGGTTTATAGTAGATATCAGTAGATAAGCCGTCTCCAGAGATGGAGACAGAAAGATCAGGAAAGGGGAGGGAGGTGTCGGAAATGGACCAGGTAAATTTGAGGGCAGGGTGAAAGTTGGAGGCAAAGTTAATGAAGTCAACGAGCACAGCATGCATGCAGGAAGCAGTGCCAATGCAGTCGTCGATGTAGCGAAGGAGAAGTGGGGGACAGATACTAGTATAGGCTAGGAACATGGACTGCTCCACAAGGCCAACAAAAAGGCAGGCATACGGGACCTATGGCTACACCTTTAGTTTGGAGGAAGTGGGAGGAGCCAAAGGAGAAATTATTAAGAGTAAGGGCTAATTCCACTAGATGGAATGTAGAGGGGAACTGGTTAGATTTGGAATCCAAAAAGGAGTGAAGAGCTTTGAGACCTTCCTGGTGGGGGATGGTGGTATACAGGGACTGGACATCCATGGTGAAATTAAGGTGGTGGAGGCCAGGGAACTTAAAATCATTGGAAAAAATTCAGAGCATGAGAAGTGTCACGAACATCCCTGAATGGTGGTGAGGGAGGAAGTGTAAGGGCAGGGGTAGCACCTCCCATAAATCTTCCGATCTCTTTTTTTTTAATGAACTGAATGACTGAGCCTCCACGGCCCAACTTCTTATCCCCAGTGCATAGAGAAATCCAAAGGTCTACCACCTCTATAAAAAGATTACTCTTCACATCAGTCCTAAATGGCCCAAGAGGTTCCCACTAAGTTAAGGAAACAAATATGCTTGCCACTTGTTCAGCATTGTAAAAAATTTTTTTACATTTCAATGAGACCTCCTCTTATTCTTATAAACTCAACTATTCTACTTAATGTCTATTCTACTTATTCTAATGTCTCTTTTTATGGCAAACCTGTCATCATCAGAATCAGTTTAATGATTTTTTTTTTCTCTGTCCATGATAGGTATATCCATTTTTAGGTAAGGAGACTAAAATTGTCGGAGTCAGGAACCGTAGAGCATGGAAATGCCCAACCCATCCATGCCAATCAAGTCGCCTACCTGAGCTAGTCCTGTTTGCCTGTGTTTGGCCATTATCCCTCTAAACTTTTCCTATCCATCTGCCTGACTAAATATCTTTTTTTTATTATTAAGTGCAATCGTGAATAATAGATCAGAAATGCTGATCAAGTCAACTAGTTCTCAAAGAGAACTCTGATAGGCCAATCAGATGGTTCACTGCTGCTCAGTGATAGAACATTAAAAAATCATATGTACAATTAAGAAACATCAAAAAATGGTAGAAATACTGGAGTCATGATGATCATGAAGAAGTCTGCTGGAGAGACACATTTATACACATGCTGTCCTCCATAATTCAGAGAGATTGAAGGATAAGGTTACAGGGTAACAAAACGTGACAGCAGCACTTGGAACTAAAAAAACTAATCCCTACCAGGAGAAAAATGTTGTAAATGTACTTTCTCTGATTCCATTTCTCCACCGCTTTTTGTGTGGAACAGTTGTCCCTGAAGTCCCCTTTAAACCTTTCCCCTCTCACATTAAGTCTATTTTTAGTTTCCTCTACCCTAGGACAAAGATTGTGACTATTTCACCTCATCCATGCCCCTCATCTATAAAGATCACCCCTCAGCCTCCTTTTTCCATGGTAAGAAGCCCCAGTCTATCTGGTCTTGTAACTCAAGCCCTCTAATCACCGTATCATCATTGCAATTCTTTCCTGTACCCTTTCCATTTCTCACCAACATTTTATACAGTTGTAACATGTCATTCCAACCCTTGTACTCATTGCTTATCAGCAAGTGTATCAAATTCCAGCTTCACCACCCTGTCGATCAGTGGTTACAACTTTCAGGAAATCAAGTACTCATACCCCAAGCGCTCTCTATTTTATAACATTCCTCAGGGCTCTGCCATTTACTGTGCAAGCCCTGTCCCGATTTAACTTGCCAAAATGTAATACTTTGCACTTGTCTGAATTAAATTCTTGGATAGGCACATGGAGCTTAGAAGGATAGAGGGCAATGGGTAACCCTAGGTAATTTCTAAAATAAGTACATGTTCGGTACAGCATCATGGGCCTAAGGGCCTGTATTGTGCTCCAGGTTTTCTATTTTTCTAAATTCCATTTTGCGATTTCTTTGTCCACATATCCAGGTGATCTAAATCCTGTAGTAATCATAAACAACCTTAATTGTTCACTGTGCCATCATCAATTGTAATGTCATCACAAACTTACTAACTACATTCTTATTCCAAATCTTCAATACATACAACAAACAGCAGTGGATTCAGCACTGATTCCTGCGCACGTCATTTGTCACAGGTCCCCAATCTGAAAATTGACTGTCCACTACCACCTTCCTTCCACCATTTGGCTAGTTCACCTTGGATCTCATCTGATCTACCCTTCCAGTCCAAACTACCATGCAGGATCTTGTCAAAGGCCTTGATAAAGTTCGCATCGGTGACGTCTAATGCCCTGCCCTCATCAATTCTCTTCGTCGCCTCTTCAAAAAAAACTCCTATCAAATTTGTGAGATATGATTTCCCATGCTTTCATCCAGCTTCTTCTGTTTTTGTTTAATTCTAGCATCTACAGTTTTATTTGTATCCCATCTTGCATCTGAATTTAGAGCTTTTTAGAGGCATGAACTACGGTTATGATTTTGTTATAAATAACAACTGAGAAAGACAAGCCAGTAAATTCCATTTCAGTCATGTTTTCTTACTGCTTTGGCGGTAGGGTAGCACTAGGGCTTGAGAAAGGTAGGACTGCTGATGACATTAGTTTTCATTGTGGTAGTCCTTAAGTACTTATTTCCCAAAATAAAATGCCCAGTGTAAAATCTAAGAACCTAAGTTGACTTAGTCCTATGGTTCATGTGAGGACATGCACACAACGCTTCATCTGGAATTAATTACTACTTTTCTGTAGAAATAGGTTCAGCTATTTAACTCTTCTAGAATCAAATGTATTATGTATACTGTCACCATGAAAGTAAGTGGTAGTTGGATCAGGACATTAGTAATGTTTTCAGTAATAAGCAATATTTCAAGGATGTTGTATTTTGTTCAATAGATGTATGATTGTGAAAACTTGAAACCTGACACAGATTCCACTCAGTACAGATGGGGCAGCAGGTAATATCAGAGTTGCCAAATCTTCCAGATTAGTGTAGGAAGGGTCAGAAATTGTAGAATAATCTTGGTGTGGTCATGACTAACTAGTAGAAAACTTTCTCTGCACAGATATTGCTAAAAGGATGTTTGATTCTGCAAGGTTGTTGGAGGCAGGTATCTTGTGGTGAAATCTCCCAGAATATTGCTTTTAAATCGGAGCAAGAGGCTGAGAGTGAAGGAGTAAGGAATCTCAGAGAGAAGCCATTTTTTTTTTTTACCTGCTCAGGGAAAAGAGGCTAGACTGCACAGGTACGTGACGTAGAGCACCAAAGGTTGAAAAAGGCGACCACCATATCCAGCGGGCAGTGGAGTGAGAGGGGGCAGAGTGGGACAGCTTTGGCTCTACAGGCTTTGGCGTGAACAGGCAGAGACGAGGGTAGGTTCCAGTAAGTTTCTGTTTGTTTAGAGTAGAGAGAATGCCAGGCAGAATGTTGGAATGCTCCTCTTGCAGGATATGGGAAGTCAGGGAGACCTCCGGTGTCCCTGACAACAACACCTGCAAGAAGTACATCCAGCTGCAGCTCCTAACAAACTGCATTAGGGAACTGGAGCAGGAGCTGGATGACCTCCAGATCATTCGGGAGAATGAGGAGTTTATAGATAGTAGTTTCAGAGAGGTAGCTACGCCAAAGCAGCAGGGCACAGGTAATTGTGTTACCGTCATGCGAGGGAAGGGGAAAGGGCAGGCAGATCAGGGTTCCCCTGTGGCCATTCCCCTCAACAACAGGTATACCGATTTGGATACTGTTGGGGGGGATGACTTACCTGGGACAAGCTGTGGCAGCTGGATCTCTGGCACTGAGTCTGGTTCTACAGTGCAGAAGGGAGGGTGGAAGAAGAGGAGAGTGGTAGTGATAGGGGACTCAATAGTTAGACGTACAGACAGGAGGTTCTGTGGTCGTGACAGAGAATCCCTGATGGTTTGTTGCCTCCCGGGTCCCAGGGTCATGGGATGTCTCTGATCACGTGCACAGCATTCTGAAGTGGAAGGGTGATCAGCCAGATGTCATGGTACACATCGGTACCAATGACATAGGAAGAAAGAGTGAGGAGGTCCTGAAAAGTGAGTATAGAGAGCTTGGTATAACCATATAACAATTACAGCACGGAAACAGGCCATGTCGGCCCTTCTAGTCCTTGCCGAACGTTTACTGTCAACTATTCCCACCGACCTGCACTCAGCCCATAACCCTCCTTTCCTTTCCTGTCCATATACCTACCCAATTTTACTTTAAATGACAATATTGAACCTGCCTCTACCACTTCTACTGGAAGCTCGTTCCACACAGCTACCACTCTCTGAGTAAAGGAGTTCCCCCTCGTGTTACCCCTAAACTTTTGCCCCCTAACTCTCAACACATGTCCTCTTGTTTAAATCTCCCCTACTCTCAATGGAAAAAGTCTATCCACATCAACTCTATCTATCCCCCTCATAATTTTAAATACCTCTATCAAGTCCCCCCTCAACCTTCTATGCTCCAAAGAATAAGACCTAACTTGTTCAACCTTTCTCTGTAACTTAGGTGCTGAAGCCCAGGTAACATTCTAGTAAATCTTCTCTGTACTCTCTATTTTGTTGACATCTTTCCTATAATTTGGTGACCGGAACTGTACACAATACTCCAAATTTGGCCTTACCAATGCCTTGTACAATTTTAACATTACATCCCAACTCCTATACTCAATGCTCTGATTTATAAAGGCCAGCATACCAAAAGCTTTCTTCACCACTCTATCCACATGAGATTCCATCTTCAGGGAATATGCACCATTATTCCTAGATCACTGTTCTACTGCATTTTTCAATGCCCTACCATTTACCATGTACATCCTATTTTGATTAGTCCTACCAAGATGTAGCACCTCACACTTACCAGCATTAAACTCCATCTGCCATCTTTCAGCCCACTCTTCTAACTGGCCTAAATCTCTCTGCAAGCTTTGAAAACCTACTTCATTATCCACAACGCCACCTATCTTAGTATCATCTGCATTCTTACTAATCCAATTGGTAGAAAGTTACAAAGCAGGACCTCGAGGAGGGTAATCTCAGGATTGCTACTTGTGCCATGCCCCAGTGAGGGTAAGAGTAGGATGCTCTGGCAGATGAACACGTGGCTGAGGAACTGGTATAGGGGGCAGGGTTTCAGATTTCAGGATCATTGGGACCTCTTCGGGGGCAGGTGAGACCTGTACAAGAGAGACAGGTTACACTTGAAGTACAGAGAGACCAATATCCTTGCAGGGAGGTTTGTTAGTGCTATTGGGGAGGGTTTAAACTAGATTTGCAGGGGGATGGGAACCAGAGTGACAGAGCAGATAGTGGAGCGGAGGTGAAAATAAATGATGTTAAAAGTTCATGCAAAGTCAGAAATAGAAGGGTTGAGTGTAGTGGTAATAATCTACTGAGGTGTGTCTATTTCAATGCAAGGAGTATTGTGGGGAAGGCTGATGAGCTGAGGGCGTGGATTGACACATGGAATTACGATATTATAGCCATTAGTGAAACTTGGCTACAGGAGGGGCAGGACTGGCAGCTTAATGTTCCAGGGTTCCGATGTTTTAGACATGATTAAGGCAGAGGGATGAAGGTTGGTTGGGGGGGGGGGGGGGGGGTGTAGGATTGCTAGTCAGGGAAAATTTTACAGCAGTGCTCAGGCAAGACAGATTAGAGGGCTTGTCTACCGAGGCCATGGGGTGGAGCTGAGAAACAGGAAAGGTATGACCACATTAATGGGGTTGTATTATAGACCACCCAATAGTCAGCGAGAATTGGAAGAGCAAATCTGCAGAGAGATAACAGACAACTGCAAGAAACATGAAGTTGTGATAGTAGGGGATTTTAATTTTCCACATATTGATTGGGACTCCCATACTGTTAAAGGTCTAGACAGGTTAGAGTTTGTAAAATGTGTTCAGGAAAGTTTTCTAAATCAATATATAGAGGTACCAACTAGGGAGGATGCAATATTAGATCTCCTATTAGGAAACGAGTTAGGACAGGTGATGGAAGTGTGTGTAGGGGAACACTTTGGTTCCAGTGATCATAACACCATTAGTTTCAACTTGATCATGGATAAAGATAGATCTGGTCCTCGGGTTGAGGTTCTAAACTGGAAAAAAGGCCAAATTTGTAGAAATGAGAAAGGATCTAAAAAGCGTAGATTGGAACAGATTGCTCTTTGGCAAGGATATGATTGGTAAGTGCGAGGCCTTCAAAGGAGAAATTTTGAGTGTGCAGAGTTTGTATGTTCCTGTCAGGATTAAAGCAAATCAATAAGTTTCAAGACTTTGACCTCGATACCTCTCAATGCATTTGGACTCTTGATTTTCTCGCTTGCAGACCCCAGTTAATTTGGATTGGCAACAATATCTCCTTCACAAACTCCATCAGCACAGTTGCACTACAAAGCTCTGTGCTTAGCTCCCTGCTCTACTTACTTTACACTTATGCCTATGCACAGCTCCAGTGCCATGTTAAAGTTTGCTGAAGATACCAATGACATCTTGAAAATCTGGCAGAGTTGTACCTCAACAAACACCTTTTTACTCAATGTTAGTAAGACAAAGGACCTGATTATTGACCAGGAGAAGAAAATTAAAACTCCATGAGCCAGTCCTCATCAGATGTGGAGAGGATCAGCAACTTTAAATTCCTCAGTGTTTCAGAGGACCTGTCCTGGGCCCAGCATGTAAATGCGATTACAAAGAAAGCATGGCAGCACCTATACTTTCCTATGAGTTTGCAATGATTCAGCATGATATCTAAAACTTTCACAAATGTCTGTAGATGTGTGGTGGAGAGTACATTGACTGGCTGCATCACAGCCTGGTATGGAAACACCAATGTTCTTGAATAGAACATCCCCATTGTGGATATGTCCCAGTCCTTCAAGCCCTCCCCACTGTTGAGCACATCTACAAGGAGTGTTATCGCAGAAAAGTAGCATCCATCATCATGGACCCTCCCCCACCACCCAGGTCATGTTTTCTCTCTGCTATCATCAAGTAAATGATACAGGAGCATCAGGACTCTCACCACCAGGCTCTTGAACCAAAGGGAATAACTTCACTCAGCTTCATTTGCCCCACCAATAAAATGTTTCCATGACCTATGGGCTCACTTTCAAGGACTCTTCATGTCATGTTCTCAATATTCATTATTTATTTATTGTAATCATTTTTTTTTCTTTTTTATTTGCACAGTTTGTTGTCTTTTTGCACACTGGTTAAACACCCAAGTTGGTGTGGTCTTTCATTGATTCAGTTACGGTTATTATTCTATGGATTTGAGTATGCCTGCAGGGTCATATACAATGATATATGTACTTAAACAATAAACTTACTTTAACTTATTTGTCTTATTTATGAATTGCAAATTATTCATTACTGCATAGTGTACTGGTGGATGTCAATGCTTAAATTGCTTAAGTAATCTATGAGAAGCAGTGGAAGCTACCTCAGTATATATATGTAAGACAAGGTTGGATAGATTTTTGCATAGTAGGGGAATTAAGGGTTCTGGGGAAAAGGCAGATAGGTGGAAATGAGTCCATGGCCAGATCAGCCATGATATTGAGTGGCAGAGCAGGGTCAGCAAGTCAGGTGGCCTACTCCTGCTCCAATTTCTTATTATGTTCTTATAGGGAGAGAATACTGGCACGGTCTGGTCCATCTCTGACTGCTTGTTTAACAATTTACCAATGGGTTGTGTCTGTGATGAAGACTCACATCCTTTTTCTCCTCTTTGTAGAGCCTGCCTAAATGTAGCCTGATAAATCGCGAGCGGCAAACAATAATACCACAGGGTGTTCCATTCATGGTTCGACTCTTGCAGTATTACGTCAGTGACGATGCAGTCTTTCTTCACCTAGAACACGTACCTGGTAAGGTACCTCTGAAGAGCTCTGTAGCAAGGGAACCATGGTGGAATGAAATTTATGGAATTACATTAAGTGAACCTAAAATATTTTGAGTGGAAGGTACAAAAAGATTGGGCAGAGTTTAGAAGTTGCCAACACAGAGGGTGGTTCTTTGGCCCCCATTTTAGCATTTACTTAAATCTTGGGTGCAGCTAATGTGGAAAGGAGTAATTATCTGATGTTGTTTTCTCATGCTCATGAGCAATGCTACAGAAATGCTTTTGAGAATAAAACCATGTACTTCATAGAAGTGATTGGACTTGGATAAAAGGGGAATGATTCCTGAAACTGTGTTATATGGATGTAATAACACAGCTGTACTTGGCTTTGCATTCAACTCCCCAATCCACCTTCGTGAATAGACAAGAAATAAAATGTCAACATATCCATTTACTATAGTTTGTTTTTGAGGAATCTGAATTTGGATTTTGAGTCAAAGCCAAACAACATGCAACTATTTCAGAACTAAAAGGCTAATCAGTATTTATTTTAATAAAGTCATAATTTTCTATACCTTTGATAAGAATGAATTAATTTACACTCCTTGAGAATGAATTGCTCCTTTATGTAATTCCTTTCATAAGCTTCAAATGGGCCAAACAAAGCACAGACCTAAGATTTTTTTAAATATAGAAAATCCAACAGCCAATTTGAATACAACGTGATCCAGAAAACAGAAACCTGAACCTGTTTTTAGCAGTGTTATATGTGGAATGTAATGTTACTGGGGAAACACTCTTCAAAGTACATTTATTATCAAAGTATGTAAACCGTACACATCCTTGAGATTCATCTTCTTTCAGGCAGCCAGGTGGCACAGTAGAGTAGTGCTTAGCATAATGCTTTACAGTACAGATGTCCCAGGGTTCAATGCCCGACACTGCCTATAAGGATTTTGTACGTTCACCCCGTGACTGCCTAGGTTTCCTCTGAGAGCTCCCATTTCATCCCACAGTCCAAAGACGTACCATTTGGTAGGTTAATTAGTCATTGTGAACTGGTGCGTGATTAAGCTAGGGTTACATCCGTGTGTTGCTGTGCGGCATGGCTCAAAGGGCCTATTCCACGCTACATCTCAGTAAAACAGAAACACAGTAGAACCCATAAAAAACAATATAGCAGATTCTTAGCAAACACCCAGTATGCAAAAAAACATGCAATTTTTAAAAGTAAACAAATAAACCCAACATTAACTCCAGAGTCCCCAAACATGAGTCCTCTGCCACAGAGCCAGCTCAACACAAAAGCACGCATCTTGAGAATAGAACCAGGGAACCTTTAGACACACCTGAGCAGTGACATCTTCTTGGCTTAATGATGGTCAGTGCAGCACTTCCTCATTACATTTTCACCTTTAACTTTCATCCTTTTGCATTCTTTGTTGTTTCATTTGCATTGTGGTGCCGCTACAAGTTCGCCTATGTCTAATGTAGCATGTGGTCTCATTGTTTCCTTCCTTTGCCTTCAGGTGGGAAACTCTGGTCTCAGCTGCGTCATTACCGGCCGGCCGTCACGGGAAAAGGGATGGAATTCCCGGAATGCTCCAGTCCACATCACAAGACCATTAAACTAAAGAACAGCTACACTGCACCCTCTCTCGCACTAACATGTAACGATGCTTCCACGCTTGCACCGGTCAGCAAAGGGTGCTGGCAAAGAGAAGACAAGAATAAAATGTGCAAAGAATTCACCAGGGAGTACAGTTACAACACTGATGGATTCGGAAACACACAGACAAGGACAGATCTGGGTGTAAGTGACAAGCCACCTTGTCACATGAATGGTGCAAATCAACAAAATGCACAGAATGAGTGTGCAAACAGGACAAGGATTTGGCAGGGAAATAACAAAGTTTCGAAAACTAGCCCATCACAAATTGGCTTGAAGCAAAGTCCTGAGAGGATAAATTTGCAGGCTGCAAATCTGGAATACACTGCTGGTGTAACCTTTGACCTTGCATTCCTTTCAGAAGAGGGCAGAGACTTAACTCAAAGTAATAAAATTTTGAATCACACTATGAGCAGCAGTGTGGACAGTTTGATGCAAAAAGATCTGCGGCATGGAAAGATTCAGCTTCACTCACAGGGTGAAGTTTTACACTCCCCTGATCATTTTTCAGAGACCAAAGACTCCAATAAGTCACTAAGCCCAAAGTCATCAAGAACTTACCAAAATCAAGCCACTCCAGATTTGTTGAAAGGGAAGTTCTCATTGGTTAATGAGAAATCTCAACACGGATCTAGCCCAATTAGAAGTCCTGTTAGAGCCACCAGTTTGAATTTGAAGGCTGGCACAAGACAAGGAAGGAGGGGTTCCTACCAAATAACAATCAATCCTTTGGATACAATTGATAGTAAAGTTAGTAGTGTAATGGATAGCTCCAACCTGGTCATTATAGGGTCATCAGCTGTCTTGCCTGCAAGGAATACAACTGTCACTGTCTTGGAGAAAGGGCAGTCAGAGCAGAAGACTTCAGTCAGTGTACTCAGCTCTGTACATCAAAGTAATGGGCATCTGTCATCACTAAGTGTAATTGAATCTCCATTAAAATTATTATCATTGAAAGACAAAACACCTGAAGAAATGCTGAACTACAAAGATAAGAATTCTGCAAATCTAGATTATCAACTTAAACTTCCAGACCAGTTTCCGGTCTCTGAAACCTGCTGTGATCATGTGGATCACAGTTCCAGAATAGTTGCAGGCAAAGGTACATTTTGCAGAGTTGACAGTGCAAGATCCTTGAACAGGACATTAGACTCCTCAGCTCCTTCCAAAACAGAAGGCCATTTCTTATCCCCTCCATCAATCCATCCAAATGCTGAACAGTCCATCTCAGTCCTGTCAGAGGATCAGATCAGAATCTGGGTGGCCGAGATAGTTCTTGCCTTAGAGAGTCTACATCAGCAAGGAATTATCTGTCAGGATCTAAACCCTAGAAATATACTTGTGGACAATGCAGGTGAGTTCAGAGAAAAATGCATAGAAGATTTTAAACTGGTAATTCCTGGTTGTTGCTTCTGTTTTACAGCAATGAAGTGCTGTTCAAAGTCATAGACTAGAACTTCTAATTCTGTTTTATATTACAGGCCACATTTGCCTCACCTATTTTGGCCAGTGGAGTGAAGTTGAAGTTCAGTGTAACACAAGAGCCATAGAGGACATGTATTGTGCACCAGGTAATGGGGTTTGACAGTACAAGACTGAACCTGGGTGGTGTTTAAGTTTTCCTGGTGAAGCATTGGGATGCTCTGCCATCTTAATAGTTGTTAATTAATTCATTAATAATTGCAATACGTTTATCATGGGGCACTGACATCAAAGGTTGGTGAATTTTCATCAGACTAGGGTTGGCAGATATGAGCATTATGGAAATTAAATTTGGGCACCTTCGCTCCTAAATTCTTCTTGGGCTTCAAGCCCGATACATGTATCAATTATAACCAATGTTTTGATGACAAACTGCCACCTTCTTCAAGGGTGAAGATGGCAGAGTTTATCATCGAAATGTCAGTTATAATCGATACCTGTGCCTGGTTTGAAGCCCGAGAAAAGTTTATTCGTCATACTTGTCAGGAAAGCACCAGATCCTTTTTCACCTTTGCTCCTGTTTATTATGTGATTGCTAGTAACAGATACCATTGTGAATCCATACCACTTTGTGAGTGACTTGGTTAAAAGACTTGCCAGTGTTTTCATGACAAACCATAAGACATAGGAGCAGAATGGCCATCTGGCCCATGGAGTCTGCGCCGCCATTCAATCATGGCTAATCCTTTTTTTCTGTCTCCTCCTCAATCCCAGTTCCTGGCCTTCTCCCAGTAACATTTGATGCCATGACCTGGCCTTCACAGCTGCATATGGAAAAAGATTCCACAAATTTACCACCCGTTGGCTAAAGAAATTTCTCCATATCTCTGTTTTGAAAGGGTGCCCCTCTATCCTGAGGCTGTGTTCTTTTGTCCTAGACTCTCCCACCATAGGAAACATCCTTTCCATATCTACACTGTCTAGACCTTGCAGCATTCAAAAGGATTCTGTGAGATCCTCCCTCATCCTTAATTCCAGCGAGTACAGACCCAGAGCCATCAAACTTTTCTCGTATGATAACCCTTTCATTCCTGGAATCATCCTTGTGAACCTCCTCTGGACCCCCTCCAATGCCAGCACATCTTTTCTAAGACAACGGGCTGAAAACTGTTACAATACTCAAGGCCTCACCAGTGCCCTATAAAGCCTCAGCATCACACACTTGCTCTTGTATTCTAGATCTCTTGAAATTAATGCTAACATGGCATTTGCCTTCCTCACTGCCGACTCAACCTACAAGTTAACCTTTATATATAGTGTTCTACACAAGAACTCCCAAGTCCCTCTGCATCTCAGATTCCTGGATTTTCTTCCTGTTTAGAAAATAGTCCGTACATTTATTTCTACTACTAAAGCGCATGACCATGCATTTTCCAACATTGTATTTCATTTGCCACTTTCTTGCCCATTCTGATCATCTAAGTCCTTCTGCATCCTACCTGTTTCCTCAGCCCCTCTACCAATCTTCGTATCATCTGCAACTTGGCAACAAAACCATCTATTCCTTCATCTAAATCCTTTATATACAGCATAAAGAGAAATGGTCCCAACACCAACCCCTGCAGAACACCTTTAGTTATTGGCAGCCAATTAGAAAAGGATCCTTTTATTCTGACTCACTGTCTCCAACCAATCAGCCAATACTCTAACCACGTTAGTAATTTACCTGTAATACCATGGGCTCTTAACTTGGTAAGCAGCCTCATCTGGCACCTTGTGAAAGGCCTTCTGAAAGTCCAAATATACAATATTCACTGCATCCCCTTTATCTATTCTACTTGTAATCTCCTCAAAGAATCCAACAGGTTCCAGGCAGGATTTTCCCTGAAGGAAACCATGCTGACTTTGTCCTGTCTTCTCCTGTGTCACCAATTACTCCATCACCTCATCTTTAACAATTGACTCCAACATCTTCCCAACCACTGAGGTCAGCTAACTGGTCTATAACTTCCTTTCTGCTGCCTTCCTCCTTTCTTAAAGAGTGGAGTAACATTTGCAATTTTCCAGCCTT
The DNA here is from genome assembly GCF_048418815.1 of Hemitrygon akajei. Classification (NCBI taxonomy): domain Eukaryota; kingdom Metazoa; phylum Chordata; class Chondrichthyes; order Myliobatiformes; family Dasyatidae; genus Hemitrygon; species Hemitrygon akajei. Next base: position 15,567,235 of record NC_133126.1, read on the forward strand.
CTGGCACCATGCCAGAGTCCAATTTTTTTTGGAGATCATTTCTAATGCCACTCCAATCTCTAATGCTATCTCTTTCAGAACCCTAGAGTGCAGTTCCTCTGGTCCAGGTGACTTGTGTACTTTTAGGTCTTTCAGCTTTTTGAGCACCTTTTCTCTTGTAACAGTAACTGCACCCACTTCTCTTCCTTCACACACAACATTAGGCATACTGCTAGTGTCTTCCACAGTGAAGATTGACACAAAATACTCATTTAGTTCATCAGCCATCCCCTTGACTACCATTATTATTTCTCCTGCCTCATTTTCCAGTGGTCCTAAATCCACTCATTACTCTTTTATTTTTAACATACTGGAAAAAACTGTTACTATCCACTTTGATATTATTTGCTAGCTTACTTTCATACTTCCTCTTTTCCCTTCTAATCGTTTTTTTTAGTTGCTACCTGTAGAGTTTTAAAAACTTTGCAATCCTCTATCTTCCCACTAATTTTTGCTTTGTTGTACGCTCTTCCTTTTGCTTTTACAATAGCTTTGTCTTCCCTTGTCAGACATGGTTGTACTATTTTACCATTTGAGTATTTCTTCATTTTTGGACTACACATGTCCTGCAGCTTCCTCATTTTTCCCAGAAACGCATGCCATTGCTGCTCTGCTGACATCCCTGCCAGCAGCTCCTTCCAATTTACTTTGGCCAACTCTCCTCTCTCATACCACTGTAAAAATCCCTTACTCCACAAATTCTGCTACATCAGACTTTACTTTCTCCCTATCACATTTCAAGTTGAACACAATCATATTGTGGTCACTGGTTTCCAAGGGTATCTTTTTTTATCTTAAGCTCCCTAACTGCCTCTGATTCATTACATAACATCCAATGCAGTATAGCTGATCCCCTAGTAGGCTCAACGACAAACTGCTCTAAAAAGCTATCTCTAAGGTATTTAACAAACACACTCTCTTGAGATCCATTACCAACCTGATTTCCCAATTGACCTGCATGTTAAAATCTCCCATGACTACCATAACGTTGCCCTTTTGACTCACCTTTTCTGTTTCCTGTTGTAACCTGTGGTCCACCTCCCAGCCACTGTTGGGAAGCCTGTATATAACTGCCATCAACATCCTTTTACCCTTGCAGTTTCTTAACTCAATCCACAAGGATTCAACATCTTCCAATCCTTTGTCACATCTTTCTACTGATTTGATTCTTTACCTGTAGTGCCACACCACCCCCTCTACCTACCTTCCTATCCCTCCGATATAACATATAACTTTGGACATTCAGTTCCCAACTACAAACATCCTTCAGCCACGATTCAGTGATGGTCACAACATCATACCTGGCAATCTGTAATACTGCAACAAGATCATCCACCTTATTTCTTATACTATGCGCATTTAGATACAACACCTTGAGTACTATATTTGCTGTCCTTTCTGACTGCATCCCTAATGACTTGATACTCAGCCTGTTGGCTGCAACTAAGTTCCATCGCCTGCCTGCCCTTCCTAACAATCTGATGGCACGCTATCTTTAGTTTTTTTACCAAACTGCCTGACATGAAGACAAGTAGGCAGGAAAACTGGAGAATTTGGATTGAGATTCCTAATTCATTTGCAAAAAATGTGGAGAGAGAAACTTTTGCTATAGATTCTGACTGGTGTCCATTTGTTGGCATCTAAGAGAATGTATCATGATGTTTGGCTAAATCACACTTCTGTGGGCAGTTTCCATTGATAAAATACTTTAGGGGTATTGTTTTAATATTACTCTAATATTTCAAGAGGAACTACAGGTTACGCAAAATTGACCTTCAGATCTAATGTAGGTAAACATCTGTACAGAATCATACTTGGTAGTTCATTCACTTGCTACTAAATTCCACTGCCTGATCCTTTCCCTGGCTCATTCTCTCTCTCATTTTCTTTTTCTTTCTCTCTCTCTCTCACTCTGTCATATGAAAATATAAAATATGTATGTGTGTGTGTATGTGTGAGAAACTGTAAATAAACATCAAAATTGTCAGTATACAGGTGAATCATTGATGTACATTCACAGATATGCAAAAGTAAGCAAGAAACTTGAGGTAATAAAATGTCAGATATTACAATTTCAATTTCATCACCGATTATTTGATCAAAATTCAGGCTGCTGTTCAGTGCTATATGCTGCAGTAAGTGCTGCATTTGCTTTGGATAAAGTGTTAAACTATGGCTGTATTCAGATAAACCTTGAAAATTCAATGGCATGATATGAAATACGACAAGAATGGCTACCATATCTTCTGAAATTGATTTGGAGGGGAAAATCTTGTGCACCATCTTACTCTGGGATTCCTGGGCTTAATTATTTTTGAAGTGGCATGTCTGACAAACATTAACCCACTAAGATCCCCCAAAGTAAACCAAATATGATTTTAATCTTGAGGATTTAATTCAGATGCCAGAAGGTTTCTCTAAAGCTTTTCAAGTGCCATGACATCTCTTAAATCCATTTGAAAGTGCTACCTCCATTTTCAGACTCTAGGTAGGCCCCTCTTCCCTGTAAGGAGAGTGTGGTAATGTTAGAAATAGATATGCAGCTAAAAGCATCCGATAATTATTGCATTTTGGATCAAGGAGTTAGGGGCTCCAAAAAAACAAATTCTTCAAGTGGAGAAGTGAAAATAAGATCTGAAGCCCCTTTTTACTGGACATTTCTAGAAACATGGCTCAATAGCCCTTCGCTAACAGCCATTGGACTCAATAATGAGGAAACCACCTTTCTCAAACTCCATACATCTGGGGTCAGTATGACTTGGGTCCCACCAAAACCAGGAAGTTGGTATGTTTCACCCACCCAAACCCCAGTCTATGTAAATACTGCTCCCATGCAATTGACCATTGGCAACAAATAACAGATCTAACGATAACAATAACTGCGTACAATTATAAAGAAAGTATTAGTAGGAAAGAAAAGAAGGGCCCATTACAGTTAACCCAGTCCAAATGTGCACACGAAGTTGTCTTTAATTTGCACACTGGACCCTCGGTCTGTGCGAAAGCACACACTGCCTTAAGAATGTCACTCGAAATCCATCTCGAATAAATGGGCTCCCCCACAGGAGTATTGGTCCTTCCTCCTTGAAGCCATTCATCTGCACAAAGCACCTGTGTAACAGGTACGCCTCCTTAGCCATCTTCCCTCCTGTCTTCTCCCAGCTTCCACCAAAAGACCTCAACTCACACCAGTGACCGTCACAAAAATCTCTCCGCTACCTCTCCCAATCTCACCATCCCAATTGAATGATGCTACATTCCTAAGTATGAACATCACAACCCTGTATCTTTAGCTCAGACTGCTCTTATAGAACTACTAAAATACCTATAGCATAGCAGTAAAAACCAGGGCATTACAGATCTTTTTATTTCAGCAACATATATCAAGGATAGAAATTCCAGCAGAGCACTTGTATTCACTGAGCCAGCCTGGATTATGGGCAACAAGCTGCTTGAACCAATAAATTTTCTGATTTGCTGAAGTCATAGACAGGAAGTCATTTGGGAGTTTAAACAAATATGAGGTTGGTTAATTGGCAGAAAGTGAAGAATGCTCAAAGGATTAATGTCAGGATTTGGAAATGATAAAGAATATGGGAATTCTTTCTTTCTTTTTCAATCTTTTTATTATTATTAATATCAACAAAATAAAATTGATACATAGATAATGGGATTACAAACATACACAGTTCAACTGAACATGCAAGAATACATAAGCAATGATTACAGTATAAATGAGTATTCCCAAATCATGGATGATACAATATACAGATAAACAAGGCAAACCTAGGTATAACATAATATATATTTAAAAAAACAGAAAAAAGAAAAAGAAAAAAAATTATGCAAAAAAAACTAATCTAATAATCTAACTAATAAGAAAAAAAACAAAAAAAAGAAGAGAAAGAAAAAATGGAAAAAAAAGGGCTGTTTGTAATATCTCACAAAAATACAAAATCATCAGTGTCGTCAACTCCGATCCTCTCAACATATATAAAATCGAAACTGGAAAAACAAATAGGCTTGGAACAGAGTCATGTTACATCATATGAAAATATTGAATAAATGGTCTCCATACCTTTTCAAATTTAATAGAAGTATCAAATACACCACTTCTAATTTTTTCTAAATTTAGACATAACATAGTTTGAGAAAACCAATGAAATACGGTAGGATTAATTTCTTTCCAATTCAACAAAATAGATCTTCTAGCCATTAATGTAAGAAATGCAATCATTCGACAAGCAGAAGAGGATAAATGGAGTGAGTCCATCATTAGTAAACCAAAAATTGCAGTAATAGGATGAGGTTGTAAATCAATGTTCAATACCGCAGAAATAATATCAAAAATATCTTTCCAATATTTTTTCAAAAGCGGACACGACCAGAACATATGAGTTAAAGACGCTATCTCAGAATGACATCTGTCACAAATAGGATTTATATAGGAATAAAAACGAGCCAATTTATCCTTGGACATATGAGCCCTGTGCACAACTTTAAACTGTATTAATGAATGTTTAGCACATATAGATGATGTATTAACTAATTGAAGAATTTTATCCCAATTCTCAATAGGGATAGTAAGGTTAAGTTCTCTTTCCCAATCATTTTTAGTCTTATAAAAGGGCTCTGAACGTATCTTCATAATTATATTGTAAAGTTTTGATATTAGCCCTTTCTGAAAAGGATTTAGTTCAAACAAATTCTCCAAAATACCTGAAGACACAAAATTTGGAAAAGTAGGAAGTACAGTATTTAAGAAATTCCTAATCTGTAAATATCTAAAAAAATGAAATCTAGGCAAATTATATTTATTAGATAATTGCTCAAAAGACATAAAACAATTATCCAAAAATAAATCGGAAAATCATAGTAATCCTTTAGTCTTCCAAGCTGAATAAGCTTGGTCTATAATAGAAGGATTTAAAAAAAAGCAATTGGATACAATAGGAATATTTAAAACAAACTGAGTCAACCCAAAAAATTTCCGAAATTGAAACCATATACGTAAAGTATGTTTAACTACCGGGTTGTCAATTCGTTTCGGCAATTTAGAAAGAGCAAAGGGAAGAGAAGTCCCCAAAATAGAACCCAATGCAAATCCTTGTACAGATTTAATTTCCAGGTTCACCCAACGAGGGCTAAAAGATATATCCCAATCCTTTAACCAACATATCAAATATCGGATATTAAATGCCCAATAATAAAATCTAAAATTAGGCAATGCCAATCCACCTTCCCTCCTTGCCTTCTGTAAATATATTTTACCTAACCTAGGATTTTTATTCTGCCATATATATGAGGAAATTTTCAAATCAACATTAGCAAAAAAAGATTTCGGAATAAAAATTGGTACCGCATGAAATATATATAAAAACTTGGGTAAAATAACCATCTTAATAGCATTATTCCGACCTATCAGAGATAAAGATAGTGGTGACCACTTAGTAAACAAACATTTAATCTGATCGATTAAGGGTAAAAAATTAACCTTAAATAAGTCTTTATAGTTTTTTGTGATTTTAATCCCTAAGTAAATAAAAGAGTCATTAACTAATTTAAAAGGTAAATTTCCATAAATTGGAACCTGTCTATTTAAAGGAAACAATTCACTCTTATTAAGATTTAATTTATACCCGGAAAAATCACTAAATTGAGCCAACAATGATAAAACTGCAGGAATGGATTTCTCAGGATTGGAAATAAATAATAATAAATCATCTGCATACAAAGATAACTTATGAATATCTGTCCCACGATTAATGCCAAAAATGTTCTGTGATTCTCTGATAGCAATTACCAAGGTTTCTAAACCAATATCAAATAATAATGGACTAAGAGGACAGCCTTGTCTAGTACCCTGAAATAAACGAAAAAAGGGAGATTTTTGATTGTTAGTAAGCACCGAGGCTACTGGAGTATGATATATCAGTTTAATCCAGGAAATGAATGTCGGACTAAAATTAAACTTCTCAAGCACATTAAATAAGTATGGCCATTCAACTCTATCAAATGCTTTCTCCGCATCTAATGAAATGACACATTCTGAAGTGCTATGTGAAGGAGTATAAACAATATTCAATAATCTCCTAACATTGAAAAAAGAATAGCAATTTTTAATAAAACCGGTTTGATCTTCCGAAATAATTTGGGGTAATACCTTCTCCAGCCTGGATGCCAGTAACTTGGAAAAGATCTTGGAATCTACATTCAATAAAGATATTGGTCTATAGGATGCAGAGTCAGTAGGGTCTTTATCTTTCTTCAATATTAAAGAAATGGAAGCTCTATAAAAAGATTGTGGCAAAATGCCCAATCTAATTGCTTCTTCAAAAACCCTGCATAACCAAGGAGAAAGAGTAGCGGGAAAACATTAAAAAAATTCTACTGTATACCCATCTGGACCTGTTGCTTTCCCAGAATTCATAGAGGAAATAACCCCTTTAATTTCTGCATCCGTAATAGGAGTTTCTAATATTGAAAGATCATCTGATGATAATTTTGGAAAATTCAATTTCCCAAGAAAATCACACATGGTATTACGATCATGAGGGAATTCAGAATGATACAGGGAGGTATAAAAATCTTGAAATGATTTATTTATCTCATCATGGTTAACTGTCAGATCCCCATTCTGCTGACGGATCTTAGTAATTTGACGTTTAACCAAAGCATTCTTCAATTGACTAGCTAACAGTTTACCCAATTTATCACTATGTATATAAAAATCAGATCTGGTTTTCATTAATTGATTTTCAATCGAAGATGTAGGTAATAAACTATGTTCCGTTTGAAGTTCAACCCTTTGTTTGTAAAGCTCCTGACTAGGAGTAATCGAATATTTCTTGTCAATCTCTTTAATTTTATCAACCAATAAAAGAGTTTCCTTCTTAATGCGTTTTCTCAGACCAACAGAGTAGGAGATAATCTGTCCACGTATATATGCTTTAAAAGTGTCCCAAAGTGTTCCGCAAGAAATATCCTCCGTGGAATTAGTTGAAAAGAAGAAATCGATCTGTTCCTTCATAAATTTAATAAAATCCGGATCTTGCAGTAAGGTAGAATCAAATCGCCATTGTCTAGCACTAGAAGCTGTATCCGTAAATTTAATAGAAAGTTTTAATGGAGCATGGTCAGAGATGGCTATAATATCATAATTACAACCAATTACCGATGGAATAAAACAAGAGTCAATAAAAAAGTAATCAATTCTCGAGTAGGAATGATAAACATGTGAGAAAAATGAAAACTCTTTGTCCTTAGAATGCCGAAATCTCCAAATATCGAAATTCCATTATCAGTCAAAAAAGAGTTAATACAAGTGGCCGACTTATTAGGTAAAGTCTGAGTAGATATAGATTTGTCCATCAAAGGATTTAAACAACAATTAAAGTCACCACCCATTATTAACTTATATTCATTTAGATTAGGTAGAGAAGTAAATAAGGACTTTAAAAAATCGGGACAATCCACATTTGGAGCATAAACATTAACCATAGCAACCTTTTTGTTAAAAAGTAAGCCAGTAATTAACAAAAATCTACCATTCGGATCCGAAAAGATGATATGTTGGACAAATGCAATAGAGGAGTCAATAAAAATTGAAACTCCCTTTACTTTGGCATTCGAATTCGAATGATACTGTTGACCCCTCCAAAACCTAAAAAAGCAATAATTGTCCTCTTTCCTCACATGAGTTTCTTGTACAAAAATAACATGAGCATTAAGTCTTTGGAATACTTTGGAAAATCTTTTTCCATTTAATCGGATGGTTTAAGCCATTAGTATTTCAAGAGACAAAATTAATGGTCTGAGCCATATTCCTAAATCAACCCTTTGGTATATAAAGGGTTAACCAAATTATGAACTCATGCACCCGGAAGAGGAACAAAAATAAGGGGCGGACCCGGAAGTGACGACATCGCGGACAATCAGCCCAAATGAAAAAACTAAAAAAAACTAATGTAAGAAACATAAGATTTAGAAAAAGAGCTCCCACCCCCCACCCAAGAGGGAAAAAAAAGACCACCCCATAGGCTGGGAAAAATGAAAGATGAAACTAAATCTACCCCCATATCAGCAGAAGACAACTCCGTATATAAAGGATAATAAAAAAAGATCCACCCAAACTCTAAAAAAAATAATCACTATACTAAAGCCAAACTTCTTAATATAATTGGTAGTTAAAAAAAAACAAAAAATATAATCACTAGTAACTTATAAATCGGGTTAAAACCCAAACAAACCCAAACAAATTTAAACTGTGATAAGAGATGCATTATAGGAAGAAGACGAGAGAAAAAAAAATGGCGAAATCAAAACAAAAGCCAAAAATATTTTAGAGAAGAAACCACCATCTTCGTAAAAAAAAAAATTCACCTTCGAAGGATTAATAATAATGACCAAAGATAAAGTACAGTGGTTGAAGTAAGTTGAATAAAAAGATTAGTATGTCGAAAAAAAACTTTAACTAGAGTATAAAATATAGAGTAAACCTACACCAATAGCCTGAAACAAAATCTGGTTTTGGAAATAAAAACCATCTTGCACGATCAAAATCACTCATTTATTAGAGATGAGAATCCGTAGCAGTAGGGAAGTTCTCATTCAGAAAGCTTCTCGCTTCAGATGTAGAAAAAAAAAACACGCCATGGTGCATTTGGAGGCGAAATTCTGAGCTTCGCAGGGTATAAGAGCACAGGTTTTAGATTTTTCTCATAACATTCGGACATCAGAGGTTTAAAAAGAAGCCTTGCCTTCATTACTTCTGGACTAAAATCTTGTACTAATCGAAAATTGTGATCTTGAAATTTGACCATCCCTAACAAGCCGAGCCACATGAATAAGTTGCTCTTTAACATGCACATAGTGAAATCAGACAATTACAACCGGTGGTTTAGCTGAAGCACTTGGCGATCGAGTAACGGAGGACTGTCTGGGAATACAGAAGGGAATGCATCCTTTAAAAGTTGAGCAAAGTACTTCGAGGGGTCCCCTTGTTCAATACCTTCCGGGAGTCCAAGTATGCGTAGGTTCTGTCTTCTGGACCGATTCTCAAAGTTGACACTCTTGGCATTAAGTGTTTCCACCTGTTTAATCGTCGAAAGTAAGTTTTGCTGCAGTTTTTCAATTATCAAGTCTCGCTTCCGAGCGTCTTCTTGCAGAGTTGCGATTAGAACTTGCTGCTGGTTAACTACTGAATCCGTCTTATCCATATAATCTTGAAAAGCCTTTATATCTTGTTTAAAAATTTGTCGTTGTTCTTCAAATTTTTGATTTAAAACCTCCAATAACATTTCATAAGTCAATTCAGTGCGCTTAGGATCAGTCTTTTTCTTCTTCCCGTTCCCGTTAGGATCCTTCCCAGGTTCTCGCCCTTTAGATCTAAGAGCCATTTCTGTATTCATTTCTTCAAAAATTCACAATAAACTCTTAAAGCGAAGTCCAAAAAAGTAGCAAGAATCTTTTGGTGTAGGTAAAAATAAGTTAAATAAGGGTGATCATAGGTTAAAAAAAGTAAAGGTTATGGAGCGAATCTGAAACAGTGCTCACTCCATGAGCGTCTCCTGCTGACCCCCAGAATATGGGAATTCAATGAGGTTTTCCAAAGTACAGAGCTAAATCAACTATTAAGTGTTAAGAGCACAGCAAGCAGAAGTGAATTTGCTGTACAATAATGTCAGTGGAGACAAAGGTGAATCAATCAAACTGAAGCATGGTGGGGGAAAAATATGTCGAAGTCTTGGGAAACTAAACATTTGGAGTGCCCAGCAAAAGGCAAACTCCACCACTTTCACAGGTTCAATTTGGGATAAGCAATAATTACTGTCTTTCCTTAAATCTGTAAAAGTCAACATTTTTCAAAAAAAAGTCAACAAATATCAGACTGTTGAATTTGATCAGCAAGTTGTAATAAAGCAAATTGAAGGATGTTTTGTTTGCAAGTCTGTAAGGAGGCTGCATCTTGAATACTTTGTTTAGTTTTGGACTCTTAAGAAATGGGGCTGTTTGATACTGGAGGTACTGCAGAGGTCAGCTGGGAGGCTGTTCCTTCATCATTGAGTTACTGAGTGAATGGTACAATCGGTAGAAGAATAAAGCATACTTGATCTCGGAGCAGGACAAGGCAATACAGACATGAAAAGTACTATCTATCTATCTTGCTAATCCTGCCAAGTATTTCCAGCATCTTTTGTTTTTGTTCAACACAGATTCAAACTAGTTGGTTAATTGTGGAGGTCCTAAATCTCAGTGAACCAAAATTATAACAGACCTCAAAACAGAGAGTTGAAGATAAAATGTCAGACACTTAAGGACGTAACAGTGGGAAAGTGGGATAGTCAACATCCTGATTAGATAGCCGACGACATTCTTCCCAGCCAAGTATTCGTTCCAGTGAAGATGAGCTGAAAGAAGAATTCTCCAAAAACTAAAATTGTAATGTAGCTTTCTTTTGCTCTATGATTCTAATTTCTAAACAATTTGATTTTGGCAGAAGTCGGTGGGGTTGGAGAAGTAACAGAGGCCTGTGACTGGTGGAGTCTTGGCGCATTGTTATTCGAGCTTCTAACTGGGATGGTAAGGTTTTCATTGATGTCTTAACTTTTGTAAACATCTGCTTTATTAATTTGAAAGAAAATTACTTTAATGTCAGTAATATCTCTCTTAATGCATCCCAAAGAACTTTACTTCTGAAATGCCGTTTTCTGGAGGAAATGGAGCAGCTGATTTATGCACAGTGTAATCTGCTTTTGTGATGTTCATTGAGCAACAGATGTTAACCAAGGCACATAGTCTTCAGTGTCATGGAATCTGAAAGAGCAGACAATATCTCTGAGACAACAGCTCTGTCAATTCAACTCTTCCTCAACCCACAGTCAGGTTAGATTTTTGTTTGTACATTTCAGGAGTGGGCCTTAAATCCATAATCTTTTGACTCCAAGGTGAGTCAGAGAAAGATTCAGCATAGAAATCAGCTCTTCAGCCCAAGTCAGGGAAGAACATCAACCACCAATTTTCATTTGACATTAATTCCTTTTCTTTTGTAATCCCAATCCCTATTAAACCACTCACCTGCACTCAATGGGCAATTTATCATTGCAAATTAACCTGCAAACCTGTAGATCGTTCAGCTGCGTAAGGAAATGGGAGCACCCAGGGGAAGCACATGTGGTCAATGTGCAAATTCCACACTGAGAGCACAAGGACAGGACTGAAACCTGGTGTTTGGTTTGGTGAGGTTGTGAAGCTATGAGCTATACCACTCTATTGCACAAAGGATCCCAACAACTGGACTACATCCATTTATATGGATAGATGTATTGATGAGGATAAATTATTACATGAGGTTGAGGCATTTGGTACAATTTCTGTTTAGCTGGTGAGGTATTTAATTCTGAAGTGGAACAAAAATTAAACCAACTGCTTCATGAGTTTTAACTGTCTCTCTCCCATTTATAATTTTCTGTTTTCTTTGGTGTCTTGGGCCTACAGCATCTCCATCGGAGGACAACTTTTACCTAAAATGTTAATTCATTCTTTAAATGCTTGGGGGTTATTTTCAATATTTTTCTACTTCCATTTCAGATTTAAATAGCTTTTCTTAAGTATATTTGTGGATATTAAAGGGTATTTGATCACAGTCATACAGGCATTTCTTTCACTCCTTCACTTGGGGATATATGCAGGTGTTTGAATTTTGGTTAGTCACTACAAACAGATGCACATTGTGTGTGTGTATATATCCATCCATACATACATACACAGTACTTTTGATATATGTAATGATTATAGGGGTGGTGAGTGCTATTGCTGAACACCCACCCCCTGCTTGATAGATGCTTCTGTTGTCATTCCTCTGCTCCTTCCACCCTAATGCCAAACCCTCCAGACTACTGTTGTAACAGATTATTCCAGTATTTTCATTCCTTCTGTATCTTGAGTTCATTCAAATTGTCCATCCTATCCTGACATCAGTGCTTACTTTGTTCTTTACTAATTAAATTCAGTTTCCCTGTTCGATCACAATATCTACTATTCCTGATTATATTTTATTTACTTGTTAAAATGTATTTTATTTGGAGATCTTCCAGTACAAAGAGCTGCACTGCCCAGCAACCCACCTATTTAACAATAGCCTAATCACAGAGCAATTTACAATTATCAATTAATCTACTGACCGGTACGTCTTGGGCTATGGAAGGAAACTGGAACATCAAGTGAAGAACGTTACAAGCTCCTTATCCATAGTGCTGGAATTGAAACCCCATTCCAGAAACACCTTGAGCTGTAATAGTGTCGCACTAACCATTTCCTTAATTCTTTAACAGCTAAGATATCCAAGATCCGTTTTCTGATACTCCTTGGTTTCTTTCATCTTCTACATATTCAAGTGCCACTTATAGAGAGTGTGATCCTATTCATCCCTAATCTGCTGGGCTTTGTATCTTGTTAGTATTTAATCAGCATGTTTTGATCTACTTATATGCACTTGACCAATAGCCAAAGTTTATGATCATTTGATCACAGTTAGAAATGGTTGTAAAGTTGAGGGCCGTGGGCCCAAAGACCCGAGATCTTTGCGATCTTCGGGCACAGAGCTCGTAAAATGTGACAAAACGGACTTTTTAACATCGTAAACCAGCAGATTGTTATGTCTCCTGCTCGCTGTAAAATTGGGGGACATCTCCCTCTCCCTTATTTTATATAGAGAGAGAGAGAGAGAGAGAAAGAACCTGTGGTTTGTCGAATTCCAGATGAAATGTGATATAGTTTTTGGGATAACTGCAAATCTGTGTCTTTGCAATCGCCTAGCTCACGCTTATGCTTGTGGGTGCACTTTTTCTTGCTGGGGGAGGAGGGGGATCGTTGCTTGGTGCTGCTTTTGCGCAGGGGGGTGAGCTGGGGGGGGAGGAATTAGGGGTTCTCACGTTTAACTGTTGTTCATTCTTTGGGGCCTTCTCTGTTTTCATGGATGCTTGTGAAGAAAAAGCATTTCAGGATGTATATTGTAAACATTTCTCTGACATTAAATTGGATCTTTGAACTTTGCAACCTTTGAAGGTTGATGATGAGCCTTGAAATACCCAACAAAGTAACCATTAAACAGCCACATCTTCCCACAATCTTGGAAGGGATTCATTAATTCAATACACATTTGTTTTCTACGCTGAAACCAATTCCTATCCATTCACTGACATGGAATGTTGCTAAAGGTCTTTAGAAGTCTTTATGCAAGTAGGTCCTAACCATCTAATTGAATAAGAAAGCAATGTTCATCACTCATGAAGGTGGCAGAATTTGTCATTGAAACATCAGTTATAATCGATACCTATACCTATCTGGAAGCCTGAGAGGAGTTTATTCATCAAAAAATTAGTCTGGAATGAGTTAATAAAATCAAGTTATCATGCACTTGACTTGTGTGTTCCTCACTGTTAAATGTTTGTGTTCTATCTTTCCATAACCCAGACCCTGTCCCAGTGCTATCCGTCCAGAATCCATCCTCATACCCAGCTTCGGCTCCCAGAGTATCTCAGTCCTGCAGCTGTGTCACTTCTGCAACAGGTGAGAATACGCAGTAACAGTTCGTGCCATGTGCTTCCAGACTTCATCTCTGGAAAATCCAATATCTACACCAGGCAAGGTGATCAAGGGTAACCACGTTTCAGTGTCACTCATTGTAACTTAACCTAGAGTGACAGCGTAGTTCATGGAAAAACGAGATATCCACTTCTGTCTGTCCTTCATGACTACTGAAGTATTGTGACATCAAGCTAATAGCAGATGTAGCAAACAATTTGTCCATATCAAGATTCACACAAGCAATAACTTTGATTTGTTTTGGCACCAACTCAAAGAAGAATACTATGTCCTTACATAGTATGAGATGATGTTTCGAGGCCTCCCTAAAAGGACTCTGTTGAGCATTCGTTGACCTAAAGGCAGCTGGTGGCAATGTAGCACACTTCAGTATTGCAATGAAATACCAGTCTGAATTATCTGTTTAGTGTCAGGATTGTGGATAACATAAACCAACAATCTACTGACTCGCACAGTTGTTCTTTTGATACACTCTAGAGAAGCAGTGAAAAAAATCAAATATATTTTTGGCCTTTTCCACTTTAAACTGTACACTTATTACTCAATGCCTTGGATTTGGCAATCAGAATCAGGTTTATAATCTGTCTTAAATGGGTAAAATGCTGTTTTGTGGCAGCAGTAATACAAGACAAAATTAATATAAATTACAAAAATAGATGGTGTAATAAAGTACGAGATAGTATTCATGAACTATTCAGAAATTTGATGGTGGTGGGGAAGAAGTTGCTTCCAATTCATTGAATGTGGGTCTTTGGGCTCCTGTACCACCTTCCCGATGATAGGAATGAGAAGATTGGAGAATCAGTTTGATGATTTGAATATTTTCCATAAGGAAATTTTTTAACATACTGGATAAGTTGGTTTGTACATAGTCTTGTTATCTGAAATACTTCAACCATGAGTTTGTATCAACCCAAGAAATGAGTCTGTGTTCTCAAGAGGGAGGGTGAAAGCCAGATGTTGTGGTACATATTGCTACCAACGACATAAGAAAGAAAAAAAGGATAAGATCCTGAAAAGAGAAAATAGGGAGTAAGGTAGAAAGCTGAAAAGCAGGATATCAGGGGTGGTAACTTCTAGATTTCTGCCCGTGCCAGGCACCAATGAGGATAAGCGTAGCAGATTTGGGTAATGAATGTGTGGCTGAGGAATTAGTGCAGGTGGCAGGGTTTCAGATTTCTGGATCACTGAGATCTGAAGAAGATATGACTTGTACAAAAAGGGCCGGTTATATTTGAACTCAAAGGTGACCAATATCCTTGCGGGCATATTTGCTATCGCTGTTGGGGAGAGTTTAAAGTAATTTGGCAGGGCGATGGGAGCCAGAGTGATTAGGTTGATTGTGGCAGTTGGTATACTGTCAATGCAGTTTGAAGTGAGACTGAGGAAGGATAGGCAGATGATAGGGCTAAATTTCAGTCAGCGGGGTAACAGGGAATTATAGAGGCATGAGAGAGGAGCTGGCCAACATTGATTGGAAGGGGACACTAGTAGGGATGACAGCAGAATAGCAAAGGCTGGAGTTCGAGGGCAATTTGGAAGGTGTAAGATAGATCCCAAAGATGAGGCAATGTATTGGGAGGATAATGTAACCATGGCTGACCAAGGTAAGGTAAAGATAGCATAAAAGCCAGAGTATAACAGAGCAAAAACTAGCAGGAAATTAGAGAATGGGGGAGCTTTTAAAAACCAAAAGTATGTAACTAAAGCACCTTATGGACAGAACAGATGACATATGAAGGTAAGCTACCCAAAAATATAAAGACCACTTGAAATTGATGCTGGAGGCAGTAATGGACAAAGAAATGGCAGATGTATTTAACAAGAATTTTGCATCAGTCTTCACTGTGGAAGACGCACACCAGCAGTATACCAGAAATTCAAGAGTTTCAGGAGGCAGAAGGAAAAGGTGCTTGGGAAACTGAAAGGTCTGAAGTAGACAAGTCACCTCAGGGTTCTGAAAGAGGTAACTGAGGAGATTGTGGAGGCATTGTTAATGATCTTTCAAGAATCACTACTAGATTCTGGCTTGATTCCAGAGGACTAGAAAATTGCAAATGTCACTCCACTCTTTAAGAAAGGAGATGGGGGCAAAAGAAAGGAATTCTTAGGCCTGTTAGTCTGATTTCCGTGTTTGGGAAGATGTTGGAGAACATTATTCAGGAAAAGAATTCGGGGTACTTGGAGGCATGTAAGACATGGCTGTCTTAAGGGGAAATCTTGACTTAACAAATCTGTTGGAATTCTTTAAGGTACAGGCAGGATAGACAAAGGAGAGTCAGTAGATTTGTTTACTTGGATTTTCAGAAGGCTTTTGACAAGGATGCTGAACAAGATAAGCGTTAATGGTATTACAGGAAAGATACCAGGATGGATAGCCTCCAACCTGATGACATGAATATCAATTTATTCTTTTGGTTTAAAAAAAAGCTTTTCTTCCCCTTTCCCTATTTTTCTATTCCCCACTCTGGCCTCTTACCTCTCCTCCTCACCTGCCTGTCACTTTCCCCTGGTGCCTTCCTTCTTCTCTTTCTCCCATGGTCCTTTTCACCAGCCCTTTACTTTTCCCCCCACCTTTTCATTCTGGCATTTTCCCCCTTCCTTTCCAGTCTTAAGAAAGCTGTCAGCCCAATACATGGAACATAGAAATTTACAGCACATTGTGGGCCGAAGGGGCTGTGATGTTGTGCCGACCATGAAACCTGCTCAAAAGACTGCCTAGAATTTCCCTAGTGAATAACCCTCTATTTTCCTAAGCTTCATGTACCTATCTAAGAGGCTCTTGAAAGACCCTATTGTATCCACCTCTACCACCATCACTGGCAGTGCACTCCACACACCCACCACTCTCTGTGTGAAAAACATACCCCTGACATCCCCTTGGTACCTATTTCTAAGCACCTCAAAATCTATGCCCCCTTGTGTTAGCCATTTTAGCCCTGGGATAAAGCCACTGGCTATCCACATGATCAATGCCTCTCATCATCTTATATACCTCTATCAGGTCACCTCTCATCCTCCGTCACTCCAAGGAGAAAAGGCCGAGTTCACTCAACCTATTCTCATAACGTATGCCCTCCAATCCAGGCCACATCCTTGTAAATCTCCTCTGCACTCTCTCTATAGTATCCACATCCTTCCTGTAATGAGGTGACCAGAACTGAACGCAATACTCCAAATGGGGTCTGACCAAGGTCTTGTATAGCTGTAACATTAAACGTCGACAGTGCTTCTCCTTATAGATGCTGCCTGACCTGCTGTGTTCCACCAGCATTTTGTGTGTGTTGTTCGAATTTCCAGCATCTGCAGATTTCCTCATGTTTGCTCAGTTTGTTCAGGACTGTCTTGTCAAATCCACTTAAGATTTTTATAGAATTTAAAACTGTTGAGACCTAATATTGTTGAAGCCTCACTTGGAGTATTGTAAGCAGTTCTGGGCCCCTTATCTTAGGAAGGATGTGCTGAAACTGGAGAGGGTTCAAAGGAGGTTCACAAAATTGATTCCAGGATTGAATAGTTTGTCATATGAAGAGTGTTTGATGGCTCTGGGCCTGTATTCTCTAGAATTCAGAAGAATGAGGGGTCACCTCTTTGAAAACTATTGAGTAGTGAAAACCCTTGATAGACTAGATGCTTCCTGTGGTAGGGGAGACCAAGCCCAGAGGATACAGCCTCAGAATAGAGGGTGTACTTCTAGAATGGAGATGAGGATTTTCTTTAGCCACAGAGTGGTGAGTCTGTGGAATTATTTGCCAAGGGCAGCTGTGGAGGCCAAGACTATGTACGTAAGGCAGAGGTTGATAGATTATTGATTAGTCAGGGCATGAAGGGATATGGAGAGAAGGCAGGAGATTGGGGCTGAAAGGAAAATTCGATCAGCTGTGAAGAAATGGCGGAGCAGACTCGATGGCCAAATGGTCTAATTCTACTCCTATTATCTTATGGTCTTATTTGTACGGCATAGAAATATGCCTTTTGTGCTACAACATCCTTGCTTCCCTTTTACCCATCTATACTAATCCCGTCTGTGCCTTGCCTATTTAACTGTCTGTCCCAATGCCACTGAAACAGCGATTGTATCCGATTGCTCCTCCACCACCTCTGGATATCAATCAGTCAGTATAGTTTGAACTGTCATTCTTCTGAACTTCAGACAATGTAGACTCATTGAGTCTCAAAGCTATATTGAAGCTAAAGCACAGAACATATGTCACAATGGGCCAACAGAAAATGAGGCAGCAAAGTGCCATACCTGACAAAGTCATCATCAGTAAACACTGTTTCAAATTATTCAGAAAATAAATGCATTCAAAAAAAAGAATATGATCAAACACATGAAGCAACATATTATTATTATTATCTATTCTAGAATTTTTAAACATTAAGTTAATGTCCACTTAGGGACAAGCTTTCTTGATTGCCTTGATAATTGGGGAAGGGATCCCGAGACAATCTTCTCAAAATATAAACCAGTCCAGTGAGCAACTACCCTTCTGAAGCAAGTATTGTACATCCTGTCTGAAGGAAGGGCAAGATGTGGTTTGCCTGAGTGAAAATGACTTCCAGTAGATCAGAGATTTTGGTGCTTGGGTGGAAAGTGAATGGGAAGGGGTGGGGTTGAGGAGGTTTGAGTACACAGTGTGGTGAACAGTAATGATATCTTGAGAACTGAGTACAAGACTAGTATACACAGCCAGTAAAGAGGCAGCTCTGTAGTTGATGCTCTTTCCCAGCTAGTAAGATGCAGTACTGCTGGATAAAGTACAGGCTACACCACCTCAGAAAAGTCAGAAAAGGACTGGCAAAAGCTGGTCTGCAGCTAGATTGTCCATTCATTAGACTTGACAGTTGCTTGTACGTGGAAAACAATAGACTGTACAGAGCATAGAAATATCTG
This sequence comes from Hemitrygon akajei, assembly GCF_048418815.1. Lineage (NCBI taxonomy): Eukaryota > Metazoa > Chordata > Chondrichthyes > Myliobatiformes > Dasyatidae > Hemitrygon > Hemitrygon akajei. The sequence continues at coordinate 15,585,776 of NC_133126.1, forward strand.
GCACCTGAAGAAAAAACTGGCATACTTCTGGAGCATAGAATCAAGACCTTTAGCCGACCAAGTCTGTACTAACCATTGAGCACCCACTTAAACAAATCCTAACTTATTCTCCCCAGATTCTACAATCGCTACACCCCAGGGGCAATTTACAATGGTCATGTGACCTACATTTTAACGTAGGTGACAAAGCCACCGAAAAGCACCTGAACTACCTTCAGTGTACATTGATGAAACAGTAATTTCCATTGGATAATGGAATACATGATATAAAAAGATGAAAACTAATTTGAGGTAATACAGAATCCAGGACATTATAGATAAAACTATAGTTTAGTGCACTAGCTATTAATGATTGAGCTAGTGGCTGAATATAGTCCCTGTAATATATTGCTGGTAATGGTCTATCTACAGTAATGGCTAGTACTAATGATTACCTACACTGTTCCATTTGAAAATTAAGACTAACAAGCTGTCTTGCATTTCTTTCTCTTCCAGTTGTTGCAGTGGGATTATCGCTGCCGGCTTGGCTCCGGGGAGAATGGAGCACATGAGATAAAATCTCATTCTTTTTTCAGCTCTGTACACTGGAATAAGTTAAATGGATATAGATGAGTAACATAACTGAACAATGAACAGCTCAGGGGCAGAGTGCTCTGAGCAGATTTGGAACTTGTGTACCAGTACTGAGCCAGCAAACAATTAGAGCTACCATGAGCAAAGGTTATCAGCAGAATTCAGTCCGTTACCACTCTGACTGGGTTAAAATGAGTTGAACTTCACTAGAAACGATTATTAGTCCTGTTAAATAAGCAATGTGCTGAACTTGAGACAGTGTTCAGCAAGTTAACAGGCAGACATCTTTCTAGTGTGGCATACTTGTGATTAGTGATTAATCTTTCACTAGCCAGGCAGCTCCTTGTTATCCACTAGTGAATTATTTAGTCCTTACCTGACTCCCATCTCCTTGTCCATATATCCCTGACATCATTCCTCAGAACTCCAGTCAATACTCAATGTTCTCGTCCAGCCATTCCCTAGTGGTCAAGTCTGGTATTTCTCCTGGGTCTACCATTCCCCAGTGCTTACAAAGCTGTATGTTCCAAATTATTTTCCTTCCCTTCCCTTCCAGGGTTACTGCTGAGAAAATGGAAGATAAATCACACTCCACCTAGTATCTGTTGAATTCTTGTATCATAAATGTTTGATAACTGCCATGGAGTCATGGCATGGAAAGAAAAGTATTCAGGCCATGCTGATCAGTGGACACCCATATATTAATCCCATCTTCCAGCCCTGGGTCCACAGTCTTCTATGTCTAGAAGATTCAAGTACTTGTTTATTTGGATGTTTTTTAAATGCTGTCAGTAACATTGTTTCCACTACTCTCTCAGGCCACTTGCCACTTTTGATTAATTCCACCCCCCACCTTAGTTTTATCTACCTCTAATACTGGGAATAGTTTCCTCTAATCCCCCTATCTCTACCCCTCTTAATATTATATACCTCAATCATGTCTCCTCTTAACTGCCTTCACTCCAGGGAAAACTGACCTAGTCTCTCCAGTTTCTCTTCATAACTGAAACTCTCCATTCTCAGACAACATCTTGGTGAATCCTCTCCAGTCCTATCACACATCTTCTATAGTGTGGTGACTAGAATGGCAAGCTAAGGTCTGACCGATGTTTAAAAAGTTGGAGCATAACCTTTTATATTTTTAAAATTTATTAATACACAGTCCAGAACAGGCCTTCTGGCCCTTCAAGCTGTGCCATCCAGCAAACTCCGCTTTAACCCTAGCCTAATCACAGGGCAATTTACAATGACCAATTGACCAAACATCTTTGGAATGTGGGAGGAAACTGAAGCACGCAGAGGAAACCCACACGGCCCAGAGAGAATGTACAAACACCTTACAGGCAGTGGTTGGAACCTGCCTGCTCTTTTATTCATTGCAATTCACATGCACTCCCAAATTTATTCCATCTGCCATGGATATTTGTGTTTTGGTCCCTTGTTTATAAAAGCCATTAATTTGAGAAAAGAAAGATGATCTTCTCTATCAAAAAAGAAGTTTCATATTCTAAGGCCTTTTGTCAAAAGGATTTGCACACGAGTTTTGTCTGCTCAGAGGCTTCTGGGAGTGTGAAATCTTGTCTAGGGTACCTTATGTTTCCCTCCTGTTATGCTTGGAAGAGATAGGAGGGACGACTTGGCATCAGGCGTTGATGCTGACAATGATGGGTAGAGACTCACAGGCTCCATGTTCCCACTACATCACACTGCTGGCAAGCTGTTTCTCTTTCTAAATTCACTTGAGCCTTGTTAAACTACTTGAATTATGTGCAAACGGATGAAGAGTTCTACTGTTACTGCTATTAGTGGCATGATCATAGGTCTGTGTTTGTGTTTGCACTTTTTTACTCCTTGCAAGACTTGCTTGCCCAGCTATTCAAACAGTTATCAGTATACATATCTGTACTGGTTTTCCATAACTTTCACATTGACCCTCTTTGATTGACACTCCTGCAAGCAGCTAGTATGTAGGATTTTATTTTAGCAAGTACTGCGAGGCAGCATTGAACAAAAAGTTTTAAAGTCATTTCTCTAGCTTGTTTCACACAGTACATTCCAAATGAAGACCGATGATCATCCCTATACTGAAAACTAAAACTTGTTGATTCCTGTAAGTTTGCTGTGTGAACTGGGTGCAATTTATTTGTTGAGTTTTGTGTATCCTGAGTCCCAATGTCTGCCTCTATTGTATGCAATGATCCTCTTAATGGCTAGTAAAATATAGTACATGTCTTTATGTCCTTCCCAGAAGCCTGTTGTGACAATGCTTGCTACAGTGATTTACTGGTTTCTGTCAAAATATGTATGGCTCAGTCTCAGTATACATCTAATTTATTTTTAATTTTCACAGTGGTCAAGGAACTGGGGCAGGGGTACTTTAAAAAAAAAGGTGAAACAGTAGCATACAAGTAAATAGTGATGGCTCTCTGATTAAAAATCAGTCTACCTACCTCCAGCTGAGTGCCAACGTTACCTGAGGTTACTCTACCTTCCAACCTGCCGCTTTTTATATTACGACAGAATGTTATTCAAAAGTTTTGATGTCTAGAGTAACAGATGTGCTAATTATGTGACTGTAATTCATTTTTCTGTGCCCCAAGTTTGTTAAGTTATCCCATTAAGATCACAGAAGCTAATAACTTTTGCTGAGGATGGCCACTTGTAAATTGGCAGAAAGAAACCAACAGGTATTCTTATTTTATATTTTTGTAAAATGCTATTTGTCTCTAACTTGATGTGATTGGCTGCTATTTTATGAATTGTACATGTAGCCAATCAGCTGCAAGCATGATATACATTTCCAATTTTAGCACTTTGACTAATGCATGTGAGATACATAAATATATTTAACTTTTATCCCATAAAATATTTTTCTTCATAGTTTTTTTAAAACGTTATTGATTTCTTATTGTGGCTTAGTTATGCAGGGGAATGGCAGTTACTCATTGGGAGCCTGACTGAGTACCAGGGGACTCTGAAAGCCATTACAGGCAGTCCCCGGGTTACGAACGAGTTCAGTTCCTGAGTCCATCTTTAAGTCGGATTTGTACGCAAGTCGGAACAAATACATCCGGTATTATTTAGCGTCAGTTAGTCAAACATTTGTCTTAGAAAGGTAAAATATATACTGTATACTAAGCATATAAAACAGTTAAGAAACATATGTATTCCAAGAATTAAACCACTGCATTGCATAGTAATAATTATAGCTTTCATCAGGGCAGGCTCCATTACAGAATTCTAACTTTATCCTTTAAAATTGTTCCAATCGTTGACCGACTGTAGCCTAACGCTTTTCCAATGACATTTCATCTCTTTCCAAATGCTTTATTATTTCCACTTTATTTTCAATCGTGATCATTAACCGTCAACGGAACAGAAACACTGCGGGCGGCGGGTCTCAAGCTCTGCCGAGTCCTAAGGACCACCGCACTGAGACAGGTTAAATGGGACAAGTGGGGGCTGTGCTGGGTTTGGGTATTTGAACATCCACAATATTCCACATGGGAATTTAAACTGGAGGTGGCAGTTTTTTTTTAACGAGGTCGAGTTGCAAGCGCGGCATCAACCCAGCACGGATGGAGAGCGTGCTTGGGAGCGGTCTGTCACTGGATCGAACTCGGGAACCCCTCCATTTTCGAGCCCGGCGCTGATCTCACTGCGCCACCAGCCAACCAGAAAGTGGGGGGGGGGGGGGTGTCAGGGTGAATCTAGCTAAGAACAATTTTAAGCCAAATACAAAGTTACACACTCAACACAGTGTCAATGGCAACGATTTAAAATGGCGGTCGGCGTTCTCCTTCCTCAGTTTGTAAGTACGAGTTGTTCGTAAGTCGGATGTTCATAACTCGGGGACTACCTGTACACATACATGAAGTCTTGCACACACAGCACTTCTAGTAAAAGACAGTCTACAGATCCTGGAACAGGAATTGTAGCTGGTTTTGTTTTTCCTAATCCAGGGATAAGAGTATGTGACTACGAGTGAGGCAGGTTGAAGGATGCAAGAGATAATACTGGAGAAAAAAGGATCTAGTACTAGACATGCCCGGGCATGTCTAGTACAGTAGTATTTATACCCCTGTAGTCCATCCCTCCTGATTGATTAGTTCTCATTCAATCAGGTTTCCGCTCTCCCAACTGGATTAAAATGGAATTCTAGTTCTTACTTGGAGCAAGACCTTCATGTTTGTTAAAATTCTTTTCCTCTAGGTACATTTCCAATGGCTTCCTTTAGCAGACGATCCCAAAAGTCATTGGTGTGGCACAGTAGTTTTGTGTGACGAAGTCCATTCAATGGCCATTGTGAATGTAATGTTCTGCTACCGCCGATTTGTCTGGGTAACCCAAATGGATGCAGCTCCTGTGCTCCTTGATGTGGGTTTCTATCGTGTCCCTTATGGCTGATATACACTGCTCTGCATTGACAGGGAATCCTGTAAATACCAGCCAACCTGATTCCCAGGTCATCCTCATGCTAAGAGTGGGAGTTGTACAAAAGATGAGCAATCAAACAATGGCACTGTCATTCAAGAAGCCCGTCAAGAGGGGGAGAAGAGAAATTAAGTTGCAATTTGGGATGGTATAGTCAAGAGGAATGAACACAATTCTCTATCACTAAGATCGAGAATCCCTAAGGTTATGATGTCTGACTGGTGCCCGGGTTCAGAACAACTCATCTGACTTAAGACCATAAGATGTAGGAGCAGAAGTAAGCCATTTAGCCCATCGAGTCTGCTCTGCCATTCAATCATGGGCTGATCCAATTCTTCCAGTCATCCCCACTCCCCTGCCTTCTCCCTATACTCTTTGATGCCCTGGCTAATCAAGAACTTACCTGTCTCTGTCTTAAATGCACCCAATGACTTGGCCTCCACAGCAACAAATTCCACAGATTTACCACCCTCTGACTAAAGTAATTTCTCCGTATTTCTGTTCTAAATTAATGTCCTTCAATCCTGAAGGTCGGGTCCTCTTGTCCTAGAATCCCCTACCATGGGAAATAACTTTGCCATATCTAATCTGTTCAGGCCTTTTAACATTTGGAATGTTTCTGAGACACCCCTCAATCTGCTGAACTCCAGGGAATACAGCCCAAGAGCTGTCAGACATTCCTCAGATGGTAACCCTTTCATTCCTGGAATCATTCTTGTGCATCTTCTCTGAACTCTCTGTCAGTATATCCCTTCTAAAATAAGGAGCCCAAAACTGCACACAATACTCCGTGTGGTCTCACAGGTGCCTTATACAGCCTCAACATCACATCCCTGATCTTATATTCTAAACCTCTGGAAATGTATGCCAAGATTGCATTTGCCTTCTTCACCACTGACTTAACCTTCAGGGTATCCTGCACAAGGACTTCCAAGTCCCTTTGCATCTCGGCATTTTGAATTCTCTCCCCATCTAAATAGTATTCTGCCTGTTTATTTATTCCACCAAAGTACATGACCATACACTTTCCATGATTGTATTTCATTTGCCACTTCTTTGCCCATTCCCCTAAACCATATATGTCAAACTCAAGGCCTGCGAGCCAAATCCGGCCCGCGGTGGAATTATCTTTGGCCCGCGAGATAATATCTAATTACTATTAAAGCTGGCCCCAGTAATCGAAGCGCCTATGGCGTATGATATGGCTAATGCTGAGTTTATTCAGGTACCAGGTTTTCAGTGTTTATTCGGCAGTCTTGCTCAGCAGTCTTCATAAGAAACGGAATTTGTAAAGTGAAACACTTTGTAGTTATAGCAGAGACTGAGACACATGAGAGCAGGCTGAAAAAACGGGAGGCAACGAAAGCTGCATTCGCACGCGTCCGACTGATCCGGCCCGCATGAAGCTGCATTTTGCTCAATCCGGCCCGTGACCTAAAATGAGTTTGACACCCCTGCAAAACTATCCAAGTCTCTCTGCAGGCTCTCTGTTTCCTCAACACTATCTGCTCCTCCACCTAATTTAGCCACAAATCCATTAATCCCATAGTTCAAATCAGTGACATACATCGTAAAAAGTAGCAGTCCCAACACCGACCCCTGTTGAACTCCCCACTGGTAACTGGCAGCCAGCCAGAATAGGATCCCTTTACTCCCACTCTTTGTTTTCTGCTGATCAAGCCAATGTAAGAACAAGAAAAAATGTTACACTGAGGGAATTGAGCGAAGTAGAACCAAAGTGGTAATAATCTCTGAGCCATATGCAAATGTGCACAAGGTTTGCAAGAACAGGGAATTAATTACATGGCTGAAAGGTCAATATGGAAGTGGATTTGAATACCGTGGAAGGAAGCAAATGTTCCGATAGGACAGGCTCCAGCTGAACCATGATGGGATCAGGGTCCTGGTAAATCACATCTAAGTCTGTGGATAGGGCTTTAAACTAAATTGGGGGGGGGGGGGGGCGGGTGTCATCAGCTTGGAAGAATATGGACACGGTAAAAGAAACAGTGCAGGAGAAGTTACTGAAGCCTCCAGAATGAAGAATAAGACCATAAGATACAAGAGCAGCATTAGACCATTTGGCCAGTCGAGTCTGTTTCACCATTTCATCATGGGTGATCCAGTTTTCCTCTCAGCCCCAGTCTCCTGCCTTCTCCCCATATTCCATCATGCCCTGACCAATCAAGAATCTATCAAACTCTGCCGTAAATACATATACTTGGCCTCCACAGCTGACTGTGGCAAAAAATTACACAGATTCACCACTAAGGCTAATTCCTCCTCATCGCCAATCTAAAAAGATGTCAGTCTATTCTGAGGCTATATCCTTAGACCCTTCCACCACAGGAAATACAGGCTCTATCAAGGCGTTTTACCATTCAATAGTTTCAATGAAGTCACCCCCTCATCCTTCTGAATTTTAGAGAATACAGGCCATCAAACACTCCTCATATGACAATCCATTAAATACTGGAATCATTTTTCGTGAACCTCCTTTGAACCCTCTCCAGTATCAGCACATCCTTTCTAAGATAAAAGGACCAACCCTGGCTCACAATACTCCAAGTGAGCCTCGGCAGTGCTTTATAAGGTTTCAACATTACATCCTTGCTTTTCTATTCTAGTCCTATTGAAATGAATGCTAACATTGTATTTGCTTTCCTCACCATGTACTCAATCTGCAAATTAGCATTCAGGGAAGCCTGCACAAGGATTCCCAAGTCCCTTTGCACTACAGTTTTTTGTATTTTTTCTCATTTTAGAAAATAGTGAAACCCTTTCATTTTTCTACTGAAGTGCATGACCATACACTTCCCGACACTGTATTCCATCTGCCGTTTTTTGCCCATTCTCTTCATTTGTTAAAGTCCTTCTTTAGCCTTTCTACTTCCTCAAAACCACCTGTCCCTCCACCTATCTTCATGTTGACTGCAAACTTTGCCACAAAGTCATCAATTCCATCATATGACATAAAAGGAATTGGTCCCAACACAGACCCCTATGGAAGACGAGACACTGGCAGTCAGACAGAAAAGGCTTCTTTTATTCCCACTCCTTGACTCCTGCCAATCAGCCACAGCTTTATCCATGCTAGAATTTGCCTGTAATACCATGCTTAGCTTGTTAAGCAGCCTCACGTGTGGCACCTTGTCAAAGGCCTTCTGAAAATCCAAGTACACATCAACTGATTCTTCGTCCATACTGCTCGTTCCAACAGATACTGCTAGAATTCCAACAGATTTGTCAGGCAAGATTTTTCCTTGAGGAAACCATACTGACCACAGCCTTTTTTATCATGTGCCTCCCCCGCATCCTTAATAATCGACTACAACATCTTCCCAACCACTGAGGTCACACTAACTGGCCCATAGTTTCCTTTCTTCTGCCTCTTTCCCCTCTTGAAGAGTGGCGTGATATTTGCAATTTTCCAGTCTTCTGGAACCTTTCTAGAACCTAGTGATTTTTTTGAAAGATCATTACTAAAGCCTCTACAATCTCTTCAGCCTCCTCTGTCAGAACTTTGGAGTATACACCGTCTGGTCTAGATGACTTATCTACCTTAAGACCTTTCAGTTTCCCAAGAACCTTCTCTCTAGTTATGACAATTTCACACAGTTCATGACCCCTGACACTTGGAACTTCAACCATACTGCTACTGTCTTCCACAGTGAAGACTAATAAAAAAGTCAGTTTATCCGCTATTTTGTTGTCCTCCATTACTACCTTACCAGCATTGTATTCCAGTGGCCCAATATCTACTCTCGGCTCTGTTTTACGCTTTATGTATCTGAAGGAACTTTTGGTATCCTCTTTAATATTACTGGCGAGCTTACTTTTTTTATTCCATCTTTACCACCTTAGTGACTTTTTTTAGTTGCATTCTATTGGTTTTTCAAAGCTTCCCAGTCTTCTAACTTTCCATTAATCTGCTCTATTAAATGTCCTCTTTTTGGTCATCTTTTCTTTGGAATACTTCTTCCTCGTTGGGATGTATAAATATTTTGCCTTCTGAATTGCTTCCTGAAATTCAAGCCATTGCTGTTCTACCATCATCCCTGCCAGTGTTCTTTTGCAATCAAATCTGGCCGTTGCCTCTCTTGTGCCTCTGTAATTCCCTGCACTCCACTATAGTACCGATACATCTGACCTTAGCTTCTTTTTTTCAAATCTCAGGGTGAATTCGTTCATATTGTGATCACTTGCCCCAAGAGTTCTTTTACTTTTCTGACCTCTAATCAAGTCTGGTTCATTGCACAACACCCAATCCAGTATAGCTGATCCTTTAGTGTGCTTTAAAAGGCCATCCCATAAGCATTCTAGAAATGCCCCCTTGTGGAATCCAGCCCCAACCTGATTTTACCCTTGCAGTTCATTAGCTCTATCCAGAATGATTCAACACCTTCTGACCCTATGCCACCCCTTTCTAATGATTTGATTTCATTTTTCACCAACAGAGCAACACCGCCACCCCCCTCCACCCTCACCGTCCTGCCTATCCTTTCGATACAATATGTATCTTCGGATATTTACCTCCCAGCTATAATCTTTCAGCCATAATTCAGTGATGCCTACAACGTCATGCCTGCCAATCTGCAACTGTGCTGCAACAAAAAGTTTACAAAGCCATAAGAATTTACTTTAATGCAATGCTAAGCCAAAATTGTGAATGCAGGATTGAAGGGTTATATTTGAATGCACAGTACACCCTATCCTCGTTATATGCGGGGGATACGTTCCTCCCAGTCAACGCATAGTATGAAAACACATAATGTGAATAATTATTTAAATGGAGAAAATAGGGGTGTGTTCTAGAGGGCTTCCTAAATATGCTTTATCTGTAATTTATTTACATTTTCATACTAATACGACACAAAAGCAGTACAGTACCACAAGGCCACATTTGTATTATATTTCATAAGTTTAAGGTAATAATGCAATAAATCAGGAAGTTAACATACTAGGGTGTACAGTACTCACCAACGGTGGCAGGTGTGTTTGCTCCGGGAGATGAGTGGTTGTTGTGGTGTTGGGCAGCTTTACATGGATGAGGTGGATGGTTGTGGGTCGTCAGGATCATCAAGCACAGAAAGGGGTGAAGGAAGACTCTCAGAACTGCCGGCAGCAGGAGATGACAACGGTTTGAAGAAAGCGGTGAGGGTTGTTTGCTTGGCAGCATTTTGCCTTTCAGCATAAATTTGCTTGTAGGGAAGGGTTGATGGCAGGGAATGACTGAAATGCTGACTCCGTTCTAAATTTGGGTCCATGTCCATTGCCATTTGTGCCAAGTGTTCCGACTTCCACCATTCCCTCACTGTTGGTAAACTCCTGGGATTCTCAAAATTGTCTGTTGCTTGCAGCATCTGAGAGATAGTTCGCCATAAAAAAAAACGCCTTGAATGTAGATCACACCTTGGGTCGAGTGGTTGAATCAACGATGTTGTGTTAGGCGGCAGGAAACTCACTGTTGTGTTAAGATGAATGCTGTCCAAATGTTTAGGATGGGCTAGCGCATTGTCAAGCAACAAAAGAACTTTAAAGGCAAGATTCTGTTCCTGACAGTAGCATCTCAGAACTGTATTACCTTCACTTAACGCCGCCCTGTTTATAATTTCCAACTTTTTTTCCAGTTCACTGCCGCTTGGCTGATGGCCCAGGAATTGACATCGGACACTTAGGAGGCATAGTTAAATATTTCAAGCACAAAATCACTGCACCGTAGGTAAAACCAACAGAAGTTTAAGAGCGCAAGAACGCACATCCACACCTTGCCAAAACCAATGTGAGACTGTGAGGCGTGTGCACGTGACTTGTATTGGTGGGAAAGCAGTGCTCCTCGCACTGTGAATTTTGGATGCATATAAGGAGACATTGATAGAAATAGGTTCCTCGCATAACTGAATCCACATTGTCTGAAGACGCATATAACAAGGATAGGGTGTATATGCAATAAGTAGATGATCTTTTAGCACAATGAGAAATTGACAGGTATGACTCATATAGTGTTGTGGTTATCCAAGGATACACGTTGTATCGATAGGACAGACAGGTGAAGAGAGGAGGTGGGGTGATCTTGTTGATAAAATGAAACCAAAATAAATTCTGGTTTGGGCGTTGTGTGATGAGAAGGGAGATTTCACTGAAACCTACCGAATGTTGAAAGGTCAAGATACACTGGACGTGGAGAGAAAGTTTCCAGTAGTGAAAATGTCTAGGACTGGAGGGCACAGCCTCTGCAAAAGAAATTCCTCCTCACCTCTGTTCTAAAGGGACATTAAAACACTTAGACCGTAAGACATAGGCGCAGAATTAGCTCATTTGGCCCACTGAGTCTGCTCCACCATTTAATCATGGTGATCCATTTCTCTCTCAGCCCCAATCTTCTGCCTTTTCCCCTATCCTTTCAGGCTCTGACCAATCAAGAATCAATCAACCTCTGCCTTAAATATACCCAATGAGTTGGCTTCTACAGTCACCTGTGGCAACAAATTCCACACATTCACCACTCTCTTGCTAAAGAAATTCCTCCTCATCTCTGTTCTAAATGGACATTCCTCTATTCTGAGGCTCTGTCCTCTAGTCTTAGACCCATAGGAAACATCCTCTCCACATCCACTCTATCGAGGCCTTTCACTATTCAATAAGTTTCAATGAGGTCCCCCTTCTTTCTTCCACAGGCATCAAACATTCCTCATATGATGAGCAATTCAATCTAGGAATAATTTTCATGAACCTCCTTTAAGCCCTCCCCAATGTCAGCACACTCTTTCTTAGATACACCCAAAACTGCTCACAATACTCCAAGTGAAGCCTCACCTGGTACTTTATAAAGCCTCATATTCTATTCATTTTATATTCTATTCCTTTCAAAATGATGCTAACTTCATATTTGCATTCCTCACCACCAACTCGACTTGTAAACTAACCTTCAGGGAATCCTGCACGAGGACGCCCAAATCCCTTTGCACCTCAGATTTTTTAATTTTCTCTCCATTTAGAAAATGGTCTTTTTTATTCCTTCTACCAAATGCATGACCATACACTTCCGGTCACTGTATTCCATCTGCCACTTTGCCCATTTTCCTAATCTGTCTTAAGTCCTGCTGTAGCTCTTCTGTTTCCTCAAAACTCCCTGCCCCTCCACCTATCTTTGTATTGTATGCAAACTTATCCACAAAGCAAGCCATCAATTCTTTCATTCAAATCATTGACATATAATGCAAAATGAAACAATTCGAAAACAGATACCTGTGGAACACTAGTTAACAGCAGCCAACCAGAAAAGCCTCTCTTAGTTCCCACTCCTTGCTTCCGGCCAATCAGTAAATGCTCTATCCATGCTAGTATCTTTCCTGTAATACCATGGGCTCTTAACTACTTAAGCAGCCTCATGTGTGGCACCTTGCAAAGGCTTCTGAAAATCTAAGTACACTACATCCACCAATTCTTCTTAGTCTGTCCTGCTGATTATTTCTTCAAAGTCATCCAACAGATTGTCAGGCAAGATTTCCCCTAAGGAAACCATGCTGACTACAGCCTATTTTATTGTGTGCCTATAAGTACCCCAAAACCTCATTCTTAACAAATGACTCCAACATCTACCCAACAACTCAGGTCAGACTAACTGGCCTGTAATTTCAAACAAGAGAAAATATGCAGAAGCTGTAAATCCAAGCAGCACACACAAAATACTGTAAGAACTCAGCAGGTCAGACAGTATCTATGGAAAAGAGTACAGTCAATGTTTTGGGCCAAAATCCTTCAGCAGGATCAATTTCCTGTCTTCTGCCTCTCTCCCTTCTTGAAGACTGGAATGACATTTGCAATTCTCTAGTCCTCCAGAACCATGCTAAAATTAATTGATTCTTGAAATATCATTACTAATGCCTTCACAATCTCTTCAGTCTCTTCCTTCACATCCCTGGGTTGTAGACTATCCGGTTCAGATGACTTCAGACCATAGAACCATAAAACATTACAGCACAGAAACAGGCCTTTTGGCCCTACTTGGCTGTGTCAAACCATTTTTCTGCCTAGTCCCACTGACCTGCGCCTGGCCCATATCCCTCCATACACCTCTGTTATGGACGGAAACTTATCCGACCAAGCAGGAACGTGGTATCAGAGAAAAATGTATCCGCGACAAGAATGAGACTGTACCCCGGATCACAGTATTACACTTGTTTATTGGTAAGGTAAAATATTAGCATAAATGACACTTTATTGCGGAAAGCGGCTTAGCTTAACTACCCACGGCTGTGCAACTGCCCTTTTCCCGATACAAGCAATACTTATCAACGTGTGGTTAATCCCACTCCCACACGACTCATACGGGGCCAGGAACAGGTGTGATGAAGCACCCACGCCAGCGAACGCGGTCTTCACCTGGGATGTTTCGTCCCCACCTGGGGTTCCTTCTGGTCTTGCTAGTTGTTGTCCTTCTCCACGGACTGCATATCGTCCTCTCCCAGTCTTACCCGCGCATCGCCCTCGGCCTGAGCATAGTCAGAATCAAAATCGTTTCCCTCCGCCTCATCCTGGGGGGTAGGATAAGTATACGTGGTGACCATTGCCGGCCGGACTTGGGCTTGGGCTGTATCCTCTCCCGGGCCAGGGCCCGGGAGAGGTGGATAAGATGGTTGGTCCGGATATCGGTTGTCATCATCATACCAGATATCACCATCCCAGGTATCAATGTCATCCCCTTTTGCTAACATTGCCCTTACTCGGGCGGGATCCGGGGACATAGATCCCTTTTGCTTATACAACTGGTGTTTCAGTTGGAGGGCCCTACATGCCAATTTGACCCCCGTTTCCTCCAGTTCAGAAGCCCGATTCTGACTGGTGCGCACTACTTCGCCCATCATAGCACACCTCTGTTGCATGGCTTCAACTTCCTCCCTTAATTCACCCAATTCCTTCTTCTTAGCAGATAATACTCCTGATTGATGCCTCAGGGCTGTGGCCAGCAGCCAAAAAGCATCCGTCAGGGACCCCTTTTGCTTCGGAAAATTCAGCTCTCGCAATAACCGTGCCACACTTTCCCCGATAGGGGTTTCCCGTGGTAGCAGGCGATCCTCCCAACTAAGAGGAGAGCCCAACTGAGACAATGTATTTGCCAGCATCCCGAACCCGGCCGAATTATCCGTCCAGCCGGGGATAAGGAACTGTTCGGGAGTGGCCTCCTTCTTGCGGCGGAACAAATTCATCCTGATACCCTGCTCGCAGCGCCAATTGTTATGGATGGAACTATCCGACCAAGCAGGACCGTGGTATCAGAGAAAATGTATCCGCGACAAGAATGAGACTGTACACCAGATCACAGTATTACACTTGTTTATTGGTAAGGTAAAATATTAGCATAAATGACACTTTATTGCGGAAAGCGGCTTAGCTTAACTACCCACGGCTGTGCAACTGCCCTTTTCCCGATACAAGCAATACTTATCAACGTGTGGGTAATCCCACTCCCACATGACTCATACGGGGCCAGGAACAGGTGTGATGAAGCACCCACGCCAGCGAACGCGGTCTTCACCTGGGATGTTTCGTCCCCACCTGGGGTTCCTTCTGGTCTTGCTAGTTGTTGTCCTTCTCCACGGACTGCATATCGTCCTCTCCCAGTCTTCTGCACCTCACAGCCCCTGGCCCCTTATATATATATCCCCCCACACTCTGCAAGTTCATGCTGACTTCTTAGAACAATGACATCCTGTTCAATGCCTCTACATGCCTACATGGACAAGGACATCCTGTACAATGCCTCTACATGCCTACATGGTACAGTTACCACAGGACAATATAGGACGCGTTGCGGTTGACGAGCTGGGACCGATTGCATTGTCACATTTCCTGGCCCGACGCCATCCGTTCTGCTACATTAACAACCCACTACCCCACCAAATACCACACGCTCAGTGGGTACTTATAGCAACCCATTAACCTCTCAAGTCCCACATTCTTTTCCTACAATACAACCTCTCATCCATGTACCTGTCCAAGACCTTTCAATTTCCTATGAATCTTCTCCCTAGTAATGGCAACTTAATTCTTCTGGTCCCAGACATTCTCAAACTTCCAGCATATTGCTAATGTCCACAGTAAATATTAATGCAAAATACTTATTAAGTTCATTCACCATTTCTGTGTCCCCCATTGCTACCTCTCCAGCATCATTTTCCAGTGGTCCAATATCTACTCTAGCCTCTCCTTTATGCTCTATATAAATTTGAATAAACTTTTCCTTGATTTTTAATTACCTTCTGTCAGTTTTTAAAAGCTTCCCAATCCTCTGATTTCCCACTAAGTTGTCAGCTGTGGTTGCATCAGCCTGCCTTGAGAATACTACTACTTCTTTGGGATTTAAAAATCCAGCACCTTCCAAACTGGTCCCAGAACTTCCAACCATTGCTGTTCTGCCATCGTCCCTGCTAGTGTTCCCTTCTAAATCAGTTTTGGCCATCTCCTCTCTCATGCCTCTGTAATTCCCCTCACTTTACTGTAATAATGATACATCTGACTTTAGCTTTTCTTCAAAATGCAGGGTGAATTCTATCATGTGATGATCACAGGGCCCCCAAGGGCTCTTATACCTTAAGCTCTCTAATCAATTCTGGTTCATTTCTCTACACCCAACTTGTCTACATTAAATCCATCTGCTTTTTCAGCTGGCCCAGATCCCCCTGAAGCTCTGACAGCCTTCCACACTGAATACTACACCCCCAATAATGGTGTAATCCACAAACTTGCTGATCTAGTTTACCACATTATCATCCAGATCATTGATATAGATGACAAGCAACAATGGGCCCAGCACCAATTCCTGGAGCACATCACTAGTCACAGGATTCCAGTTAGAGAGGCAACTATCTACTACCACAAACAAGAGAAAATCTGTAGATGTTGGAAATCCAAGCAACACGCTGGAGGAATTCAGCAGGTCAGGGAGCATCTATGGTAAAGAGCACAGTCAACGTTTTGGGCCGAGACCTTTCAGCAGGACAATAAACCTGACTTTGATCATAATCGTTCAGAACATTTAGGGCTGGGCAACAACTGGCTTTGGTGAAATCCACAGCAATATCTAAAAAGACTGGAATGTGTTGTGGCATACTAACTCCTTTTCCAAACACTTTTTAAATATATTATGGGATCCTGCCACTACCCTGCTTTCGGAGAGTCAGTTGTGACAGACCTATCATAAATTATCTAAAGAGGAGCTGAGAAATCAGCTATGATCTTACTGAATGGTTTGAAGAGCTTGATGGCCTGTTCCTGCTCCTTTTTTTGTATTTTTGTTTTTGTCTCTAATCCTTCTACCAATTATGTCATGTCTATGCCCATAACTTTTGTCAAATGTTCAGGTAAGCTTGGGTTTAAAGTTTCCGTAGCACTGCAGTTGAATTTAGCTTCTTCGCCAGTAGAGGGTGCTGCCCTCCTGCATAATCCAGAAGAAATCTCTTAACAATTCAATACCTGTCAAGACCAATGACGTGGGTAGGATGACTGTGTAGGGAGTTCAGGGAGTTAGGTGCGAAGCTGAAGAGCAGGACCTCCAGGGTAACAATTTCAGGATTGTTACCTGTGCCACGTGCGAGTAAGGCAAGGATCAGAAAGATTATAAAGATTAATACGTGGCTGAGAGGATGGTGCAGGAGGGAGGGCTTCAGGTTTGTAGATAACTGGGCTTTGTTCCAGGGAAGGTGGGATCTGTTCCGAAGGGACGGTTTACACCTGAACTGGAGTGGTACCAACATTCTTGCAGGGAAGTTTGCCAGTGCTTCTTGGGGGGGGGGGGGGGGTTTAAACTAAATTTGCAGGGGGTGGGGATCCAGAATGTGAGAGAGGATAGCGAGAGGAAGAATAAAGGACAGGTGGGGACTACACGGTTCCGGAATATTAAGTGTGTAGTAGAGAAAGGTGAGGCGGAACAAGTGATAAGGAGGACACATGTACAGAGGGATGGTCTGACGGAACATGGAGTTAAATGTATTGAAAGAATAAGTAAATTTAAGAAGGACAACAAAATTCTAGGGGCGTATAGCCCGATGGGAATTCGGGGAGCTGGGTTAAGCACAATAGGCAGCGATTCAAACAGAGAGAGGAGAAATGGGCTTAAAAATTCTATATCTGAATGCACGAAGTGTCAGAAATAAGGCAGATGAGCTTGAAGCCCAGGTGCGAATGGGTAACTATGAAGTTATTGGGATAACTGAGACATGGCTGCAGGGAGATCAGACCTGGGAAATGAATATACAAGGGTATACGTGCTATCGTAGGGACAGAAATGTGGGCAGAGGGGGTGGGGTGGCCCTGTTGGTGAGGAATGAGATTCAGTCCTTTGCAAGGGGGGGACATAGGGTCAGGAGAAGTAGAGTCTGTGTGGATAGAACTGAGGAACAGTAAGGGTAAAAGGACCCAAATGGGTGTTGTCTACAGGCCACCAAACTGTAGCATGGATATTGGGTGCAAGTTGAATAGGGAGTTAACATTGGCATGTGGCAAAGGTAATGTCGCAGTAGTTATGGGGGATTTCAACACGCAGGTGAACTGGGAGAATCAGGTTGGTGCTGGACCACAGGATAGGGAGTTTGTAGAGTGCCTACGGGATGCATTCTTATCATAATATGATAAGTTTTTATCTGCAATTTGAGAAGGATAAGGGCAGCTCGGAGGTGTCAGTGTTGCAGTTGAACAGGGGAAACGATGGAGCCATGAGGGAGGAGCTGGCCAAAGTTGACTGGACGGATAGCCTAGCAGAAAAGACAGTGGAACAGCAATGGCAGGTATTCTTGGGAATAATGCACAAGGTGCAAAATCAGTTCATCCCCCAGAGAAGGAAGGATTCAAAGGGGGGAAAGGGGCCACAGTGGTTGACAAAGGAAGTCAGAGATTGCATAGCATTAAAAAAAAGGAAGTATGACAGAGCTAAGGTGAGTGGGAGGACGGATGAGTGGGAAGTTTTTAAGGAACAACAGAACTTAACTAAAAAGGCAATACGGGGAGAAAAAATGAGGTACGAACGCAAGCTAGCCAGGAATATAAAGGAAGATAGCAAAAGCTTTTTTAGGTATGTGAAGAGAAAGAAGATAGTTAAGAACAATGTTGGGCCCTTGAAGAATGAATTGGGTGAAATTGTTATGGGAAACAGAGAAATGGCAGAAGAATTTAATGAGTACTTTAGATCTGTTTTCACTAAGGAAGACGCAAGCAATCTCCCAGATGTATGGATGGGCCAAGGACATAGGGTAACAGAGGAAATGAAACAGATTGACATTAGGAAGGAAACGGTGATGAGAAGACTGATGGGACTGAAGGCTGACAAATCCCCAGGTCCGGATGGTCTGCATCCTAGGGTACTAAAGGAGGTGGCCCTGGAAATTGCGGATGCATTGGTAATCATTTTCCAATGTTCCTTAGATTCAGGATCAGTTCCTGAGGATTGGAGAATGGCTAATGTTATCCCACTTTTTAAGAAAGGAGGGAGGGAGAAAACAGAGAACTATCAACCTGTCAGCCTGACATCGGTGGTGGGGAAGATGCTAGAGTCCATTATTAAGGATGAAATAGTGGCATATCTAGATTCAGTGATAGGATTGGGCCGAGCCAGCATGGATTTACCAAGGGTAAATCATGCTTAACTAATCTGTTGGAGTTTTTCGAGGATGTAACCAGGAAGTTAGACGGGGAGATCCAGTGGATGTAGTGTACCTCAATTTTCAGAAGGCATTTGATAAGGTCCCACATAGGAGATTGGTGGGTAAAATCAAAGCTCAGGGCATCGGGGGGAAGACATTGACATGGATAGAAAACTGGTTGGCAGATAGAAAGCAAAGGGTAGCGGTGAATGGGTGTTTCTCGGAATGGCAGGTGGTGACTAGTGGGGTGCCACAGGGCTCGGTATTGGGACCACAGCTGTTTACAATTTACGTCAACGATTTGGATGAAGGCATTTAAAATAACATCAGCAAATTTGCTGATGATACTAAGCTGGGTGGCAGGGTGACATGTGATGAGGATGTTAGGAGAATTCAGGGTGACTTGGATAGGCTGGGTGAGTGGGCAGATACTTGGCAGATGGCGTTTAATGTGAATAAGTGTGAGGTTATCCACTTATCCAGTAAGAACAGGAAGGCAGATTATTATCTGAACGGTGTAGAGTTAGGTAAGGGAAAAATACAAAGAGATCTAGGAGTCCTTGTTCATCAGTCACTGAAGGTGAATGAGCAAGTGCAGCAGGCAGTGAAGAAGGCTAATGGAATGTTGGCCTTTATTACAAAGGGAATTGAGTACAAGAGCAAGGAAATCCTCTTGCATTTGTACAGAGCCCTGGTGAGACCACACCTGGAGTATTGTGTACAGTTTTGGTCTCCAGGGTTAAGGAAGGACATCCTGGCTGTAGAGGAAGTGCAGCGTAGATTCACGAGGTTAATTCCTGGGATGTCCGGACAGTCTTACACAGAGAGGTTAGAGAGACTGGGCTTGTACACGCTGGAATTAAGGAGATTGAGAGGGGATCTGATTGAAACATATAAGATTATTAAGGGATTGGACAAGATAGAGGCAGGAAATATGTTCCAGATGCTGGGAGAGTCCAGTACCAGAGGGCATGGTTTGAGAATAAGGGGTAGGTCATTTAGGACAGATTAAAGGAAAAACTTCTTCTCCCAGAGAGTTGTGGGGGTCTGGAATGCACTGCCTCGGAAGGTAGTGGAGGCCAATTCTCTGGATGCTTTCAAGAAGGAGCTAGATAGGTATCTTATGGATAGGGGAATCAAGGGATATGGGGACAAGGCAGGAACCGGGTATTGATAGTAGTTGATCAGCCATGATCTCAAAATGGCGGTGCAGGCTCGAAGGGCCGAATGGTCTACTTCTGCACCTATTGTCTATTATCTATAAGATCATAAGACACAGGAATAAAATTAAGCCATTCAGTCCACAAGTCTGCTCCATAATATATTGACTCTGCTGGTTCTCAAACCCATCTTTGAATTACTTGGTCACAGATGGGTATAAGTTTAACATGAGATTCATTGCACTACAAATCCCACAGTTCCCCTCCCTGACTAACCTGCAGGCCTGTAATAGAAACAGAAACATGTGGATGGAAGATTTACAAATATAGAGCCTTTCACGTCAATTACAAGCTGTGCAATGTGTCAATGAAGTACTGAAGTGTTGAAAATTTTTGTCCCCCACCATTTCCCACAAACAGCACTACCTTATGTGTACAGATAACATTGGTTGTGGGTTAACTACTGGCCAGGTCCCTGGGGATCAGCCACCTGCTCTCCTTGAAAGCCGTGGGATTTTTATCACCCCAGCGGAAATAACAGTGTAGGTCTAACATCTTACCTGAAAGACAGCTACTGTACTCCTTCAGTCCTGAAGCACCAGCTGAGATCTCAACCTTTTTCTGTCCTTGGCTATTGTACCATACTCCAGTGCATTTTCAAAGTAGTAGAAATGATCAAAAGCTATTAAAATCAAAGCAAATGTAATTTAAAGTTTATTACGGCAATTTATGTTTAATAATTTCAAAAGGAAATTTATTTTCTAAATTCACATTCGGCTCCCAATTGCCTAGAAATGAAGGATTTCATGTTCACCAGTTCTACCTTTTCAGCTATTTACATGTTTAAATACAAATACTTGCCAAATATGGAGTAACCAAAATAGTTTAACAAAATGTCAGTGTTCAATTATTCCCCTTTTGGTAAACAATCTTCCAATTTAAGATGGCACTGGTGAATCTCTGACTTCTGGCTGCTGGCTAACAAAACAAGATAACTAAATACTTGTTAATCACTCTTTCCCTGGTAAACGATCATCCTAAACAAAGTCTGTAACTTTCCTTTGGACTTGGATGCGATATGATGTGACCAAACTGAGGTGAGGCGAGGTTGTGGCTCCAATGCCGCAACAAGGAAGACCCAAAGTTCGATCAATTTAAGCGCCAGGACGAGTCAGAAAGGGTGGGTGCAGGCTGAATCAAGGTGACAGGATCCAAGGCCCAGAGTGTATCAAAGTGACTGGTTGCAATGTTTGGACGATTTGAGCGATGGGTCAGGTTGAAAAGGTCAGGGTGTCAGGACTGGAGGCGAGGGTTGAGCTGGTTCAGTTCCATTCTGTGCTGAACTAAGGATCAATGGATAGACTCTGTGGACTTCTGTTCAGAGCACTATATGCTTGCGTTTAGTGTTTGCATGGTTTATTTTTCTCTCTCTGCACATTCAGTGTCTGACAGCATACTATTTTATGGTTTTTTGGGGGGGGGTTCTGTGTTTTGTGGAGGCAAATCTCAAGTTGTATAATGTATACATACTTTGATAATAAATTTACTTTGAACTTTGATCATTTCTGAGATTGATCCAAAATTGAAAAGCAGCGCCCCCTGCTGGTTGGAACGTGGAACAGCACAGCACAGCAGAAGAACAGGCCCTTCAGCCCACAATTTTCAAAGTTAAAAGTAAATTTATTATAACGTCACCATATACAACCCTGAGATTCTTTTCTTGCGGGCATTCACACTAACTACAAGGAACGCAATGAATGAAGGACCACACACCCAACAGGATGGACAACAACCAATGTGCAAAAATGAACAAACTGTGCAAATTCAAAATGAAATAAGAAGACCACAAGACTAGGAGCAGTATTAGGCCATCAAGTCTGCTCCACCATTCCATCATGGCTGATTTATTATCCCTCTCAACCCCATTCTCCTGCCTTCTTCCCGCAACCTTTAAACACCCTGACCAATCGATAACCTATCAATCTCTGCTTTAAGTATAAAAATAAATAATTAAGTGTAACTCTTGCTTCGGCTAGCAGCTTAACATAGGGGATGATAGCCCCCCACTGACCTGGCCAAACTTAAATCTCGTTTGGGTGGATGCTGCGTGACGTGTCCTGTTACAAATCAGTATCATGAGATAGCAGACAGTACACAATATGCAATTAAACAATTGAGCTTTAGAATTCTTAATTTGACTATATGGTTGGTAAAGAAAAAGGGCCCATCCTCATTAAACAGTCTAATGTGCAAATGTTGGAGCTCACTGAGAAGGCCGCTTATCCACCATCGACCCCCTCCGATCGTCGCTGACCTTCGGACTCTTGCTCCAAGTGCATTCCGTCCGACGTCTACCAATTCTCTCTATTCACGTCTTCTCTCATTTCCCCCGGGGAAAAGAACCACAAATTCCTAGTTCCCAGACACACAAGAAAGAACAACATCCCGCACACTGGCTAGCATGCCCCGTTATCTCTAGTCATAACCCAAACATTGCTGCTACAGAGAAACCATTACCTCAGCAGTGGAACATTACAGAGAAGCCATTACGTTAGCAGTGAAACCTTACAGTGTGTTACATAAACAATAAATATCAAGAACATGGGATGAAGAGTCTCTGAAGAGTTGTGGAAATGAGTTCAAGAGCCTGATTGTTGAGGGGTAATAAGACATACGAGCAGAATTAGGTCATTCAGCCCCTCGAGTCAACTCCACTATGTCTTATTGTAATTGATCCTGAACCCAGTGGCGCTGGTCCGGAGGCACCTGTACCTTCTTCCTGCTGACAGCAGTGAGGAGAGAGCATGGCTGCTGTGGTGGGCGACCTTGATGATGGATGATGCTTTCCTGTGATATAGATGTGCTCAATGATGGGCTTTTTGTAGGCTTTTGCATACAAAGGTATCAATGTTTCCATACCAGGCTGTCATGCAGTCAGTCAATATACTCTCCACCACACATCTAAATAAGTTTGTCAAAGTTTTAGATAACATGCTGAATCTTCGCAAACTTCCAAAAAAAAAAAGTAGAAGCACTGCCATGCTTTCTTCCTAATGGAAAGTAATTATGAGCTGGACTGAGAACAGATCCACTTGAAATAATAAAACAGAAGTATTTAAAGTTGCTGACCCTCTCCACCTCTGATCTCCTGATGAGGACAGGCTCATGGATCTCCAGTTTCCCTCTCCTGAAGTCAACAATCAGCTTCTTGCTTTTGCTGACATTGAGTGAGAGGCTCTTGTTGTGGCACCACTCAGCCAGATCTTGAATCCTCCTCCTATACGCTAATTGTCACCAGCTTTGATTCAGCCAATGAGAGTGGTGTCATTGGCAAAATTAAATATGGCATCATAGTTGTGCTTAGCCTCATAGTCTTGAAGTATAAAGTCAGTAGAGAATGATAAGATGGACGCTTGACCTTACAATCTATTTGTTATGTCTTTGCACCTTATTGTCTCTCTGCACTGTACATTCCCCATATGTTTAGCACTTTGTTCTGCATTGTGTTGTTTTCCCCCCGTATTACCTCAATGCACCATTGTGATGTAATCATCTGTAAGGATGACATGCAAGGCAAAGAATTTCACCGTTACTCAGCACTAATGCTCAGCAGCTCCTCTACTTCCTTAGGAGTCTGCAGAAGTTCAGCATGACATCTAAAACTTCGACAAACTTCTGTAGATGTGTGGTGGAGAGTATATTGACTGGCTGCATCACAGCCTGGTATGGAAACACCAATGCCCCTGACTGGAAAATCCTACAAAAAGTAGTGGATATTGGTCAATCCACCATTGTGCACATCTACATGAAACTGTCACGGGAAAGTAGCATCCATCATCAGGGAGGCCCACCACCCAGAACATGCTCTCTTCTCGCTTCTGCCATCAGGAAGAAGGTACAGGAGCCACTCAACTCACATTGCCAGATTCAGGAATGGTTATTACCCCTCAACCATCAGGCTCTTGAAATAAAGGGAAAAACTTCACTCAACTTCACATGCCCCAACATTGAAATGTTCCCACAACCAATGGACTTGTGTTCAAGGACTCTTCATCTCATGTTTTCAATATTTATTGCTTACTTATTTATTATTACTATTTCTTTATTTTTGTATTTTCAGTTTGTTGTGTTCTGCATTCTGGTTGAACGCCATAGTTGTGCGGTCTTTCACTGATTCTGTTATAGTTATTATTCTATAGATTTATTGAGTACGCCCACAAGAAAATGAACCTCATGTTTCTATATGGTGACATACATGTACTTTTGATAATAAATTTACTTTGAACTTTGAAATGACAATAATAAACCAATTTAGCTATGGTTAGTAAAGTAGTAAATGAGACAGTACTTACCAACCAATCACTAAATGCCTCCACCATCAGCCCCACAGTGCTTTCCAGACACTCAACACTCTGCATCAGAGAATATGTCTCCCACCTTAAGTGCATGTTTTCTAGTATTTAAATATTTTAACCCTGGGATAAAGGTACAACTACTATCCATGTCTCTAACAATCTCATCAAGTCTCCCTCCTCTTCTGCAACTGCAGAGAAAACATCCCAAGTTTGTTCAACCTCTCCTCATAGCACACACCCTCTAATCCAGGCAGCATCTTGGTAAACCTGTCCAAAGCCTCAACACATTGGTTGGGTTGAGTTGTTCTCCAATCTTGGCAACTTACTTGCAAGTAAATTGTCAAGATCGGAGAATAGTTCAACCCAACCATCAACCACTCGAGCTACACATTTTCCAAGTTATTTCCTCTACACATTTCCTGTAATGGGGCGGTCAGAACTGAGTGCAATACTTCAGATGCAGCCTAGTTATAGTTTTATAAAGACAAAGTAACTTCATGATTCTTGAACTCAGTGATTGACTAATAAAAGCAAGCATACAGTTTGTAATGAAAATATTTTACAATTGTAATTTGTTCTTTTTGTGATTCAGATGTATCCATAAACAAAGGAGCCACTGTACGCATATTAAAGGTTATAAGAAAATACATTAGTTATACGAAAAATAAACTATAGTAAGAAAGAAAAATGCTTAATAAACTTGAAGAGGCAAAATAGTACTCATCAACCAATTACTAAACTACTTGACACAATATACTGCTGGAGCGAACCACAATTGTCTGACAGCTTTTCCAATCTCGCTCTCTCACCCCTCCTTTCAATATCCTCATCTCTGTTTCCAGCTCTTAGCATTAGTCCCGATCCAGCCTAACAGGAGATTCCCATTTTGCACAAAAGGCTGTTTCTTTTATACACTTGAAGACCCCTTACTCTAACACTTTTCCAGACATTTTTCACCATCATCTACTCTCAAGGCGGTAGACTCGTACTCACACTAAGTTCTCAAAACGTTGATGTGGCCTGGTTCCCCTGTTCTTTCTCAAAACATTCCCACTTTAGAGACCAACGCCATTTTGTATTACAAACTTCCATTTTGTTTTGCACATTTTACCATGCCTTTTTTGACTCAAATTTAACTCTTTCCTTTCACCTACCCTATCAAGTTGTGCAGCCACCTACAGGGAGCTATGAAGTTGGACTTTGGTACTGTTATTCTTACTTTCCTTCTTGAACAATGGAAGGACATTAGTTGAGGCTAGAGAGGACACTAACATCTTGGTCAAGACTAGCAATCTGATTCTTGTCTGGTTTAAATCCTGGAACCCCCTCCCAAATAGAACCATGGCAGCACTTTCATCAGAAGACTGCAGCATTTCAAGGAGATGGCTCACCACCAGCTTCTCAGTATTGATTAGGGATGGGAAATAATTTCTAACCTCACCAATGATGCCCAGGTGCTAAAAATAAATTAAATCAATGGCCTCAGTAAGTTATTTGGATTTGGATAGAGGCATACAAGCAATACAAAAACTTCAGGAGGTCAAAGTAAAATGGTGACAGATATAACTGACCAAAGGAAAAACACAAAGGATTTTGTGGGGCACAATAGTGTAGTGGTTAGCACAATGCTTTACAGTACCAATGACCCGGGTTCAATTGCTGCTGCTGTCTGTAAGGAGTTTGTACATTCTCCCTGTGACCATGTGGGTTTCCTCCAGGTGCTCCAGTTTCCTCCTGTTGTCCAAAGATGTACAGGTTGGTAGGTTAATTGGTCATTGTAAATTGTCCCATGATTAGGCTAGGAGGTACATATTTTTGAAAAGGCATAGAAAGGTGTTGATGATCAGAGACTAAGGATTTCAAATACAAAATTGCCTGTAATTACAACTGTAGTTAATTAAGCAATAAATCAACACATGGTTTCAAAAAAAAGGGGTTCAAAAAAATCATACAAAAATAAAAAGTATTGACACATTTGGATACGACTGTGAGTACCGCCCTGTTTAGGATGATTTATACCACTACAGGTAGATATTCACTGTCCAGAGCCAGGAGGGTGGGTGGGGGGAGGCTTTCATTTTTGCTGAGCTTAACTTTCTAAACACAGCAGAGATTAAGGGGTTGTTTTTGAGCAAGATAAAGTTCCAACCAATATTTTTTATACAGCGTCTTGTCGTAAAGAGGGCATATAATAGAGCAAAAATTAGTGGGAAGTTAGAGGATTGGAAAGCTTTTAAAAATCAACAGAAGGCAACTAAAAAAGTCATTAAGGTAAAGATGGAATACAAAAGAAGCTAGCCAATAATATTAAAGATACCAAAAGTTTCTTCAGATACATAAAGCGTAAAAGAGAAGGAAGAGTCGATATTGGATCACGGGAAAATGATGCTGGAAAAGTAGTAATTGGGGACAACAAAATGACAGATAAACTGGATAGCATTTTGCAACAATCTTCGCTGTGGAAGACCCTAGCAGTATGGTGGAAGTTCCAGGTGTCAGAGGTCATGAAGTGTGTGAAGTTACCACAACTAGAGAGAAGGTTCTTGGGAAATTGGAATACCTGAAGATGGGTAAGTCACCTGGACCAGTTGGCATACACCCCAGAGTTCTGAAAGAGGTGGCTGAAGAGATTGCGGAGGCATTAGTAACGACCTTTCAAGAATCTGGGATTGCTCTGGAAGACTGGAAAATTGCAAATATCACTCCAAGAAGGGGGAGAGGCAGAAGAAAGGAAACTATAGACCATTAAGTCTGACCTCAGTGGTTGGGAAGATGTTGGAGTCAGTTATTAAGGAGAGGTCTCGGGGTTCTGGGAGGCACATGATAAAATAGGCCATAGTCAGCATAGTTTCCTCACAGGAAAATCTTGCCCGACAAATCTGTTGGGATTCTTTCAAGAAATAACAAGCAGAATGGACAAAGGAGAATTGGTTGATGTTTTGTATTTGGATTTTCAGAAGGCCTTTGACAAGGTGCTACACGAGTCTGCTTAACAAGCTACGAGCCCATGGTATTACAGGAAAGATTCTAGCATGGATGAAGCAGTGGCTGATTGGTAGGAGGAAAACACTGGGAATAAAGGGAACCTTTTCCTGCTGGTGATAAGTGGTGTTTCACAGGGGCCTATGTTGGGTGTGATTCTTTTTACATTATATATCAATGATTTGGATGATGGAATTGGCGGCTTTGTTGCAAAGTTTGCAGACGATATGAAAATAGGTGGAGGGACAGGTAGTTTTGAGGAAGTAGAGAGGCTACAGAAGGACTTAAGACAAATTAGGAGAATGGGCAAGGAAATGGCAGATGGAATACAGTGTTGGAAAGTGTATGATCATGCACTTTGGTAGAAGAAATAAAAGCATAAACTATTTTGTAAAGGGAAGGAAATTCAAAAATCCGAGGAGCAAAGGAACTCAGAGTTCTCGTGCAGGATTTCCTAAAGGTCAATTTGCAGGTTGAGTCCGTGGTGAGGAAGGCAAATGCAATGTTAACATTCATTTCAACAGGACTAGAATATTAAAGCAAGGATATAACGTTGAGACTTTATAAAGCACGAGCCTCACTTGGAGTATTGAGAGTAGTTTTGGGCCCCATATCTTAGAAAGGATATACAGACACTGGAGAGGGTTCAGTGGAGGTTCATGAAAATGATTCAGGGATTAAATGGTTTGTCACATGAAGAGTGTTTGATGGCTCTGGGCCTGTATTTACTAGAATTCAGAAGAATGGTGGGAGAGTCTAAGAGCAGAGGGACACCCTCAGAATGGCGGGGCAACCATTTAAAACAGAGATCAGGAGGAATTTCTTTAGCCAAAGGGTGGTCAGTCTGTGGAATTCTTTGCCACAGGCAGCTGCGGAGGCCAAGTATTCATGCATATTTAAGGCAGAGGTTGACAGATTCTTCATTGGTCTGGCCATGAAGGGTGGTGGGGAGACTGGGGCTGAGAGGGAAATGGATCAGCCATGATGAAATAGCAGAGCAGACTTAATGGGCCAAATGGTCTAATTTTGCTCCTATATCTTATGGCTATGGTCTTATGGAGGCTTCAGTTTTTAATGTAAATGTCAAGCAATCAGTTTGAAGTCAAAAGGACAGCTTTATAAACAAACACACTTTCTGTAGAACACAGGGTGCTGGCTCTCAGCACCTGGACTGACTTCTCATGAATTTTAATGTAAAACTAGGGGATTATGCAATTGGGCTTGTTTCAAACCAGACAATGTGGCTAAGTTATTTAGTTCAAGGAGGCCAGATTGATACTATCACCTACCACATTAAAATAGCTGATCTGTTAATAGCTGGAAGGTTCTCATGCTTAAAGAGAGAATTATTCCCAGCATTATTTGTGGGAATCAGGAATTGTGTCCTCCAAAAGCTTTTAGACCATTTGTGTAAAAAGGTATCTGAAAAAAATCACGTGTGTGAAGACACCCAAATGGAGAAAAACTAGTATAAATGTGGAGAGCAGTCACACTTATTAGGAATGGTTAAGAGACATCAAGAACGACCCAAACATGGGATGAAGTAGAGTCATAGAAAAGTAAAACAGAGAAATAGGCCCTTCGGTTCATCTAGTTCATGCTGAAACCATTTAAATTGCCTACTCCCGTCAGCCTGCACCGGGACCACAGCCCTCCATACCCCTCCCATTCATGTACCTATCCAAACATTGAAATCGAGCTCACGTACACCATTGTGCTGGCAGCTTGTTACACACAAGTAGAACTCATTCCTCTGCCTTCCATTTCTGCATCAATTGTCTGTCTTTTTAGCTCATAGGAATTGTATCTGTGTTTTGAAAACACATTGGGTTTTAGAAATTATTTGTAATTTGGAAATCTTTTATGATAGAAATCCTCAGTTTTAAATGTTTTTAAGAATGTTATCTAAATTTAAAGGTGTATCACTTAAAGTAAATAAACTGTGTTTAATCTACTTTCCTAGCTGGAAGTATCTTCTCCTTGGTTGTGGGGGGGGGGGGGGGGGGGAGAGAGAGAACAACCCACCACTAGAATAGTGGGTAATGAAAGCTAAACTTGCCATGGAGAATAAACAGGTAGTTACAGTACTGCTCCCTTCAGTGAGGGCACCTGTATCTATCTATATGGTCTAGGGTTTAAAGTCTTTGTATGAGTTTAGAACTTTGTAGTCAGCAAACTCAATACCATTACAGTTAAAGCTATTGCATTATTGACCAGGAATGATGACAGGGTGCTACACATGAAAGTAAGAACATTTGAGAGGAGCTGGGTCCATTTCCATTCAATAGGAGATGGAACAGAACATTTAAACTATGATATGAAAGACTATTTCCTCCAGTTTGGTTGTCGGTGATAAGGCAAGGAGTTTTGGACAAAGGTCTTTAAGCAGGGCATCAGCGAAGCTTGGAGCAAGACAGTGAAAGATCAATGAACGGGCCATTACTTGGAGGTCTTGAGCACCAATCCAGAAATGAGCTCAAATCCCAAAATAGCAGCAGGAAATTTTGGATTTATATAAAGTTGTGTGTCATATCAAAGGTGCCAATGAATCAGCATACAGGAGAGAGAATGAAACTTCGGCAGAGAGGTGTCATAATAATAACCTCTCACTCAATAAGGAACTTATTGTGGATCAGAAGGAGGAAAGCAGAGGTCCATGAGCCCAATCCTCATTGGAGGATCAGAGAGGGAAGAGGGTCAGTAACTAAATTCCTGGGTGTTATTCCTGGACCCATCATATAAATGTACTTGCAAAGAAACTACAACCGCGTTTCTTTAGCATCTGCAGAGATTTGACACGACATTGAACACTTTGACAAATTTGTATAGATGCGCAGTGGAAAGTGTATTGACTGGCTGCATTGTGGCCTAGAATAGAAACACCACTGCCTTTGCATAGAGAATCCTATGAAAGGTAGTGGATTCGGCCCAGTACATCACAGGTAAAAACCCTCACAGCCATTGGCCACATCTACGTGAAACACTTTCATAGGAAAGCAACATCCATCGTCAGAAATCCTCACCACCCCAGGTCATGCTCTCTTCTCGCTGCTGTCATCAGGTAGAAGGTACGAGAGCCTCAGGACTCACACCACCAGATTCAAGAACAGTTACTACCCCTCAACCATCAGGCTCTTAACAAAAGAGGATAACTGCAGTCATCTATTGAGATGTTACCACAACCAATGATCTCTCTTTAAGGAATCTTTCCCTTGTTAAAACATTCTCTCATTATTTATTGCTATTTCTTTATATTTGCATTTGCACAGTTTGTTGTCTCTGTGCTCGACTTGTTCTTTGGTTGATCCTGGTGCTGTTCTGTAGACTTGCTGAGTATGCCCACAGGAAAAAGAATCTCACATGTACTCTGATAATAAATGTTACTTTGAACTTTGTCCTTCAACAAAATCTGGAATAAAAAATTAGTGTCAGAAATGATGACCATGAAACTAACAGATTGTAGCAAAATAACCACCCAGATTACCAGTACCATCCAGGGAAGAATACTTGCCTCTCTTACCTGGTCTGACCTGCATGTATCTCCACTCACCCCAAGAATATTCCTCAATGATTCCAGAAAATAGTGTTGGGAAACCATTGGTCCATTCTGCTGGTTCCCTATCCAAAGCAAGAGAAAATAAAACTCAAATCCAAGTAAAGACAACATCTAATTTGCCCTGATGAACTGAGTTATAATGGAAGAGATTTTGGTACATCTTTGATTCTTTAATTTTAGTAAGACTGTAATTTGATGATTAAATGTAATTAGTTTTTGTATGAACACAAACAAAAATACATTGGCCTACTTGGAACAAGTTTATGATATTGATATTCAAAACAGCTAAGAAACAGGCCCCATTTGGCCCTACTCATCCATACTGACCAAGGTTCCAATCCGAGCTTGTCACATTTGTCCACGTTTTACCCATATCTTTCAAAACCTTTTCTATCCAGATAGCTACCAGAGTGTCTTTTACATTTTGTTATTGTGCCTGCCTCAATTACTTCCACTGGCTTCCTCATTCCAGATACACACACACTCTGCATGAAGAAGCAGACCCCTACACAACAAGGAAATTGGTGGAATTTTATGAATCTGTCAAACTGTGTTCACTCTGTTCTCTTCTTTTCCCTTCTTTACATCACATTTGGGAGATTACGCCTTGAGCTGTATTCTTGGGATGAGTTTTGATACCACATCAGACTCTCTTACCCCAAATTAAAAATGGGAACCTGTAGCGATGTGCTACACACAGAGCTAGAAATAACGACACGCAGTCTGTAAGTTGCACTCCAGACTAGTTTATTCAAACTTCGCGGCACTGGCTTTTATGCAGTTCCGTTCCCACCCTCTCCGGGCGGAAATGACATCAGAGGTGCATTACAAAAGTCTCTTCCCCGCGCGCGGGCTTTCTCCCCTTGCTGGTGAAGGAGGAGGCCCAGCGCCATTTTGGGGCTGGCCTCTCTGCTGACGCACGCGCCATTTTGTGAGCCGGTTCGCCTGCGTAGAAAGTGGGTGGCCAGGTAACCCCCCCCCCCCGCACCCACCCAGAACCGGTGATACACCCCCCAATGTCCACAGTCTGGATCAGTCTCTGTTTGGGCGGTCTGCCTCTGCGCCGCGGTGGCTGAACCTCGAACAGCTGCGCCAAGTCCACATGGGCCAGTTTGAGTTGGTCCACCCTGAAAACCTCCTCTCCCCCCCCCCCCCCCCCAATGTCCAGAACGTACATGGACCCGTTTGTTCCTGATCACCTTGAACAGCCCCTTGTATGGCCGCTGTAGCGGTGCCCGGTGTGCGCCTCTTTGTACTGTTATGTGTGCTGAACAAACCAGATGGAAATGGGGTCCAGAGCTGAGCACCCCTCCCCCCCCCCACCGGGAACTATGCTGCTAATGAGAGAGAGAGAGATGAAGAACAGAGGTAGAGGCATCTGCTACAGATAAGAGAGAGAGAGAGAGAGAGAGAGAGAGAGATGAAGGATTTATGCATTATGGCTTCTTCACTGATTATTTACCTTTTGCTGCAAGGACACATCTTTGCTCGTTAACATTCTTGCTGAGACAGCAGGGTGTGGCCTAGTTTGATGGACATGGACATGTTGAGTTGATGGATGGCTGATACCCCGTCAGTGGGGATAAAAGACGGGTCTGGGGAGATACCCTCAGACACATCAGTGGACACTGAAAGAGTGTTGTGCACCCACAGGAAGGTGGAGGCCTGGAGGATCGGTTCAGGAGAATCGGTCTGGAGTACGGTGGATGAAGGCAGACCAGTGGGGACTTGTGTGTGTGTCCACCCTTGCCTGGGTGACGAGTCCATCACTGAAGAACGGTCTAGCCTGGAACAGAAGGGTCATAATCGGTGACCCCCAATGGTACAACGGAACAAGACGACGACGGAAGGTTTGCCTGCTGCAGCTGCTCATCTCTCGCTCGTTCTCTCTCTCTCTCTCTCTCTCTCTCTCTCTCTCTCTCTCTCTCTCCAACATTGCAACACAACAACAACTCCCTCAACACGAACTGAACTGAACTCGATATTCTCTTATGACAATACATTTACCCCGAGACTTTGATAGAGCTTGGTTTTGATTCTTATTCCTGCACTTCTGTATTTATCATTGCTAACCTGTTTTATATGTATATTTGCATTTTTGATACTGTTTTGCTTAGTTTACTAATAAACACCTTTAGTTACAGTACCACCAGACTCCAACGTATCATTCCATTTCTGCTGGTCTGTTAACCCAGTTACGGGGTACGTAACAAATTGAGGACTCGTCTCGGGATTTGAATTTCCAATCGGGAGGTTGTTGAATTGATCGGGGTAGAATTCCCTTATCTGATTCGGTTGTGTGGGAGACCGAAAACGTAGTCAGCAGAAATGGAGATTGACCATTTCTAAGGGAACCAACTTCGGGGCATTAGAGGATGCCAGAAAGTTGGAATTGTTGAATATTGTGAGATGGTTGAAACTCTCGGCGGTGAAACCGGCGATGCGAAAGTCAGAGATACAGAGAGCAATAGCCAAATATTATGTATCCCAGGAGGTGTTCCGGTAGAGGTGCTGGAGCTGTTCCCTGAGAGTAATCCGGACGGGGGTGAGCTTCAGCTTCAGATGGAAAAATTAAGGTTGGATGCGGAGGAAAGGAAAAGGGAGCATGAGTTCCGAATAAGGAAGCTGGAGGCAGAGAGGAAAGAGAAGATGCTGAAAGGCAGAGGGAAGAAAGGGAGAAAGAGAGGCAGTTTGAGCTGAAAAAAAGGTTAAAGGCAAGGCAGGGAGGGAACCAGGCAGCAGACCCAAACAGGGGGTTCAAGATTGGTCAGAAGGTTAAGTTGGTACCCCCGTTCGAGGAGATGGATGTCGATAGGTACTTCCTCCATTTTGAGAAAGTTGCTATGAATCAGGACTGGCCTGAGAGGAAGTGGGCTGTTCTGTTACAGACTGTACTTAGGGGGAAGGCTCAGCAAGCCTATTCGGTATCGTCTATGCATGAGGCTAAAGATTATGAGGAAGTAAAAAGGGCTGTACTGAGGAGTTACGAGTTGGTTCCAGAGGCGTACCGGCAGAAGTTCCGGAACATGAGAAAGCCTTGGGACCGCACGTATTTAGAGTTTGCCCGTGAAATGTACAAGTATTTTGAGCGTTGGTGCACCTCAAAGGGGGTCGATGGAGATTTTGATAAACTGACACAGCTGATGCTGATTGAGCAGTTTAAAGGTTGCGTCCCTGAGGGTATGAGGACGTACCTGGACAAGAAGGAGGGAGAGACTCTGTCTGTGACTGCCAAGTTAGCAGACGAGTATCCCTTAACCCACAAGATAAAATTTCCCCCAAATAAGAGCTACCAGAGAGGCAGTAGGGACGGTAGAGAAAGCCCACCGGCTAAGGCAGAGAATAAGCTGGGGTCTACCGGAAAAGGCAAGGAGGAGGAAAAGCAGGCTGGCAGGAAGTTTCCCAGCTTTACATGTTATAATTGTGGGAAAGCTGGTCACACAACATCTAAGTGCCTGGCTCCGAAGGAGGAGACAGGAAAAGGAAAGACGACAACCCTGACTGGTTGCATTGAGCCAGTCAACAGACCGATGAGGAGGGCGAGGTTAAGAGGGGCGCAAGAAGTTTATTTTGGACAGGTTGGTATCCGTGAAGGAGGGAGAAACCCCAGTTCCCGTGCGGATCTGGAGAGATACTGGGGCTGGGTCAGTCATTGATCCTAAGGAAGGTGTTAGAATTCAGTGCTGAGACCGAGACTGGGGAGGTAAATGTGATACAAGGGGTTGGAAAAGGGACTGAGGCTGTACCGTTACATAAAGTATTTTTGAAGTGTGATTTGGTATCCGGACCAGTCACGATAGGGGTACGGTCTGCACTCCCGATACCTGATGTAGATGTCTTGCTCGGGGATGACCTGGCGGGTGGGGGGGGGGGGGGGGATGTGTTTTCTGCAGTTCAGCTCACGAGTAAACCTGCCAGGACTGAGGACCCACCCATAGTTTCTGAAGTTAATCCCGCAGGCGCAGTCACCAGAAGAATGTCGAGGAAAGCTGCTAAAACAACTGCTGATTTAGCTGAGTCCAACCTTGATAGCTGAGTCCAACCTTGATTTAGCTGAGACGTTTTTACCAGCCCTGTACCAGCAGAGGTTAGAGGACGGTAAAGTGGAGAATAGTGGAGCTAAGGAAAGTAAGGGAGACGAAGCAGATTTAGTGTTGTCAAGGAACGGAATTTTGAACCTTGCCCATAAGATACCCCTAGGTGAACATTTTGGAATGAGGAAGGAACAGAGCCAAGAAGAGAAACGGATGTGGCAGCTAGAAGGTCCAGGGTTGGACACGGATGATCGATCTTGCTTGACAGAGCTGTTTGCAGTTGAAGAATTTAAGTGTGTTCCCAATGATGTGAGGGCAGTCCTAGATGAAAAGGATGCTGCTACCTTGAGGGAGTCTGCCGGGTTAGCAGACGCAGACGAGGTTGTTTTAACCCGCAAGGTTGGAGTTTACTCTGGATGGGAGTTGCCCAGAGAGTAACTGGGAGGATCAGGGAACTTAAAATTTGAAACTGGGACTGGTATTGAAAGCCTAGAAGAGGCAGATGTCCCGTTTGCCTGTGTTCAGGTTGTGAAGGTACCTGTGGATTCACAGGGTACTGAACCTACTGTTGAAGCTCAGGAAAAGTCTGAGGGGTCTGACTTAGTTGAAAAGGAATTCAATCCTTTTGGGTCAGATGGACTTGGTTCAGTGAGTGAGGGTTAACCCTGGCACCAGTGGAAAGTGAGAATTCTCAGTCACTTGTGTTAGACGGTGTTCTAAAAGTTAATGATGAGATGAAAGCTGGTGATGTGAATATTATTGAAGGAAAAGGGAAAAGTATTGTTCCTAGACTTTTGAATAAGGGAAATTTAAAGTCTGGATTGGTTTTAGAAGTAGTAACCATGCTGAAGGGTCAGTGGTCTGGTAACAAGGTGCCAGCGAATCAATTACAGTTTGTTTTGAAATTTAAGGATAAACAACTTGGTGATGTTGTTCAAATGTGATTTGGAGAGGCAGAACTTGAAGTGTTGTTTTGACCAAGAGGGATCACCTGCAGGTGTTATACTGGAAACTGATCGAAGTAAAGATCTAAAGATAAAATTAATGACTTGCTTAAAATAATGAGTGGTGTGGAAGTTCAGCAAGTGGGTTTAGTCTGGAAAACATTAGTGATAAGCTAGCACCTGTGAAGGGAGTCTGTGAAGGCCTAATCTTGGGCTGGTGAGCCAGCTAACCACGTGAGAGTTAAGTGGAAAAGAGGCAAGGGTTGATCAAATGCCACTTTGAATAACAGGATCTGGTTTTGCAGGAATTTGACTTTTTTTAGATGAAGCTTGTGAAAGATAAAGACAATATCATAGTAGATTGACTGAATGTTAAGTTTAATGGAAAATAGAGATTAGTATTTACACAAACTTCTGTAATGTCTACATTATAATCACACATGTATTGGTTCACACTTTGTAATATAACACCTAAACTAAAAATTATTCCACTGTAGAAAAATAATTACTGTCACTATCCTGGCATTACAGCATTTTGAGGTTTACATTTGTCCGGCACAGAAACTATTGATAGATTATACTGATCACAACCCATTGGCATGTTTGACTAACATGAAGAATAAAAATAGGCAGTTATTAAGTTGGAGTCTGTTGTTACAAGAATTTGATATTAAAATACAACATGTAAAGGGACTGACAATGTAATTGCTTACTGTTTAGCCAGGTGTTAATTTGAAATATATCTGTGTTACCCTGTTGATTAATGACCACTTCTGTATTATATTAGATCCTGTAAATGTGCCTTACTAGTTAATTTTCACCCCCGGCAAAAAATTCTTTTAAGGGTGGGGGTGTTATGTGTGCTGAACAAACCAGATGGAAATTGGGGTCCAGAACTGACACCCCCCCCCCCCGGGATCTATGCTGCTAATGAGAGAGAGAGAGATGAAGAACAGAGGTAGAGGCATCTGCTACAGATAAGAGGGAGAGAGACGGATGATTTATGTATTATAGCTTCTTCACTAATTATTTACCTTTTGCTACAAGGACACTTCTTTGCTCGTTAACATTTCTGAAGAGACAGCAGGGAGTGGCCAGTTTGATGGACATGGATGTGTTGAGTTGATGGATGGCTGATACCCCATCAAGGGGAGATAAAAGACGGGTCTGGGGAGACACCCTCAGACACACACACCAGTGGACACTGAAAGAGTGTTGTGCACTCACAGGAAGGTGGGGCCTGGAGGATCGGTTCAGGAGAATCGGTCTGGAGCACGGTGGATGAAGGCAGACCGGTGGGGACTTGTGTGTGTGTTCACCCTTGCCTGGGTGACGAGTCCATCACTGAAGAACGGTCTAGCCTGGAATGGAAGGGTCCTAACCGGTGACCCCAGCGGTACAACGGAACAAGACGACGACAGAAGGTTGCCTGCTGCAGCTGCTCATCTCTCGCTCGCTCTCTCTCTCTCCAGCATTGCAACACAACAACAACTACCTCAGCACGAACTGAACTGAACTCGATATTCTCTTATGACAATACATTTACCCCTAACTTTGATAGAGCTTGGTTTTGATTCTTATACCTGCACTTCTGTATTTATCATTGCTAACCTGTTTTATATGTATATTTGCATTTTTGATACTGTTTTGCTTAGTTTACTAATGAACACCTTTAATTACATTACCACCAGACTCCAACATATCAGTCCATTTCTGCTGGTCTGTTAACCCAGTTACGGGGTACGTAACAGTACAAATACAAACTTACAGTTCTGCAGGTCTTTGGGTACGCAGGTTGGGATCTGTCCATGCTGTGAAGTTGGTACGGGGGCCAGGTTTGCCGAGCCTTTCGCATAGTCTGTCCAGGACTGCTGCAGGTTCTTCTTCTTGCCCCCTTGGGGCTGGTATGAACTCTCCTGGGACGACCAGGGGTGCGCCGTACACCAGTTCGGCTGACGAGGCATGCAGATCCTCTTTGGGCGCTGTGCGAATTCCAAGCAGGACCCAGGGAAGCTCATCCACCCAGTTAGGCCCTTTCAGGTGGGCCATGAGAGCCGACTTCAAGTGACGGTGGATGTTCGAGTCCTTTCTCGTCCGTTCAACTGTGGGTGGTAGGCAGTTGTGTGGTGTAGCTGTGTTCCCAACAGGCTGGCCACAGCCGACCACAGGCTGGAGGTGAACTGGGCGCCTCTGTTGGAGGTAATGTGGGCCAGTATCACGAAGCGTGCTACCCAGGTTGCAATCAGCGCTCGGGCGCAGGAATCAGCGGTGATGTCGGTGAGTGGGACCGCCTCTGGCCACCT
Organism: Hemitrygon akajei; assembly: GCF_048418815.1. Taxonomy (NCBI): domain Eukaryota; kingdom Metazoa; phylum Chordata; class Chondrichthyes; order Myliobatiformes; family Dasyatidae; genus Hemitrygon; species Hemitrygon akajei. The sequence goes on from NC_133126.1 coordinate 15,623,754, forward strand.
CGTGAACCGGTCTACCACCGTTAGGAGGTACCGCGCTCCTCAGGACACTGATAGGGGGCCCACGATATCCACATGAATGTGGTCGAACCTCCAGTGGGTGGGTTCGAACTGCTGCGGCGGGGCTTTAGTGTGCCGCTGCACCTTGGCTGTTTGGCACTGTGTGCAGGTTCTGGCCCATTCGCTGACCTGCTTGTGAAGTCTGTGCCACGCGAACTTGCTGGAGACCAGCCGGATGTTTGTCCTGATAGATGGGTGTGCCAAGCCGTGTATGGAGTTGAAAACTTGTCACCACCAGGCTGCCGGGACGATGGGGCGAGGTTGACCGGTAGCCACGTTGCACAGGAGGGTCCTCTCACCTGGGCCTACGAGAAAGTCCTACAGCTGCAAACCCGAGACTGCAGTCCTGTAGCTGGGCATCTCGTCGTCTGCCTGCTGCGCCTCCACCAGTGCTGCATAGTCCACCCCCAGGGACAGGGCCTGGACAGCTGGGCTGGAGAGTGCGTCCGCCACGACGTTGTCCTTTCCCAAGACATGCTGGATGTCCGTTGTGTACTCGGAGATGTAGGTCAGATGTCGTTGCTGGCGGGTCCGACCAGGGATCGAACACCTTCATGAACGCGAAGGTCAATGGTTTGTGGTCCGTGAACGTGGTGAACGGCCTGCCTTCTAAGAAGTACCTGAAATGCCGGATTGCCAGATACAGTGCCAACAGCTCCCGGTCAAAGGCAGCTCCTGGTCAAAGGCACTGTACTGGAGTTCAGGTGGTCGTAGGTGCTTGCTGAAGAATGCCAGGGGTTGCCAGCGCCCCTCGATGAGTTGTTCCAGCACCCCACCGACAGCTGTGTCGGATGTGTCCACTGTGAGGGCGGTCAGAACGTCCGTTCTGGGGTGCACCAGCATCGCGGCATCTGCCAAGGCTTCCTTGGCTTTAACGAAAGCGACTGCGGCCTCTTCATCCCAAGTAATGTCCTTGCCTTTACCTGACATCAGGGTGAACAAAGGGCGCATGATACGGGCTGCTGGGGGGAGGAAGCGGTGGTAGAAGTTCACCATACCAATGAACTCCTGTAGGCCTTTGACCGTGTTGGGCCGGGCAAAGTGGCGGATCGCGTCTACCTTGGCGGGCAGAGGAGTTACCCTGTCTTTGGTAATCCTGTGGCCTAGGAAGTCGATGGTATCGAGACCGAACTGGCATTTGGCCGGGTTGATTGTGAGGCCGAAATCACTCAGGCAGGAGTAGAGCTGGCGGAGGTGGGACAGATGCTCCTGACAACTACTGCTGGCTATGAGGATGTCGTCCAAATAGATGAGCACCAAGTCCAGGTCACATCCCACTGCATCCATTAGCCGCTGGAACGTCTGTGTGGCATTCTTCAGGCCGAACGGGGTGATGAGTGCTGTTTTGATGGTATCCCCGGACTTTGGAAAAGATTCTTGCCCCGTGCAGGTTTGCTGCAAAGTCCTGTATGTGCGGCACGGGGCAGCAGTCTGGAATTGTAGCCTTGTTCAGCCTGCGGTAGTCACCACATGGTCTCCAACCCCCGGCTGGTTTGGGCACCATGTGCAGGGGGCAGGCCCAAGTGCTGTCGGACCGCCGTATGATCCCTAATTCCTCCATCCTCTTGAACTCCTCCTTCGCCAGGCGGAGCTTGTCTGGGGGGAGCTTTCGTGCAAGGGGGTGGAGGATGGTCTCTGGGTTGGAATGTGGTGCTGTACTCCGTGTCTGGGAATAGCTGCCATGAACTGCGGTACCAGAACTGATGGAAAGTCCACTAGGATTCTGGTGAATTTGATGTCCGACAGTGTGATGGAGTCCAGGTGTGGGGCCGGCAACTTGGCTTCACCCAGGGAGAACGTCTGGAAAGTCTCGGCATGTACCAGTCGTATCCCTTGTGTTACGTACCCGTGACACGTGACAGTGGTGTACATGTCACGTGACTGGTGTTGAAGCTATACTGGACTTGAGGTAATGGTTTTGTGATGGTGGAATGACGTCATTTTCCTGCCAGTAGAGGTCATGTGACAGGTTTTTTTTATAAACAGGGTATAAAAGGAGGACCCCTCCCTGTGAGGAGGGGCAGTTCGTGGCTGGATTTGCCATGTTGACTTCATGCCACTGCGTGATTTAATGTCATGACGCAGTGTGGTTGAAAGATGGAGTTTTATTTAATGCCTAAAGTTTAAAAGGTCATTGCCAGCAGTTTCTTTATAATACTGCTAGTTGAGAATCAGTGGAGAGTAAAGATCGGAGTTCGGGAGTTAAAAGATCGAGGAGAGTCGATTTCGACGGTGAAACGGGTTCGACCTTGTTTGATCCTCATTCTGATGGAATTCGTTGACTGTACTCATGTTAATCCCTGTGAATAACAGAAAGGATTGAGTACAGTGTTGTAAAGGAAAGGTCAGTGCCTTTAAGCCGTTTCATTTGTCCATCTTCCTAAATTCTTCGTGGGAAAAGTAGTTCGACTGGGAACTGCAACAACACGACGTGAAAGATAATTTAAATCATCTTAAAAAGTCTCTCCCTTAAATGGACTGTAAGCATTTTGAACTTTTGCAATACTACTTTGAAGAACTGTTTTTGCAACATCGCTTTAAGAACTGTTTAAGCTTCCTTGCTTTAAGAACTGTTTAAGCTACCGCATAGCAGCTGATTTCCGGTTACGTTAGTGATTTGTTTACTTTTGGGGGGGGTTTGTTTTCAGTGTTTAATAAACGTGTTATTTGTTATAAAAACCCCTGCCTAACTCATATATTTATTGTTGCTGAATCCGTAACACTTGCAAGTCGACCAGCAGGCTGTGAGCTCGCATGAAGTCCGCCCCCAGGAGTGGTTGGGCCACAGCGGCCAGTGTGAAGTCCCACGTGAACCGGCTGGCACCGAACTGCAGCTGCACTGTGCGGGTGCCGTAGGTCCGCATCGTGCTGCCGTTTGCGCCCCTCAGGGTGGGTCCTGGCTTCCTGTTGCGGGGTGTCGTACCTCGTCGGGGGTAAGACACCAATTTCCACTCTGGTGTCGACCAAGAAGCGGCGTCCCGACTGTTTGTCCCAGACGTAAAAGAGGCTGTCCTGGTAGCCAGCCGCCATAGTCATTAGCGGCAGCTGGCCCTGGCGTTTCCCAGGAACTTGCAAGGCGGGCGACAACAGCAGGCTTCTGTGCCCCACCGCTGGTGGTAGAAAAACCACTGTTCACTGGCCTCCTCACTCCTGCCTCTGGGTTGTGTGCGCTCTATTGCCGGGCCTGGTCTGGCCTGCTGTTGGGCGAATGGCTCGGTAATCTGTCCGATGGACACCCCGCTCTCCCTCTTGGCTTTCCACAGCATGTCTGCTCGGGCCGCCACCTTCCGGGGGTCGCTGAAATCTGCGTCGGCCAGCAGCAGATGTATGTCCTCGGGCAGTTGCTCTAGGAACGCCTGCTCAAACATGAGGCAGGGCTTGTGTCATTCAGCCAGGGCCAGCATCTCGTTCATTAATGCTGACAGTGGCCTGTCTCCCAAACCGTCCTGGTGCAGCAAGCGGGCACCTCGCTCATGCCATGAGATGCCAAAGGTCCCCATGAGCAGCGCTTTGAATGCTGCATATTTGCCTTCTTCCGGGTGTGACTGTATGAAATCCTCAACCTGGGCAGCTGTCTGCTGGTCAAGGGAGCTCACCACGTAATAGTAACGAGTGAAATCAGAAGATATCTGCCAAATCTGGAACTGGGCTTCTGCTTGGTCAAACCACACGCATGGTCGCAGCATCCAGAAAATTGGTAGTTTTGGTGAAACTGCGTGAACAGTTGAAGAGACGATTACGTTTGGTCCAAATCCCATTTGGACCATCGGGGTCACCAATGTAACAATGTGCTACACACAGAGCTAGAAATAACGACACGCAGTCTGTAAGTTGCACTCCAGACTAGTTTATTCAAGCTTTGCAGCACTGGCTTTTACGCAGTTCCGTTCCCACCCTCTCCGGGCAGAAATGACGTCCGAGGTGCATTACAAAAGTCTCTTCCCTCGCGCGGGCTTTCTCCCCTTGCTGGTGAAGGAGGAGGCCCAGCGCCATTTTGGGGCTGGCCTCTCTGCCGATGCACGCGCCATTTTGTGAGCCGGTTCGCCTGCGTAGAAAGTGGGTGGCCACAAAACAATTATCTTTTTCTTATCTGAAATTGAACCCAAGGTTGCAGGGATGAAAAAGATAATGTCTGCAAAAACCCATTGTACCATGCTTTCAAATCAGGCCCCTTCAGTCTGCCTGCTTGGCATGGATCCACATCTGCATCTAGGATAAAGAGTCGTTGTCCACTGTATTATGGAAGTGATGCCTTTATCTTGTGTGCTTTGGGTGGACACTCAGCTACACGAGAGATAAAAGGGCAGAGTTCACCTCGTTACAACAAAATTAAATTTTGCATAACACGAGAGTTCAGAGTTAACACCAAACAATTTCATCGTCATTGTTGTATGTATTCCATTTGGCAGGAACAAAACCGGATACTTCCTACAGAAGTGCACATGAAAACAATCCCTGGGTTGATTCTTTATTTAAAAAGGTTATGGCTTATGCAATATTCCATCTTGGTGCCAATTTTTGAAAGAACACAGATGTGTAAATCAATAAATTAGTATCAAAAACACCTTAAGCTGCTATGACCATATTAATTACCATCCCCCGAGCTAATGGAACCTGAAGAGGTGCAATTGAAAAAGCTAAAACAACATATTGTTCATACCACATGTCCATATAAGAGCTACTTGTATTCTCATGCAAATGGAGCATTCATCTCTATATTGGGCCTAATGAATAGCGACCCTTTCTTTATTTGCCAGCTCATTGTGTGCATGGAGCTGTTTGGACTCCAGTGACAAAAGGATTCATTTGAATATATCGAATCATTTTTTAAAAAAAATGTACACAGATGATTGAGTTCACCTCACAGCTGTGTACACTTGAGATGTTTTTGGGAAGGGTTAAGGAGGAAAACTTCATTCTTGGGACGGTAGTGTACTGACTGTCTTTGTTGATGTATTTCATTAACACATAGAAGAGTGAGGGGAGATCTCACTGAAACCTATCGAATGTTGAAAAGCCTAGAAAGGTGATGTTTCCTGTAGTGGGGGGAGTCTTAGACCAGAAGGACTCCCTTTAGAACAGAGATGAGGAGGAATTTCTTTAGCCAAAAGCTGGTGTAGTATTCAAAGCCACAGACAGTTGTGGAGGCCATCGGGTATGTTTAAAGCGAATGTTGATAGATTCTTGATTAGTGGAAGTGTCAAAGGTTATGGGGAGAAGGCAGGAGAATGGGGTTGAGAGAGATAACAAATTAACCATGATAGAATGGCACAGCAAACTTGATGGGCTGAAAGGCCTAATTCTGCTCCTACTTTATGCTTTATAGTCTTATTTCAGAAGCAATGCGATTACACGCTGCACTGGGTTAACACTGGCTGATGTGAGAGGAATGCAAATTATACTAATGCCATATTCAACCATCTACACCCACAGGGGAGACAACAGCATTCAGAATTGTAACATTAATTTGACAAGAATAGAAATAGTAAGCCTGTTTCAGAATTTAGCAAAGGATACATGAAAGTGATATTGAAAGGAAAAACAGAAAATGAGAATAAACTGGTGGTGAACATGAAATCAGAAAATGCTGGAAATATTCAGGTTAGACAGCACCTGTAGAAGGGAAACAGTTAACGGTTCAGGAAGAGAAATTGCAGGAATGAGAAACTGGAGGAACAGAACATCTCTGATAGGATAAAGACAAGGATTAACTTGAAAGTTGTAACAGAAGCTGTGAAATGAGGGCCATTAGGGAGCAAGACCACAAAGAAAGGCAGGTGAAAAGGTGTGAAATGCAGGGCTGAAGTTCAAACTTAAAAGTACATTTATTATCAAACTATGACTAGGCAGAAAAATGGTTTGGCACAGCCAAGAAGGGCCAAATGGCCTGTTTCTGTGCTGTAATGTGTAATGTTCTATGAGTACATTTTACATCCTTGAGATTCACCTCCTTATAGACACCCACAAAATAAAGAAACACAATAGAACCCATTAAAAAAGTGTCAAACACCAATGTGCAGAAAAAAAACAGATCATGCAAACTAAAGAAAATAGTATTCAGAACTGAATTTTATGAAAGTGAGTCAACAGACACAAAGCTAGGCATCAATGCAGCTGACTCAGGAGCAGGCCACAGCCTCAGTTCAATGCAGAGCTGAGTAAACGTTGAGCAGCAAGCTGAACTGGCCCATCCTTCACTTCCGGCCCTGAACACCATGACCTTTTCAATCTGGCCCAGCGCCAATATTGTCCAAACCTTGGGTCATCCCTTGCTCTTGGATCTGAGCAACTGCTCTCAGGTTTTTCCTCACTCTCGGGCCTGGGCTCTACCTCAACTCTGTTCTGCGCCTCCAAGTCCACTCCAGCAATGGCCAGAACCTGGCTCATTCCCTGCAGTCAGGCCTGGGCCTGGCCATCTCGATTCAGCTCACAAGCTACAATCACACCATACATTCAAGACTTCACTGTGCACAAATTCCAGGACATACAGGCAGCTCAAAGGCTCATATCCAAAAGGGAAGTTACAGACGGTCGTTTGAACTGATCATTTACCAGAAAAGGTGTTGTTAATAAAGTATTTAGTGGTTTTCTTTGCCTTTGATAAATAGTCGCTGAGCTTCACCAGCACCATTTTAACAGGTCAGGTCAAGTTGCACGATTAGAGAAATAAAAATTGAGAAAGGAGAATTTGCAAGAGAAAAAGGAAATACGTGTGCAAATTTCAACATTGCCAGAGTTGTAATTGTTCCTAAGCAATTTGGCAGAAAATGCAGCTAGTTCTAAACTGCAGGTCTTCAGTTCTCTAGCTAAAACAGTATCTGGTCCTGTGGTCTTCGGCACTTTTGGACAAACAAAATTGCTAAATAAGATTGTACAGAGGCCTTATGGAGTTATGAAACGGAAGTCATGGTTAGCTGATCTATGGAGTAAATGTGGGTAAATGTGAGGTTTTTTTAAAGAAAAAAAACATCTAATGTGTTTCATAAACACCAAAAAGTCTGCAGATGCTGGAAATCCAAAGCAACACACACAAAAAGCTGGCGGAACTCAGGTCAGGCAGCACCTATGGAAATGAACAAACAGTTGATGTTGTGGGTAGAGACCCTTCATCAGGACGGGAAAGGAAGGGGAAAGACGCCAGAATAAAAAGGTGGGAGAAGAGGAAAGAGGCTAGCTGGAAAGTGATAGATGAAGCCAAGTGGGTAGGAAAGGTAAAGGACTGAAGAGGAAGAAATCTGATTGAGTGGGCCATAGGAAAAAGGGAAGAGGGGACCCAAAGGGAGATAGTAGGCAGATGATAGAAGGTAGGAGAACAGAGTGGGAAATAGGAGAGGGGAGGGGGAGGGATGTTTTAAAACTGGAAGGAGAAATCAATGTTCATGCCATCAGGTTGGAGGCCTCCCAGATAGAATGCATATGTTGCTCCTCTAAGCTGACTCATCTTGGCACAAGAGTCATCCACGGACATGTCAGAACAGGAATTGGAATTAAAATTGGTATTTCTTAGCAACACACAATCTGACCATAAGACTGTGAGAGATAGGAGCAGAATTAAGCCATTCAGCTCACTGAGTCTGTTCCACCATTCCATCATGGCTGATTAATTATCCCTCTCAACCCCATTCACCGGCCTTCTCTTCGTAACCTTAAACTTACATATCAAGAACCTATCAATTTCTGCTTTAAACATACTCAATGACTTGGCCTCCACAGTTGTCTGTGGCAATGAATTCCACAGATTCACCACCCTCTGGCTAAAGAAAGTCCACCTAATTTCTTTTCTAAAGGGATGTCCTTGTATTCTGATGCTGTGCCCATTGGCCCTAAACCACACCATTCCCCGCCACTACTGGAAACAGCCTATGCCCACTCAATCTTGACCTTTCAATATTCAATAGATTTTAATGAGATCCCCCACCCCAATCTTCTAAACTCCTGTGAATACAGGCTCAGGGCCATAAAAATGTTCATCACACATTAACCGTTTCATTCCCAGGATCATTCTTGTGAATGTCCTGTACACCCTCTCCAATGCTTACACATCCTTCCTAGACAAGGACCTCAAAACAATACTCCAAGAACAGACTGATCAACATCTTATCAAGCTTCTGCTGGAGAAACCCAACAGGATGAGCAGCAACTACTGGGGGGAGGGAAGGTGAAGGGTTTTGGGTCAAAACCCTACCTCAGAGGAATGACAGAGGAGCTCAGGATGAGTAGTGGTGCTGGTAAAAACTTGCAATGAGGAAGAATACATGGCCGTGATAACAAGTTTTGGTCAAAGAGTCAGAGAGCAGTGGGCAGAGGCAATGATGATCATAATAGGTAGGGTGGATCCCTTTTCTCCTGAGCTTTGAAAAATGACAGGTGATCTCACTGAAATACAAAATTCTTCCAGGGTTCAACAGGGTATTATGAACTGAATGTTCCCCATGACTGATGAGTTCAATCTCAGAATAAGGAGTACATCATTTAGAACTGGAATGAAGAGTAATTTCTTCACTCAAAAAGTGACACACAGTAGCTCCAGTATTCCCTATCCAATTTTATCAAAGTATGTAGGCTGAATACAACTCTGAGATTTGTCTTCTCCAGATAGCCATAAAATTCAGAAAATCATAGTAGATGAAAGACATTAATTCCTTCCCCCCACACAAAAAGAAAAAAAACAACTCCAAATTCCAAACCCCCCAAACCCTCTCTCGCACAGAAATGAACAGATCACCCAAACCCCCCAGTCCACCAATCAGCAACAAAAGAATGGGTGAGAACACGGAAAAAACCATAGACCTAAAAGAGGCAAATATGAACTACAATCCAATCCACAAATCTTAGAACTTAGATAACATCTCAGGGAGTATCAGGACCCAGCTGCCCCTCCAAGGGAAGTGACCCTAGAGAGTAGTGGAGTCTCATTCAATGATTGAGTTTAGACTGATTTAAAGATATTAGCGGAATCCAAGGAAATGGGAATAGAGCAGAAAAATGACACAGAGTGGGGTCAGGCATGACCATGATGAACGGCAGAGTGGCTCGGTGGGTCAAATGGCCTCCTGAATCTGAATCAGAATCAGGTTTATCGTCACTGACATTAAGTGAACTGCTCCAATTTCTCAATCTTTGGTTGAAATCTGGATGGTAAAGGGAGCCATAAATCATTGTACTGAGCACAGGAGTTGGGAATTTATGTTCAAGGTGTACAAGACATCAGTGATTTCAAATCTGGAGTATTGTGTTCAGTTTTGGTCACCGGCCTGCAGGAAAGCTATCAATATGACTGAAAGAGTACAGAGAAAATTTATAAGGATGTTGCTGGAATTTGAGGACCTGAGTTACAGGGAACGTTTGAATGGGTTAAAGGTTCACAGTAAATTTATTGTCAAAGGACATGCTGTTATGTCTCCATATACTACTGAGATTTTTTTTTTGCAAGCTTCATACTAAATACAAACACAATAAAATGAATGAAAAAATGCTCTCAAGACACAACCAATATGCAAAAGACAACAAACTGCAAATACAAACAGAAAACAAATGTAATAATAATAAATAAATAAACAATAAATAGAGAAAGAGATGAAGTGTCCTTGAGTGTGACTCCAAAGGTTTGTGGGAACAGTTCAGTGTTGAGGTGATTGAAGTTATCCCCTTTGATTCAAGAGCTCAAGAGGTAACATCTGTTCCTACACCTGTTGTGGTGGGTCCGGAGGCTCCAGTACCTCCTTCCCTATGGCAGCAGCGAGAAGAGAGCCTGGCTTAGATGGTTGGGGGGGGGGGGGGGGTGGGGTTCCTTGATGATGGGCAGTGCTCCTTTGTGGATTTGCCCACTGGTGGGGAGGGCTTTACTCATGATGAATTTTATTCGCTGGAGTGTAGGAGAATGAGGGGAGATTTAGCTATAGATAGGGTTAATACAAGCAGGCATTTTCCCCATAGAGTTTGAGGGAACTTAGAACTAGAGGGTGAAATTATAAATTAGAAGTGAAAGGTGAACACTTAAGGAACGCAAGGGGGAAACTGCTTCACTCAGGGGGTGATGGAAATGTAGGATGAAACTGCCAGAGGAAGTGCTGGATGCAGGTTTGATTTCAACATTTAAGAGAAGTTGTGTTAGAGTGGAATAGTAATGGACAGGAGGGCAGGAAGGGCTATGGTCCTGGTACGGGACGATGGGACCAGGCAGTAACAGTTCATCATGAACTAAGTGAGTCCTGTTTCTGAGCTATAGTTTTCTATTCTTTTATAATACCGCCACTCTGCTGAGGACTCGAGTCTTGCTTCACAAACTTGGGCGCTAACCAAATTACCTTCCGCCCCAGCCTCATCCTATTCCTTCCGAGCCAGTTAGAAGAGAGGAACAATTATCACCTTACCTACACCAACTTTAAAAATATGAAACTTGATGGAAGACCCAGAGGTACTTGTACAGGCTGCACCTTATTCATTCCTATGATTACCTAAAAAAGCTCTGCGAACTCTTCCAGTGCTAGTTAATCTCAACCCTTAATTTATTTAAAACATTCCGCAATGTAAGAGTATGTCAAAGGCTAGTTCACATTTCAGCCGTGCCTCATATCGAAAGCACATCTTCGATGGTCCTATTCCTGACTTATCACTCGGGTGCTTAAAGGTGCCCGGGGATAAAGATGACCAGGTTCGGCAAAAACTTCTTGGAGCCCATGGGCGCGACCCTCCATGACGTCGCAGACAGAACCCAGCGGCGGCCACGCCCGTTTTGCTGTCCACCAAAGCCGCTAAGGTGCTTTAATGATGAAAATAATGAAATTTAAACCATCTAAAAATGCCAGTTAAAATACCAGTGCATTTTACCTCTCTTCCTCACGGGCGTGTTTAACCTGCCAGAAATCCCTCAGGAGCTTGCACTTTGCTGAGTCCAAGAAGCAGTTTCGCTGCCAGGCGTCCATCCAGAAGTCTGAACTTCCAGGTTCGGTTACCAGTTCCGTAATGCCTGAATATGCTGCTAGTTATAATGGCGAAACCCAAGCAACCTCTGCCTCATAAAGGCGTTTTCTTTACATAAAACACACTATGCCGTTGGGATTCACTCTTGAAAAAAGTTGTGTTATATTAGTGCACTGGCCACTGTTCCAACATTGCACTCTCCTACATGAAAAAGGGCAAAGGATTATTCCTCCGCCTGGTTTTAACCGATTTAGAAAGCAACATAGAAAATAAGGGAACTACTTCGTCCAGTTTCTATCCGCATCCACCTACTTTTGCCTCGTGCAGTTTCACGTGACTGAAGTCTACACATTTTTTTCCCCGAGACAAAGCTCTGGATGGTAATTGAGGAACTTTAACTTGTTGCCACTCTAAACCAAGGCACGTTGACCAAATGCAGCATGTTAACTGCAGATAAGCCAGTTTAGGCAAACTAGGTGAGCACGACCAGAAACTTAAGGTTTAGAATCATTGTTATAAAGCACAGAAACAACCCATAAACACAAGAGATTTTGTGGGTGCTGGAAATCCAGAGCAAACACACGCACCACACACCATTCCACTCATCTAGTCCATACTGACCAAGATGAATGATTGCCATTTGCCTGTGCTTGGTCCATACCTTTCTAATCCATGTACCAATCTATTCAAATGTTTTGTAAGTACTGTGATTTTATGTCTCTACAATTTGGTTCCATATACCCACCAACTTCCTTGAGCAAATGGTCCCTTTAAAAATTTCTGCTTTCACCTTATATCAACGGAAGCTAATTTTAGACGTCCCTAGTTAAAAACAAGTATGATGATCCACCTTAACTAAACCCCTCATGATTTTATTGATTTCTATAAGGTTTACTTCTTGGCCTCCTACTCATGAAATAAGTCCTAGCCTATCTGGCCTCACATTATAACTTAAATTCTCCAGTCCTCGTTACATTCTTGCAAATCTTTTCTGCACCTTTTACAGTTTAATGACAAGTTTCCTATTAACTATCAATACTCTCAAGTGTGACACACAAAAATGCTGGAGGACTCAGCAGGTTAGGCAGCTAAATTGATGTTTTGGGCTGAGACCTTTCATCAGGATTAGAAAGGAAATCCAGATTTTTCTGTTCCTCCAGCATTTTGTGTGTGTTACTCTGGATCACCAGCATCTGCAGAATCTTTTCCAAATGTGGTCCACCAATGTCTTGTAGAGGTATAGATAGATCCACACGTATCAAGTCTCTATCTATTCTAATCCCATTTTACCAGCATTTGGCCTTTAGCTAAATTACATCCAATTGCAAATCAGTGAACACAATAAAGTTAAAGTTTGTTTAATCCACAAATATGGTGAACGGTTATCTAGGGAAAACTTGTTTAACTGCGGGGGGGGGGGGGGAGAAGAGGAGAACACCCTCCGTCTCCTCATAGTTGCACAGATTTAATATTTTTAAATGATTTCTGAAAAGGTATAGCATTTACTGCTATAATGACAGTGACCTTAAGACTTCCTGCATCCTGCAGTGTTGATGTACAAAGCTTAAGAGCCTCATTACAACTTTTAAAGATGGATGGCATAGAGAGGAGCTGGACCGATCACTACTTTATCTCGACCATTTTTACTTCAACAAATCTGATAGTTATATTAATAAATCTTTTGAGAATCTCTTCAGATTTCCAGAATGACAATGTCCATTTTGCACACATCCTGAAGTCATTAAATGTGATGTCAGTTGCATTTTGACCTTCCGTTGTAACTGCAAAGTTATGTGAAACTAAGTGATCCAAATTGACTGAATCCGATTGCTCTTGCAAAAGGGTTTTGTGATGTTCTGCCTCTTACAGACTGATCTAGTCTGAGAGGAAGAGGTGGTTGGCTCACAAATAGAGAAAGCTCGGAGACAGTGTGAGAGGGAGGAGAGGCAGGTGATAGAGAAGGGATGTGGTCAGACTGATAGTTTGAGATGTATCTATTTTAATGCAAGGAGTATTGTGAACAAAGTGGACGAGCTTAGAGCGTGGATCAGTACTTGGAGCTGATTTTGTGGCCATTACAGAGACTTGGATAGCTCAGGGGCAGGAATGGTAACTTCAAGTGCCAGGCTTTACATGTTTCAGAAAGGACAGGGAGGGAGGCAAAAGAGGTAGGGGCGTCACGTTGTTGATTAGAGACAGTGTCATAGCTGCAGATAAGGAGGAAGTCATGGAGAGATTGTCTACGGAGCCTCTGTGGGGTGGAAGTTAGAAACAGGAAGGGGTCAATAACCCTACTGGGTGTTTTTTTAATAGATCACCCAATAGTAACAGGGACATCGAGGAGCAGATAGGGAGACAGATTCTGGAAAGGCGTAGTAATAACAGGGATGTCATGGTGGGATATTTTAATTTTCCAAATATGGATTGGCTTCTCCCTAGAGCAAGGGGTTTAGATGGGGTGGAGTTTGTTAGGTGTGTTCAGGAAGGTTTCTTGACACAGTATGTACATAAGCCTACAAGAGGAGAGGCTGTACTTGATCTGGTATTGGGAAATTAACCTGGTCAGGTGTCAGGTCTCAGTGGGAGAGCATTTTGGAGAGAGTGATCACAATTCTATCTCCTTTAACATAGCATTGGAGAGGGATAGGAACAGACAAGTCATGAAAGCATTTAACTGGAGTAAGGGGAAATATGAGGCTATCAGGCCTGAACTTGGAAGCAGAAATTGTGAACAGATGTTCTCAGGGAAATGTACAGAAGAAATGTGGTGATTGTCCACGGGATATTTGCGTGGAGTTCTGCATAGGTACGTTACAATGAGACAGGGAAAGGATAGTAGGGTACAGAAACCGTCGTGTACAAAGGCTGTTGCAAATCTAGTCAAGAAGAAAAACTTACAAAAGGTTCAAAAAACTAGGTAGTGATAGAGATAAGGAAGTGGAGGGATGGGTTAGTAAATTTGCTGATGACACAAAGGTTGGGGGTGTTGTGGATAGTGTGGAGGGCTGTCAGAGGTTACAGCGGGATATCGATAGGATGCAAAACTGGGCTGAGAAGTGGCAGGTGGAGTTCAACCCAGATAAGTGTGAAGTGGTTTATTTTGGTAAGCCAAATATGATGGCAGAATATAGTATTAAAGGTAAGACTCTTGGCAGTGTGGAGGATCAGAGGTATCTTGGTGTCCATAAGACACTCAAAGCTGCCGTGCAGGTTAACTCTGTGGTTAAGAAGGCATACAGTGCATTGGCCTTCATCAACCATGGGATTGAGTCCAGGAGCCTTAATGTTACAGCTGTACAGAACCCTGGTCAGACCCCACTTGGAGTACTGTGCTCAGTTCTGGTCACCTCACTACAGGAAAGATGTGGAGATTTACAAGGATGTTGCCTGGATTGGGGAGCATGCCTTACGAGAATAGGTTGAGTGAACTCGGCCTGTTCTCCTTGGAGTGACGGAGGAGGAGAGGTGACCTGATACAGATGTATAAGGTGGTGAGAGACATTGATCGTGTGGATAGTCAGAGGCTTTTTCCCCAGAGCTGAAATGGCAAACATGAGAGGACACAGTTTTAAAGTGCTTGGAAGTAGGTACAGGAGAGATGTCAGGGGTAAGTTTTTTTTATATATGCAGAGAGTGGTGAGTGCGTGGAACAGGCTGCCGGTGACAGTGGTGGAGGCAGATACAATAGGGTCTTTTAAGAGACTCCTGGATGGGTACATGGAGCTTAGAAAACTTTTTACTCTCCTCCCATCCGGTAGGCGCTACAGGAGCCTCTGCTCCCGCACCAGCAGGCACAGGAAGAGCTTCTTCCCTGAGGCTCTGACCCTGCTGAACCTCACATCACAGCGCGAAGCAGTATTGCACCCGTATTGTACTGTCTCAGTACTTTTATATTTGTGTGCTGTAGCACTTATTTTTATTTGCAGTTATTTTGTAAATAACACTATTCTTTGCATTTCTGGTTAGATGCTAACTGCATTTCATTTGGCTTTGTATCTGTACTTGGCACAATGACAATAATGTTGAATCTAATCTAATCTAATCTAAAAATAGAGGGCTATGGGTACCGACCGCTAAGTAATTTCTCAGCTTTGTGGGTGAAGGGCCTATATTGTGCTGTAGGTTTTCTATTTTTCTAGTAATCTCAACATATGGCAATCACGAGCGCTCACTATCCCAAAACCTTAATCCAAGAGTAGAAGACCAATGCACGTATAAAATATACAAGAACTTTAAACACCCATGATTTTCACAAAATGAAAGGAAGGTTGTAAAGTAAAAAGAGCAAATGAATTTTACCCATCTTCTGTTCAGAATGGCCTACACTCTCAGATCGTAGACCAGCCAAGATGATTTGAATAGTCACATTTATTAATTTCAAATACCATTACATCACCAATTCTCCCTTTCAACATTTCAACTTACTGCCTTGTTTTTGGTTAAATGCTTCAGACTTTTTGTAATTTAAATAACTGACCTGCAAAGTAAATATAAACATCCTGTATACCAATAAATGTCACGCCTGGGAAAGCACCTACTGGCAGAGATGTAAGCTGCACAACAATAAATTGTCGCATAACTGCATCCAGTTGGAATACAGTACTTAAGACTGCTTGGTAGCACACCCAGAATAAAGCTACTGAAAATTTCTCCTCTATAACTTGTAGGTAACCAATGTATTTCTCTCAATCACAGATGTTTCCCTCTTGCGAATGACTGCACCACTGTGCAGTTAACTTCTAAAAAAGCAACGTACATATATCTAACTATGCCCTGTGCTGATGGAAACAGGTCAGCTAGTGTCACATATGAAATCACAGTGCACACCATGTATCGAACATTTAAAAGCTATACAGGTTGAGGGAAGAAATATTGTCACTGTTACGAAGATCCTGGAAAATGTATGTGAATCTGTAGAAGCAGCACCTCTGATTTTGTGCTAGTGTATATCTCTGTCTCAAAACACAAGTTAAGGACAGGGCTCCTTTTTCCACTTAACACGCAGTGTAGTACGATCATGTGAATCTCACTACCTAATATTAAAAATAAACTCAATGGAAAAAAATGCACCATTACCTTCAAAGTGCAAATCTCTTCCCCACCACACCCAGCTTGTTCTCAATACTAAATGCACACATTCCTGTGACTGTTCTGTAAAAACACTGTTGACTTTATTCTCATTTGGAACCATCTTCCCACTATTCTATTAAATTGTATTACTGTAATTCATTTATACAGGAAGGACATTTCATGTCAGGAAGCAGCTGTCAATAAAAACCCTCCTCTCTACAGAAGGATCTACATTTATCCAAATAATACTCGACCTGATGATTACTTTACTGACCCTAATATTGTGCTAACCTTAATACCACCTGCTCACCACAACATAGTATGAGATTAAAATAAAAGTTGTGCGTATGTTTTAAATTTCAAAAGACTGCTTAATTCTCAGAGGATAAGGAAATTCAATGTTCAGGAAACAGGGTTTGATTTGAACAGAATATGCTGTTAACAAAATGGATTTGTATTAAGCTGGTCCCATAATGAATCATTTGGAAATCTGGACTAACATCAAGCTGAACAGATTTGGTAAGATAGTGGCATGAATGCTTGTAACTTGACATCAGCTAGACAATTTCGGGCTATGGAGGTGACGAGAGCAGGAACAAGAAATCAGCCCAGTACAAAGACCTATCAATGAAGAACAAATTAAAACCTGTAAACACATTTCCACATTGTAAATTCACACCCATCTAAAATTAACAGTAATCACCTTGCTCTATTAGTTGTACTCCTTCTGCATTTGTTGTCTATTTTAGGACGCCAAATTGGATTATTTAGGCAAGAGTGGTTTGTTTTATTGAGATACTGTATCTCAATAAAACCACTTTTTTCTGTGTTCCTAAAAGGCCCTACTGGCCCTTTGAGTTGCACCACCGAGCAATCCTGGCCTAATCACGGGACAACTTACAGTGACCAACTAACCTACCAACTGGCAAATCTTTGGACTGTGGCAGGAAACCGGAACACCGGATGAAACCCACATGCTTACAGGAAGAATGTACAAAATCCTTACAGACAGTGGCAGGGATTGATTCTTTTCATCAACTGTCTTCGATGGCCAAGATTGGAAGCAGATACTTGAAAGCCTGGTATTACAGCCAATTTAAGAACAAATGGTTGCATGTCCCCTGTTCTCTAAGTGATAAATATGAAACTTTTGCTATTCAAAGTTCCCAAAGCAACCTTATACCAACAAATTTGCTCCTACCTAGCTGGATAGGAAATAACATTGCAACAGTACTCTTTCAGTCAGTGTGTTTTATATCAAGATAAAGATATTAATGCTGGAGGATGAAATATGCTCACAGATGTGAAACATTCCTGAATCAAATGTACCATTTGTTAGACATCTGCCTTGGCAACATGTCTCACTATGAGTATTAGTTAATAAATTCAGTATTTCCAGCTCCAATACTACGGTAGTCAATTCTCATTTCTTTTGCTGTAATTGCCGGTTTCATAATACTAAATTGTGAATGACACTACTTAAAGCTGCTCCCTCAATATAACATAACAGTAATGATTGCAATGTTAGTTTGCTCACAATATAAATTAGTTATAAAGTCTCTGACATGCTATACCCTTCCATTATAAACAATTCCAACAGAATTGCAATTTGTCCATAAAACATTCATTTAGATTTCTTTTAAAACATCAAAAAGGTAGAACAATTATTTAATATGAAAATGCATATGACATTTTGAGTATGTGTGTTTCTCTTTAGATAATTGAAATGGGGTTTAAATGTCAAGCAGCAGCACACGAGGGTCTTCAACAGCAGATTTAATTTTTCGGAGGAAAAATACTGCTTCTCTTCCATCAATCAAGCGGTGGTCATAGGTTAGGGCCACATACATCATGGGGCGGATCACCACCTGTAATAAGAGGGAAACAAGCATGAGATGTTGTATCTAAATCAATTAACAGTGTACTCAGCCAACAGTCAATCTCCAGTGCAGGCCAGTACTCCTACACACATCAGAACCAATGTAGAATAACACCACTTTCCACAAGAGTGCACTAGGACAAGGCATTTAGTTAAAAACCCACTGAAGCCTCTCAAGTCTAATGGGAAATGAGATCAAAATAAAAGCAGGGAGGAGCAGTAGCGCATCACTTTACAGTATCAGCAATCACAGATGAGGATTCAATTCCTGCCACTGTAAGGAGTTTGCATGTTCTCCTCGTGACTTTGTGGGTTTCCTCTGGGTGCTGTGGTTTCATCCCACATTACAATGATGTGCAGTTAATGTTAGGGTTAGTGACTTGTGGGCATGCCGTGTTGCCACTGAAAGTGTGTCGATACTTGTGAGCTACTCCCAGCACAATCTTTGGACTGTGTTGAAAACAATGCAAAAAACAATGCATTCCACTGTATACAACACGAGTGAATCTGCAGATGCTGGAAATAAATAAAAACACAAAATTCTGGCAGAACTCAGCAGGCCAGACAGCATCTATGGCAGGAGGTAGTGACGACTGTATGTTTCAATGTATGTGTGCCAAATGAAACTAATCTTTACCTTTCTTACAAAAATCCAAAAAATGCATTATATCTGTGACATCAAGTTGTAACTCATTTTGTAACACAAGAAGCAATACTTGAAATCCATCTGAAACCATACAACTGATCAACTTTAATGATGTTATTACCTACCTGACCCTTGATTGCAATTGGCCTCTCAAAGATACCATGCATACCCAGGATGGCAGACTGGGGTGGATTGATAATTGGTGTGCCAAACATCGAGCCGAACACTCCACCATTACTGATTGTGAAAGTACCTCCATCCATGTCTTCTATAGCCAACTCATTCTTACGTGCCTAGATCAGTGCAAAATGTGCCTGTTAGGTAGTTCAAATGTGCCAAATTCTTTTCTCATCTTATCCAACCTCACTCTGAATCACTCAAGTTTCCAACAGTGTAATAGAATTCATCTATGATTTTCTCCCCCTCCATACAAAAACTTAGTCCAACCATAAACTATTTCAGCTGCTTCCGTCTGGCAAACGGTACCACAGCATTGTTATGGGATGAATGCAAGATTTAAAGAAATTCAAATTCCTATCTGATGTTTTAAAACTTACTTCAATTCTGTAAAAGGTATGTTACTCCTCAGAAAGATGATTACTTCTAGATGAAACATTTCACTGTCCTTCTAAAAGGGCTTTGGTTTGTTATTTCCAATTCCCACTTATTCAAAAGATCAAAGTATCATGGCTTACACGGAAACAATTCAGACACAAAACCAAACTGTTAAGGCATCTAAAATTTTCTGGAAACTTAAGTCAGGAAACAAGAGTTAATTTTCATACCTGGGAAGCAGAAATTAAATAACAAAATCAAAATATTGTGAATTTTACATGTCTCAGATATAAAGGAAAAAAAGCAAAATGAAGAGTTGATTGGTAATATTGATGGGAACTTGGGGAGACTCGGCTTCAGGGAAATTAGTGGGGGGAAAGGGCTTGTTCTGTGTGTCAGAATAGACTCAGTTGGTTAAATGGCCTACTGTGCTGTAAGGAAATATGCAATTTGGAAATATGTTCTCTGGGCCCTGATACTTCCAGTGAGAACTCTGTCGGGACAGCTCTGAATCCTCTCCAGACAAAGAACAACCGCCTTAGCATCTTCAGTCTTATGCAAGTCCTTATTCACTATTTTTTGTCTGCACCCTTGCCAAGGTTTTGATGTGTATGCATGGTTCCCAGAAACGAGCTCAGTGGTTGAATTTGTGTTTCATGAAAGTGTTGTATGATGATTTGAAGGTGGTGTAAATGGGGTCAGTGCCTGATAGCACTTCAACACAAACAAGCAATAATAATGTTTTGACAATCACCTTGTCTCCTAGCTCATTGATTGCTTTCTCAATATCAGCATAGTTCATTGTTTCAACATTTCGAATTACAGGAACCACCAGACCCTATGGAATGGAAGAAAAAATAAGATTACACACTGTTCTTACATAATGCCTATAATTAAAGTAAATTTATCAAGCCCTTTCTTTACAGGAAATTTAAGAAAATGAACTGATCACATATATCAGGGAAAATGTATTTTGGCCTGAGCAAACCAAAGCCCATTTCTATTAATACAGTAATGATTAAATTGAAACTCAAATCTACCAATAGATTTAAGATATTTTAATAAAAGCAGGGCTAGGTTTAATGGATTTCAAGAGGAACATGGGGACATTGAAATCAGAAACAGTAGAAGCAGTAACACAAAATGCTGGAGGAACTCAGCAGGTCAGGCAGCATCTGAAATGAATAAACAGTCAATGTTTCGGGCTAAGACCGTTCATCAGGATAAACAGGTAGAATCAGTAAGATCAGGACTGATCTGAATCTGCTTCAACATTTTACTGCCTTGTAAAAGAGGGGACGTGCTTCAAACAGGATCACCCCAACTCCAATGAGAAAAGCTGAACCTGCTAATCTTTCCTCATGAGACAACTCATTTATTCTAGAAAGCAATCTTCTCTATACAGCCTCTAATGCAAGCATACCTTCCTTAAATAAGGAGACCAAAACTTCAAAAGTGGTGTGATGCCTTGTCAATGCCATGAACAGTTGAGGCAAAACATCCTGACATTTATTGCAAGGAATATGAAGTTGAAAGTTGACCTTCCTAGCTTCAATGTGCAAGGTCTGTGTTTCAGGTAGTGGTCGAGTCAGAGACTACAGTACATAGGCACAACTGTCAGCTCACCACATCCAAGCCTATCATCAAGTACTAACTCTATTAACCTCATTTCCTTGTTCTGTGGCCTGCTCTGCATCATGATTGAAGTACACATCTCAAAGCTTCTTGTAAATATCTGCCATCACCTAAACCCTTAGGCAATGTTCAAGATTCCAACCACCATCTATATATTTAAAATTCTATTAAGAATATATTTAGTTATTATATATGTTTAAGCAATCTTCCACTTTTCTATACTATGCATCTCCCAATATTTTATTCTATGTACCAAAATTTTCTCTAGGCACTTAACCTATCATAACCTCCTGACAATTTGCTTTCCCACCCCTACTTGCAGTAGCCAAATATATTAGCAATTAAATCAGTTCCCTTAGTCAGGGCCAAGTACTGATCCCTACAACATCACATAATACCAACGTGAAAATTACATGTTTATCCCACTTCTGCTTTCCATTAATCAATTCTCCACGTATGCTATCACTTCAAATCCAGCAAGTTCTTACCTTGTGTAATCACCTTTAAAAAGGCTCCTTCCTGAATTTGTTCCCGCTATCAAAATAGTACATATCCAAATATGTACTATTATCCACCCTACTTGTTGCATCCTCAAAAAATAACTATTAAAAGTGTTAATGCAATCTCATGTTCATAAAGCTCAGCTTGATTTTATCATAATTTTGAAATATCCTGCCTCAACATCCTTAATAATGCATTCCAGCATTTTCACAGTGGGAGAATGCAAAGTAATTAATCTATAGGTTCCTGCTTTTTGTATCCCCTCCTTTCTTCAATAGCAACATAATACTTCTGGCTTTCTTCAGGAACCCACCAGAACAGTGAATCTTTAACAATTACAAACATAGCATTTTCTATTTCTGGAGCCACTTTGAAGACCAAAGAAAGCAGCTCATAAGATCTAGAGCATCAGCAAGCATTTAGAGCTGCAGTTTATTTAAGAGACCTTGGCTCATCATGTCCATGATGACATTTTACTCACATTTGGTCCATATCTTTCTATTCCTTGCCAATGTGGATACTAGTCTAAATGCTTCTTAAAACATAGCAATTATGTCTGACTCCACCACCACCTCCTCCTAGAGCTCCTTAAATCCCCTTTTAAAACTCCTTCCTTTCACCTTAAACATGAGCTTTCTTCTTTTGTGATACCTCCAGGATGGGAAAAAGATATAGATTTATCAACCCTATCCATGCTAATATTACTCTTATCAAGTTACTACTCAGCCTTGTTAGCTTCAGGGAAAACAAAATCAGCCTATCCATTCTCTTCCCAAATATCCTGAAGTTATTTGCATTATTTTGCCAAATATATTGTTCCACTTGCCCTTGGTTTTTCAGCACTTTTGGGATGTACTTAATGTATTCTACTATGAAGACACTTGTAAGATTTTGACAATTTCCTATTCTTACCATCTAAGGGACCAAAATTTTTCATCTATGTTTTATATGTCAAAGCTCTGACTATCAGCTTCAATATTAATGGTCTGTTTACTTGCAGTCTATTTTCCCCGTAACCTTATGCTGGTTTCCAAAACTTTTTCAAATGTTATCTTATCATTAATTTTCATAATATTTTGTTGAAATCTGAAATCCTCCTCAACTTCTTTAAATAGCAAAGATAGTTTGTCCTTCTCACCAAGTTTATTCCACAATCAAATGCATTTTGGTTGAGAATTGTGATCCTCAAATCTTGTAGCTTATCCACCATTTCACTTTTTAAATAATTTTTCCAGTCCTGTTCTACCTTCATAACTTTGTAACTACTTTTATTCACATTCAAGACATGTGCTTCAAAGCCAGGTTTCTCATTCTCAAACTAAGTCATACAAAATAGAAACAGTCTATTTGGGCACTGATCCACAATCTTCCAGCACTTATCCCCACAGTCGTCTATACCTAGGCAATTTAAAGTGCCTTGTCTACACACATCAGTGTTGTTAGTGACTGCTTCCAGCACTCTCACAGGCAATGTATTTCAGCTATGCATGCCTCAGATCATCTCTAAATCTCTCACCCCTTAACCAAAATCTGATATGGGGAGATGTTTCCTACAATCTACCCCAAGTATGGCCCCCATAACTTTGTATATGTCAATCACATCCCCTTTTAACTTCATCCACTCCATGGATTACAGACAAAACCTCCCCGGTCTCTCCTCATTCCAGGCAGCGTCCTGGTAAATCTCCTTTGGAACCTCTCCAGCACCATCATATGAGAGAACTGAACTGCAGAAGAAATGGCCCTTACCATGATAACCATCATGCCTAATCTATGCTCTTTGCACTTACCGGTAATGAGACTATAAATCTCTAATCCTTTCCTATCTAAACACCTGCCCAAATTCCTTTCAAACATTGTATTTGTCTCCACTGCTCTACTAGCAGCTCATTCCAGAAAACCAACACCCTTTGTGTGAATCTCCTATAACCTTTCTCCCCATTCACCATTAACATGTGTCTCTTGTTCTACATTCCCCTGCCCTGGGGAAAAAACACCATTAAACCTATCAATCTCCTTCAAATTTACAAAAATAAGGTCACCACTTAAACAGCTATGTTCCCTTGACAATAAACCAAACCAAGTTTATAGCCCCTCTTTCTAGTAACGTTGTGGTGAAATGCTGTTGTACTCTCTCTATCACTATTTCATCCAATACTCCAAATGCAGTCTAAATCTTTTCTGTCGCCCTCCCTTTATGCTCAGAGCCTCAACCTATGAAGGCAAGCATGCCAAATGCCTTCTTCACTACTCCAGCCACCTGTCTCCACTTCCAGTGAGACATCCCTCTGTACATCAAAGCTCCTAAGGTCCCTGTCACTTATCTCTACATGTTTCATTAGAATTTGACTTCCCAAAATATGGTTAGTAGCACTGCATGCAGTACTCCAGCTTACATCTGATCTAAGTTTTCTAAAGCCAGAGCAATCTCTTTATTCAATATCCAAGCTAACAAAGTTTAAGAATACCACATGCTTTCTTTTCCCTAACCAAACTGCAGTAGGCTGTAGACTCAGCCAGCTCCATCACTGGCACAACCCTCCCCCACCATCCGAGACATCTTCAGGTGGTGGTGCTTTAAGACTGCATCCATTAAGGACCCTTACCATCCAGGACATACTTCATTAGTTTTAGTTTGCACTATTCGTTTATGTTGTCATTTACAGTTTTTTCTCTGTACTGTACACAAACCAACAAACTTCATGTCGTACAAGTGATAATACACTGATTCCAGAATCTGCAAATTTACTGATCATGCAAACCACTGACATACACAATTAACAGCAAGGGTTCAAGCATTAAATCTTGTGGAATCACTAATGAATAGGAAAACCATCAAGCATTTATATTTAATCATTGGATAAACTGCAGAAAATATGTTACCCAATGTTTTGGATTCCAAAATACCCAAGGTTAGAATAATTACAAAGTGCAGTGGATTCCAGTTAATTGGTCCATCAGTTAATCTGGGCATTCACTTATTTGAGACAACTCTTAAAGAATCGAAAAGTTAGCAGGGATTTCTTTTATTTATTTAGGACACTATGCTGCTTAGTTAGGACAGGAGATTTGAACAGTTTCTAACTAGTGTCAGTCACGTGACCTTGCGTGGCCATTAGACACACCATGCTTCGAGTCAGCAGTTTTTAAGTAGCCAGGGTTACGTGTGTCTGTGTTCAAAAAGCAGTGATTTTTGTAACTGATACTTGGCGAGCAATAGTAGTAAGGCAATTTAGAATTGTTTTGGTTACTACGGTTTCAAGCATTCAGGCTTGGAGATGCCAAACACAGTCGGGAATGAAAATAAAACGATTTCACTCCTTCAACAAACTATGAAAATGTATGCTGTATTTGCCTTGTGCTGTGTACGACTGTTAATACTGTATTTTGCACCTTGGCCCTGGAAGAATGCAGTTTGGCCTGGCTACATTCATGGGATTCTTGTATGATTGAATAATAATTAACCCTGAACTTGAATTTAAAGGTATCAATAAACATCTTGAATGTTACAATGAAAATGAAGATTTGGAGGATGCAATCATCAAAAGCATTGTATGAAGGCAGTCCATTATCTGCACCAGGTATCTGTGCTAATTTTATTCATTTACAGTCAGACTAGAGAACACCTCAGCGTGTTAGTTGCCCGTCATATCCCATGACTACAGTGAAACCTGTGTGCAAGAGTTTTTAAAGTGGAAAGGCCCTTGCACTGGGATAGTTCCACTCTCTCAACCTCAGAGGTCAGGGTCCAGTAGTAGAAGCAGTCGTCAAAAAATTTGGGGTCTGCCTTGGTAGCAGTGGATAACCATGACTTCTCCTGTGCCTTACCATGCTCTTCACTCTCCACAAGGCGTTGTAGAACCACCTTGTTGGCCGTTGGATCTCACTGTTGATCTCATCTATCCAGTCCGTCGGAGCTGACTTCACACGCTAGGACAAGCACGTTCCTATTTACTGGGGGTACAAGGCCCGCTGGCTACCCACACCTGGTTTAGTCCACCTGTCGAAACAGTGTGCCAGGGTGTGGCTGCTATCACATGCAAACCACTACTTGAAGCCACAGGTGACAGCTGAGCGTCCGGCAGAGAACAAGGGTGAGTGAGCTGCCACAGAATGGACATGACGAGCCCCTTCACCAGAGGTTTTAGAGTACTGTAGTAGCGTTGCTAGTGTTCTAATTTGTTGTGTATTTCATGTAAGTAGGTAATTTATTAAACAGTAGTTAGCTGTTTTTGTATATTTTTAATTATTTCTATTAAACTTCAGCTATCTGGGTCAGCTACTTAATTGAGCCAAAATATACTGGTCCCAATATGTCCCAATTAACCAGAATTCACTGTGCACGAATATTTATTTTGAAATGAAACTCAGTGATGGCATTTAACCATAGAACACTACAGCATAGTACAGGACCTTCAGCTCTCCATGTTGTGCCGACTCATATAATCCTTAAAAAAAAAGTACTAAACCCACACTACCCCATAACCCTCCATTTTTCTTTCATCCTTGTGCCTGTCCAAGAGGCTCTTAAATACCCCTAATGTTTTAGCATCCACCACCATCCCTGGCAAGTCATTTGTGAAAATTCGATCTTGATCTCAGAATCCCTATTGATCATAATGCAGCTGATAACCTGGTTTGTACTGGTACTGTAATAGGTACTGGTTTGTAAAGCTTTCGAGGTTAAAAATAAACTCAAGTCATACAATATATTAAATTGGTTTATTATTGTCAGATATACTGAGGTATAGTGAAAAACTTTGTTTGCATGTCATCCACATTTTATTACAATAGTGCATTAAGATAGTACAAGGGAAAACAACAGAATGCAGAAACTCAATGATGCTCATTCTGCACAAATAAATAAGAACTATCCAAAACATTTCAGCATAAAATCTGTGAATGAGCAGAAGGCAACTGCTATTCTGTCCTTCTCTTGCGAATACCAGCGACCAATTCAGTCAATAAATGCTTACCTTTGGCGTTGCTACAGCTACACTGATGTCGATATAATCCCTGTAGATGATTTCTTTGGTTGTATCATCGATAACTAGAAAGAAAAAAATAGAACCACTGACATGAACTGAAATAATTGTTGTATTTAGAAGTAATAATGAATTTCAGTGGAATAAAATACTGTGGGGACTGCTTTGCCAAATTGATAAAGGAACTTCATACTTACAAAGCAAGCTAAATACTTAAATTTTTAAATGGACAGTTTATTGGTGTTGTTTCCCAAACACATGGTTTCAATAGTTTCCATTTCCCTGACCTTGGGTTATTAAGAATAAGCAAGTTGTGGACATGTTGTATTGACATCAGAAGCATAGCAACACTAGCAGGCTGCCCCCAGCACATACCTAGACAGTTGATCATTGACGCAAAACAACACATGACAAAGCTAGTGTTTAAATTTTCTTTAATTATCCCCTGTGGCTCTATATTTGAAGCCCTACTCATTACCACAGAAAAAACCTTGCCTGTGCTTTGGTCTTTGATTTCTAGTGTAAAGCAGGAAGTCTGGGAAAACATCTCTCCTTTCACCCTGGAACAGGATTTAAAACGGAGTAGCTTACCCAAGTAAATGGGTAGAGAATATATTTTATATTTTTGGGCGGGGGGAAGCTACTGCCATCAAATTCATTTGACACATCGCGCAGCATCCACAAAAACGAGATTTCTTAAGTTTGGCTGGGCCAGGGGTTATCGCTCCCTATATTAAGCCGCTAGCCAAAGCAAGAGTTGCAATTGTGGGGGCTGTGTTCGGGATTGATTACGTCGGGTGTCCTGAGCAATGAACCAGTGGGGCAGATATTTGTATTCTGGATGAGTTGTTAATTCGTCTGTTAAGTACTGTTGAAGTTGCTATTGTAGGCGGAGGTTTGATAAAATGGCTGGCACAGCTCTCGTTCTAATGCAGACCAGTGCTGAGGTAGCTGGGCATGGAGATTTCAAAGACCAGGTTCTCTCGTTTCTGAGGAGTGAGGGAAAAGAGTGATTGGATTTGGAATGTCTAATTAGTCCACGTCCCCTGGTGAAGAGTGAGAATTTTGAGTTAGTATCCGCCCTTACTTCTCTGGTGAATAAATGGAGAAATCAGATTCAATGTCCCAGCTATGGCAGGCTCCACCTATTCTCTGGAATAACACCCACCCCTAAAGGGGAGAAGTATGAGACTTGGGTGGAACGGACCTCTCAGTTGTTAGGTGAGTGGCAGTGCGAAGATTGTAAACGACGAAGATTGGTTGAAAGTTTGAATGGGCGGGCCGCTGACATTGTGAGAACTGTCAGACTGAAGTCTCCCGTAGCGACAGCTGTCAATCATCTGCAAGCACTGGACAATGCTTTCGGTCCGACTGGAAGCAAAATGGAGCTCATGGTGGGGTTTCAGAACATGCATCAGGAGAAGGGGAGAAACTTTCTGCTTTTATTTTTCGGCTAGAGAGGCAGCTAAATTGTTTGAGGCGCCAGGGGGTCATTCAGGCGGCTGAGGTGGATCAGTTAAGAATGGACCAGATAACCAAGGGCGCCCAGTCCCAAGACCTGATTGCTTGGGGTCTCCCACAGTCTCATAAGACGCACATCCCCCTCCATCTTTTGTTGAGCTGATCACAGAGGTACGGGAAGAGGAGAACATAGTGGAGGCATGGGAGGACTGAGTCAACAGGGTAAAGTCCTCGGTAGTTGTCCCCTGTGGTGAAGTGACCACAGATAGCCTTCCCCAGGGAGCGGTACAGGAGACTGTGGTGGAATTGAGAACGGAGATATGTTGGCCGATATCAGCGGGTGTGACCCCCCCCCCCCGTATGATGGAGCTGATGGGGGAGGGGGGGCGGATTCCCCGAGGGGACGAACAATGCGGAGGGCTGCTGGCAGCAGGTGTCACACCAGAAGGAGAGTGAGTGAGCCCCCGGGTACCTCAGCAGGAAGAGTCGTTGGGAAAACCTAGAGGAGACCCAGTGAGGGAACGGCCTGGTGTCTCGGGGGGGGGGGAACACATTCCCAGCAATGTACCAAGGAACCCCTGAAAGCGAAAGGCCCAATTCCTGAAGGCTTAGTTGGTCCATGCTCCAGTGTGTCACTACGAATAGAGGGTATTTATGCTAAAGCCATATTCGACACCGGGCCACAGGTCACATTGTTGTACCATTCGCTTTACAACTGGTATCTGAAACATTTACCACTGATTATCCACTAATTGCGCTAGTGATTATCCATACCATGGTTATTTGTCAGTGAAGTTGGAGTTCTCGGAGGCCAATGTGGGAGTGTCTGAGGTCCCTGATACATTGGTGCTGGTTTGTCCGAACTCTGCTGAGAAGGGCGGTGTTTCAATTCTGGTGGGGACCAACACCCCTCTTGTGAAAAGGCTCATGGGGGCCTGCAAGGAGAAAGCTGGCGAGAGCTTTCTGGGGACATTGTCTGTGCACCCAGAGTTTCGAGTTGCTTTTGAGGAAGTGTGTGGCAGCACTGGGTCGGATACCAAATTTAAACGAGGGACTGTGTGGTTCACCCAGCTGAAGCCTATGCTGGTACAGCCTGGTGAAGTGGCGAGAGATATGGGGACCCCCAAATTTCCCAGAGTGCCTGAGGGAGAAGCCCTCTTAGTCGACGCTCCAGAAGACCACAAGGGGGAGTTGGGATTTCCTGCTCCGGGTACTGGTGAGGCCCGAATTGCAGAAGCCCTCGGTTGTACAGGAACGCAGGATGGCAGTGATCGTCAGGAACACTACGAAGAGAGAGGTTACCTTCAAGTGGGGGATGCCCCGGCGCATTTGTTCCTGGTGACGGTAATGTCTAGTGCCCCTGTAAGACAAGCTGGGAGAAACTATTGGAAAAAGGAGGAAAGTTGACTGCTGAGTCATTCAACTTCGGGGACTTCCCGGTTTCTGCAGGTTGGAAGAGGAAGCTGGTAGAGAAAATGTTGAAGCTGGAAGATGTCATTTCCACTGACGTGTTTGATGTGGGTTGTTCCAAGAGCACACGTCACACTATCCAGGTGACTGAGGATACCCCGTTCAGAGAAAGGTCACGGCGACTGGCTCCTGCAGAGGTGGAGGACGTTCGGCAGCATTTGTGTAAGTTGAAGGAAGTTGGTATCACCATCGTGTCCCAAGCCCTGATGTGTCCCCAATAGCAGTGGCCCGAAAGAAGAATGGGAAGGTACGGATGTGTGTGGACTATAGGTATCTGAATAGGTGCACCATCCCTGACCAGTATACTGATCCGAGGACTGAAGACGTGCTGGCCTGCCTGACTGGTGCGAAGTGGTTCAGTGTGCTGGACTTGAGGAGTGATATTACCAGGTGCCCATGAGTGAGGCCGACAAAGAGAAAATGGCATTTATATGTCCCCTGGGATTTTTCCAGTTGAAAGGATGCCCCAGGGCATCTCGGGAACTCCTGCAGCCTTCCAGTGGGTCATGGAGAAGACGGTGGGGGATATGAGCTTGCTTGAAGTATTGGTATATCTGGATGGCCTCACAGCATTTGGATCCACCTTGGAAGAACATGAAGCGAGACTGCTGAAGGTGCTGGTCCAACTGAAAGCTGAAGGGTTAAAACTTTCCCTAGGCAAGTGCCAGTTCTGCCAAATGTCTGTCAGCTATGTTGGGAACATAGTCTCACAGATCGGGTAGCTACAGACCCAGCTAAGATTGAGGTGGTTACCACTTGGCCAAGACCCCAGACTGTGAGTGCTCTGAGCTCGTTCCTTGGGTTCTGTGGGTATTATCGGAGGTTTGTGAAAGGCTGCGCGAAAGTTAATCACCTTTGAATCAGCTTCAGTGCAGTTTCCCTCCTTTGGGGAAGAAAGGGAGGCGGAGAAAAGGCCAGGAGGGTGGGAAGTATCTTATCACGTTGGAGCCCTTTACACCGAGGTGGGATGCAAAATGTGAGGAGGCCTTTCAGTCGCTGAAGTTGCTGCTGACTCAGGCGTCAGTGCTGGCTTTTGCAGACCCCTGATTACCATATGTACTGCACACAGATGCCAGCCAAGAGGGTTTGGGGGCGCCCTGTATCAGAATCAAGGTTCCGGGTTGAGGCTCGTTGCGTTTGATAGCCAGAGTCTGTCGCTCTCTGAGAAAAGCTATCCCACGCACAAGTTGGAATTTCTGGCGTTGAAATGGGCAGTGGTGGATAATCTGAGTGACCACCTCTTGGCGCCAAGTTTGAGATGAGGACAAGCAACAACCCCCTAACTTATATCCTGACCACGGCGAAACTGGATGCCACAGGCCATCGGTGGTTGGCGGCGTTGTCTGCCTATGATTTCAGCCTGAAGTACCGGACAGGAAGCAGGAACATTGATACTGATGTTTTGTCCCAATGGTCAGGGATGAGGAGTGGGACAGTGTTCTTGCCCCGGGGGTGAAGGCCCTGTGTAGTTTGCCATCACCATGAAGGCAGAGGAAAACGAGGGGCAGGAGCGAGCGGTGGATCAATCGGGGACTTCTGATGACGCCATCCCCCAAGTTTATTGTAACCTGACTGCTGCTGCCGGAAATGACTTCTGGGGAAGTGGCTGCTGCTCAGTGAGATGATCTGGGCATTGGTATCATTTGGCCGGCAGTCGAAAATGGAGACATGGCTCGGGCAGAGAGGACGAAACACACGTCAGTGCCTCCATTACTACGAGAATGGCCTTGGTTGGAGTTGAAGAACCAGATCTTATACCGGGTCACGTCGCCCCCAGACGACCCCGGCGTTGCCAGCTGGTTCTGCCTGAGAAGTATCGGAGGATGGCGTTGAAATCACTTCATGATGATTCTGGATATTTGGGGGTGGAAGAGACCTATGGATTGCTCAGAGACCGGTTTTACTGGCCCTGAATGAAGTCTGAGGTCGAAGAAAACTGCAAGTCATGCATTCGATGCATACGGCGGAAGCGGGCAACTCCCTTGTCAAACCTTCAGAGTGCGGGGCCTCTGGACCTGGTGTGTATGGATTTCCTGTCAATAGAACCCGATGCCAGCAGCACGGCAAATGTCTTAGTCATCACGGACCACTACACCAGATATGCTCAGGCTTTTCCTACCAAGAACCAGAGGGTGTCTACGGTGGCAAAGGTGTTATGGGAGAAGTATTTCACTTATTACGGCTTTCCCATGTGAAAACATAGCGATCAGGGATGGGATTTTGAGAGCAGACTCATCCACGAGTTACTGGGCATGCTTGGAGTCGAGAAGTTGAGGACCACGCCCTATCACCCACAGGGTGATCCCCAGCCAGAGAGGTTTAACTGGACCTTGCTAGACATGTCGGGACCCTGGAGATCAGCAAGAATAGCAGGTGGAGTCAACATACTGGGCATCTGGTTCACAGTTATAATTGTACGAGAAATGAAGCTACTGGGTAAAACAAAGGTCAATGGGCAACCTTGCCTCACCATACTATCTGATGTTTGGGCGCGAGGCAAGGTTGCCCATTGACTGTTGTTTTGGGACTGATGAGGGCGACTTATCACCGAAGACTTAGCTGAAGTATGTGTCTGACATGAGGAGAGAGTTGAAAAGGGCTTATGAATTAGCTGGGGTTGCGGCTGCCCAGCAGAATCAAGGGAATAAGAGGAGGTATAATCAAAAGGTGAGCTTCTCCCAACTCCTGCCGGGAGACCCGAGTCCTCATAAGGAATTTGGGGCTACCTGGGTAGCATAAATTGGCTGACCGCTGGGCGGCTACGCCCTATGTAGTGGAGAGTCAGATGCCAAACCTACCAGTTTTCCGGGTGAAACCCGAGGATGGGAATGGGCCTGTCAAGATTCTCCATTGGAACCACTTTGGGTCAAGAGGTGCAGGTAGACCTAGAGCCCAACTTGGAGACTACACCTAGTAAGAGGACTCTTCAGAAATGCGGGGGGGGGGGAGAACTACAGAGCCCCCAACAGGCGAGGTTAGGCTGGCCCCCACCCAAGAGGGATACTGATTCGGAGGATGAGGACCCGGATGTGTGGTATATGCTGCCTTTCACTAACTCCCCAGTGATTGACTCCTGGCCCTTCTCCCGCTGAGTAAGGTGAAGTGGGGGGCTATCTGTAAGCAGCCTGGGTTACAGTAGAACCCTGAAGGAGACGAAGCAGGGCCTGGACACGGGACCGAGGGCTCCGAGTTGCAGGGGGGCATGAGTGATGTGTCGGGGGAGGACTCGCCAGGTAGACCAGAAGTATCCCCAGTAGCATTTGAGCCTGAAGAGTTAGGTGAGGAGGTATGGAGGTCTCAGAGAATTAGGAGACCACCCGATAGACTGGCCTATGTAGCACCAGGGGAATGGGGCGTAATCTCTACCATTTTGGGGAGCTATGTCACTGCCTTTTGCACCTGGATTGGGCTTTGTGTTTTGCAGGAAGGGTTGGCGAATTATCTCAATGTCATGAGGACATGACTAAATTTGGTGGGGGGGGGGAGAGTATAACATGCTGTAAGGATTCGCTGGTAATGTAATGGCTTCTCTGTAATGTTCCACTGCTGAGGTAATGGTTTCTCTGTCACAGCAATGTTTGGGTTATGGCTGGAGATAACAGGACTGTGGTATGCATGTTAGCCAATCAGGAGATTGTTGCTCTGTCTTATGAAACTGGAAGAGAGATTTTCGTGGTCTTTTTGCCGGGGAGAGATGAGAAAAAAAGAATGGAGAGATTTGGTAGACCGCCAGATGGGGTGGACTTGGAGCGAGGGTCCAAAGGGCAGTGACAATTGGAAGAGGTTGATGGTGGAAGATCGATTTATCAGTGAGCTCCAACTTTGCACAACAGATTGTTTAATAAGATTGGCCTGTTTTTTTCCCTTTTTTTTCATTTCTTTACTACCACGGTCAAAGTAAGAATTATCAAGCTTAATCGTTTAATTGCATATTGTATACTGTTTGTTATTTCGGGGTACTGAGTTGTAACGAGGGACACGTCATGCAGCATCCACCTAAACGAGATTTCTTAAGTTTGGCCGGCAGAGGGTTATCACCCCTTATCTTAAGACGCTAGCCAAAGCAAGAGTTGCACATTTTTTTCCAAAATAAAATACAAAAATGTTAAAGATTGACGTTTCCTTTTATAGCAATGAACAGGAAAAATAATGAAAATAATCTGGTGCATGGTGCAGGTTGCACATCAAGTGTCAGCAATAAACTGAACATTATAGCTGTCTGAAATAAAAACAAAATATGTTGCAAAAACTCAGGTGTGGCAACATGAGTGGAAAGAGAAATAGTTACATGCTTCAAGTCAAACACCATTCACCATTTGCTGCTTTTACCATAGATTTCCAGATTCTACACTTTATTTGATTTTCACTATAAATATCCTGTTGAGAGTTAATCAGGAATCAGTACATTACCACTGTTCACTTTCACTCAAGGTTTCTCATTGTCAAATACTGGCAGCTTTTTGTTTACTAACAGAATGGGGAGTTTTTTTTAGTTTACATTTATCGCTATGTAAATAGCTGGAAAGATTTCAGATGACTATTAATGTCAATTGTTCTTCATTTAAAATTACTGAATCAAATATGTGCACTGATATTTGGTCCCATCAATTGCTTTCACTCACCAGCGTTTACCACTGGCTGGTTCTGCAGTGCAAAACTGGCCGCCTTAACAAATGCAGACATGAAGCCCAGCTTCAAGTTGTACTTCTTGAGGAAGGTTTCTTTATGCAAAGTTCTCATTTCTTGGATATTGCTGCAAAGAAAAGAAAAACAATTTTCTTTCAATAATGACATAAACTACAAATAGTGCTGACCAGAGTAAGCTGCTACAAAATCACAGGAGGCAAATCCCTACTAACACAAGATATGCATGAAGACATATAGATACAAGTATAAGATATACTTGATGGTCAAACCAGTTTAAACATTCTCCATATTTCCACGTTTCTTATACAAAAATCCCAAGCAGAGAGTGCTGTTAAATATTTATAGACAGTCAGTAAATGTGGATATTTTCCTAAAAAAACTGCTAAGAGGTTAGTATGCAGTAGAGAAAAGGGAACAGACCCAATTCAACAGATGCGCAAGAAACCAACCTAGAACGGAACAAATTTGAGAGAAAAATGCCATTGTTACAAACAACCTAGATGGAAACAACAATGAAACTATGCAGTAAGCATTTCTGGAAAGAATAGCCAATATTTTAGGTACAACTACATTGTCAGAATTCACTTCAAATCAAAAGTGAAGGGAGCATGTTAAAAGAAAACATTACAAATACAGATCTATTAACGATTCCACTAGGTTAGAGTACCTAGTTTTTTAAGAATTCAATTAGATTTCCAAGACATCTCAAGTTAATCGTGTGCGATCATCCTTACTTATATCTGAAATGTTGATTACATGTTGAGCAATTATGGCATTTTCTCTGTGAATCGTATGAGCTTTTTGAAAAAAGGAATCAAGGATAACATTACTACAAAAGAAAGGTTAGACAAGAGTTTACAAGCATATGTGCAGCAGAAAGATTGAAATTAGACAGAGTTTCCTTTCTTCCCTCAAACCTCATAAAAGTAACAAATACTCAGAAATGGCTTCTCAATAAACTTTTAGGTTTATCAAACTAAGATAGAACAGAATATATATTGTAGAAATAGGTCTGTCACTCCTAAAGCCTACATAGATATTAGCAATTTCTCCCACCTTGAGAGGTGCTAAATTTTTATTTTGTTTTGTCCTTTGTTATATGAAGACAATAATAGATAGAATTGAAATATTTTGTGGTCTCAAGCTACACGGAGCTGCACAAGATCTTCTGCCTTCATTCTCTACATTTTAATAAACTTATTATCAGCTTTTATTTTTCACTAATAACTTTTCACAGTGCCAATTCACAAGATCACAAGACAAAGAAACAGAAGTAGGCCATTCGACCCATCGAGTCTTCTCTGCCACACCACCATGAGCTAAACTATTCTCCCATCTAGTTCCAATTTCCAGCTTTTTCCCCATATCCCTTGATATACTGACTAATTAGATACCTATCAATCTCCTCCTTAAACACCCTCAATGATTGGGCCTCCACAGCTGTATGTGGCAACGAATTCCATAAATCCACGACCCTCTGGCTAAAAAAAATCTCTCCTCATCTCTGCTTTAAATGTATACCCTCTAATTCTAAAACTGTGGCCTCTTGTCTTGGACTCACCCACCAAGGGAAATAGCCTTTCCACATCTACTCTGTCCAACCCTTTCAACATTCGAAATGTTTCTATGAGATGCCCTCTCATTCTTTTATACTCTAATGAATACACTCCAAGAGCCGACAAATGCTTGTGATCTTGTGAATGCCTTTTATAATTGTTCAGGACACTTTATGTGGCTGCACGGAAATCAGCTTAAGGCTTTCAATGAACATACAGTGACTCCAGCACTGCAATTTCATTCCATCTCACCCAAGCCAAATCATTGCTTTTTTGTGTTCTCTGCCCCACAGCAAACTGCACTGCCCTTCACATTTTCAAACTCAAAGAGAAACTTGTGTCATTACTCTGACATCGGATATGATACACCCTTACAACGACTTATGATTTTGTTTCTCCTCTCTCACCATCTGCAGGGAACAGTGTTAGCGATCATTAAACCATTCAGTCAACTTAATACTATATATTTGCAAAATAGACACATTGCAAGGCAAGAAAAATGTCATGGTGGTGGGGGGAGGGACAACTGATGATGGCAATTTGTAATATCACATTACATTTAAGATTATGGAAAAAAACTAATCCTCTATATCCATTACAAGAGACTTAGTTGGTGTACCTGATTCTATTGATCTGTCATGATTAAAATCTAGATTTGTCTATATAACTCAACTACCTAAAAGACTCTTTATATGACACAGTCCCAAGTGGAAGGGAGGCACGTATGAATGAACCCTGAAATTTCTGACATACACAAATGATATTGAGAACCTATTCATTTTAACTGTCAAACACAATTTTGATAAGATTTTTTATGCCACTTGTACACAGCACAAATTCTAATGGATGTACAAATGTCAGATCAAACTGTAGGGAGTGAGGACAGGATAGAGGCAGCGCGGAAATCCCAGACAACATTCATGGAGGTTTTTATCCTCTCTTGGCTCACTCGGACATAGAAATAGAATTCTGGGAAACAAAGTCCTCTCATTTTGACAGTTTTCATCTGTCCAAAAAGATACACAGCTTGGCCATGGCATAAATCATGAATTTCTAACCACACCCATAAGCAACAATGAAGAACCAGCATGCTACAAATGCAGAAAAATATGGACCTGCTGGCCTCACGATGTAGTATTGGAAAATTTGATGCTGCTGTTTCACATAAAAGGTGCAAAGGTGTTCCAAACAAAGTGAAGTCTATAGAAGGCAGAGTTCCCTGCAGAAAGTACGTGTTTTCTCACTGTTTAGATATTTCAAATAAAACTAGCAATGTAAGAGTTAAAAGCCAGTGAAAGTGGATAGTGTGCTCACTGACCAAATAATAGGCATCTATATCTGTGTTTTCCCCTTAACCCTGTTTGTTTTCCTGCACTTAAGCTCATTATATCTAGGATTACTTAACTAACACTATTATGCATCCCCAAGATGCAAGAACACAAGAAAAGGAGCCAGAAATGATAAAATCTTTTAGTCTAACAATATCAAAATTCCATTGCCTCATCATTAAACTGCTTTTATTTGAAGACTGAGCTTCTCCCTTGGGGGTTTATCTCTCTCCTTCATCTCTTCCCTCCTTCTCTTCAGTCTCCATGCAGATGTTAGTCTTACAAAATGCATTCTTCACTAATCCGTTTAAATAGGTTGTTACACAACACGATCCTGAAGAGCTGTAACCAAAACTGGCTTATTAGACCCTTAAAAGAAATGCTAAAAGCATTATTTCTAACACAAGAGACAAATATTTTCTCAAATTAACATAGGGCAGTCTGTGCAACTGACAACAAAAAGCACTTTAGGAACAAATATTTACACATGTTTGTCATTAAGTGGAGATTATTTTTCAGTTTGGCATTGGGTTTTACAGGCATTGGAAGAAAATTCCCTAATTACATTTCAAGATGTAGCAGAGTTACTTTCAATTTAAAGCCAACATATTGCCCTGTAACCTTCTGTATACAACCTTTCCACAAGACTCATAGGAAGACTAAGGTCAAGAAAGAGGAGAAGAGG
This sequence comes from Hemitrygon akajei, assembly GCF_048418815.1. NCBI lineage: Eukaryota > Metazoa > Chordata > Chondrichthyes > Myliobatiformes > Dasyatidae > Hemitrygon > Hemitrygon akajei. The sequence continues at coordinate 15,661,152 of NC_133126.1, forward strand.
ACACAGCAGCGAAATCGGGGAAGACAATGCTGTTGCGCCTGAAATGGTAAAGCATGGATTTGATACCATGATGAACAATCCACAACTGTTAACCTCAGCTATTTCACCAGACCACAGAAATAATGGAGTGTCCCAACAGCACCCACCCAGCAGGTCATATCAGCAAAGGCTAAGCTGGCTATGAAGAGTTGAAATATGGGGTATTAATGGGTGTAAAAGTATAGATACATCACTCACTACCACTCTTGCCCTTCAACACAGGATGACAAGTTTTCTACATCTGCTTCCAGAAGCAAAACATAAAAAGGTTTCAGCAGTTCTGGCTAACACTTATTGAAGAGTCACAACGTACTGGTACTGAGTGTCAATGTGAATAGTGCAATGGAATCTCACAACCAATATTTGAGAGGCAGGAAAATGTCCTGTGCTTAACATATTACAGCAGTGAATCATACATTAAACACTAGTTTTTCTTATCAAACAAATAAGCATATCAAATAAATGACAATTACAGCTACATGCTTACACCACTTATGATGATTGTAGGTACAAAATTCATCTTACCTCATATCAATCTCATTAAATGTCGTCAGCATGGCACAAGTATTCTGAGCCTCCTTTAGTCGCTGTGCAATTCGCTGTCGCATTCTATTCATTTTAACCTAATAATTTGAAAGTTAATTACTAAATTACTCCATTTTAACTCATCAACAGCTTGCACGTGCAATATAGCAACGTTCCTGATCTATTACATTCCACGTTGATTCCAGGGAGATGTTACGAACAAAGTTTGACACTGCATCATATAATATCATTAAGGCAGATGATCAAGTGCTTAGTAAAATAAGTTTTATGGAGCATCCCGAAAGAGAAAAGATATGGTGCATTCCAGAATTTAGAGCTAGTGCAGGGCCAATGCAGGTCAGAAGCGGAGGGCTGCAAGGCTGGAATTAAGTACCAAAAATGGCAGGCCAAAGGGCATGAAGGGAACTGCAAAGGAAGTCAATAGAAGCCAGGACACATGGATGTGAAATGAGACTTTATCATTTCAGGATGTGAGCCTTGCTGGCTGTACTACCGTTTCCTGTTTATTCCTAACTGTCTGTGAGAAAATGGTGGTCAACAACCTTCTTGAATTCCCTAGTTCTTTCCATCAATCAAAGTATTTTTATTTACAAACGTCGAGGACTTTAAGTCAGTGATGATAAAAGAACAGCAATGTTTGCAAAGTCAGGATGGCATGTTAAAAGGAGGAAAAATTACAAATGGAGGTGCTGTGCTCACAAGTGACTACAGACCAACTCTTCTTACTGGTAGCCACTGTGGGCTCACCATATTTCCATATTATGTAGGAATCATCGCCTATGCCACTTTGCAGAATAATCCTATTTGTTGTTTTTTCTAGAAACCTATGCACCTTACATTCTCATTAACTCATACCAGGTTCTGCCGCTGATCTGCACAAACCTATCAAGACTAAATGACCTATCAATCCGCAAGGCCTGGAAAAATGGGAGAAAAATGGAGCAGCCTGAGGGACAACTAGCAAACTCCGCACCAACTGCAGAAGTCAGGATTGAATTCAAGTCGCTGGAACAGCAGCTCTACTAGTTTGGGAAGTGCTGTTGGAGGAACTTAATACAAGTAACCACAGTGTAGTTTATATATGACATACACTGCAATCACAACTATGTTACTAGTGGAGTGAAAGAATGTGTGGTGTGGGAAGTGGGGGGTGATGTATGGAAAAGGGACAGAGGAATGAATGGGGTGCCAGTAAAATGGCTTAGTTTGCCTTGGATGTTGGGATTTTTTTGGGCGTTGTTTGTACTGGACTTATCCGGACAAGAGCATTCCATCATGCTCTTAAGCCTTGTTAATGTTGGAAAAATCAGGAAGTAGGCCACTCACATGACACCCAGTTAATGTGGGCTCATTGACACAGTATGTACGTGACAGAAAAATTAGATCCTTGTCAATTATGAACCCACCAGAGCAGTAAAAGTGCAAATGAGTGTCAATGCCATGTGTTCTTTCTCTGAAATAAACAATACCAGCAAGGTGCACGACACAAATGTTTTTGCCAATTATTAGCTCATATTTGAATACCATAAACAGAAGAGACAATGCAGCTGTTGGAAATCCAGAGTAACACACACACAAAATGCAGCAGGTCAGGCAGCATCTCTGGAGAGGAATACACAGTCGATGTTTCGGGCTGAGACCCTTCATCAGCAATGCTCATGTTTGAATACTGCCTTGCTTTGATGCACATAGACAAAGTATAATCATCTTCAACTTTGTGTAATTATAAGCACAACACATTTGCATTTTTTCCATGTTCTGCTGTTACTATCATGAAATGGGATGGGCAAAGCATGCTAGGTTGAATTAGAAGGAAGTACATGCTGGATAGAAGTTCACCACTTTTGACTCTATTTCAGAAGAACGAGTCGATAAAGCAGATGAAGTGATGCATCCAGAAAACTGCCATGAAAACCTCTTGCAGTGATTCCTTGTGACTGGGCTAATCTATTTCCAATTACTGTCCTCCTACGTGCAACGTCTCTCTCCAATTATTGTTTACCCCTCAATGTCCAGTGGTTTTCATTTTACCACGACTCATTAATGCAACAGTCAGTGAAATACTAAACATAGGAGATTCTGCAGCTGCTGGAAATATGGAATAACACACACAAAATGCTGGAGGAACTCAGCAGGTCAGGTAGCATCTATGGAGGGAAATAAAAGTTGACTTTCTGGACCAAGATCGCTCAGCAAGAGCAGAAAGGAAGGGGCAGAAGCCAGAATAGGAAAATGGGGGGGAGGGGGGGGGAGGGGAAGGAGTACAAACTAGTAGGTGATATGTGAAACCAGTTGAGAGGGAAGGTAGATGGAGGGGGATGAAGCGAGAAGCTGGGAGATAATAGGTGGAAGAGGTAAAGGCTGAAGAAAGATTCTGATAGGAGAGTGGGCCATGGGAGAAAGGGAAAGAGGAGAGGTGCTCGATGAAGCGGTTCCCCCAATCTACATCAGATCTCCCTAATGTAGAGGAGCCTGCTTCAAGAGCACTGAATACAGTTGATGACCTCAAAGGACTTTCAGGTGAACTTTACCTGTGTGTCTGTTGGAGCTGTTTACTGTATCCATCTGAGGGACCTGTTTCTGTGATATAATGCTCTAAGAATAGACAGCTACTTTCACTGAATAAATGCACAGCCCATTTTTCCAAGTTAGCCAGGCAATAATTTCATGGATATCAAAGAATTCTACAAAAAATGAAACTGCTTCACAGGAAAAATTTCATCTGCTAGCTGATAAAATAGCATTTAAGAGTTTCAATTCATTAACTAACAATGCAATCATTCATACTATTTATATACAATGCTAAATACTGAATATAACATGCAATTGCTATGACAGCATTTTATTATACCTACTCTATGTTCTGATCTGACACCTTTGAATCCAACATCTGAAGCTAACTGTCCAACAGGAGCTGCAGTAGGTTTCACTGCTGATACTGGAACAAAAATAACAGTACAACAAGGCAATATTAGAAATTATGTATATGCTACACCCTCAATTATATCCTGGGCATATCATCTCATATTTTACAGATAACACAGCAAAACTCCATTTAAAGAAACATTTGTAACCATACTGCCATTAGCAAATTCACTAGTTACAAGTTAGTGATCCATGATTGCAAAGTGTTGTGAACTACTAGATACAGCAAAAGATTTGCTAAAATTAACAACCTTTTGTTTTCACTGCTTTATTACATTATCTTGTTTCAGTCAATAGTACAGTTGCTTCATTTGAAAAGTTGGGAATTCAAGCGTCACTCTGGCTTGAGTGCATAATCTCAGTGGCAGTCCAAAGCAGTAGTAAGGAGAATGCTGTAGGATAAGGCACAGGGTTGGGAAAAAAGTGAACTCATTATACATGGTTCAGTGTTGTTCCTTTGATGAATGACACCAAAAGCACACATTGTAAAAGGAAAATAATGCTTTGTATTAATAGAGCAAGTTTCAGGAACTCAGGACATTCCAAGACAAAATATTTTTGAAGTGTGATCATATTTGAAAAGTAGAATATGAGAGTTCTAATTTGCACAAAAGTCACAACAAAATGTGACAACTAGCCAGATAATCTTGATCTTTAATGATGTTATGTGAAGGATGGTTGACAATCTTGACAAACTGGATCACTCTGCTACACCCTGACGTAATGTCATATTTGTTTTTAAACATCCACTTGAGAGATGGGCATTAGTTTAACATTTTATCAAGAACCCAGCCCTCTGACATCATAGCACTCTCTCAGGACTGCACCAGAACGTCACTCTAATTGACTGTGCTTGGGACACTGAGTGGAACTTGAAGTCACAACCTGTAATCTCAGGTGAGTGTACAACCCACTGAGGTAGTGCACAGGATGTCATTGTGCGTCTTATGGCAAGACATTTTGCTTCAGAAATGATATCAATATAAAAGGCAGTATGACATTTTTGAGGTATGAAATTACTAGTGTTTTTTAAAACTTACCAGGTTTACTGTCAATGGGTTGTGTATGTACAGGTGGCACGGGTGGCATCGTGGTTGGAATTGCCCCTGCTGTGGCTGCGGGAGGTGGTGGCGGTGCTGTGGTTGGAGGTGGAACTGGAGCTTCTTCTTTAGCAGCAGAGGGGGTTGCTGGCTTGGTCTTTGCAGCACCAGCTGGAAAAGCAAAAATAAAAATTTAAACATATTTCAACCTACGATGAACTCAACAGGTCGGGCAGCATCCGCTGAAAGAAGCAGTCAACATTTCGGGTCGAGACCCTTCATCAGGACATGAAACGTTGACAGCTTCTTTCAATGGATGCTGCCCGACTTGCTGAGTTCAGCCAGCTTTTTTGTATGTCTTGATTTTACCACAGCATCTGCAGTGTACTTTGTGTCAACCTATGATGTTTTTCAAAACATTGTGTAATATAAAGGATACTCCACCTTCTGTCTTCCTGAGTTTAAAGAGAGGGGTTCCTCCTTCCACTTTACCGCCGTCAGGGACCAGGAGCTCCTCAATGATACCAGAATGTGGTGCAGGGACCTGCACTGATGTCTGAAAAGAGAAAGTATTTATTGCAGAAATTATACCCTAACCAGGAACTAGATTCTCAGTGTTAGCAAGGAAATTCTCCGCAACCTTTTCGATTCTAGCAGTCAATTAAGAAACAGAAACATCTTTACATTCAGTATTCAAGATGGTGGGGGGGGGGGTGGGCGGGGGGGAAGTCAGTTCAGAAATACGATCCAAACTAATGACATAGCAGATAGCAGATTGTTTTACAAACTACAATAAAATACTCATATGGCAAATCCACAGATTATCAGGAATTCACAGAAAAACTGGCTTGTGCTCTCTGATAAATGAAACATTGACTCTTTATTCCTTATCATTCTACTGGCTCTATCATCTGAACCCCTACTAAGGAGCCTCAGTCCTTTATTCAAACCTTCATAATTCTTGGCTTGAAGCAATCTGGGAATAGATTAAAACTTTCCCCACTAGAATACTGGAATATTAAGGAACACATTATTTGCTAGCTGACAGTTATGCTGAAGAAATCTCAGTGATTTAATTTAAAAAACAGGGGAAAAGCATGTTATAAAAAACAATCAAAAATATTACTAACTTTATCAGTTTCAATTTCACAAACCACTTCATCTTCACTTACTTCATCACCAACAGCTGCAAAGACAAACAGGAATTAAGGTATATTTTGTGAGGGAAAAGAGATTGCAACTTTCATTCTCTGAAGTAAAATCAAAACCTCATACTAGTCTTAGAAATCTTCTAAAACACTGATTGATAAATATGTAAATTCTAATTCCAAGAAAACATGCTAGCTTCTTGATCTTTGTTGCATAGAAACTTAAGAAATTGGAGAAAGTGTACGTGATTCAGCTCCACGTTTCAATATGATCATGGCCAATCTAACTTAACACCATATCCCTTGGCTCCTCTAACATCTCAAAATTCATTATCTCAAATGCAGTTATTGACTGACATTTATAGTCCACAGTAAGAGAGAATTCTTGAGATTCACCATTCACCATGTGAAGAAATTCCTCATTTCAATTCTACATTACCTGTACCTCATTTTAAGACAGTTGCAGACTCCACAGCTAGGGGAATCATTCTCCAGTTACCAAGTTCTCCAATGGAGAACTCTAAACATTTTTACATGTTTTAGTGGGGTTAGCTCACCTTTCTTTGATCGCTAGAAAATAGAAGTCTAACCTACTTAATTCCTCTTCAAATGACAGACCTGCCTTGCCACAAATTGATCTGTGAACCTCTGTTGCATCCCCACATAATAAATATATCCTGTTTAGGAACAGAACAAAAAGAGTACATGACTCTGTATGTGGTGTGGTCTATCCAAGATCCCATATAATTGTACTCTACAGTTTTAAACTTAAATCCTCTTATAATAAAGGTCACCCTCCTTGTAATTTTTTTACTAAATTGTCTGCCCCACCATGGCATTTTCTCCATATACTTTTATTACTGAGTTAAATGCATAATGCCAAAAATGACAATGATCTCAAGTTTTCTTCACCTATATTAATCAGTCACAAATACCAAAGAAACTGGTTCTGATTATCAGTAGAGAAAACTTCTGCTCATCCACAGCCAGCTATCGGACAAGTTGACAAATCAGATGTAGCAAATAGATGGAAGAGGCTGTTGCAAAGGTAAAACTAAAATTCCGTTAGTTTACATGCAGATCTAATTATTTTTTACAATGATGTCACTATGAGGAGGAATGCCAAAGAGAAAGAGAAGGAAGCCAATCATAGGAGCTACAGAGGAATTAGAGCAGGGACAGGACAATTTTAGCCGGGAAATCGTTTAATGGCTTCTTCAGCAAAAGGAAGAATGTAAATAGATAATGCCAACCAGTTGGAAAATCAAAGAACACTATTAAAAGATCTATGTCAAAGGAGGATGAAGAAGTTGTCTTTAAGGAAAGATATGACTAAATTTCACTATTTCCATTTAATATTTTAATTAGCTTCCAGCATCCCAACATGCTAGAAATTTTCCACAAAATCTCTTCCCACTAATTGAGAAAAAAACTGCAAATGCTGGAAATCTGAAATAAGAAGAGAAAATATTAGGTTGAACAACAACAAGACAAAGTTTGCATTTCAGATCAATAACCAAAGTCAAAATTGCATTTTCTGGCATATGCACAGTTGCAATGAAAAGCCTACTTGCAGCAGTACATATGCACATGGTAGTAGAGACAACAGTCATGAGAAAACCATGAACTAAACATTAATTATACAAAGTTATACAAGAAAGAACACGATTAGAACAAAAAGTGGTAATGGTATTGATATACAGAGATAATGATTCTTTAATGGCAGTATGAATAAAGTCAATGCCTATGATAAACTGGGACTAAAAGTGACTGAATATTTAAAAATGATGTGGGTGCCAGCTGACAGGTGTGAAGTCATTAATTACAGATGATCAGTCTAGAGGATATCAAGCAGAAGGAGATGAGCAAGGATATAAGAGACAGTAAACAAATTAAACAATGATGGAGTATGAGATAATATACTGGAAATACTCAAGAAAGTCAGGTAGTTAAAGAAAAATTAGTTATCATAAGTGTTATTTAACTGAAGTTGTTGAATTCATGTTGAGTTACTTGGGCTATTACAAGTCTAGTGAGAAATTGTTATTTCTCAGGCCTATATTAGGATTCCTTTGAAGTGTAAAAGGTCAGTGGAATTGTATAAGGAATGCATCTGACAGTGATAGATATTAAAGATCTTTCAAACACTGAATCTAGTGGACTTCAATATCTTTCAACTAATCAACACTACATATAATGAAGCAAACATTCATATTGCTCTAAAATATACCGTACCTTTTTCCCACCTGACATCTCCCTCTGTGACAGACTCTGCAAATGCTGGTGTATTCACTGTCATCACTTCATCATCTGTGGAAGTAATCAGTATCAGATTTATTGTCAGTGGCATTAGTTATTTTATTAATTTGTGGCAGTAAATCAGGAACAGATCAAAAGTGCATTAACTACAAATTGTGCAGATTGATGTACTTTTGCTCTTTAAAGTTATCATTCAACAAATAAATTTCCAGGTATAATCAAACATACATGAATAGCAAGCCCAAAACAAGATATCAGTAAAATATTGTCACACACAGAAAACATAGTCGAAGATCCTGAGTCCATAAATGCTGCAGCAATCTGCAGTCGAACACAATTGTCTTCTGCCAAGCGAACATTGGATGGGTAGCACCAACTCCAGCTTGGATGCCACGCCACACCATCTCTAGTGGTGTGCATTGGAGCACATCAATTCCGATACCTCTCTCCTGAGCGGCTTTAAACAGGCAACACCTCGCTACGACCAAGGCAATGCTGTCAACAGCTCCACTGCTGTCAACCAATAAATCAGCGAATCGGACTTGCAGCATTCCACATTAACAATGCCCAACAGGTTCTGGTGATCACAAGAAAAACAACTAAAAGGATCACTCATTGTTAGACTGCACACTCCCTTCACGCGACTCTATCACAGGCAGCAGCATGATCCAACTTGTTCAGTTTCTCCGCCAAAGAGCAACTCACTGATGGGCGAGACCTGCAGTACTTCATGTCCAGCAGGGTCTTGCAATCGTATAAAATATATTTTAAAAAAAGACAATAACACTATTTGTTCACCCTGTAGAAGCCTCTGCGACTCAGCCTGTCGCCACCTTAGTGGAGTCAAACATTGATGGCAGAAGCAAGCTGTATGCAGAAGATTCAAAACAACTGAATGAATAAACTTAATACAAAACATGCTAAGATTACATGCTAACCCAGTATGTCAAACACCCAAACTAAAATATTTTCCTTCAAGAACAGCTTGCCAAAGACTCTACACAGTGAGAAACTATATAAAAAGGTTTTAAAAACAACACTTTCAACTATGTGCAGTTAAACAAAGCAACTAAAGTACATCTGAAATACATAAAATTAAGTAAAACAACTCATGACCATAAACTATTTATTTAGTGTGTTTTGTTAAAGCAAATGATCAGATATTGTCTTTAGGTCACATTAACTGCTCCCCATTTTGAAGGCTGGAAGAATATCTGATTTTTATAAATAATAACTGTGGATCAGAGTACACAGATGGCCTCTTCCATATTCAAAATAGCCCTTCACATAAAATAATTCAATACTTACTGAAAACTGCTGAGGTTCTGAAGTGTCGTATATGGAAGATGCTGAATTTGGAGCCACTTTCACTACAAATAAATGAACATAATTAGAAGTATGCTCTATAAAAGGTACAGATCCATTATACAATTCAGGTTTGGAGTATTGTGACCAGTTCAGCTCGGCTCATCATTAGAAAGATATGGGAGCTTTAAAGAGAGTTCAAGGATTTACCAAGATACTGCCTAGATTAGACACAATGTCTATGAGGAACGGATATACTAGCTAGGGCTTTTCTCTTTGAAGCGAGTGAGGAAGTGCTGAGACTTGATAGAGGTGTATAAGAAGATAGAATGGACAGTTGGTAGCTTTTCCCTGTGACGGCAATGGCTAATACGAGAGGGCATAATGTTAAGGTGATTGGAGGAAAACATAGTGAGGGGAGGATGTTAGAGTGGTAAATGCATGCACACTGGCAGGGGCTAGTGGTAAGAGGCTGATACATTAGGGTCATTTAAAAAGCTCTTGGATAAACACATGGATGAAAGAAAAATGGGGTCTATGTGGGGAAGGGTTAAATTGATCCTTGAGTAGGTTAAAAGGTCAGCACAACATTGTGGTTCAATGTTAAGATTCACTCACAACTAATGAAATTCAACATATTTCACAACCCCAAATTTGATACAGGGCTTATCAGGAGTGCAAATTATATTGCTGGACGCATGTGCCTATAATGAATTAATTATTTTAAAAGGGTTTTGATAGACATTTGCTTATGCATAATCATATTTTAGGGTTTTAAGAAAACAATGTCATGTATATCAATTGTAGGTATAAACTTTAAAAGTACCAGCTGCTCTTTTACATAATATAGCTACTTTAAAAATTACATCTCTCCATACAGCTGCAGTCATTGTGCTTCCTCTGAATGTTCATGATTCATAAGACCATAAGACATAGGAGCAGAATTAGGCCATTTGGCCAATGAAGTCTGCTCTGCCATTCAGTTGTGGCTGATCTTTTTTGCCACCCTCCACACCCGTTTTAAATGGACGCTCCTCAATTTTGATAATACTCTCTCGTCCTAGACTGCACCACCACGGGAAACATCCTTTGCACATATACTCTGTCTCAGCCTTTCAACATTCAAAAAGTTTCAACGAGATCACCCCTCATCCTTCTAAATTCTAATGAGTACAAACCGAGAGCCATCAAACTTTCATTCCCAGAATCATCCTTCCTCTGAACCCTCTTCAATGCCAGCACATCTTTTCCTAGATTAAGAGCCCATAACTGTTCACAATACTCAAGGTGAGGCCTCTCCAGTGTCTTACAAAGCCTCAGCATTACATCCATGCTCTTATATTCTAGACTTTTTGAAATGAATGCTAACATTGCATTTGCCTTCCTTACCACTGACTGAACCTGCAAGTTAACCTTAAAAGTATTCTGCACAAGGACTCCCAAGTCCCTATGTATCTCAGATTTTTGGATTTTCTCACTGTTTAGAAAATAGACTGCACCTTTATTTCTACCACCAAAGTGCATGACCATGCATTTTCCAACATTATATTTAATTTGCCGTTTTCTTGCCCATTCTCCTAATCTAAGACCTTCTGTAGTCTTCCTATTTCCTCAACACTACCTGCCCCTCCACCAATCTTTATTTTTTTGCAAACTTGGCAACTCAACCATCTATTCAATCATCTAAATCACTGATATACAGCATAAAAAGTAGTCCCAACACCAATCCCTATGGAACACGACTAGTCACTGGCAGAAAAGGATCCTTTTATTCCCACTCATTCACTCCTACTATTCAGCCAATGCTCTAACTCTGATAGTAACTCTCCTATAATACCATGGGCTCTCAACTTGTTAAGCAGCCTCAAGTGTGGCACTGTGTCAAAGGTCTTCTGAAAGTCTACATATATAACACCCATTGCATCACCTTTATCTATCCTACTTGTAATCTCCTCAAAGAATTCCAACAGGTTCATCAGGCTAGATCTTCCCTTAAGGAAACCATGCTAACTTTGTCCTATCTTGTCCTGTGTCACCAAGTACTCCATCACACCATCCTTAAAAATTGACTCCAATGTCTTCCCAACCACTGAGGTCAGGCTAACTGGTCTATAATTTCCTTTCTGCTGCCTCTCTCCTTTCTTAAAGAGTGGAGTGACATTTGCAATTTGCCAATCCTCCGGAACCATGCCAGAGTCCAATGATTCTTGAAAGATCATTATTAATGCCTCTACAATGTCTACCACTTTCTCTTTCAGAATCCTAGGGTGCAGTTCATCTGGTCTGGGTGACTTATGTACCTTTAGATCTTTCAGCTTTTTGAGCACCTTCTCCCTTGTAACAGTAAGTGCACTCACTTCTCTTCTATCTCACCTTTTAACACCTGGCACACTGCTCATGTCTTCCACAGTGAAGACTGATGCAAAATATTCATTTAGATCATCGGTCATCTCCTTGTTCCCTGTTGTTATTTCTTTGGCCTCATTTTCTTGTGGTCCTAAATCCACTCTCATTTCTTTTGTTTTTTATATGCTTGAAAAAAAACTGTTTCTATCCACCTTGATATTGTTTGCTAGCTTGCATTCATATTTTATCTTTCCCTCCTTACGATTCTTTTAGTTACCTTCTGTAGGTTTTTAAAAGTTTCCCTATTCTCTATCTTCCTACAAATTTTTGCTTCGTTGTATGCCTTCTTTTTTGTTTTTACATTAGCTTTGACTTCACTTGTCAGCCATGGTTTGCCTTTTAAGTATTTCTTTGTTTTTGCAATACATCTATCCTGATTTTTCATTTTTCTCAGAAACTCAAGCAATTGCTACACTGCTGACGTCCCTGCCAGCAGCTCCTTCCAATTTGGCCAACTCCTCTCTCATACCACTGTAATTTCTTTATTGCATTGAAATACTGCTAAGTCAGACTTTACTTTAGCCCGATTCAAATTTCATTACATCCAATCCAGTATAGCTGATCCCCCTAGTAGGCTCAATGACAAACTGTTCTAAAAAGCCATCTCACAGGCATTCAACAAATTCACTCTTAAGATCCCTTACCAACCTGATTTTCCCAATCTACCTGCGTGTTAAAATCTCCCATTACTAAGATGACATTGCCTTTTTGACAAGTGCTACACCTGCCCTTACACTTCCTCCCTCACCACCATTCAGGGCCCTAGACAGTCCTTCCAGGTGAGGCGACACTTCACCTGTGAGTCGGCTGGTGTGGTATACTGCTTTCAGTGCTCCCGGTGTGGCCTTTTATATCTTGGTAAGACCCAACGCAGACTGGGAGACTGTTTCGCTGAACACCTACGCTCGGTCCGCCAGAGAAAGCAGGATCTCCCAGTGGCCACACATTTTAATTCCACGTCCCATTCCTATTCTGATACGTCTATCCATGGCCTCCTCTACTGTCAAGATGAAGCCACACTCAGGTTGGAGGAACAACACCTTATATACCGGCTGGGTAGCCTCCAACCTGATGGCATGAACATTGACCTCTAACTTCCGTTAATGCCCCTCCTCCCTTTCTTACCCCATCCCTGACATATTTAGTTGTTTGCCTGTTCTCCATCTCCCTCTGGTGCTTCCCCCCCACTCCTTTCTTTCTCCTGAGGCCTCCCGTCCCATGATCCTTTCCCTTCTCCAGCTCTGTATCACTTTCGCCAATCACCTTTCCAGCTCTTAGCTTCATCCCACCCCCTCCGGTCTACTCCTATCATTTTGCATTTCCCCCTTCCCCCTCTACTTTCAAATCTCTTACTATCTTTCCTTACGGTTAGTCCTGACGAAGGGTCTCGGCCCGAAACGTCAACAGCGCTTCTCCCTATAGATGCTGCCTAGCCTGCTGTGTTCTACCAGCATTTTGTGTGTGTTGTTGTTTGAATTTCCAGCATCTGCAGATTTCCTCGTGCATGCAAAGTATTGTTATTTTGTTATTCCATACATTTACCAATTGCTTTTAGAAATTTGTATTTCCTGTCCTGCTTGCTTCTTTTGGTAAATATTTTCTCTTGTTTATGAGTGGGTCAGTGGACAATATGTGAGTAGCAGTGCAATAATTATCTGGATATTTTTGTGTGCATAGTACACAGAACTAAGCTTTTATTACAGGGAAAATATCCAAAAGCATTCTTATTACAGGGAAAAACATCCTCTTTAATTTAGAAACTTAAGGAAAAGATCAATATCCTTTTGGGCAGACCACATGACAAATAGACTAATCAGTTCAGAGCTTGCTTCATAAATGCCTGACAAATGCAGCTGATCGGAAGGAACATCTTAAATTTGGAAGGGGGGGGGGGGAGAGGAAGAGGGTTGGTAAAAATAGAATCATAAATAGAAAAAAAAATCACTAAAACTGAAAGCAACAGCTTTCATTTTCAATCTATATTTTTGTACTTACGGAAGCTGCCTGCTTTTATCATAAATGGATCGATGACATACTAAAAGACCTAGAAAAGACACATTTAGTTGTGGCAAACATGTATCAAAACACATGAAAAAATGGAAAACAACTGTCAATGGATATTTGGCTACTCATTTCAGCAAGCATTTGTAAAGTGATTAAAGGTTTGCGACATTTTAGATGGAAGTAGAATGCATTATACAACTTGATATCACTTATGATTTAGAGAAAGATAAGTGCAACCTGCAAGTAAGAGTAGAAAATAATGGAGACCAGTGCTATTAGAATATTACCATACTTTCAGCGTTTTGGGTAGCTGGAGCTCGTCAGCCTGGGAAGGCAGTCCATCTCAGAGAGGGAAAACTCTGATTTCAAACCTCCGCTGCCTTGCGGCCATACCCACACATTGGAAAGGCTTCAGGAGTAAACCCTGAGTATGAATCCGGAGCTGGAGTCCCTAAGGCAGTCTGACGTTGCCTTCAAACTTGTTCTGGCAACTCCTGCCACAACACTGGTACTAAGCTGTATCGGCCTTTGCCCTTCCCTTGGACAACATCAGTGGCATGGAGAGGGGAGACTCGCTGCATGGGCAACCGCTGGTCTGCCATACAACCCTGCCCAGACCTGCGTCCTGGAGAGGACTCTCCTGAAGCAAGACTTTCCAGGTACAGATCCATGGTCTCGCGAGACTAACGGATGCCACACACGCACACAATGTTAACAGCACTGAAAGAGACCTAGCGATTTATGCTCTGTAAAAGTTCCCCATCATGGTGATTCCCCTTTGGGTAAGGTACATGACAAAACTTGATTCTGTCAATTTTTGGTCACTCTCACACTCCCATCATACAGCATTTATGCATTTTACCTCAGTTTATTCCCATACAGTAGCATATTTGGCTTTCTAATTTTTGAACAATTAATTTTTCATCTGACTTAGTGAAGTTGAACTCTCCCCACACAAATGAAAATCCTTTAATAAATTCTTCATGTGAAGATGCATCAACTTTGATGGCTGAAGCTCAAACTGTGAATTTTTCAGAATGCAATGTGCAGTAGCCAGGCTTTTATTCACTGTCATTCCCAATACAAAGGGAGAGAGATTCACCTGTGCCACATGCTCAGATTACACCTTGCGCAAGCGTGGTATCTTTTTTAATACCAAAAGCTGGAGCAATTTTCACCCAATTGTTAGGATAGGATACAAGTATATTCAGTTATTTGACAGAAACGTTACACAACTCATTATTACACTAATTCTGAAACTAAGAGGAAATTCTTACGGATTATCAGAATATCTCAAACAGTACAACATGGAAGTTAAAATTTCAGAACCAGTTATATCAAAGAGGAATGAAGAGTTAAGAAAAATATCAAAACCTACAATGCAAGTCATCATCTGAAAATTCAGTAAGAAATATTCAATCCAATAGCTTAACTTATGAAGCCATATCCACTTCCAGCTGTCTTACTAAAAAGTAACCATTTAACCTTCTAACTTCCGGATCTTTATAACCTGCAAACACGAAGTCATACTTTCTAAATACCTTCCAAGAGTCAATGAATTCTCCTGCTACCTTCAGTCCTTTTTGAAAATACTGTGAGACAGAAGACCAGTTTTTCCGACCAGCACAACCAACCACAGTGCTGGTGTCAGTTAACACCCCAGATGAGTGCCATTACACTGATTACGGACATTCAACCAACATAAAAAGATGGAGGTAAAACTTGAGCCTTCGTTCTGACAAAGGATCTTCAATCAGAAACACCATGTCTCTGTCAAGAGCTTGTTCGACTATATCTCTTCCCACCATATCACTTGAAAGAAAAAATTCCCTTCTCTCAGTTCCTCTATCTCCCTCTCATCAGCTCCCACTTTCTACTCCTGATCACAAGACGTCATTTTTATCCGCAGTAAATGCAGATTCCCACACCCCATCTAACTGCTATTGATTCAGCCCTCACCTGCATGAAAGGTCTCAACACAAAACATCAATTGTCCATTTGCCTCCAGAGATTCAGCATGACCCACTGAGTTGCTCCAGTATTGTGTTTTTAACTCTTTTGTTTTTTTTCTACAGATACTGACTGATCTGCTAACCATTTCTAGAAATTTCTGTTTTTAAACCAGGCCAATAGAACTGGTTGATTATTGTGCACCTTTGAGAAGAACAGGCCATTTTACTCAACTAGACTAAATCACAATTTTTTACTTCAGCAAACCTTTCTATATTGAGGTTTTTGTTTACTCTAATTAGTGGTACAAAATACGAGCCGGGACATTGACTATGTAGGTGAGAAGATATCAAAATATTATAAATGAAGAATCAGCATAACTTAAGGAATGGCAGGTAACTGAACTAAAGACACATTTACATGCAAGAATATAAAACTTACCAGAGACACCTCTTGGTCCTTGTGAACCATTACCCTGTGAAGAAAGATAAAAGGAAACAATACAGCTTAGTCTCAATATAAAATTAGTTCATTATAGCCATTTAAAAATCATTTTAGTCGAAGAGTAATACTGCCCAGAAGCAGGCCCTTCAGCTCAACCCACCCATGCTCACCAACGTCCATCTGAAATAGTCCCATTCTGCACCCCTCCAAAGCCTCCACATGGTGACCTGAACTACACACAGTACCCCAAATGTGACCTAACCAAAGTTTTATACAGCTGGATCAATAGTTCCCAACTTACCCTATAAAAGGTATGCCATTCACCATCTTTATCACCCTATCTACTTGTGTTACCACTTTCAGAGACAGCTATGGACTTGCACCCCTCGTGATTCGTGATAGTTTGCCTTCAATATCCATGATATATTTTGTTTTTTACTCTAACGATGTCCTATTATTACAAAAGCACCTCACTTGCCAAAGGGTCTATATATAAAATACTCCTCTTCACCCTCTCCCATCAGCTGGCTATTTTTTTTGCTGTATAACTGCAAGTCTAATTCCCCTTGTGTTAATGCTGCAAATCGTGATGAGAAGGTTACCAGGAATTGTGGGTTTAAAGGCTAGACTCCATTTACCATAGTATAACAATCAACTCTTAACCTGCTGCTGAGGCTGTAGAGGCCGTCGGAGATGTTTTAGAGTGGACCTATTGTTTCTTATCTCATTACAAATAGATGGCCACTGTAATGTTACTTCCAATTTATTAGATCCCAAAGACCCTAGGTCTTAATAAAACAAGTTAACTTCTCAATTAATGGTTGCTGCTTAGAGAATGCCACATTGAGGTGTTGTCCCTTATCTCATACCAGTTCGGTCATTCTGCGATCAATCTTCAGTAGCAATTCAGTCCCTCAACTAAGTCACAATCAATCTACTTGCTTGCATTTTCTTTACAATCTCAAAGCCTTTAACAGACTATTTACTATCCATACAAAAATTCATCGCTGTGGCCAGAATTGAGGCACAAGGGGAGAATCTAAGCCAGGCTGAAACGCAGAGCGATGTGCCCCCACACCGCATCAAACTGAGGATCTGAGGGCAAGATTGCTTTCTATGTTTGAGCAAAACTTGGCTTTCTCCCAGCATGCCAGATACAGCAATCAAACCAGGTTTCTCAATTTTCCATATGGACTGAACTGTTGATTTTGAGAAGACAAAAGGTGGAGGCCTGTGTTTCAGGATAAACTCTCAGTGATGCTCCATTGTACTGGTTTTGACAAACTCATGTTTCCCCGTCCTTGAACACCTAACAGTCAAATGTCATCTGTTCTATTCACCTCAGGAGTTTTCCTCCATAATCCTGACCGCAGTTTACATACCACCAGTGGCCAACTATAATCAAGAGCTTGAGTTAGTGAACAATGCCATCTCCAAATAAGAAACACTCCATCCCAAAGCATTTCAAATCATAGTAAGGGACTTCAATCAGGCTTGTTTGAAGAAAACCCTGCGCAGCATATAATCATCATATCAGCATCAGCATATAATCCGTTGCACCAGAACACTAGACCACTGTTGTACGAAGATAAGGAATGCCTACTGTTATATGCCCAGACCACATTTTGGTAAATCAGATCACTTGGCTGTGCTTTTCCTACCCGAATACAGGCAGCAGCAAAAGAGCAAAGCTCCAGAAATTTGGACAACAAAGAGGTGGTCACAGGAGACAGAGAAGCAGCTACTGGATTGCTTCAAGTCAGGGGACTGGACTGTGTGCAAGGACTCATCTATGATCTGAATGAATACTCCATGGTTGTGATGGACTTTATTAAATCAGAAGCCATGGATTAACCATGAGATCTGCAATCTGCTGAGAGCCAGATCAGAGGCATTCAAGTCTGGTGACCAAGAAAGCTACAAGACGTCTAAGTATGATCTCCAGAAAGTCATCTCACTGGTGAAATGGCAATTTCAAATTAAACTTGAATCAACGAAGGATGCTTAACAGTTGTGACATAGGTGACAACAGGGGTTCACTTCCAGATGAGCTCAATGCCTTCTATGCTCATTGTGACCATCAAAACATGGAGGAACCATCACAAACTCGCACAGCCCCTGATGATCCTATGATATCAGTCTCTGAGGACAACATGCGAGCAGCCTTCACGAAGGCAAACCCACAAAAAACAGACCGCCCCAGACAGGTCTAAAGTGTTCACTGAGATCTTTAACCTCTCACTTCAGCAGTCTGAGATGCCCACCTGTTACAAGCAGGCTTCAATTATAAGAAGAACATGGTGACCAGTCTCAAAGACTATCGTCAAGTAGCATTTACATCCACAGTGATCCACTTTGAGAGACTGGTGATGAAACATATCAATTCCTGCCTGAGAAACAATTTGGATCCACTCCAATTTGCAGACTAGAGCAATGGGTCCATAGCAGATTCCATTTCATTGGCTCTTCACTCAACCCTGGAACATCTGGATAACAAAGATGCATATATCAGGATGTTCTTTATCAAGTACAGCTCAGCATTCAATTCCATCATCCCTTCAATGCTAACCAATAAGCTCCAAGACCTTGGCCTCAATACTTGCATGTGCAACTGGATCCTTAAATTCCTCACTTGCAGACACCAGTCAGTCCAAGTTGGCAAAAACATCTCCATGAACTCTATCAATACACGTGCACAAGGCTGTGTGCTTAGCCCCCTGCTCTACTCTCTTTACACTTATGTCTGTGCGGTCAAGCACAGCTCCAATGCCATATTGAAGTTTGCTGAGGATACCGCTACCAAATCAAAAGTGGTGATGAATCAGTATATAGGAGGGAGATTGAAAGTCAAGCTAAGTGGTGCCACAACAACCTCTCAATCAATGTCAGCAAGACCAAGGAACTGATTCTTGACTTCAGGAGAAGGAAACCAAAAGTCCATGAGCCAATCCTCATCTGAGGATGAGAGCTGGACAGGGTCAGCAACTTTAAATACCTTGGTGTTATTATTTTAGAGGACCTGTCCTGGGCCCAGCACACAGGTGCAATTATGAAAAAAAGCACAGCAGCATCCTTACTTCCCTTGGAGTTTGCGAAGATTTGACAAGACATCTAAACTTTGACAAACTCATATAGATATTTAGTTGAGAGTATATTGACTGACAGCATCACAGACTGATAATGGAAATATCAATGCCCTTGAACAGAAAATCCTAAAAAATATAGTGGATAAGGCCCAGTCCATCACAGGTAAAGCCCTCCCCACCACTGAGAACATTCTATACAAAACACTGTTGCAGGAAAGCAGCATCAATCATCAAGGACTCCAACACCCAGGACATGCTTTCTTCTCACTGCTGCCATCAGAAAGAATGTTCAGGAACAGTTATTCTCAACTATCAAGCTCTTGAACCAAAGGGGATATTCTTTCTTTTGGTATATCCAAAGTTTGTCTTTTGCACACTGGCTGAACATCCAAGTTGGTGCAGTCTTTTAGTAATTCTATTATGGTTATCATTCTATTATGGATTTATTGGGTATGCCTGCAATAAAAAGAACCTCAGGCTTATATATGGTGACATAGTATACTTTAATAATAAATTTACTTTGAACTCAAAGATCTTAAGCCCTATCAGATTTAAATAGCCATGAATACTCTCAATGAAGCAGGGGTTCGCAACCATTTTTTATGCCATGGGCCAATACCATTAAGCAAAGGGTCCATGGACCCTGCACTAAACGGGGATAATATTGTAACTCCCCAGTCTTCAAAAACTAGTCTACTTCCCTGTTTCTTCTCCGCAGCAAGTCTTAGCTGCCAATACCCACTATTTGAGTGGTGGGTTCCCTCTCCCTACCAATGAGAAGATTTTCCATCTAACAAAGTAGGTTAAATCACAGCAACACACACAAAATGCTGGTGGCATCTATAGGGAGAAGCACTGTCGACGTTTCGGGCCGAGACCCTTCGTTAGGACTGATGAAGGGTCTTGGCCCGAAATGTTGACAGCGCTTCTCCCTAGAGATACTGCCTGGCCTGCTGCGTTCCACCAGCATTTTGTGTGTGTTGCTTGAATTTCCAGCATCTGCAGATTTCCTTGTGTTTGCAGGTTAAATCACAGTTCATTTATTTACAGTGATATACATTTGAATCCACACATTCTTGAAAAACATTTAAAACTCTGAGGATTTCTATCTTAAATGTTTGTTAATTTCCCAATTACGGACAGCTTCTAAAACACAAATCATTTCTTAAACTCAAAGGTTTTCTAAAACACAGGAACAATTCCTATAGACTAAAAGATTTTTGTTTTATCATCTGGGCGACTCAGTATTAAAATTGTATTGAAAAACTAATATAGGCATCCGTTAGTCTCGAGAGAAAGTTTCCAGGGCGCAAGCCTGGGCAGGGTGTATGGGAGACCGGCAGTTGCCCATGCTGCAAGTCTCCTCTCTCCACGTCACCGATGTTGTCCAAGGGAAGGGCAAGGGCCGATACAGCTTGGCACCGGTGTCATCGCAGAGCAATATGTGGTTAAGTGACACAACACTCTGCCTTAGCTGAGGCTCGAACTAGTGACCTTGAGATCACTAGACCAACGCCTTAACCACGTGGCCACAAGCCAACACTTGAATACTTTATGTTACTGTTAAATCATAATATCTATTATATCAGTTACTCCTACTTTCTGCTTGGATCAAGAGTTTCGTAATTAATAAAGTTGAATTCAAACATAGTAGATGGGTGTCACTGAAGGGAAAGTCATGTCCAAATGTTTAGGGAATTTTACTCACTTTCATTTTACCTAAACAAAATGAAAATTATGCAAAATCTTATGAACAAATTGAAATATTTAATTCAAAAGTTGTATTCTGCTCAACTTGACCAACATTGGTAAATTCATCATCCTGAATTGAGGGAGGTACCTCCAGAATGCATTTCCTGCACTCTGCCCATGCAAGCTTGACATGAAGTTCATACACAAGATACTTCAGGATATGTCTGACAACCTATAGTATTATTCATATCTGATTATTCTCAGAATAGATAAGGAACACGTAATATTCACAACCCATTTGAACTTCAGCTCATCATACACCAAGCTCGAGGTATTGCTTCGTTCTATCCCTTATAATACATCTTTGTTACTTCCAAACTACTCTTACGTCTTTCCAACTGATAATACAAATTTCAAGCCAATCATCAACCCCACACATGCTAAACAATACTAACTGAACAATCTGTGTTTCAAAGAAATATGCAAGACTTAAGGGCAACTTTTGTTTATCAACAGTTTGTCATAATCCTTTAATGGTTAATTATTCCATTACCGCAGCGTATTTCAAATATTTTGGTTTTTTTAAGTTTCAGATTCTAGCATTTGAAGATGTTTGTTTTATCATCTGGAGTGCGCAGTATTAAATTATATTAAAAATTGTAATATTTGAACATGCATAATATATGATACTGTTAAAACATTGCTTGGATCAAGAGTTTCAAAGCTAATAAAGCTGAATTCAAACATAGTGGGTGGGTGTCATTGAAGGGAAAGAGTTATGTCTAAATCCTTTGGCACTTTTACTCACTTTCATTCAAACTAAAGAAAATTAAAACAAAATTTTATTTTATTTTAAATATTTTTTATATTCAAAATACATCATCCAGTCCCATTTGCCTGGCATGGCTTTTGTATGCATCATTATCAAAATTGTGTACCTTGAAAACACTCCAATTCTAACCTCCTTAAAACTATTGTTGTCAATGTATATGATTGAACAGATTAACAAACTAACAAAAAAAGTTAACATAAGTAACAGCGTCACATCCCTCTAGTCTAGTCCCTTACATCCCAAAACCACTCATCTCACAACAAGCTTCCATGGACCTCAGGAATGCTTACGATCCACCATCTACTGGACAAAGTTTTTTTCTTAACTCAGTTCCAAATGGCCGTCCACTAATTTCGTGTTTGTGGTTCTACACATCCCAGCAACAGGCAAACATCACTCCTTCATTTAAACTGTGAAGCCCTGTAAAAACATTATTTCTTTATGAGACGTTCTCTAATTCTTTTGAAATTCTTTGATGTAAAGGTCCAATTGATGAATCGTTCCTCATGCAATCCTCCCATTTCAAGAATCAGTTTGATAAAATAGTACTACAATCCTTCCATTCCAAATACACAATTTGCTTTTTAGACAGACTACAGATATAATTGTCTGAGAGAGGTATAATCAAGACCCTTACATGCTTTAACATTTCTTTACTCCTGAACACAAATTCTCTGAAAAGGCTAAAATGAGTTTTCTTTCCTAACAGCCTGATATTCTGAAGTCAGCAAAAATTCTGAGAATCAATTTGTGACAATGAAGGTTTGTGAAGTAGACATGACTCCAGGTTGGAATGACACGAGCAGCCATGAAGGATGAGAGATAATATGCCCACTGTTACATCCTCTCATTTTCACTATGATGCAGCAATAAAATAGAAAGCCAGCGTGACTCACTGATACCAAGATCTAAGCACAGCAACAGATAGTATGCTTCACCAGCAAGGGGAAAAGCCCGTGCGCAGGACGGGACTGTGAATACGCGCCCCCTACAGCATTCCCGCCCGGGGAGGGCGGGATCAGGAAGGCTTTAAAGCGAGGCCGCGAAGTTCGAATAAATCTCTTTTGCAACTGCAGCTCATTGACTACGTGTCGTTATTTCAGCGCTGCGTGTAGCACACCGCTACAATTGGTGACCCCGACGGCCCAAACAATATTTGAGCCGAAGATGAACGACGCCGCATCTGTTCATGCAATTTCGTTAAAACTGCCAAGCTTCTGGACGCTGCGACCTCACCTATGGTTCCAGTAAGCAGAAGCCCAATTCCACATTCGGCAGATAACCTCGGAGGACACACGTTACTACTACGTGGTGAGCTCCCTCGACCAGGAAACAGCGGCCCAGGTTGAGGAGTTCATACAGTCTCCCCCAGCGGACGGCAAATACACGGAATTCAAAGCCCTGCTCATAAGGACTTTCGGACTCTCACGGCGCGAGCGAGCTGCCCGCTTATTGCACCTGGATGGTTTGGGAGACAGACCGCCATCGGCTTTGATGAACGAGATGCTGTTCTTGGCTGGAAGACACAAGCCCTGCCTCATGTTTGAGCAGGCATTCCTAGAGCAGCTGCCCGAGGACATACGCTTGCTGCTGTCCGACGCGGATTTCAGCGACCCCCGGAAGGTGGCAGCCCGAGTGGACTTGCTGTGGAAAGCCAAGAAGGAGAGTGGGGCGTCCGTCGCACAGATCACCAGGCCACGCTCCCAGCAGCAGAGCAGACCAGGCCGGGCCGCAGAGCCCACTAACCCCAGAGGGAGGGGTGAGGAGACCAATGAACAATGGTGCTTCTACCACCAGCGGTGGGGTACAGAAGCCTGCCGCTGTAGCCCGCCCTGCAAGTTCCCAGGAAACGCCAAGGCCAGCCACCGCTGATGGCTACGGCGGCTGGCCATTGGGATAGCCTCCTGTATGTGTGGGACAAGCGGTCGGGACGCCGCTTTTTGGTCGACACCGGAGCCGAGATCAGCGTCTTACCTCCGACGAGTTACGACACCTGCAACAGGGCACTGGGTCCCACCCTGAGGGCTGCGAACGGCAGCACAGTAAGGACCTACGGCACCCGTATGGTGTGGCTACAGTTCGGCTCCAGCCAGTTCACGTGGGACTTCACACTGGCCGCCGTAGCCCAACCGCTCCTGGGCGCGGATTTTTTGCGGGCTCACAGCCTACTGGTCGACCTGCCAAGGAAGAGACTGATCCACGCCGAGACCTTTCAAATGTTCTCCCTGGGTGAAGACCAGTTGCCAGCCCCACACCTAGACTCCATCACCCTGTCCGACAACGACTTCACCAGAGTCCTGGCGGATTTCCCATCGGTTCTGGCACCGCAGTTCACGGCAGCCATGCCCAGACACGGCGTACAGCACCACATCCCGACACACAGGGACCACCCCTCCACGCCCGTGCTCGAAGGCTTCCCCCGGACAAGCTCCGACTGGCGAAGGAGGAGTTCAAGAGGATGGAGGAATTGGGGATCATACGGCGGTCTGACAGCCCATGGGCCTCCCCCCTGCACATGGTGCCCAAAGCATCAGGGGGCTGGAGACCATGCGGCGACTACTGCAGGTTGAACGAGGCTACGACACCGGACCGCTACCCTGTGCCGCACATACAGGATTTTGCAGCAAACTTGCACGGCGCACAGATCTTCTCTGAGGTGGACCTCGTCCGGGGACAGCATCAAATCCCGATGCATCCGGATGACGTCCCCAAAACGGCACTCATCACCCCTTTCGGCCTTTTTGAGTTCCTCTGAATGCCGTTCGGCCTGGAGAATGCCGCACATACGTTTCAGCGGTTAATGGACGCGGTGGGACGCGACCTGGACTTCGCTTTCATCTATTTGGACGACATCCTCATAGCCAGCAGCAGTCATCAGGAGCATCTGTCCCACCTCCATCAACTCTACGCCCGACCGAGTGAATACGGCCTGACAATCAACCCGGCCAAATGCCAGTTCGGGCTCGACACCATCGACTTCCTGGGCCACAGGATTGCTAAAGACGGGGCAACCCCTCTGCCTGCTAAGGTAGACGCAGTCCGCCATTTCCCCCGACCCAACACAATCAAAGGCCTTCAGGAATTCGTGGGTATGGTAAATTTCTACCAAACGCATCTCTCCCATTTCCCGCACATCTGCCCTCATCCCATCAACCCACCACCCCACTTGGGATAGGGTTCCCCTTGTCCTTACCTACCACCCCACAAGCCTCCAGGTCCAACATATAATTCTCCGTAACTTCCGCCACCTCCAACGGGATCCCACTACCAAACACATTTCCCCCCCCTTCTGCTTTTCGCAGGGATCGCTCCCTACGTGACTCACTTGTCCACTCGTCCACCAATCCCTTCCCACCGATCTCCCTCCTGGCACTTAACCTTGTAAACTGAACAAGTGCTACATCTGCCCTTACACTTCCTCCCTCACCACCATTCAGGGCCCCAGACAGTCCTTCCAGGTGAGGCAACACTTCACCTGTGAGTCGGCTGGTGTGGTATACTGCGTCCGGTGCTCCCGGTGTGGTCTTTTATATATTGGCGAGACCCAACGCAGACTGGGAGACCGTTTCGTGGAACACCTACGCTCGGTCCGCCAGAAAAAGCAGGATCTCCCAGAGGCCACACATTTTAATTCCACGTCCCATTCCCATTCTGATATGTCTATCCATGGCCTCCTCTACTGTCAAAATGAATCCAAACTTAGGTTGAAGGAACAACACCTTATATACCCGCTGGGTAGCCTCCAACCTGATGGCATGAACATTGACTTCTCTAACTTCCGTTAATGCCCCTCCTCCCTTTCTTACTCCATCCCTGACATATTTAGTTGTTTGCCTGTTCTCCATCTCCCTCTGGTGCTCCCCCCCTTCTTTTCTTTCTCCTGAGGCCTCCCGTCCCATGATCCTTTCCCTTCTCCAGCTCTGTATCACTTTCGCCAATCACCTTTCCAGCTCTTAGCTTCATCCCACCCCCTCCGGTCTACTCCTATCATTTCACATTTCCCCCTTCCCCCTCTACTTTCAAATCTCTTACTATCTTTCCTTTCGATTAGTCCTGACGAAGTGTCTCGGCCCGAAACGTCAACATCACTTCTCCCTATAGAAGCTACCTAGCCTGCTGTGTTCTACCAGCATTTTGTGTGTGAGATAGTATGCCCAGCTGGCTGCTGTGAGATAAGAAATAAGGGGTCCATTTCAGACTTCTCCATTGGCACGTGAGATCTCAGAAGCACTGAGGAATCATGGAGTTAGCCACTTCCATGGTAGCTAAAATTAATGGAGGCTAAACCAAGACAGAGAGACAACTAGTAATGAGGATTGACACCACTGGACCCTCAGGAAGAGTCAGGAGCAATTCCACAATCCTCTGTACACCACCAATTCAAGTACCAATAACAATGATGCTACACACGGAATGTCAACCAAACATCCAGCTGCTATAAAACAGAGACCCTAAATGCATTGGATTTAGACTGAACTGTCACGTGAAACGGTCTTATCAGAGAAGAACAGAAGGAATTTGATACAGATGGGTCCTGGAATCAGGATTTAATTCTTTACCGAACCTGGGAGCAATATGAGAATCTGAAGCCATTTAAAGATTAGGATCAACCTATGCAATGAAAGTCTCTGAGGTATGCAATTCAGAAAACAGTGGATACTGCAAGTTGGAACAAGGCTAATTACCTCATGTCCTGGCAGATGGTACTCTGTGTGTAAAGAAAGAACTTCTACATTGCCTTTAGAGTAAAGAAACTGAATAAACTGAAGATTTTTTGGAAATTCTTCATAGTCCCTCTATTAAGTACACAAATTCGGTGAATCAGTAGATTGTGTAATTTTCCATAAGATCCCATCTGTCTTGTCTTTATCTGCTTAGCCAGTGTATCTTCATGTCTGTGCAGCACTTCAGTATCCTCATCATAGCTTACACTGCCAACGTGAATTAGAAAAACACCATCTTTTCATTTTTTACTTAAGGGTATTATAGCTTATAGATCTTACGTTTTTGCTATTCATGTATACTCACAAAAAAAAATAAAGAACTTCATAAACCTCTAGAATTCAATATGCAGTCATAAAGGTTTCTAATTACAAGTTAGTTTATCCCACAAAGTGATCACCACCAATGTCAATTGTCAAGCGGACAGATGCTCATGGACAAAGAGACAAACACAAGCAGAAGCCCCAGAAGCCATCATATCATTCTCAATATATTTGCAGCACAAGAACAAAAATAAATTAATATAAACTCTTCTACAAATCCAGCAGAAATGAGGCCCTCCATTGGCTGGGGTAAACCATAGATACCGTATCCTAGCTGTCTACACAATACGCAAGCTAGTACATCAGCCAGGACAGTACAATATGGAGAGCAAGCTGCTGCCCATGCTGCAGCCTCCCCCTCTTCGTGCAACTGACAAATCCAAAGGTATGGCAGAAACCAGTGCAGTTTAGCACCAGTGACATCAAAGGAGTTGCCAGTCAAGGGATGCATTAGGGACTCCAGCTCTGGAATCTCCCTCAAGATTTACTCTGAAGCCTTCCCCGTGAGTGGGTAGCTGCGAGGCAGCAGAGGTTTGAGATCAGTTTTTTCTTCTCTTGGATGAGCTGCCATCTACGGCTGATGAACCCTATCTGCCCAAAGTGACTGGTTTTAAGGTGCCAGTAAGCTGCCTTTGCCGCTTCTCCCGCCAGTAGAAAATTTTCCACCGGGTTTAGTAGCTAAGCTACACGTGAAGGCTAGGATCTGGAATTGGTTGTCAAAGACCATTTGAGACACACACCTTTAGGAGCATTTAATAGGTAGTGGGAGCTTATCCCCATTCCCTCCCCAGGCAACAACCTTAAGGAACCTCATGGAAAAGAAAATTGGTTTTAGTTTAAGTTAACTATTTCAATGCAAATTATGCAGGTAGAATCAGTACAGTGGCACTGCTGCCTCGGTGCATCAGTGACCCAAGTTCAAACATGACATCTATCACTTCCCTGTCACTTTAGCCTTTATTTTTGCACTACTTCAGATTTATGCTCCTATCCATTGCTTTGTACAAGTCGTTGTATTAATTACTATGTGCACTATTTTATTTTGGGTGGTAGGGAGGAGATATGTCTCCACCAAAGGCACTGCTTCCCTCCACTAGCCTGCAGTTCACCCTTGGGCAAGGTGTAGCACCTGCTTTGCCACACCAAGCACCCCCACCCCACAAACGGATCAGGGCCATGTAAAGCCATGGGAGCAGGTAGTGGATGCTCATATGAGCAGCTGGTGCAGATCACAAATGTTGGTTATGCGACCACTGATGACAATCTGAAGAGTATTGATACTGGCTGGGGTCAGACACTGCCCAGAAGGAGGCAATGGCAAACCACTTCCATAGAAGAATTTGTCCAGAACAGTCCTGGTCACTAAGATCACCAACACGGGACATAACGATGACGATAATAATGATGAATATATGGCGTTATACAAGCAAGAAATTTCATTTTACCATGATGTATATAATAATGTAAAACTGAATATAACGTCCAATGCTATTTGGAGCCTGCATGATTTTTCTGTGGTCACGATGGTGTTCTGGTTTCCTTACACATGCCAAAGACATTATGACAGCCTAATCTACTAACTTACGTAGGAATTCACAGGAAATATGAAAGACAATAGATGATAATAAGTGAATGAAGATATTGATTGCTTCGATGGCAAGGTTAGCCTTCCATATGATGAAGTAAACCCCACCTTTGTTCTTCCCTTCAAGACTTTATTTGCGTCCTTTGAGTTCATTACAAGTCCAAGCTCTTGAACCCAGGATCAAGGGGCAAAGAGCAAGTTAGGCTTGGAGGATATAAAGAAGGAGTCTTACAACATGATGGAAGGGGAAGAGATTCGGAAGGGTGCGGGGCTTCGGGCTACCGTGAATAATATCTCACCGGCGGGTGTGGAGCCGGTCGAAAGAGACACTGCCCGCTCCCAATGTCTGTCCTTGAGCAAGGCTTTGGGCCTATCTCCCTGTCAAACAGGAGACCCCTGTGAGGGTGAGAGCCCCCATCTTCTTACGCCCGCCCCCATATCCGTGTCGACGTTTTGCTGCCCTCCGACTCGCTCACCTGCAGGGCCGCGGCCAAGCGGCTGAAGCTCCGGGGCAGCCACCGCGATCGGGCGAACATGATGCGACTGCGGTGCGAGGGCACCCCGAGCGGAAGTCAGTTGGGGCACGCCAACAGCCCGGAAATGGGGGGGAGTAGGAGGGCAACAATCAGCTCTTACTACCCACACCAAGACAAACTACAACACTAAGGGAAGGATATCATTATAAAACATACTTGGGAATTTAAGTTGTCTCAGTAATTCATCTTAAAAAAGGAAGAATTTACATTACAATCTCTTTACGGTTGCCATAAATAATGTTTTAATATTTCAAAATAAAGGGTACCTAAAACTATATTGATTCATATAAGTGGGGAAAGAATTAGTTTGAAATTTCATTCTGGGCTCTGCTTCTCCCTCTCATCATAGTGGTTTTTCCGAACCGGTCAATTAGTGTCTATACCTGTCAATCAGCCGCTTTTCCTCTATTTCGATTGGTTGTCTGCGCAACGCCCCTTTTTATCCTTTTATGGCTCGAAGGGGAGTGACGTCTAGTGCAATCGATGCTGACAGGTGCTCAGATAGGTTTGGTGCTGAGTAACTGGGGTTCCTTCCCAGAGGAAAGTACAACGTGAATGTGAGTTATTATCTTCAGTCTATTTGCCACAATTAACATTAATCATTACTTCTTGTTTTTCTCTAGCAGAAAGAATAGTTCAAGATTTTTTAAAGCTTATATTTATTGAACCTTAGAACTTCATCATATGTTTCTCTAATCTGGCAAGTTTAAAGATGTGTGAGAATTTGGCCTTTTTACATTCGATTGCTTTTTAATATCTATTTTTCTGCTAATAATTATGTTAATGATAAATTATTATTTATTATTTTAAAATAATTCATTTTGCAAATGGATGATTTCAGCCAGTGAAATATTCGGTGATGATTTATATATAAGTCAATTAACGTTAACTTTATTTCTGCTTTGAACTTATTAAATACTTTTAATTAGCTCGAGAGTAAAATATACTTTTCCCTTTTTTTTTAATCAAGTTCGTGTGAGTGGATTGTTCATAAATTATTCTTCGAACATATTCATCCAATGCTGTTTTCAGAACGAATCGTCATTGTGCGATGGCATTCAATTCGATTCAAAGAAAATAAACTTGATTATCATTTGGTTGTCAATGACAGAGTTAATCGCTCTGGTCAGTACCTATCTCTGTTTATAAATCTTGGTGGCAATGGCTCCACTGAGTTTATGAAGCAGTCCTTGTTATTTGGAATGTAGTAAGCAGGGCTTATTTGGAAGAAGGAAATAGTCGATACCTACAGAGGATCAATATCACGGTAACGGGTTGGTGCACATGGGCACTGGTTAAAGGGGCATCTAAATTATTTTGGTGTCTCTTCTGCCTGCTGCGGGTTTCTGATGTAACAAACTGTTACTTACACTTCCCGAAGGATTCTATATTTCTCTTGCATTTTACAAATAGCTGTATGGTGGTTTCTAGAATAATTTGATTATATCAATAAGACGTGTAGCATTTTCAGTTAAGTATTTTGAAAAGAAATGCCTTATCTCGTATGTTGCAAACGAGGATGTACTATTACCTAAAAGTTAGGGAAATCAAATATCGTTTTCTTCTACTTTTTGCATGATATAAGTCACTTTTACATAGCTATGGATATACAGTTCTACTGTGTTATCTAATTTGATATGCAGGATAGATAGGCGCAAGGTCTATTGCAATCCCCTTTAACCTGCACTGCAGAATTCGGGTCTAAGTATGGGGTCAACTATTTATGTTCATATAATTCTTCCAGTTTACTCTCATTTTATATAGATGATTGGAATGTTATGTTCATCAAATCATATGATACAGGGATAGTGGCTTGGCCGCTTCATATAACTAGGAGCGTGTTTGCCATTTTCACCAACCACCTCCCTTATCTTTCTCACGGACTTAATACTACTCGGAGATCTCACGGCTTTCTACTTATCTCGAGGCAAACTCTCCACTGCCTTCTCAAGAGCAAACGGAGTTGGCATTTGATGGCGAGCGGTCACAGGTTATTTGAACCTGACAGCTATGGCGGAGCGCAGTCAAAGTTCAAAGTAGTTCGCCCGCTCGGCCAACTCTTCTCTGTGCAGGGATCAACCCTGGGCTAGGTAAATTGCTTGAGTCACGGGAGGGCTTGATTATCTGAGGACAATCGCGTTCTTCAGCAGGGAGGAAACGACTTAGTGTGCTTTCCAATTAGTTTACCAATTCTTTCTGTTTCATTGGCATACATTCTGGAGTTGTAAACCACAACGCATTATCTTAAACAGAGAGCAACACACAAAATGCTGGTGGAACTCAGCAAGTCAGGCAGCATCTATGGAGGGGAATACATCTCGGCATCTCGGCCTGAGCTCCCTCGGTATTTTGCGTGTGTTACTCTGGATTTCCAGCGTCTGCAGAATCTCTTATGCTATGCTTGATAATAGCTTCTCTTAAGTGGTTTCTCCTTATCCTGGTCTCACTGGGACACTCCTCGGTTATGGCCAAGAGAATTCTGTTGGCTTCAGCACAGAAATGAACAATATTGGGTTCTTCACTGCGCCAAGGTCGGTGACATGCACGGGTGTGATGAGGAAGCAGGAGTGAAGCAGAAATGTGGGAGATTGAGAGATAGGGATAGAGAGGGAAAACATTGGGTTCTGAAGCAGTTTAGCAGCTGAATATTGAAGAAGTTCCAGAGTGGAAAATCAACTAAAGTTAGTGTAACTGAAAAGTTTACTATTATTATCATTCAACAAAATGAAATCAATTAGGATTTGAGTCTTTGAGGTGTAAAGAGTTGATTGAGTGGAAAGGAGATGATTGGTCAGGGATTGACTATATTTAGGAGAATTGGATAATGTACACATTTCACTAGCAGATGATCTGACATGGAGGCTAAATTCAAAGGCATTTTGATTTAACCCTTTATCACATAAAGTAACTCCAATCAACATTTTTACCAGCAGCACCTGTGGAGAGAGAAAAAGAATTCAGGTTTTGGGTTGAAGACCTTTTCTGATGAAAGGTCTGTAACTTTAATTCTCTTTTTCTTTTCCACAGATGCTGTCTTACCTGGTTAGTGTTTACAGAGCTTGCCGACTTTTTAAAAAATATTTTGGGTTTCCAACATCTGCTCGGTGATACTGGGTGCATACGGCCTTGCTGGCAGGATACTTGCTTATATTAACTCTCATCTGAATGAGAGTTGCTGAATCAGAGGTCACTGTCATTATTAATTGAACGTTACAGTATGCGAAATAACTATGAAGCAGCAAGCTGGTTTATTCAGAGTCAAAACCTTTTCAAATTTACTAAAACAGGGTAAGGTTGTACAACACGTTTCATCTCACTCTAGAGCGCCAGTGACCCAGGTTCATTTCCTACCGCTGTCTGTAAGGAGTTTGTACATTCTCCCTGTGGCTCAATGAGTTTCCTCCGAGTGCTCCGGTTTTCCTCCCACATTGCAAAGGCATACGAGGTAGTAGGGTAATTAGTCACGTTGGTGTAATTGGGCCGTGCAGGCACATTGGGCTTGTTACCATTGTCAAGGATAGTCACTTCTTGGCCAACAGGCAACTTTCCCTTTCATGGCTGTTTGCTAATCTTGCTTTCTAAACACAGCAGCTGCCACTTGTAAGATCACAAACTGATGGAAGCAGACTTTCAACTAACAGTTGTTTGGCTTCTGGTTGTAAAGAGAAGTCAGTCTTCAGTTCTTGAAATGTAAATGGAAAGTACTAATCACCTTGAGGTTAAAACAAGTATTGTTTAAAGACCAGCTTTGCGAACAAGCTTTGTGGATAGTAGGCATTCTGTCTGAAGTAAGGTTCTACTCACTACACCTGCTTTATTACTGCTTAAGATGCAGTATAAGACAATGGCTTGTTTACTTCAGGTTGTTTCAAATAGACAAGCTGACTCCTAAGTTCTTTGGTTCAAGGAAGCTTGCAGAACTGATGAATAATATTATTTAACACATCAATAACTGTGATGTGTTTACAGTTGGAAGGTTTTATGTGCTCGAGAAAGTTAGCTTCACAGCTCTACAGCATTAATGGTAAGTAGCTGAAGAACTGTTTCCAAAATGCTTTTAGACTGTTTGTGGTGAAAGAACATCTGAGGAAATATCATACGCATGTGAAGACACCCAAGTGGTAGAAAAAGGGTATAATTGTAGAGGCAGATCAGGCTTATTAAGAGGGGTTGAAGAACATTAAGAAGAATGATAGGAAGACCAGATGAATAGAATCCATTCCTCGTCCACATCATGGTATGTCTTTTTAGTTTATAAGAACCTTACCTGTGTTGTGGAAATCCTTTGAGTGTAAAAAATGCTTCGTGTTTTAAAAATGATTTGTAATTGGGAAATAAGTGTTTAAGATGGAAATCGCCTGAGTTTTAAACGTGTTTTAAGAATGTGTGGATTCAAACGTGTATCATTGTAAATAAATGAGCTGTGTTTTAAGCTACTTTGTTAGCTGGAAATGTCTTATCTTTGGTAAGGAAGAGGGACCCACCACTAGAGTAGTGGGTGTTGGCAAAGAAACATAGAAATCTACAGCACATTACAGGCCCTTTGACCCACAATGTTGTGCCAACCATATAACCTACTCTAGAAACTGCCTAAAATTTCCCTACCCAATAGCCCTCTATTTTTCGAAGCTCCGTGTACTTAAAAGATGTTATTGTATCCACCTCTACCACTGTCGCTGGCAGTGCATTCCACACACCCACCACTCCCTGTGTGAAAAACTTACCTCCGACATCTCCTTTGTACTTACTTCCAAACGCCTTAAAACGATGCCCTCTCGTGTTAGCCATTTCAGCCCTGGGGAAAAGCCTCTGCCGATCCACATGATCAATGCATCAAATGGCGGCTAAAACTCGCAGTGGAAAATACATAGGGAAGTAAACTAGTCTTTGAAGTTTGGTTAGTTACAGTATAATCTCCTTTTAGTGAGAGTACTCGTGGCTATTTATATCCAATAGGACTTAAGACCTTTGTATGAATTTAGAACCTTTGCAGTCAGCAAACCCAATACTATCTTACTTACCATGATATAGGTCTAAATAAATAAATAGATCCATGGTGCTCTCAATCCAATTACTCCATCCCCTGATTAATTTTTCTGTGAACAAATCCTTTCAAGTGTCCATCAAAGCCAATGTAAAAGTAAACTTATTATCAAGCTACATATCATATAGAATGTGTGGAACCATATTCTGCATTGAGATTAATTTTCTTGCAGGCTCTTTCTCACTTCACCCCTGATTCTTTGGTATCCACCTACTGAAGGGTCAGTTTTCAGTGGCCAATCAGTAGTTACGCATGACTCCAGGATGTCGGAGAAAATATGTGATCACTGATGTGTGCAGATGGTAGTGGGTTCAAGCCCAGGCATTGGAGCTGTGCAGTACTAGCACGGACTGCAGGTGCAACCAAGCTGCCATGTTGGTCTGGGAATGCCCAGTTAATAATGATCCAGTTTACTGTTCTAGAGGGTAAACAGTAAAAACAGAAATCTCGATCTGGTAGCATCGGTGTAGGCAAAAGGTGTAAGAGGTGAATCTGTGGAGTTTGTTGCTGCAGGCAGCCATGGAGGAAAAGTCATTGGGTACGTTCAAGGCAAAGATTAATAGATTCTTTATTAGTCAGGGCATGAAGGGATATGGGGAGAAGGCAGGAGATTGGGGCTGCGAGTGAAAATAGATCAGCCATGGTGAAATGGTGGAGCAGATTTGATGGCCAAATAGCCTAATTCTGCTCCTATATCTTATGGTCTTACCTTAAGTCACTGCTGTGGTTCAAGACTCTGCATCAGGATTGAGAAAGAAGAGAAATTATTTCTGGAATATTAGTAGTATGTAGAGGATGGGATTGGGGCTGGTGGGTGATGTCGAAATGGGGTGGGGATGATGGGCAGATGGAAGTGAGAGGGAGAGCGGAGTATGGGAGGTGATTGAACATAAAATGTCACAGCACAGGGACAGGCTCACAATGTCTGCGCCAAATGTGATAACAAATTAAACTAAATCTTTCCTGCCTGCACATGATTCATATCCCTCCATTTCCTGCTCATATATGAGGCAATCTAAAAGCTTATTAAATGCCATTATTGTAGCTGCTGTAATGCTGGAGGAGCTCAGCAGGTCAGGCAACATCTATGGAGAGGAATTAACAGTCGACATTTTGAGCCGAGACCCTTCATCTGGCCTGTATTTGCTTCTACCACCATCCTTGGCAGCAAGGTTCCAGTAGGCACCCACCGCTCCCCGATGTAAAAAAGCACATCACCTTTGAATGTTCCCTCTCTCATCTTAAATACATGTCCTCTCGTATTTGACATTTCTACTCTAGGCTGGTAGGTGACAGGTGGACATAACTGGACTAGTATTTAGATCTCTAGATCTGGAGATCACCACTGCAATGGGAGAATTTAAGTCAAGTCAAGTCAAGTCACTTTTATTGTCATTTCGACCATAACTGCTGGTACAGTACATAGTAAAAATAAGACAATGTTTTTCAGGACCATGGTGTTACATGACACAGTACAAAAAACTAGACTGAACTACGTAAGAAATAAAACAACACAGAGAAAGCTACACTAGACTACAGACCTACACAGGACTACATAAAGTGCACAAAAACAGTGCAGCCATTACAATAAATAATAAACAGGACAGTAGGGCAAGGTGTCAGTCCAGGCTTCGGGTATTGAGGAGTCTGATAGCTTTGGGGAAGAAACTGTTACATAGTCTGTTCGTGAGAGCCCGAATGCGTCGGAGCCTTTTCCCAAGAAGAGATTGTATGAGGGGTGCATGGGGTCCTTCATAATGCTGTTTCCTTTGTGGATGCAGCGTGTAGTGTAAATGTCTGTGATGGCGGGAAGAGAGACCCTGATGATCTTCTCAGCTGACCTCACTATCGGCTGCAGGGTCTTGTGATCCGAGATGGCGCAATTTCCGAACCAGGCAGTGATGCAGCTCTCAGTACAACCCCGGTAGAATGTGATGAGGATGGGTGATGGGAGATAGACTTTCCACAGCCTTTGCAGAAAGTAGAGACGCTGCTGGGCTTTCTTTGCTATGGAGCTGGTGTTGAGGGACCAGGTGAGATTCTCCACCAAGAAATTTGGTGCTCTTAACAATCTCTACCGAGGAGCAGTCGATGTTCAGGTAACACCAAATAATTAAAATAAAACAGACTCAATGTCATAAAATCCCATTTGGTTCACTAAGACCTTTCAAGAAAGGAAATCTGCAATATTTTTCCAAGTTTGTCTTATGATTTAACTACTCTCTGAAATGATCAAGCAAGCAGGCAGCAAATACAAGTGTCAGTAAATGCTTATTTCTTCAAACCATTAGAGAGGATCAGAATTAGGCCTTTCAGCCCATCGAGTCTGCTCTGCCATTTGATCATGACTGACATATTCCTCCATCCCCCACAACCCCATTCTTTGCCTTCTCCCTGTAAACTTTGATGCCCTTTCTATTCAAGAACGTATCAACTTCCACTTTAAATATAACCAGTGACTTGGCTTTCAGTCGTCTGTGGCAGTGAATTCCTCAGATTCACCACCATCTGACTAAAGATATTCCTCCTCATCTCTGTTCTAAAAGTACACTTTTCGATTTTGAGGCCGTGTCCTTCAATATTCAGTAGGTTTCAAATTCTCCCCATCATTCTTGTAAACTCCACCAAGTTCAGGCCCAAACTCATCAAACGCTCCTCACACGTTAACCCTTTCATTCCCAAGATCAGTCTTGTTGTGCATTTAATATTTCAATAATATTTGAGTAATCTTGTTTGGTTTAGCATTTGTGTTCATTTAAATAATTATGGGTTATATGTAAAAATATATTCATTGCATATGTTATCACATCGCCACGTGATGCGTGTGCGCCTTGCTTAAAGTAAACTCGAAGTTTGACCCACATTTTTGACTCCCGTGACTTCTTTTGAATTTGTTTAATGTTTTGAAGTTACAAAACCTAACTTTCCTCGTGAACCTCCTCTGAACCCTCTCCAATGCCAGCACATCCTGTCTGAGATACGGGGACCAGAATTGCTCACAATACTGCTCCAGTCTGACTAACGCCTTATAAAGTCGTGTGAATGAATAGTTAACTGAAAGCTCAGCAGATTCAGGCCTGGTTAACATATGGGTGGGAAACCATTCGGTAATACCCTGTGCAGTACGATTTACTTGCAAGGATCAAAAAACAAACTGGTGGAGAAACTCAAAGGGTCAGGCAGCAACAGCTGTCATCAGTTGCAGCATCTAAGTTGTGCTGACTCAGAAAACAATAGGGACAAATGGTCTGGTTCAGGGTTTTCAGAACGATTATGCATGTGTGGAGATAAATAAACTGCAGAATAAAGCAAATGGAACAAGCATCCAAAGAATGATGCACTCTAAAATAACCATTTGTAGATAAGGAAATAAGGAAATGTTTTTTTTAAAGAAGGCCTAATAGTAAGAAGTTACTGAGAGTTGAGTAATGGATTTATCTAAAGGAGTTGTGTTGCTACTAACTATGTTGATAAGGAAAACCATTGCTGGTTTGCAGAGGTGAAGAGGACAGCAGATAGATTTACCTGAGGTGTAAAACGCTCGAGTTATAATGAAAAATGCAAGAAAATTCCAGCTACGGTCTGAAGAGAAAATGGTTAAATGCAACAGACACACAAAATGCTGGAGGAACTCAGTGGGCCAGGCAGCATCTATAGTGAGGAGTAGAGTCAACATTTTGGGTTGACACTCTGCATCAGGATCCAGCATCTGCAGAATCTCGTGTTTAGGACCAAAAGCAGAAAAGGTTTTCAATGTGGTATTTTTTGTTAGAATGACTATCATACTGAGTTATATAAAATTCATCATGATCGTCACTCTATTTTAGCACCGTCCTGACTGAATGTAGGGTAGGCTGGCTAAGTGTATACACATTTGCTCTATTTCTATGCAAATACAAAGGTTAATTTTTCAACTTTTTCAGGAACCTCCTCCTTGGATACAAACAAGCTAGTAATTTGGATTTACTACACATGATTTTCAAAGCACCACAAAACAATCTACAGTGCAATGCAGCTTGAAATGACAAGTTGCAAATGGGACTTCCAAGCAGAGAATTCAAGTTCCTTACCGATGAAGAGTCTTGACCCAAAATGGCAACTGTTCATCCCCCTCCATCACCTGATCTGCTGAATTCCTGCAGCATGTTTTGTGTGTTCTGCAAGATTTTCAGCATCTGCAAAATCCTTTTTTACTAACGCTGTTAGTTCTATATGGAAACATTAAAAACAGACAATATTTTTGACATCCTATTGTTCAGCAAATACAGAAAATTGAAAGTCAAAAGAAATAATTGCAGATGCTGGAAATCTGAAATAAAACAAAACAGAAATTGATGTGCATCCAATTTCCATTTTGGAAATCTTTTTATCTTCCCTGGACAGACAATCTTCAGTCAAGGAATAACATAACCCTAGGACCCTGATATTGAATGCAACAAACACAGCAAAGCATTCATTCCTGTTTGTTCCAGAACTGGCCAGCTCTGATAACATTAACTCAATGTTTTTATTTCTCTCACAAATGCTGCCTGAT
This sequence comes from Hemitrygon akajei, assembly GCF_048418815.1. Classification (NCBI taxonomy): domain Eukaryota; kingdom Metazoa; phylum Chordata; class Chondrichthyes; order Myliobatiformes; family Dasyatidae; genus Hemitrygon; species Hemitrygon akajei. The sequence goes on from NC_133126.1 coordinate 15,699,572, forward strand.
CTGCTGAATATTTCCAAACTTCTCATTTATTTTAGATTTCTAGTAGTTACCATGTTCTACATCTCTGCCTCCAGCATTGTATTTTACCATTATATTTTTCTCTTTATTGCTGTCGATCGTATTTGTACTATTTATACTCTTCCAGACAGATTAACAAGAATTCATCACCTCCTCAAAGTTGGCAGCAACAGCTTTTGTTTCATTTAAGCTATCTTGGTTTCCACCATATCACAAATATGTTTCACTCCAGGGCTCTTTCTCTCTGCAATTTAAAATTTCCTTTTAGAACATAAAACATGAAGTGATACAGCACATTTGGCCCATGGTGTTGTGCTGACCTTTAAACCTACCCCAAGATCAATCCAACCCTTCCCTTCCACATAGCCCTCCATTTTTCTATCATCCGTGTGCCTGTTTAAGAGTTGCTATGTTTTGTAATTCCAAATCATTCATTTAACTAATTAAAGGGAAAAGACAGGAGTCCGAAATGAGAGTCTAACTTGCTTTTCTTTCAGGCGAGGTGCACACATCATATGATAGTGTCATGACTTATGCAATTCATGTATTTTTACATATAACCTGTAACTAATTATTTAAATGAACATGAATGCTTAAGCAAACAATATATTTACAATATTACTCAAATATTTGCCATCGGCATTCGTACGTCTCAAGAGACGATGCTGTGCATTTTTCTGATGGTGCTTAGGGTTGTAGACTCGGGGCTACTTGCCCTTCCTGGAGTGGCTGTCCAGCCCCACTCTAGAGTGACCGTCTCTTTCAGAGCGGCTGCAGGTGAAGGAGGAAGGTACTCTGGGTGATGCAGCTCTGGCTTCTTGTTGTTGAGCATGGTGATCCTTGCTATCTCAGCACACTGTACACCACTTTTGACTCTGGCTCTCCTGTTGTCTGGTCTTCAACTGTTTCCTCCCATGTGTTAAGGTCAATGCTGCCAGCTTCATGTCATACTTGCAGACATCCCTGTAGTGGAGGCATGGTCTTCCTCGTGGGCGGTGACCCTCACTCGGCTCGCCATGCAGCACGTCCTCGGTCCACCTGTTGGACATGGCCCAACCATCCGAGGCATCGGTGGTTGAGTAGTGCGTGGATGCTAGAGGTGTCAGCCTGTTGCACAGCCTCTGTGGTGGTGATTCTGTCCTGCCAGCAGATGTGCAAGATTCACCTGAGGCAGCGTAGGTGGAAGGAGTTTAGTCTCTTCTCTTGGCTGATGGATGGCGTCCAAGCCTCGCTGTTGTAGAGGAGTGTGCTGAGCAGACAGGCCTGGTGCACCCGCAGCTTGGTTTTCTTTGTCAGCTGTCTGTTGTTCCACATTCTCTTGTTCAATCTGGCCATGACAGTGCAGCTTTGGCAATCCTGCTGTTCACCTCTGCTTCGAGGGACAGGGAGCTGGGGCTGGTCTACCCAAAGGAGTCGACTACATCAAGAGAGCAGCCATCAATGGTGATGTTTGGTGGAGATTCTGCGCCCTGGGCCATGATGTTTGTCTTCTCCAGACTCATGGTTAACACCCAAACTCCTTGCAGGCATGGGCGAAGTGGTTAATCAGTTGTTGGAGTCTGCCTTCAGTGTGTGACGTCAATGCTGGATCATCTCGCAGATGAGGGCTGTCCTAACTTTGGTCCTAGGGTGCAAGCGAGCGATGTTGAACAGCTTGCCATCAGCTCTTGTGCAAAGGTAGGTGCCTTCAGTGCGGTCTGCAAAAGCACAGTGAAGGAGTATGAAGAAGATTCCAAAGGGGGTCAGTGCCAGGACACAACCTTGTTTCACTCCGCTGCTCACTGGAAAGGCATCAGAAGTTGCTCCATTGAAGCAGATGGTGCTGTGCATGTCCTCATGGAAAGACGATATGATGCTGTGCAGTCTTGGGGCGGGGTGGTGGTGGCAGCCAACCTTTAGCAGGTGTTTGAAGAGTCTGCTTCCGCTGACGAGGTCGAACGCCTTGTCAGATCAATAAAAGCTGTGCATAGTGGCTTCTGCTGCTCTCAGGATTTCTCCTGCAGCCGGCGCAGTGAGAAGATCACATCCACTGTAGAGTTGCCTGCTCTGAACCTGCACTGGGACTCTGGGTAGACTCTGGATACAAGCCTCTGAAGTTGTGCCAAGATGACGTGGGCAGACACTTTCCCCAAAATATTGAGGAGAGAGATGCCACGGTAGTTGGTGTAATGACCACGGTCAACAGTGTGACAATGTTGGCATCGCGCACGTCTTGGGGGATGTTGCCTTCGTCCCAGCAAAGTCACAGAAACTCGCGTAGATGATGCAGCAAGGCAGGCTTCCCGCTCGTTGAGACTTCATGGGTAATTCCATCTTGCCCTGGGGCTTTCCCACTGGCGAGACAGTCAATGGCTTTGCTGAGCCCCTCCAGAGATGGCAATACATAAAGCTCTTCCATGACTGGCGAGTCGGCCAGTGCCTCCAGCACAGCATCGGTCACCACGGTCCAGGTTGCAAACAGCTCCAGGTAGTGTCCTACTCAACATTCAAGCTGCTTGCTCTGGTCCATGAACACTACCCCATTTTTCGACTTCAGTGTCTTGGTGGCTGAATAGCCTGTTGCTGATCTGATGCTGTCAAACATCCCTCTTGCGTTCCTGCTGTCGGCAGCTGATCGGATTTTGCTCCCCAAGTTCAGCCAGCAGTTGTTTGCACAACATTGGGCAGTTTGCTGCACCTTGTTTCCAGAAGCTCTGAGGGTGTCGTGTAGGTGATTTGCTTGTAGGCCAACCGGGCTTTTCTCTTGGCCTCAGTCACCTGCTCCATTGCTTCCCAGTGCGCTTCGTACCAGTCTGTGTTCTTGTGCGCTGTCATGGCTGAGCTGTAAATTGCATCATGAAATTGTGACTTCTTAGAGTCAATAGAGGTAGAGTCACCAGAATTGTTCTTCACTGCAGCTTCAAAGGCGTCTGCGAACTGCTGTGCTCTGCCAGAGTTTGCTGTACAGCAGGTGTTGATGCAAGATTGGCCCTTCATCTTGGAATGATGGAGCCTCTATGGCATTAGCCCCAAAACAAGTGAGTGGTCTGTGTCGGAGTCTGCACTGTGGTAACTATGAGTGCCAAGGACACTGTTCAGGTACCTGCACCTAGTGATGATGAGGTTGGGCTGATGCCAGTGGTGGAACCATGGATGTCTCCAGAAGACCTTGTGCCATTCCTTACACTGAAAATACGTGTTGCTGATGCACAGTCCATGATGGCAGCATAGCTCCAGCACTCTCTGCCTACTCTCGTTCATCTTGCTGATGCCACGACGGTCAAGGCAAGAAGCCCATGCTTTGTGGTCAGCTCCAAACCCAGCACTGAAGCCTCCCAGCAGGTACGATGCTTCACTGTTGGGATTCTGGATATTGTGTCGTCCAGAGCCTTGTAGAGCTGGTCTTTGGCCTGTGGTAAAGAACAACACATTAAGGCATCGATGCTTAGGAAGTTTATGGGGCTGCAAGGCAGCAATAAGCAAAGAGCAAGGCTATTTTCTGTTCTACCTGTTGGTGTTCCATGGTGGTAATGATGGAGTTCTTCACTGCAAAATCTACACGATACTGCCTTGGGTCTTCATGAGGGAGACCCTGCCAGAAGGTGGTGTAATTGGACCCTCTGATGGAACTGTTATCAGCCAACCAGCTCTCCTGGAGGCAGGCAATGCTGATGTTTGGCCCAGTGAGCTCCCTGTCAATGACTGCCGTTTTGTGGGCATTGTTGATCTGCTGGAGGTCATCAGTCAGTTCGGGACACATGGTCCGGATGCTCCAACTTGAGAGGTGAAGAGCTGGCGTTGTCTTAATTTTAATCCTTCCACCCGGTGCGGACTCACAGCTTGCTTGTCGAATGAACTAGAGGTGGGCAGTAGCTGTCCGGTGAGATGCAATGATCTCTCCCGCTGTCAGAAGTGGCCCCTGGCGCTCGTTTCCTACGCCAATCGGGTGAGCTTATAACCGGTAAATGCCGCTTCTCATGTTGCGCCAGTATCTTATGACATCGATGGAGTGACCTCTCCATAGTGCCATGGGCCTGGGTGAGGGGATATGGAGGTCTTGGCCTGCTCTGATGTCAAGACCACCTCTCTGCATTGCTGGCAGAGTCCAACAGAAAGGAAGAACCAGTGCAGTTGGTGCCAGCCCTGCTGCAGAAATTGCCAGCAGGTGATGTAGTAAGCCATTCTTCCACTTAGGACTCCACTCCGGATTTTCTGTAGGAGTTTACTCCCTTTTCCAAGGTACGCACAAGGCAGTGCAACTCAAATACTACTGAAGTATGTTACGAACCCCGTAACTGGGTCACTTACCAGCAAAGATAGAGAGGTCCGTTGAAGTCTGATGGTACTATTTTTAAAAGTTTTTATTTATAAAGGGGCACAAAAGTAAGGTTAATACAAACATTCAGAAAATATACGTCGTCAATACTCAATCTAAAGCGCGGGTATAGTAATAATCATCAATAAGAAGTAGCTCTATCGTTTTGTCCAGGGGTAAAAAGATTGTCCGATGGAAATATAAAAGTCTCTCAAGTTCATGCAGGCTTTAGCCTTCGGGGACCGCTGGGTTTTCACTGGTTGGAGAGAGAGAGATTTGTGAGAAGAGAAACTTGCCCGGGTCTTTGGATGAGGCCGATCCGATGTGTCGGGGGAGTTTGTTCCCCGTTGTTAATTACAGAAACTCGTTTCTGTGGTATCAGCCACCAGCTCCCAAGCCTGGGTACCGAACACACGTGGCTTCCTTCAAATGGCTGCCCGCTATACGGGATCGCTAGCGTCTCTTCTGGTGTGTCTGAGGGGCCGTCTCTACAGCCCCTCTTTTTATCTGGACTCACAGGGTCTCAGATGTCAATCAGGTTGGGATGATGCAATCTCTCTCCGTAGCCCAGCCCACGTTGCCCTGAGAGCTGGCACGTAGTATAGGATCGCAATCCACAAAGGTGTCTCCAGGAAACAATGGCCAAATCCGTTGCTTTGTCTTGCTGAGGGCAGGGCACATTCCAAAACCTGGAGGATTCTCTCTCATTTCCTGGGTCCAAGACCTGAATTAATAGCGATCTTGCGATTCTCAAGAAGGAGGGGGCTGGGATCATAACACCTCCCCTCTTAAAAAACGTTTTTACCAGCGGTTAAAACGGAGTGGTACAGAGTCTTACAGGATTTTAGAATCTAACACAATACAAAAGCTTTTCTTTTAACTACAGAGCCATACAGTTATACATTTAATTCAGCATCTAAACAGTTAACGATTACAGTGTCCCTTCCTTTACTAGCTTAACATTTTGTACCTTACTAAAGTCTTATAGCATCAGACTTCAACTTAATAACCACCGATATTTTTCTTTTTTTTTTACAAATCTAACGAGTTGTGATCCCTGACGGGGAGCCAGGCAGGCTTCCAAGGGGTTTGTCTTTATTATTCACATGCCTTGCTGAAATCCCGTACAACCGGCTGGGCTATTTAAAAATGGCGCCCTTCATTAACCGTCGTTTCTTTTCCGGTGAGTTCCTACAGGTGGAACTCAGGTAGTTTAGCGAGGTAAACTCCCACCCGCCTCGTTCATAGGGGTTATTTTATCAACACCGTGTCCCAAACTTAAACCATCTTCTGAATTTCCACCCCATTCTTTAATTTTACGCAAGTTGCTAGTTTTCTCTTCAGGACCCTTCAGGCTATTAGTTTTGAATTCGAACTCTTTGTTCAAGCAGCATTTCAGATTCTGCCTCGTCACACCCCATTCTGGAATAACAATAGGGTGGGGGGCCCCGGCATGTCCTGGCTTAATCTGTAAGCAATCTGCAGGGTTTAAAATTTCTTCATTCGATTTGGGAACTACAAATTTTCCGTTTCCTTCAATAATCATATTTATCTTCCCATTTTCGAGTTCTGCTTTAAGTTTCACCACACCTTCGAGCTCAGACCCCGGGGAACTTCCACCTCCCCCTCTTACCAAGGTTAACCCTTTCTTCACTGAACCCAGTCTATCTGACCCAAAAGGACAGCTGTCTCGTCCAGCTGAATCAAATACCTCAGACTTTTTCTGAGCTCCGTGACTAGGTTCAGGACCACGTGCATCCCCACCTTGGACACACTCAAATGGGACATTGACCTCTTCCAGGCTTTCAATACCCGTACCTTTTTCAAATTCCAAATTCCCTTGCTCCTCCCAGCTACTCTCTGGGCAACTCCCTTCCGGAGTAAACTCAACCCTGCGGGCTGAAACAACCTCATCTGCCAACCCAGCAGACCTCTCCAAGGTAATGGCATCCTTTTCATCTAGGACTGCCCTCATCTCATTATCGGGAACACCTTTAGAAGCTTCAACTTTGTCAAACAGTTCTGCCAAACCAGACAGATCATCCGTGTCCAACCCTGGATCTTTTAACAGCTTTATCTGTTTCTCATCTTTATTTCCTACCTCTAAGACCTTTCTCCTCACTAAGGGCAGATCTATCTCCTCTCCCTTACCCCCTTTCACTTTACTACTCTTTGTTTTACCACCCTCTAAACCCTCGTGGTACAGGGTCGGTAAAGACGTCTCGGCCAAATCAAAACTGGCCAGATTTAAACTGCTCTCGGTCTCAGCTGCCGCTCTCGACAGGCTGCGAGTGACCGCGCACGCGGGATAGCTCTTGGACGCTAGGGGCGGGGCCTCAACATGCACCGGTCGGCAGGTCATCGTCATGGCTGACCAAACCTTACCCCCGGCTAAATCGTTCCCAAGAAGGACGTCCACGTCAGTTCTCGGGAATTCTGATGGCACCCCTATTTCAACTGATCCATACACCAGCTCACAATCCATAATGACCTTATGTAAGGACACCATTTCTATCCTTTTATTTATCCCCTCCACCGCTATCATGCCCATTTTTTGACTACCTTTGAGTACCTTACGGCGGATCAACGATAGCTCAGCCCCTGTATCTCTCCAGATTCTTACGGGAATTGGTGGGTCCCCCTCCCTCAAAGACACGGTTCCGTGTGACAGACAAATCTCAGACCCTTCTCGTACTCTGTCTACCCGGGGCTCTCTTGTTGATTTACTGATTACCACTGCACACCCGATAGGGACTGCTGCTTTCCCTTTTTCTGGCTCCTTCTTCGGAGCAAAGCACCGAGACGCAACATGCCCGCTCTTCCCACAATTAAAACAGGTCAAGCCCGGAAATCTCTGGCCTCCTGGCCTTTCCCCCTCAACCTTACCACTAGCTCCCGGTGGGACCTCTGCCTCAGCTGGCGGACTTTCTCGATTGTTCCCACGGTCTCTCGGGGTACTTTTATTCGAGGAAAACTTTGTCTTGTGGGTTAGGGCATATTCATCTACGAACCTAGCAAATTCTGAGATGGACTTATTCGGCTTCTCATTCAAATACATCCGGATCTCCTCTGGAACACAACCTTTAAATTCCTCAATCAAAAATAACTCCCTGAGACGCCCATGATCCTCGCCCACTGTTTCTGCGGTGCACCAACGGTCCAAGAGCACCCCCTTCTCATGGGCAAACTCGGTATACTCGGTATGTGCGGTTGGGAGACTGTAGGTCTGACACGGTGGTCAGCAGCACAGGAGCGCCGCAGGGAACCGTACTCTCTCCGGTCCTGTTCACCCTGTACACATCGGACTTCCAATATAACTCGGAGTCCTGCCATGTGCAGAAGTTCACTGATGACACGGCCATAGTGGGGTGTGTCAGGAATGGACAGGAGGAGGAGTATAGGAAACTGATACAGGACTTTGTGATATGGTGCAACTCAAACTACCTGCGTCTCAATATCACCAAGACCAAGGAGATGGTGGTGGACTTTAGGAGATCTAGGCCTCATATGGAGCCAGTGATCATTAATGGAGAATGTGTGGAGCAGGTTAAGACCTACAAGTATCTGGGAGTACAGTTAGACGAGAAGCTAGACTGGACTGCCAACACAGATGCCTTGTGCAGGAAGGCACAGAGTCGACTGTACTTCCTTAGAAGGTTGGCGTCATTCAATGTCTGTAGTGAGATGCTGAAGATGTTCTATAGGTCAGTTGTGGAGAGCGCCCTCTTCTTTGTGGTGGCGTGTTGGGGAGGAAGCATTAAGAAGAGGGACGCCTCACGTCTTAATAAGCTGGTAAGGAAGGCGGGCTCTGTCGTGGGCAAAGTACTGGAGAGTTTAACATCGGTAGCTGAGCGAAGGGCGCTGAGTAGGCTACGGTCAATTATGGAAAACTCTGAACATCCTCTACATAGCACCATCCAGAGACAGAGAAGCAGTTTCAGCGACAGGTTACTATCGATGCAATGCTCCTCAGACAGGATGAAGAGGTCAATACTCCCCAATGCCATTAGGCTTTACAACTCAACCGCCAGGACTTAAGAACTTTTTAAAAGCTATTATTAATGCTTTTTGAGATAGTGATTTAGATGCATATCATATTTTTTACTGAGTTAAGTATTGTATGTAATTAGTTTTGCTACAACAAGTGTATCGGACATTGGAAAAAAAAAAGTTGAATTTCCCCATGGGGATGAATAAAGTATCTATCTATCTATCTATCTATCTATCTATCTATCTATCTATCTATCTATCTATCTATCTATCTATCTATACGTCTGATTCCACCCTTTCCGTAAATTTCTGAACCTTTGTCTATATGCTTCAGGTACTAGTTCGTAACCCCGGAGAATGGCCGCCTTTACTTGGTCATAATTCTCTTCCCCTTCAGTGGACAACGCCGCATATTCCCGCTGTGCCTTCCCTCTTAACACACTTTGTAACAACGCCACCCACTGTGCTTTGGGCCACTTCTGATTCACTGCCACCTTTTCAAAAAGCAAGAAATAACTATCAACATCCGTCTCCTCGAACGGGGGTACCAGCCTTCACGCCCGACTAACATCAAACCGCTCCTCTCTGTCCGACCCCGGACTTCGTGGCTCTTGCCTTAACTTCTCCATCTCCAAGGCATGTTTTCTCTCTCTCTCTCTGCCTCCCTCTCCTTCTCGGCCCTTTCCTTCTCCTTCTCAGCTCTTTCCTTCTCCTTCTCAGCTGCATCCAGCTCCTTTAGCTGAAGTTCATGCTTTCTTTGCTTCTCGGCTGCTTCCAGCTCCCTCTCTTTCTCAGCTGCTTCCAGCTCTTTTACCTTAAGTTCATGTTCCCACCTTAATTTCTCCAACTCTAACTGATCCGTCCCACTAGCTGGTTCCTTTTCAGGGATATTTTCCAATACCTCAGCTGTAAACACCTTCTTCCCAATGTAATACTGAGTTATGGCCCTTCACACCTCATGCTTTTTCATTGACAACCTCATCTCTGTGAGGCTTAACCCCTTCGCCAAATTTACCAAGTCTAATTTGGTGGCCGCCTCTAGCGCCCCCAGAGTCGGGTTTCTCATAAATTCCTCCACGTCCATCTTTGCTGGTTTCCCGTCTGGCTACCCGCGTACCAGATCCAAGTTTTGACTTACAATCCCGATTCACTGGCCTCCCAATTTGGTGTCAAATCCTGAGACGAGAACCCCAAGTTGTTACGAACCCCGTAACTGGGTCACTTACCAGCAAAGATAGAGAGGTCCGTTGAAGTCTGATGGTACTATTTTTAAAAGTTTTTATTTATAAAGGGGCACAAAAGTAAGGTTAATACAAACATTCAGAAAATATACGTCGTCAATACTCAATCTAAAGCGCGGGTATAGTAATCATCAATAAGAAGTAGCTCTATCGTTTTGTCCAGGGGTAAAAAGATTGTCCGATGGAAATATAAAAGTCTCTCAAGTTCATGCAGGCTTTAGCCTTCGGGGACCGCTGGGTTTTCACTGGTTGGAGAGAGAGAGATTTGTGAGAAGAGAAACTTGCCCGGGTCTTTGGATGAGGCCGATCCGATGTGTCGGGGGAGTTTGTTCCCCGTTGTTAATTACAGAAACTCGTTTCTGTGGTATCAGCCACCAGCTCCCAAGCCTGGGTACCGAACACACGTGGCTTCCTTCAAATGGCTGCCCGCTATACTGGATCGCTAGCGTCTCTTCTGGTGTGTCTGAGGGGCCGTCTCTACAGCCCCTCTTTTTATCTGGACTCACGGGGTCTCAGATGTCAATCAGGTTGGGATGATGCAATCTCTCTCCGTAGCCCAGCCCACGTTGCCCTGAGAGCTGGCACGTAGTATAGGATCGCAATCCACAAAGGTGTCTCCAAGAAACAATGGCCAAATCCGTTGCTTTGTCTTGCTGAGGGCAGGGCACATTCCAAAACCTGGAGGATTCTCTCTCATTTCCTGGGTCCAAGACCTAAATTAATAGCGATCTTGCGATTCTCAAGAAGGAGGGGGCTGGGATCATAACAAATACTAAATACACAACATCCCTAATGTATCTTCTACCACCAACCAGACTGGCCGTTCCATGCACCCACCACTCTCAGTGTAAAGAAAAACAAACCTCTGACATACCCCCTATACTTTATTCCAATTGCCTTAAAATTATGCCCTCTCGTATTAGCCATTTCCACCCTGGAAAAGAGCCTCTGGCCATCCACTCGGTTTCCTCTTAGTTTTCCTGTTCTGCTGAAAGGTCATTGACCCGAAATGCTAACTCTTTCCGCTAATTTCTAGTATTTTCTGTTAGATGTCAGATGTAATTGGAGCAGTTCTTTGAAAGGCCATTTGTCGGGATGGCTGTATTTCAGAAAATCATAGATCAGTTTGTCCTGAAGATTGATAAAAGACTTGGGACAGCAGATTACTGCAGGAAAATATGAATCATTCAAGTGTGGAGCTGGGTGTAGTTATGGGTTAATGTTCCCTCTGAGGTGTGCACATGTGCGTGCACACACTTCTTTTGCTACTAGCACACAAAGGAATTCAAACAGCGCACTAAAGGTTGTCACCCTCTTCCCTGTTGGTATGTTAAGTATATTTCATGATTGTACACAATTACATTTCCTTTTCTGGTTTCTGATGCAGACAGTGTTGACAACGTGGAGTTTGCGATGATTTGTCTGCAGATTTTAGAACTGGCTTATTTATCCTGTTTCTATTGAAGAAATTATTGATTCGCTATGTTGAATTCCAAAGAAGCAAAGGGCGTGAAGCAGAAAAGATCTGCTAGTTCATTTAAAGCGGAATGCCTTAATGAAACAGTAGAAACTGCTACACCAAAAGTACATGAGGTCAGGAACGTGCAGCTACGAGAAGTATTTATGTACGATACAGAAACTGGTGCTACTTGCGTGTATTGTCACGATGCAAAAGTTGCTGGAGAATTTGCATGTGGGAAGACTGGAGTTATATCTGGAAACTTGACTTTTTGAGGTGTCATTCAGCAAGCAAATCTCATTTGGAGAGTGAGCAATAAGACTCATTGATGCGTATTATTGAACTTTTTTAAAATGAGTAACAAACTGGTTTATTATCCTTAGAATAGCTTCAGGTTTACTTCCACTTAAAAAATTCAGTGCACACATGTTGCTGTCACTGGGCAAAAAGTAGGATAGCACAAGATTTTTTGCTTACACTAGTCATTATAAATTAGAGGGAACATTGGCTGTGGCAAGTTTTCTATTTCACTGTCATCTTCTCTCATTAGGTGGGGTTGACAATGACTTGTTTCCATTCCCACTGTGAACTTCCTGAGACAGACCTTGTGACTTTTGGGGGCAGATGTTTGGTAGAGTAGATCAGGAGGTGGTACGCATCTTCTGCTGTTTACGCTGGCTTTTTGTAATGGACTCTGAGATCTCAGTGCCAACCCATTCCAAAAACTCAGAGTCATATAGCACTACAGTACAGAAACAGGCCCTTCTGGCTGTCTGGTCTGTGCTAGACTATCATTCTGTCTAGTCCCAGTGACATGCACCTGATACACGTACATGCACCTAGAGCAGTTTTCCACTTTGTCCATCATGGGCCAGTGATTCCCAGGAATCAGTGAGGACTTGAGAACATTATTGAACCTTTATCTCTGTTCAGCTGTTGATGTGAAGACTTGACAGAGCCTGGGGTAGATTGTCTATTGAGCGACTCTGGTATTGAGCATGCTACTGACATGGCTTGTTCATTGGGCATGACTCAGCTTCAACATTGGAGATGTAGGCCTGGGCAAGGTTTAACATTGGTTTGTTTTTTCTACTAGTAGTTTCGGAAGATTTTGTGGAGACAGAATTGGAGCTACTTATTTGGGTTTGAGGTGTCTGCAGCAGGTGGTTCATATCTCAGGAGCTCAGGGGTCAGCAGTAGACCAGGCTCTGAGCTCTTAACCAAACAATTCTTCAATTGACTAAAGGCTGTGATCATCATTGAAGGCAACGGTTAATTTTATCGTCAGAGTTGCACTGTGGCTGCCAAGATATGGGAAATTGCTTCACATTTTCCATTGGATCATTCTGGATGTTTACTATTTTCTAAATGGGAAAGAGGTTCAGAAATTTGAGATGCGAAAGATGCGAGTCCTAGTTCAGGATTCTCTCAAGATTAACTTACAGGGTGCATCAGCAGTAAAGGAAGGCAATTGCAATTAGTATTCATTTCAAAAGGATGAGAATATAAATGCAGGAATGAATGCTGAGGCTTTATAAGGTATTGGTCAGGTCACATTTGGAGTACTGTGAGCAGTTTTGGGCCCCTTATCTAAGAAAGATTAGAGAGGATCTAGAGGAAGTTAATGAGAATTATCCTGGGAATTAAAGGGTTAACGTGTGATGAGTGTTAGATGCCTCTGGGCCTGTACTCACTGGAGTTCAGAAGAATGAGAGGGGTCTCATTGCAACATAGCGGATATTGAAATGCCTAGATAAAATGGACATAAGGAGGATGCTTTCAATAGTGGGTGAGTCTAGGACCATTGGGCCACAAATATTAAGGAGAGGAGGCAGGAGAATAGGATTATGATGTAAAATTAGATGCCATGATCAAATGATTAAGCAGACTGGATGGGCTGAACCGTCTGCTCCTATGCCTTATGGTCTTTACTGTCGGAATCGGTGTTGCGTAATGGGGCAGATTGGTAGAAGACCTTTGCTTTTCAAACACTTAGTGCAAGGCCAATTCTCTGGCTAAAACTAGTGAACAAGACAATGGTGACTTAGAGATTGAACTCAAAGTAGGTTTTCACCAGTATCATCTGTGTACTGGAGGAAACTTGGTGATGTAGATTGCACAGTTATCATTTGTTTTAGACACTACTTGCACTCTGGAGGGAAGCTTATTGGAGGTAAGATTTAGCAGTGAAAAAAATATTGGGACAATGAGTGAGTTTGACTTAATACCAGACTCTACTAAAAGTGGCCCTGTTACCAATGAGGATGGAAATGTTCTGGGAACTTCATTTTCAAGTCAACTGCTTAATTGTCCACTGCCAATCACAACTGGAGCTTAGATCTGATCAATTTGCTATGAGATCACTTAGCGCCAACTATTGCATGCTGTTTTTGTGGAGTAAGCCTGCTATTTCTGAGCATGATTGTGATTAATATTTGAAGTGTAATTTGTGGCTTGCATGCTGAGAGATACTTGCCCCTTTGAAGAGAACTGAAGGGTGCAAGTATTATATCCAGGAAATTGTATTCTGTGAGACTATCACCCATAAATAAACTATTTTCAATTTGTGCATTCCTTTGGCTTGTCTAAAATGACATTCAGGGTAAGTTTAATTGGCACCACATCACAATAAAGCTGAGGAATTCACTGAGGACTTTTGTCTACTGAACAGTACACATTCGATAAACAGGGTATGTTAGCTGAGAGTAAGATGAGCCTCAAGCATTTATATTGAAATCAGTGGAAAATGCATTTTAAACAGCTGCACATTAGGATGAGTTTTGAACAAGAGGGCTGTGGGTGGTTAAGTTTGTAATCTTCTGTCTATCAAAGCAAAAGAAATACAGTAATTTCGCATTCAAGGAAAAGGACAAGGATTTCCTGTACCTAGCACACTTTATGTACAGTACATACAATCAGTCAATATATATCAGTTAATCTCATGTATTTATATTTATTGTGTTTTTATGGTGTTCTTTATGCTTGTTGTGTGTTTGATACTGCATCAGATCTGGAGCAACAATCATTTTGTTCTCCTTTACACTCGTGTACAGAAGAATGACAATAAACAATTTGACTCACTTATGACACTTGCTTGATGAGTGTCACTAAGTCAAGCACAAGCATCTTAATGGCATCAGGATCAATTTGGTAGAAGGTTGCACTTGGCAAACAAGAAATTGACATTGAAGAGGAGTTAGAAAAGCTGTTATAAAGTGGGTTGAAAATGAAATCTGCACTAGTGTGGCAATTCGAGGGGAATTAAACTCCTTTTTGTTTGTACTGTTGACCATAGCAAAGAATTCTGGGGCACAGCATTGTTTGGTTCCATTGCATTACATCATAACCAGGTCCTGCAGAAAGTGCTGAGTGGAGCTTCCTCTACAAAAAGTGTGATTAGAGGGGCTACTATCCATTGGCCAAGTATTGCTCTCTTTCTGAGATAGAAGAATTCCAGAGTTCATCAGTTGAACACACACAGCCAGGGATTACATGCTCAAAAGGGAAACTGATTCTCTGCTGAACCAAGGACCACATGCTCATTAATCCTCTCCTGTCCTGTTTGCAAGCCTGCTTTCTTCTTTTACTATAGTTGTAATATTCTATCATTTGGCATGGCACCTAAATTTATAAAATTCCTTTTCCCTTATTTAAGACCAGAAGACAAAGGAGTAGAATTAGGCCATTCACCCCTTCGAGTTTGTTCCACCTTTCCATCGTGGTAGGTTTACCATTCCTGTCAACCCCTTTTTCCCACCTTCTCCCCATAACTGTTGTCAGCCTGACTATCAACCTCTGCTTTATGTATACCCAGTGATACCCCTGTATACCCCTGGCTGCATCACCATCTGGTACCTGGTTTGCAGGGGGGGCGAGGGTGGGGGTGGGGGAATACTGCACAGGATCGGAGTGAGCTGCGGAGATTTGTAAAATTAGTCAGCTCCATCATGGGCACTGGCCTCCATAGTATCCAGGACGTTTTCAAGGAGTGGTCCCTCAGAAAAGTGATGTCCATCTTTAAGGACACCCATCACCCAGGACACACCCTCTTCTCATTGTTGCCATGAGGAAGGAGATATAGAAGCCTGAAGGCAGACACTCAATGATTCAGGAATATCTTCTATCCCTCTGCCATCCAATTTCTGAATGGACATTGAACCCATGAACTTTACCTCACAAATGAGAAAACCTGCAGATGCTGCAAATCCGGGCAACACACACAAAATGCTGGAGGAACTCAGCAGGCCAGGCAGCATCTATGGAAAAGAGTACAAATGTTGACTGTACTCTGTTCCTAGATGCTGCCTGGCCTGCCGAGTTCCTCCAGCAATTTGTGTGCAAAACTACCTCACAACTTAGTTTGTTTCCTTTTTTATTTGCGCTACTTACTTAATTTAACACTTACATTTATATAAAAGTATATACACACTGTGTTTTTTTTCTACATTACTATTTACTGCTGCTGCAAAGTTAACAAATTTCACATCGTATGCTGGTGATATTAAACCTCATTCTGACTTGGCCTGTGTATTTTTAATTGGCTTCTCCTGTGTAAACTCAAGACCTTTTTTTGCAAAATTTACCACAAGGTTCCAGAGCTAGAAATCAAAGGAATTGAATTTCACCAGCAGAATTATTATACAGTTGTTCATTGTAAACAACTGAGATGACAATTTCTATCAGCTGATTTTCATTTTGTATAATGAATATAATGGTGTCTATACAGGTACGGAATAATCCACAAGGAGAATACGGAACAGGAAAAGCCACAGCAGGAAGAAAGGTTGCAGATTAATGTAAGATTAGTGTACAAAGTTCAAAGAAATTTTATTGTTAAAGTATGTTCATGTCACCAGAAACTACCCTGAGACTCATTTCTTGCAGGCATTCACAGTAGAATGAGAAATATAATAGAATCAATGAAAAACAAATAATAATAAATAAATGATAGATAAATAAGTAAGGGAATAAATATTAAGTACTGAGAACATGAGTTATAGAATCCTTAAAAGTGAGTCCATAAGTTGTGGAATCAATTTAGTGTTGAGGTGAGTGAAGTTAACTACCCTGGTTCAGGGAGCCTGATGGTTGAAGGGTAATAACTGTTCCTGACCCTAGTGGTGTGGGACCTAAGGCTCCTGTACTCCTGCTTGTATTAGTGAAAACAGATGTTTGAAGGTGGCCATGGACTCTGAGACCTGTAGGGCCTGTTTCTGTATCTCTCCATGCCTCTGACTCTTAATAAAAGTGAGGACTGAAGTGATGACCTGGTAGAATTCTTTAAGATTGGATAGGCATAGTTCAATTGCAAGAGTGTTCAAAATCTTCATGTTGGCTACTAACATTCCAACAAGAAATTCAGGAAGAAGACTGGGTGTGACCTCAGTTCAGACTTGTTAGCTTGAATAGTCTTGATATTTGTGAGGTAGTTGATGTAAATGAAAAATACATTCTCTAAGAAAATAACTTTCTTTTTAAACTATTCAGGTCTCCTGGTCTTCCTCTTCCTGACTTTGAAAGGATGTATCAATAGCGCTTGAATCTGTGGCAATGCAGGAATACCACAGTTCATCTCTCCTGTCCTTGAAGCCTGTACAAAGAAGCTTCAACTTGCAAGTCAGAACTCCCTTTAATCATTGCGTCCCTAGGCAAGGTGGAGAACCCTCAGCTTATGCAATGAACCCCAACGTACCCGAACAGAATTCAAGCAATTCCAACAATGGCTACGTGGAGGGAAGTCAGACAAATCCACTTCGTGCGCACCTGAAAAGGAACACCTTTGAAGATCCAACGTCATCCTACTCCAGCAGGGATATTATTTCGCAGTTCCTGGAGAAATCCTCCAAGAAGAAGAACTCAACCAGTCATGAGCTAATCTTCTCTGCAAAGAACCTGTCCCGCTCCACTGTCAACTCATTTCAAGAGGAGAGCAACAGTAACTTCTCGAAAGATGGCGGGCAGGATCCTGGCTCGTCTTTCGCTCAGCATCACTCAACAAACCCGGGTGAAGGGGATCGATTGTTCAACGAACATTTACAAGCAAAGAGGGCGAGAGTAGAGAACATCATCCGAGGGATGAACAGTTCTCCGAGTGACAGCCTTCACCACAGTGAACTCGAGAGGGAGGGGGGTCAAAGGCAAGGAAGTCTGAACCTGTGCAAAGAGAACAAACGGAAGCAGAGGCTCCCACAGCAGCAGCAGCAACAGCAGGGGGAGGATCCCAGGAAGAGCCCTGGACTAGTTTCGTCCCTGAAGAGGCTTAGGAGAGAGGAGTGCCATAGGCTGAAGCAGCAGCTCCAGGAAATGCAGGGAAGGCTTCATGAACTTCAGGAAAAGTTCTTCCAGGTATACGATACCAGTGAATCAGAGCATGAGGACCAAGAGGACACATCTGACTCCTGTTTCCATTTGGCTAGTACTGAGTACGGAGAAAATACCATGGAAAAGTATCACAGCGACCTTCCAGACATGGACCAGAGTCCCTGTATTGACCACATTCAGACAATTAGCCACGAGAAAGAAACAGGAAAGGAAGCAAGTAAGCATTGTGATGTGGACAAAAAATTCAACCGTTGTAACAATTATGGTTTCTCTTTAGTGGAGAGTGGATATCTCGCAGAATCTCTGAAATATGAGCTGACCAATGCGGTGGCTCACATCGTAGACTCGGCCGTACAGTTGTTCTCTGTAACACCTTCCCCCACTTCTTCTCAGTCATTCCAAAGCTTGCCGGTCTCCAGATCCAAGAGCACCCCACAAAATGGTAATACAAACCTGAGGATGCCGAGCCATGACTTCCAGTGTCCCCCAGATCCAGTGATGCATCAGTACTTCGACAACTGTCAAAACCCGTGTACCATCCAAGCTCACGATCAGACGGAAGCAATACCACTGGTGGTGAGAAAGTCACCCCAAGACCAATCTAATCTAGTTGGTCCAATTATTAAACAGGGCTGTCAAATGCCACATAACAAACCACCATTAACATTGGTCCTGGACCCCCAGATGTCTCTGACTGAATTGCCTGACCCCATTTTGAGATACAACATGCAGAATTGCATGGGACATACCTTCACTGTAACTGCAAAAGACAATGTTGCTTCTAAGCCAACTTGCCTTTCATGGGACACTGTCAAACTGAGGTCAAAGGTTACCTCGCACCACACAGCCCATCAGTTGTATCCAGGTTTCCTGCAAAAGCCGCCAGAGAATCTCAATCTTTCTCACATAAAGTCTGAATGTGGGGAGCTGCGATCCATGGTGGACGTCACTCCATACTCATCGGCAAATGTATCCTTTCTAAATGTTGTCTTGTGAAGTTACAGAACGTTAGAATAATCTTGCATGTGTTAGACATAGTTGGAATTTCACTCCATGCATGCAAACTTCACCACCATCACAGGTAGATAGGGACATAAAGAGAGATTTTAATACATTAGCCTGCATCAATCAGGGTGCTGAGTACAGGAGTTAGGATATTATGCTTAAGTTGTATAAGACATTAGTGAAGCTGAATTTAGAATATTGTGTGCTATTCAGACATTTACTTACAGGAAAGTGATCAGTAAGCTTGAAAGAGTGCAGAGAACATATACAGGGCGGGTTTTCAGAACTTGAGTTACAGGGAAAGGTTGAATGGGTTTGCACTTTATTCCCTGGAGTGCAGGAGGATGCAGGGAGATCTTATAGAGATATACAAAATGATGTGGGGTACAGATAGGGTAAATATAAGCAAGTAGTTCTCCTCTCAACCTGGGTGAGACTCGAACTAAAGGTCATAGGTTGATGGTGAAAGATGAAATATTTAAGGGGAATCTGAAGGGAAACCTTCACTCAGAGGATGTTGCGAATGTGGTACAAGCCTCCAGCAGATGTGGTAGATATGTGTTCAATTGTAACATTTAAGAGGAGTTTGGACAGGTACATGGATGGGTGGAGTTTGGAGCGATATGGAGATATGGTCCCGGTGCAGTA
The DNA here is from genome assembly GCF_048418815.1 of Hemitrygon akajei. Classification (NCBI taxonomy): domain Eukaryota; kingdom Metazoa; phylum Chordata; class Chondrichthyes; order Myliobatiformes; family Dasyatidae; genus Hemitrygon; species Hemitrygon akajei. Next base: position 15,718,548 of record NC_133126.1, read on the forward strand.
AGATGGGCATAAAATTGGGTTAGCATGGAGTAGATGGGCAGAAGTGCTTTAGTACTCTATGACTCTCTTGTGATTACTTCTTACGGTGCGAAGGAATCCCATTATCTTTTCCTCTGGCTTCCCATCTTCTCAGAATGATTTTGATACTTCAGTAATACTATTGCCTCACAAACTACAACCAAATGCATTAAGGAACGCACACAAAACGCTGGTGGAATACAACAGGCCAGGCAGCATCTATAGGAAGAAGTACAGTTGACTTTTCGGGCCGAGACCCTTCATCAGGACACAAATGCATTAGTTTTCCAGAAACTAATTTCAATTACATTATGTATAACTGTGATAATCAGTACACCAGCCTAATAAATTCAGTCTTGGGTATCAGACTTAGATGACATGACCTGGTCAATTCTGATATTTCTTGCAGTGATATGCAGAACCCAGGTCAAAATACATGACTATTAAAATAAAAATAAAAGCAGCTATTTTTACGCAGCATCTTGCATTGAAGCTTCAGACAATGCTTTGGCCACAAAATGTATCATACCACTGCATGCATTTATAAATCCTGAGGAGCTGTAGCCAATACCACTTATATGATGTCAAGTAGCAGATATTGGGGTGAAGGGACTGAGGCACTGTGGTTATCTTACCATGTGGATAAGCCAGATGGCTTGACACTTGCATCTAATGAGTGAGTTTGAAAAGAATATTTTGATAAATGTTACAACTGAATATTTTGTATAGGAAAGAAGGCAATGGCCTTTTATAGATTGGAACAGGCCTGACTCAAAATGACTATTTGATTAGGACAATCCTACTCTTGAGAGAAATGCTATCCCAGTCTCAATTTGAATGACCACAGGTAGCAGTTGTCCCAGTGACCTTAAACTTCATCATAAACTTTCCACCAGCCCTCCCTTGCCGGTCCTGCCTCCTAATCGTGGCTCCTTCTGAAACTGAGCTCTCCACAAGCTCGAGGAAATCTGCAGATGCTGGAAATTCGAACAACAACACACACAAAATGCTGGTAGAACACAGCAGGCCAGGCAGCATCTATAGGGAGAAGCGTTGTCGATGTTTCGAGCCGAGACCTTTCTCTCAACAAGCTTCTAAGCTGATATCTCCATTTTATGTGTCTGACCCCTTCTCCCAACCCCTTTTGCAGAATCAATCAGCCACGCTTAACTAGTGACATTCAAACTTCAAAGTACATATATCTTACCATATACCTGATTCACTTTCTTGCAGTCATTCACAGTAGAACAAAGAAATACAATAAAATCAATGAAAAACTACACAGAAATAAGGACTGACAAACAAAAGAAGACAAATTATGAAATTATGAAAAGGACCAAATAATAGTAAATAAGTAATGCTGGGAGCATGAGTTTTATGATCCATAGTTTGTATATGATGTCAGAGTTGAGGTGAATGAAGTTGTCCACACTGGTTCAGGCTAATTCTGATCTGAAATAAGATGACAGTTGCTTGGTCAGTCAGCGGTGAGAATATTGAAAAAAGGAGGCACAAGAAGGCGAGTGGAATAGAGCACAGTCAGAAGGGACAGAAGCCGTGGCAACAGGAATGGATGGGACCTACTACTCACCTTGCCGCAGTCCAAGATTGCTTACCTTTCAGTGAGTGCTATGACTGCTCCAGTGTGGAGCAGAACCAGTGCTGGTAGATGTTTTCCTGATCCATCATCTACCTCAAGAACACACCCAGGATGCACCACGTGGACTTGCTCCTACTTGTCATTGCCAGTAGAGCTCAAGGAACTTAAGAATAAAATTTTCCTAAAATAAGATAGTACTTACTGCAACTACCAATCTGGAACTGATTCAGTCCCTGCCCATAATACTCTCAGTGCAGACAGGGCTTGTGTATTGTGAAATCATTATTTGGGTTGGACCAGAACAAGTTCCACACACACCAGAGAGTTATTTTATCCTCCTCGGTTATTTTATATGGTACATGACTGACTTCTTTCAGTTTGAGAAGGAGCTCACGTCTAAAGAAGTGGAGATGCGAAGGGTCTCAGTAGCCACCACTGAAATGACTCTTGAATATTCAATGAATAGGCAACTGTCCATCTATCCCTTTGCATGGGGGGGGGGGGGGGTGGCGGCTGGAATATTCCTGGGACTAACCTCTGCATTATGTTGCTACAATCAGCAACCTAGTGTAAGAAGGGTGGTTGATGTGCACCCAGTGAGAGCACAAGAAACAGAAGTTAAGTTAGTCCATTTGGCCCCAACGAGCAACACCTCATATTCCGTCCGGCTAGACTCCAACCTATTGGCATGAACGTAGCTTTCTCTAACTTCTGATAATTTCTCTTGTCTTCTTCTTTTTCCATTTCCCATTCTGGTTCCCTTCTTACCCTTCTCCTCTCCTGCCTATCACCTCCCTCAAGGTGGAGATTTATACACTTTTGGATATTAAGGGATTTGAGGGTAGTGCAGGAGAGTGTCATTGAGGTATAACTTCAACGGCAATCTGATGGAATGATGGAGCAGACGTTGGGGACTAACTGGTCTAATTCTGCTTACGTTTCCTGCATTCTCTCTGGGGGAGTGGAGTATATGAAGACTTTCCCTTTTTGATATTCCTTTAAAATAGGAAGCTGTTTATTTCAGTCCATAAGGCCATGAGATTTAGGAGCAGAATTAGGCCATTTGGCCCATCGAGTCTGCTCTGCTCTGCTCTGCTATTTCATTATGGCTGATCCATTTTCCCTCTCAGCTCCAATCTCCTGCCTTCTCCCCATATCCCTTCATGCCCCAACCAAACAAGAATCTATCAACCTCTGCCTTAAATATACCCAATGACTTGGCCTTCGCAGTGGCTTCTGCTTCTATTATTAAAATGGTCATAAATGGGAGGAGGTACGGAACATGGCTATGCTGTGAAAGTTAATTTTGTCTGATCTCCAACTCTTTTCCCTGCCTTTTGTCTCGACAAAAGAGGCATTTTTCCTAAAGTGGCGTCCTTTAAGAACACTTTGGAGAGTAAATCCTTCACTTGTTTACAGATGTCAATTTAACGAGGCGAATTCCATTGCAGATGCCTGGTCACATTTCTGGATCCAGTGTTCATGTCAAAAAATACGAGGCACTATTTGTTTGATGTCACAGGTGCTTCAGGTGAAAAGTGGCAGTGGGGCGGAAATGAAGAAACACCTTCAGAGATGGGTGGAGCACAGCACACAGTTACATTTTAGTCTAGTGCTTAGGTGAAATTTAGTTCACAAGCTATTCCACTGGGGAATAAAGCTCAAAGTCACCCTGAAGCTGGAAGGTGCTTTTGAGTCAGATGGCAGGATACTAATGAGAAAAGAAGAAGCATTTGTTGTGTTTTTATCATAATGTCCCAGGGACCATCAATCACTTGTGCACAAGAAAGCCTGCAGATGCTGGAAATCCAAAGCAGCACATACAAAATGCTGAAGGAACTCAGTAGGTCAGGCAGAGTCTATGGAAAAGAGTAAACAGTTGACGTTTCAGGCCAAGACTCTTCTTCAGGGCTCTGTTGAAGACAGTTACAATGGAGAAAACAAGACGAACATTTTTCGAACAGCAAAAGATGCAAATCAAATTTCTCTCTTTCAATTTTAATAGACAAGGGATAAACATTCTCCGATATACTAAAGATAACATTTGTCATATTTGAAAGTAGTGCCTCTTTCAAACTACCTTTAAAGATTAGCTTTAGTTATACATAAAAGCATACAGTGAAACACATTATTTGTGTCAATAACCAACACAGAGCAAGGATTATGCTGGAGGCAGCCCACAAGAGTCGCCATGCTTCCAGTGCCATTGTAGTATGCCCAACTCACTAAACCCTAACATTAACTGAATCACTACAAGTGCAGGCAGGGCTTTTGTTTGACATCTTGTCTGAAAGACAGCACTTCTGACAGATCTGAGATACATTATAATGTCAGCTGAGAATTTTATACTTTTGTCTGGTAATGAGACCATCAGACCTTAAGACTTAAAGCAAAATTAGGACATTCAGCCCATTGGGTCCACTCCACCATTCCATCCTGGATAATTATTTATCCCTCTCAACCTCATTCTCCTGCCTTCTCCCTGTGACCTTTTATGCCTTTACCAATCAGGAACCTATCAACCTCCATTTTAAATCTATCCAATGACCTGGCCTCCACAGTCATCTGTGGCAATACAGTCCACAAATTTGCCACCATCTGGCTTAAGAAATTCCTCCTAATCTCTGTTCTAAAGGCAGATTTTTCTATTCTGAGGTGGTGCCCTCTGGTCCTAGAATACCCCACTATAGGAAAAATCCTCTCCACGTACATTCCATCTAGACCTTTCAATATTCAATAGATTTCAATGAGATTGCCCCTCATTCTTCTAAACTTCAGTAAGTATAGGTTCTGAGCCATCAAGTGCCCCTCACACATTAACCCTTTCATTTCCAGGGTAATTCTTGTGAACCTCATCTGGATCCTCTCCAATACCAGCACATCCATTCTTAGATCAAAAAAAGCTCCCAATACGGCAAGTGAGACCTGACCAATGCCTTATAAAGCCTCAGCATTACAACCTTGCTTTTATGTTCCAGTCCTCTCGAAATGAATGCTAACATTGCATTTGCCTTTCTCACCACCAACCCAACCTGCAAGTTAACCTTTATGGAATCCTGCACGAGGAGTCTCAAGTCCCTTTCCACATTTGATTTCTGAGTTTTTTTCCTCATTTAGAAAATAGCCTTTATTCTTTCAACCAAAGTGGATGCCCATACACTTTCCTACACCATATTCCATCTGCCACTTCTTTGCCCATTCTCCTAATTTGTCTGACTTGATAACGACAAGGTTGTGACAGACTGCTTTGCCAGTTCCCCCAAAGACTGCAGGTGCTGGAACTCTGTGGGAGTGATGGAATTGTCGACGTTTCTGTTTGATACCCTGCATCAGCACAAGGTTTCAACCGGAAACATTGATACTGTAATTCATTTCCATTTCATAGATGCTGCTCGACCTTCAGAGTATCTCCAGTGCCTCAGAGGCCGCTTGCTGACTATGGGAACAGATTCAGCCTTTTCAGATACAGTTAGTAATTTCCTGTCCTGAGACCTTAGCTAATTGAAAACTTCACAGCAGATTTAGCCAATTCAATGACACTTTCTACCACCTGGACAGCAGTTCTGCGTGCAAGAAACATGCCCTTTGGACATACCTTCCATCTGCCTTGACACTCCTGCGCCCTGGTATGTACCCATCCCAAGTTCTTGGAGAAGAAAACAAAAGTGATAATACATTTGAGAGGAAAAGAACAGCAACTTTAAACAGAAATCCATTAAGTGAATTGTATTCTGAAACTGAATTGAAAAGTCTTTTGTTTTCTTGTTTGCTTAATATGTAAATAGACATCATTTCATTAAAGTGGATTAGGCATCTGTAAATGAATGGAGTGTATTGCTATATAAAAGAAGGTTCTCTGGTGCTCACAAGGAGATGTGAGTGGCTGTGAGCCTTTCATTGCTACTTAGTACTCCAGGCCCACTATTGTTCCAGCCAGTTTCTGATGCTAATGCAGGCAACATGCACTCCTTCCCAGCTGCCAACATCCCCTTACACGCTCAATCACAGAGGAGCAACGAAAAGTATACATGGTTACATTTTCCTTCATTTAGCAGGCAAACACACCTCTCGAATTATAATTTCAATCAAGGTTTACAGCATCACAGAAAGGGTCAAAAATCTTAAGTGGGTTACACAAACAAAATGCTGGAGGAACTCAGCAAGTCAGGCTGCATCTACAGAGGGTCCAGTCCTGAAGCAGGGTCTTGGGCCCAAAACGTAGAAGTTCAAAGCAAATTTATTAGCAAAGTATGTATATTTCACCATATACTCCCCTGAGATTCATTTTAAAGGAAAACTAAGAAACAGAATAAAACCAATAAAAAACTGACAAATGTACAAAGGAAGACAAATTGTGCAAATATAAAACATAAATAGTAAATGTATAGTACTGAGAACCTGAGCTGTAGACCCCTTGAAGTAAGTTCAGAGGTTGTGGAATCAGTTCAGAGTTCAGGTGAGTGAAGTTATCCACACTGGTTCAGCAGCCTGATGAATGTAGGGTAAATATAACTGTTCCTGAAACTGGTGGTGTGGGACCTAAGGCTCCTGTACCTGTTACCCTCTGGTAAGAGAGCATGGCCTGGATGATGAGGGCCCTTGATGATGGATGCTGCTTTCTTGTGGCAGGGCTCCTTGTAAATGTGTTCAATGGTGGGAGGGCTTTGCCTGGGATGAACTGGGTTGCATCCGTCACTTCCTGAAGATTTTTCCATTCTTGGGCATTGGTGTTTCCTTAACAAGCCTTGATCCAACCAGTCCACTGTGCATCTATAGAAGTTTGTTAAAGTTTTAGATGACACACCAAACCTATGCAAACTTCTAAGAAACCAGAGGCACTTATGTGCTGCTTTTTCTCCTTCCTAGGTGCTGTTGGACCAGCATTTTGTGTGTGTTGCTCAAGGTTTAAAGCATCTGCAGAATCTCTTGTTTTTAAGTGGGTGACAGCCCGATTTCATATCTGAGTTCTTCAGAAATGTTTTGGATCCCACATGATCCTGTAATGATTACCTCAAAAAACGCCAGTTAATTAAATTTCAATGTGTAGCCAGGGTAATGGCCACCAGCGTGAAGATGATGGGATGTGTGAGAGGTGCTGAGTAACGGATACAGAGAGTTGGTCAGCATTTAAATTTTCTATAAGTGTATACCTCAGATAAATATTATGTGGAGATTTGTGGCAAACATGAATATATGATCTATATGTACAGTAGCTGAATTACACCTTATGGAAATGTTTGATGATGAACTTCAATAAAAAATAAATTACAAAAAAAAGACTCTGAAGGAGGAATAGAGGATTCCATTTATAAGTGGAAGCAACGTCCCTTTCAAGATATTTCAAAATGCTTTAAGGTCAATTAAATAGCTTTAAGTGTTGTGATGTTGGTAACACTGTCAGTTTGTACACAAAAGCTGTGATAAGCAACATTGCGATAATTACTAAAAATGTACTGTACTGTGCAGTGAATTGAAGGATAATTATGACCAGGACCCTGGAGATAAACTTCTCTAGTCTCCTTCAACACAAGGCTGTGAAATCTGTTACGTTCACCGGGTCACCAGAGGGGGAAGATGGATTTTGGGTTGAATATTTCATTTGAAAGACAGTGCAGCATTTCTTCAATGATGACTTGTGGTAAGAATGCACAAAGCTCATGAGCGGCAGCTGTTTTGTGCACTTTATGTTGTCCTGTGCAGGTCTGTAGTCTAGTGCAGTTTTTATGTTGTTTTACATAGTCTAGTGTAGCCTTGTGCTGTCTCACATAGTCCAGTGTAGTTTTGTGTTGTTTCATGTAGCGCCAGGGTCCTGGAGGAACGTTGTTTCATTTTTACTGTGTTCGGTACCAGCAGTCTATGGTCGAAATGACAATAAACTTGACTTGAGGTTTAACTCGACAGAAAAAGATGAATACACCAGGTGTGTGTGTGTGTGTGTGTGTGTGTGTGTGTGTGTGTGTGTGTGTGTGTGTGTGTGTGTGTGTGTGTGTGTGTGTGTGTGTGTGTGTGTGTGTGTGTGTGTGTGTGTGTGTGTGTGTGTGAACTACACAAACTGAGCAGAGAGCAATTTCACTTCTTGTGTGTCTGTTCTCTGTGATGCAGGACTATTCTAAATCTAGTGATTAGAATTCCTTTCTGAGAGTTTTGATCATTCCCCAAGTCAGGCGCAGTAAACCCCAACGTAGCCCCTTCTGGTGAGATGACCCATTCCACTTGTACTGTCCTTGCAATAAATATGGTCCAACTGTGTAATGTATTTCACAGGTCATTCATTGACGACAATGCATTAGCCCACAGGTTGGAGGAGGGGTGGGATGAATGACTAACAGGAAACAGTACAAAGCACTGCAGGGGAAAAAAACTTACTCAAAGAGCAAACTTTGAAGTACAGTGTGAGCAGGAATTACAGTAATTCTGTCAACAAAAGCAGAGCAATTTTTGACAAAAACCACAGTGAGTGGACGGTGACTGCATTCAAGTTATGTGCACAAAATTAATCCCTGTCAGTGACAGCAGCATGGTCACAGAGCTGGTCTGGCAAGGGAACTACTCAATCATCTCTACTTTTTTATGTTTGCTGCAATGGCCAAGTTCAGTGTAATAACGTCTTTATATTTATTTATTTATTGAGATACAACGTGGAATAGGCCCTTTCCTGCCTTTCGAGCCACGCTGCCCAGCAACCCCCAATTTAACCCTAGCCTAATCATGGGACAATATACAATGACCAATTAACCTACCAACCAGTACATCTTTGGAATGTGGGAGGAAACCGGAGCACCCGGAGGAGACCCATGTGGTAACCGGGAGAACATACAAACTCATTACAGGCAGTGGCGGGATTTGACCCTTGGTACCGCTCTGTACCGCTCCAAATAAAAAGAACATTAATAATTCAGTAATTAGACTAAGAAAGAGGCTATTTTTAGTTGGTGTGCCTCCCATCTTCTGGAGGGTAACAATAGCAAGATAATTACAACAAAGGTCCCTATAGTGAACTAAAATCTATCCTTACATTAGTTCTAAGCTCTTCTCAACAGAATCATCTCACAGAAAATGACAGGGTCTGTTATTTTCTAACCTGTCATTATAAAACACACTTGAGACTGTGCCTGAAATATACTTGACTCACTTTCAGAGGAGATTAAGTCTCACGCTTTAGGTCCACATTCATAAAATCCATCTCCATCCATACATACACTCAGTGGATACTTTATTAGGTACACCTGCTTGCTGATGCAAATATCTAATCAGCCAATCATATGGCAGCAGCTCTATACATGAAAGCATGCAGACATGGTCAAGAGGTTCAGTTGTTCTTCAGACCAAACATCAGTAAAAGGAGGAAGAGCTTAGGAGGATTAATGGCACCTAACGGCGAATCCTTTGCTTGCATCTTCGGAAACAGCTCTATTTCCATCTTCAATATCTCTATTTTTCCCTTTCAGGGTCCTTTTGAAGACCCTGACCTGGAGTTACACACTGACTACGGTTCTCTGCAGGAATGAGACCCGCTCTCGGGGTTTCACGCCTGGCCGTTGTTTGGCACGCTAAGGGCTCAACCTAAGAGCTCAGCTCACCTTCAGAGGGCTGAGATTTCATGGTTCTGGAGACGGGGGGGGGGGGGGGGCGTGGGAGTTCAAAGGTTGCTGTCACAGCAGGAGACCGGTGTGTCGTGGGAGATGGAGGATCTAAGGCTGTGGGCTCGGAGACCCGAGATCTCTGGGCACAGAGCTCGGAAAAAGTGATGCAACGGACTTTTAACATCGTAAACCAGTGAGTTGTTTGTTATGTCTCCCCTCTCACTGCGAAACAGAGACATCTCTTTCTCCCTTATTAGGGAGACAGAGAGCCTGTGGTATGTTGAATACCGGGTGAAACGGGAAGGCTTTGGTGTAACTGCAAGTCTGTGTCTTTGCTGTTGCTTTGCTCATGCTTGAGTGCTTGGTGGTGGGTGCCGATGCTGATTTTTTTTGCCGGTGTGGGGAGGAAGGATCTTTGCTTGCTGCCACTTACTCATGGGAGGGAGGGGAGCTAGGGGAGTCTTTGGGGTTTTAACATTTAACTGTCGTTCATTGTTTGGGTCACTCCTCTGTTTTCATGCAAAGAAAAAGCATTTCAGGATGTATATTGTATACATTTCTCTGACATTAAATGTACCTTTGAAACCTTTTAATGAGGAAGAAATGTGACTTTGACTGTGGAATGATTGTTGGTGCCAGATGGGGTGTTTTGAATGTCTCAAAAACTTCTGATCTTCTGGGATTTTCACACACAACTATCTCTAGATATTACAGAGAACGGTGTGAAAAATTAAAGAAAAAATTCCAGTGAGCAGCAGTTCTGTGGGTGAAAGTGTCTTGTTAATGAGAAAGGTCAGAGGAGAATGGCCAGACTGGTTCAAACTGATAGGAGGGTGACATTAATGCAAATAACCACAACAGTGGTGTGTAGCAGAGCATCTCTGCATGCACAATGTGTCAAACCTTGAAATGGATGGGCTACACCAGCAGAAAACCATGGAAGTACACTCAGTGACCACTTTACTAGGTACAGGAGGTATCTAATGAAGTGGCCACTGAGTGTATATTCTAGAATATTCCTATGTAAGGATTCTGAATGAATAGTATCTCCAGATCACAGCAAGATTCTGCAGCAGACTCTCAGTTTGGACACTCCAATTTTGCAATTCTAAAGATGGCTTTTGCTGGTGCATTAGAAGTGGAATATTCTGCCCTTTTCTAATTACACCTATCAAGTGTGTTGAGGATATCAATCATTTCAGGCAAGAGGTGAGCATAGATGGAAATTCAGGTGACAACAGGAGGGAATTGCAAGCAATTCAGGTTTTAAAAAAAATATGGATGAGACTTCTAGTTTTTAGTCAGTCTTAGTAAGCCACTTAAATTCACATTATAAAGGTGCACATAAAAAACTCATGTTGATGTTTTAATCAAAATGCATATGTCAAGTTTTTTATACTTTATTTATTTATTGAAATAAGGTGTAGAACAGGTCCTTCTGGCTCTTTGAGCCATGCCACCCTGCAACCCCCTGATTTAACCATAGCCTAATCCCCGGGACTGTTTACAATAACTAATTAACCTACAAACTGGTACGCCTTTGGACTTCGGGAAGAAACTGGAGCACTCGAAGGAAACTCACAGGGTCACGCGGAGAACGTACAAACTCCTTATAGAGAGTGGCGGGAATTGAACCAGGGCCGCTTGTACTGTAAAGATTTGTGCTAACCACTACGAATATGGCAAGAACAGCCCTCAAACATTTCAGAGCAATCACACCCAAATGAGACAAAGCAAATGAAAAACATAATTTCCAGCTGAACCAAGTTTCCAGGTCTGGACTAATAAAGTTCCAGGATTGCATTTGTATGTGAGAAAGATGCATACAATCAGTAATGATGCATTATTGAGATGTTGGGTGTTATATAAAATCTTCTAAAACCCTTAATAAGCCCAAGCATTATAAGTAGTTAATTACCATACTGTGCCAATGGCTTTCAGGACCGCCTGGTAAAGGAAGCCATTGAAATAAATCTGGAGAAAAACAATTTTAACAAAGACGAAGGTCTCGCTCTATGTAAGAACTGGAATTCGATTGTAAACTAGGTGGGAGAGCAGAAACCTGATAAGATGGGGATGAACAAAGCAGGAGGGAGAGACTATGGGGGTATAATATAAATGGTAAGACTCTTGGCAGCATGGAAGATCTGAGAGATCTTGGGGTCCGTGTCGGGCTTGACATGCCAAGACATCATCCCTGACAAAGATGGCAGGGTTTGTCATAAAAACTTTGGTTATAATCGATACTTGTACCTGGCTGGAAGCCTGAGAAGAATTTATTTGCCATATATGCTGGGAAAGCACTAGATCCTTTTCTAATTGCTGCCTGTTACACTGCTGGCATTTAGGCAGCAATGAGGGCCCTCCATCTCTGTCTGTCCTTGGCCATCTTCTCTATTGTGCCCCACATGTGGTTTAGGGTCCTCATTTCTGCCTCTATGGTATGGCACCAAGTTGTATTTGGTTTCCTGTGTTTCCTCCGCCCTTCAGGCATTACAGGACACACAAGAAAATGATATGTTGATTTACCTGAAATGTTGTTTTCTGGTTTCACTCTTGAACTCTAGTAACATGAAGCAGAGTTTTATGTGTCCTGAGTTTTGAAATAATACCTTCTAGACTGGGGAGCTGCAACTTGGGGCCCACAGACACCTCAGTTAATGGTAGGGGTCCATGACATAAGGAAGATTGGCAACCCCTGTTCCAGACTCTTTTACTTTTGGATGTGGCTGGGTGGGATGAAATCTTTGAAGCAGATATAAAAAATTAAAAATCATCGTCAGCAGATAGAAGGGTCATTTAATGCTCTCTTGTCAAATTGATTATGATTGAATAACCTTAACCAGTCTTCTGATTCAGGAGGGATTAACACCTAATCACTTGAAAAAAGCCAAGCTGATGTTCTTCTATACTCGATACCCCAACTCAACCACACTGAAAACGTACTTCTCCGATGTTAAGGTAGGGAAAAATCTTCATGGCGCTATCCAGTTAAGAACAATTGAGAAGAATGTAGCACATTTGAAAGAGACTTGTGTTTTAGAGATTTGTATGATAAAGGACAGTGGGTTGGAGACAATGCGTTTTGGAGGAACCTGTCTGTCTGTGTCATACGTTGTGCTATGCATGAAGCACCAATGTTTAGGTGTGTGACAGCCTTTAGTTTGAAGGCCAAACATCTTTAAAGCTGGGATGACTCTGTTGGAAACACAGTGAGCCTCATTTGTTTCCAGTCTCAGTTAATGACTCAAGGTCCCGATGAACCCTTGGTTTACTGATGGCATCGGCTAATCCCTTTTCCTTCTATGTGACTTGTCACCTTTTTGAAAGATGGTCACTCCATCTACAGCAGGACAAGTGGCAAGATCTCTGCTGGAGCACTCACACTGCTGGGCAAGACACACAACAGGGGATGGGCACAATGAGACAAATTCTCAGATACAGAAGAGAGATATCCCTAGCAAAGGGACAGAAGGGTGGGGGATGCAAGTGTTTGCAATACTGTGAATCATTTAGAACAGGGGTTCCCAGCATTTTATGCCATGGACCCCTACCATTAACAGTGGGGTCCGAGGACCCCAGGTTGGGAACCCCTGATTTGCAGAGCCTATAATAAGTAATCACCCCCTTGGAAGTGTTCATGATTTATTGTTTTACAACATTGAACCACGGTGGATTTAATTTGGCTTTTTTGACACTGATCAATAGAAAAAGGCTCTTTCATGTCAAAGTGAAAACAAATCTCTATGAAGTGATCTAAATTACAAATATTAAAAATAAAGTAACTGATTGCATAAGTATTCACCCCCTTTTAATATGACACACCAAATCATCACTGGTGCAGCCAATTGGTTTTATAAGTCATATAATTAGTTAAATAGAGATATGCTTTTGGAGACTTGTGTGCAGTCAAGGTGTTTCAATTGATTGTAGTAAAAATTCACCTGTATCTGGAAGGTCCAACTACTGGTGAGTCAGTATTGTGTCAAAATCTACGCTGTGGAGACAAAAGAACAATCCAAGCAACTCCACAAAGGTTATTGAAAAGCACGTCAGGAGATGGACACAAGGAAAATTCCAAGTCACTGAACATCCCTTGGAGTACAATTAATTCAATCATCTAGAAATGGTAAGAATATGGCATAGCTGCAAATTTGCCTAGAGCAGGCCGTCCTCAAAAACTGAGTGACCGTGCAAGAAGGGGACTGATGAGGGAGGCCACCAACAGATCTATGACAACTCTGGAGGAGTCACAAGCTTCAGTGGCTGAGATGGGAGAGACTACGCATACAATAACTGTTGCTCAGGTGCTTCATCAGTCGCCACTTTAAGGCAAAGAGAAAGCCACTAATGAAAAAAAATCACATGAAATCTTGGCTAGAGTTTGCCAGAAGGCATAGAGGAGTCTCTGCAGTCAGCTGGAAGAAGGTAATATGGTCTGATGAAACCAAAATTGAGCTTTTTGGCCATCAGATTAAATGCTACGTTTGGCATTAGTCAAACACCACATATCATCAAAAACACCATCCCTACCATGAAGCATAGTGGTGGCTGCATCATGCTGTGGGGATGCTTCACTGCAGCAGGCCCTGGAACGCTTGTGAAGGTAGAGGGTAAAATGAATGCAGCAAAATACAGGGAATTCCTGGAGGAAAACTTGATGCAGTCTTGAAGTGAATTGGGAGAAGATTTGTTTTCCAGCAAGCCAATGACCCCAAGCATAAAGCCAAAGCTGGACAGGAATGGCTTAAAAACAACAACGTTAATGTCTTAGAGTGGCCAAGTCAGAGCCCAGACCTCAATTCAGTTGAGAATTTGTGGCTGGACTTGAAAAGGGTGTTCACTCATGATACCCATGCAGTCTGACAGAGCATCAACAGTTTGTAAAGAAGAATGGGGAAAAACTGTAGTGTTCAGATGTGCAAAGGTGATAGAGACCTGTCCGCACAGACTCAAGGTATTAATTGCTGCCCAGGGTGCACCTACTAAATACTGACTTGAAGGGGGTGAGTCATTATGCAATCAATTATTTTGTATTTAATAATTGTAATAAATTTAGACCAATTTGTAGAAATGTGTTTTTTACTTTGACACGAAAGAGTCTTTTCTGCTGATAAGTTTCAAAAAAGCCAAATTAAATCCACTGCGATTCAATGTTGTAAAACAATAAAACATGAAAACTTCCAAGGGGAGTGAATACTTTTTATAGGCACTGTAGAACAATGAAGTTCTACACTAAATATTAGAAATGCTTGAAAAAGATAATCACATTATCGTTTTATTATGGTCTCTTTCTTTTGACCTCCAGGCTGTTAGTGCGATATCTGTTTTCCTGCATCACTGCTTCTGGAGGTCAACGCCAGGCCATGTGTTAAACTCACTTCCCTTCCTCATCCCGGCTATTCACTGTGAGAGAATCTTTGAGAACAATGGGAGACTAATCTCGGGTGTCTGACTCAATTCCGTCATGGCTAATTAACATTACTGTTTCTTTGTGTAAAAAAGAAGACTTCCATGGCTTTATTTTCAAAATGAATAGCTCACCTTGCATTCTCAAGTAATGTCCTTCATTCTTTATAATTCATGCCTGGATCGTTACAGGTAATTTCCCACGCTGGACACCAGATGGTGCTGTTCTAGGATTTCTGGGTTGAAAATTCATTTTTTGCCATGTGGGGAAGCAGGGATCCATTACAACCCCTCCCAACATCTGCTTGCGTTCTGGGCCATTTAAATATTCTGGTAAAAGTACAATGGCATACCGACAGTGGAGCAGCTGTACTGTGCAAATCTCAATTCTTTTATCTGCACTGCTTTAGCACAATGGATCAGACCTTTCACATTGCAGTAAGACTAGGTCATTCAACATTGTGTCACCTGTTGCTTTTCAACTGTACATCGCTAATTCACATTGGCTTCTTATCCCAGAGAAGTTCTAGGACTTTGCCAAAGGGTAATTACTTGCAGGAGATGCTTTTTTCAACCGGCCAACTGCCTCACGTTTATGATTCTCTCAAACTTTTCCATTAGACCATAGACATAGGAACAAAATTATACTATTCGGCTCTTCGAATCTGTTCTGCCGATCCATCATGGCTGATTTATTATGGCCTTCTCCCCTTAATCTTTGATGCCCTGACTAGTCAAGGATCTATCAACCTCCACTTTAAATATACCCAATGACTTGGCCTCCGTAGCTGTCTGTGCTCACGAATTCCACAGATTCACTACTCTCTGGATAATGAAATTCCTCCTCATCACTGTTCTCTGGCTAAAGGAATTCCTCATTATGTGTTCCGAATGGTCATCTCACTAAACGGGTTCCCAACCTGGGGTCCAGGGCCTTTCTCAGTTAATGGCCCTACCTTTGTCCATTACCATTAACCCAAAAAAAATTGGGAACCCCTGCTGTAAAGGATGGCCATTTTCCCGCTAATCCTATCAGCATAATTTTTTGTCAAATGTTATATACAAACTTGTAATCATCTAGCTCCACTCAAATCTTCTTCAGGATTAACACCAATTAAATCAATTTGGAATATTGTCATTACTGGTGGTGTTGTGGCAAACATGTGAACAGAGTCACAGCACGACTGTGTAAGCGTGTGGACGTTGGCAAGTTAGACTGGCGGGAAGAGTTTATAAAGAGGATAGCTTTATAGAGTGGGTGTCAAAGTAGGAGGGCTTTGGCTCAACGGGGCTTCAGCGATAACGGGTCGAGGTGAGGTAGGTTACTTGTGAAGGGTAGGAATAGGAAGTATGCCTGTGAGGCCGGTGTTCTGTGCTGGGTGTCAGATGTGGGAAGTCTGGGAGACTCCCAGCCTCCCGGACGGCCACATCTGCACCCGGTGCGTCAAGCTGCAGCACTATAGGGACCGGGTTAGAGACTGGAGATGCAGCTCGATGACCTTCGGCTGGTCAGGAAAAGTGAGGAAGTGATAGTGAGGAGCTATAGACAATTAGGCACACCGGTGCCTCGGGAGACAGATAAGTGGGTAACAGTCAAGAGAGGGAAGGTCAAGAGTCAGGTACTAGAGATTACCCCTGTGGCTGCCCCCCCCTAACAATAAGTACTCCTGTTTGAGTACTGTTGGGGGAGGGAACGACCTACTTGGGAGAAGCAACAGTGGCTATGCTTCTGGCACAATGTCTGGCCCTGTGGCTCAGAAGGGTAGGGACAGGAAGAAGGCAGCAGTAATAGGGGACTCTGTAGTTAGGGGGTCAGAAAGGCAATTCTGTGGACGCAGGAAAGAAACGCAGATGGTAGCTTGCCTCCAGGGTGCCAGGGTTCAGGATGTTCTGATCTCGTCCACGATATCCTGAAGTGGGAAGGTGAACAGCCAGAGGTCGTGGAACATATTGGTACCAACGACATAGGTAGGAAAAGGGAGGAGGTCCTGCAAACCGGGAGTTAGGAAGAAAGTTGAGAAGCAGGACCTCAAAGGTAGTAAACTTGGGATTACTGCCTGTGTCACGTGACAATGAGTATAGGAATAGAATGAGATAGAGGATAAATGCATGGCTGAGGGATTGGAGCAGGGGGCAAGGATTCAGGCTTCTGGATCATTGGGACCTCTTTTGGGGCAGGTGTGACCTGTACAAAAAGGACAGGTTGCACTTGAATCCGAGGGAGACCAATGCCCTGGCAGGGAGGTTTGCAAGGGCTATTGGGGAGAGTTTAAACTAGAATTGCTGGGGGGTGGGAGCCAAACTGAAGAGATGGAGGAAGAGGCAGTTGGCTCACAAATAGAGAAAGCTTGGAGACAGTGCGAGAGGGAGGATAGGCAGGTGATAGGGAAGGGATGCACTCAGACCAATGGTTTGAGATGTGTCTATTTTAATGCAAGGAGTATTATGAACTGGATCAATACTTGGAGCTATAATGTTGCGGCCATTATAGAGACTTGGATGGTTCAGGGGCAGGAATGGTGACTTAGAGTGTCAGGCTTTAGATGTTTCAGAAAGGACAGGGAAGGAGGCAAAAGAGATGGGGACGTGGCACTGCTGATCAGAGATAGTGTCACACCTGCAGCAAAGGAAGAAGTCATGGTGGGATTGTCTACTGTGTCTCTGTGGGTGTAAGTTAGAAACAGGAAGGGGTCAATAACTCTACTAGGTGTTTTTTATAGATCACCCAATAGTAAGAGGGACATTGAGGAGCAGATAGGGAGGCAGATTCTGGAAAGGTGTAATAATAACAGGGTTGTCATGGTGGGAGATTTTAATTTCCCAAATATCATAGAAATATAGAAAACCTACAGCACAGTAC
Organism: Hemitrygon akajei; assembly: GCF_048418815.1. NCBI lineage: Eukaryota > Metazoa > Chordata > Chondrichthyes > Myliobatiformes > Dasyatidae > Hemitrygon > Hemitrygon akajei. Next base: position 15,736,018 of record NC_133126.1, read on the forward strand.
AGGCCCTTCGGCCCACAAAGCTGTGCCGAATGTGTCCTTACCTTAGAACTACCTAGGCTTACCCATAGCACTCTATTTTTCTAAGCTCCATGTACCTATCTAGGAGTTTCTTAAAAGACCCTATCGTATCCGCCTCCACCACCGACGCTGGCAGCACATTCCACACACTCACCACTCTCTGTGTAAAACAACTTACCCCTGACATCTCCACTGTACCTACTTCCAAGCACCTTAAAACTATGCCCTCTCGTGCTAGCCATTTCAGCCCTGGGAAAAAGCCTCTGACTATCCACATGATCAATGCCTCTCATTATCTTGTACACCTCTCATCCTCCATCGCTCCAAGGAGAAAAGGCCGAGTTCATTCAACTTATTTTCATAAGGCATGCTCCCTAGTCCAGGCAACATCCTTGTAAATCTCCTCTGCACCCTTTCTAAGGTTTCCACGTCCTTCCTGTAGTGAGGCGATCAGAATTGAGCACAGTACTCCAAGTGTGGTCTCCAAGCTGCAACATTACCTCTCGGCTCTTAAACTCAATCCCACAGTTGATGAAGGCCAATACACCGTATGCTTCTTAACCACAGAGTCTTAACCTGGAGTTTTCCAGGTATTGGGAAATGAACCTGGTCAGGTGTCATTTCTCTCAGTGGGAGAGCATTTTGGAGATAGTGATCACAATTCTATCTCTTTTACCATAGCATTGGAGAAGGATAGGAACAGACAAATTAGGAAAGTGTTTTATTGGAGTAAGGGGAAATATGAAGCTATCAGGCAGGAACTTGGAAGCATAAATTGGGAACAGATGTTCTCAGGGAAATGTATGGCAGAAATGTGGCAAATATTCAGGGGATATTTGCATGGCGTTCTGCATAGGTACGCTCCAATGAGACAGGGAAAGGATGGTAGGGTACAGGAACTGTGGTGTACAAAGCCTGTTGAAAATCTAGTCAAGAAAAAAAGAAAAACTTACAGAAGCTTCAAAAACCTAGATAATGATAGAGATCTAGAAGGTTATAAGGCTAGCAAGAAGGAGCTTAAGAATGAAATTAGGAGAGCCAGAAGGAGCCATGAGAAGGCCTTGGCGGACAGGATTAAGGAAAGCCCTAAGGCATTCTACAAGTATGTGAAGAGCAAGAGGATAAGGTGTGAGAGAATAGGACCCATCAAGTGTGACAGTGGTAAAGTGTGTATGGAACCAGAGGAGATAGCAGAGATACTTAATGAATACTTTGCTTCAGTATTCACTATGGAAAAGGACCTTGGCGATTGTAGGGATGACTTACAGTGGACTGAAAAGCTTAAGCATACAATGATTAAGGAAGAGGAGGTCCTGGAGCTTTTGGAAAGCATCAAGTTGGGTAAGTCACTGGGACTGGATGAGATGTACCCCAGGCTACTGTGGGAGGTGAGGGAGGAGATTGCTGAGCCTCTGGCAGTGATCTTTGCATCATCAATGTGGACGGGATAGGTTCCAGAGGAGTGGAGGGTTGCAGATGTTGTTCCCTTATTCAAGAAAGGGAGTAGGGATAGCCTAGGAAATTATAGACCAGTGAGTCTTACTTCAGTGGCTGGTAAGTTGATGGAAAAGATCCTGAGAGGCAGGATTTATGAACATTTGATTAGGAATAGTCAGCATTGCTTTGTCAAGGGCAGGTCATGCCTTGGGAGCCTGATTGAATTTTTTGAGGATGTGACTAAACACATTGATGAAGGTAGAGCAGTAGATGTAGCGTATACGGATTTCAGCAAGGCATTTGATAAGGTACCCCATTCAAGGCTTATTGTAGGTATTCTGGATCCAAGGGGAGCTTGCTTTGTGGATCCAGAATTGGCTTGCCACATAAGGCAAAGAGTGGTTGTAGATGGATCATATTCTGCATGGAGGTCGGTGACCAGTGGTGTGCCTCAGGGATCGGTTCTGGTACCCCTTCTCTTTGTAATTTTTATAAATGACCTGGATGAGGAAGTGAAGGGATGGGTTAATAAATTTGCTGATGACACAAAGGCTGGGGGTGTCGTGGATAGTGTGCAGTAGGATATTGATAGAATACAAAACTGGGCTGAGAAGTGGCAGATGGAATTCAACCCAGTTAAGTATGAGGTGGTTCATTTTTGTAGGTCAAATATGATGGGAGAATATAGTATTAATGGTAAGACTCTTGGCAGGGTGGAAGATCAGAGGGTCTTGGATTCCATAGGACACTCAAAGCTGCTGGGCAGGTTGACTCTGTGGTTAAGAAGGTATATGGTGCATTGGCCTTCATCAACTGTGGGATTGAGTTTAAGAGCTGAAATGTAATGTTATAGCTTTATAGGACCCTGGTCAAATCTCACTTGGAGTACTGTGCTCAGTTCTGTTCGCTTCACTACAGGAAGGATGTGGAAACTCCAGAAAGGGTGCAGAGGAGATTTACAAGGATGTTGCCTGGACTGGGGAACATGCCTTATGAGAATAGGTTGAGTGAACTTGGCCTTTTCTCCTTGGGGTGATGGAGGATGAGAGGTGACCTGATAGAGGAATATGAGATGATGAGAGGCATTGATCATGTGGATGGTCAGAGGCTTTTTCCCCAGGGCTGAAATGGCCAACACGAGAGGGCACAGTTTTAAGGTGCTTGGAAGTGGGTACGGAGGAGATGTCAGGGCTAAGTTTTTTATGCAAAGAGTGGTGAGTGCGTGGAATGGGCTGCTGATGATGGTGGTGGAAGCAGTTAAGATAGGGTCTTTTAAGAGACGCTCGTACGTGCAGCTCAGAAAAATAGAGGGCTATGGGTAACCCTAGGTAATTTCTAAAGTATGTACATGTTCGGCACAGCATCATGGGCCAAAGGGCCTGTCTTGTGCTGTAGGTTTTCTATGTTTCTAGAAAGTTCTCAAAATTGATAACATGCAATTTACTTAAGTAATATTGGCTGAGAGATCAGTGTTGACCATGACGGAGGGGTGGGGGGGTTATAATTGCCCCCATTGAGCACATTTACAGGGTGCACTGCCATACCATCCTGGCCATGCTCTCTTCTTGCTGCTGCCACCGGGAAGTAGGTACAGGAGTCTTTGGTCCCATTAGCCAGGTTCAGGAACAGTTATTATCCTTCAACCATCAGGCTCCTGAACCATCATGGATATCTTCACTCACCTCAACGCTGAACTGATTCCACAACGTATAGATTCACTTTCAAGGAGTCAGCAACTCATGTTATAGACAATAGACAGTAGGTGCAGAAGTAGACCATTCGGCCCTTCAAACCTGCACCGCCATTCTGAGATCATGGCTGATCATCTACTATCAATACCCGGTTCCTGCCTTGTCCCCATATCCCTTAATTCCCCTATCCATAAGATACCTATCTAGCTCCTTCTTGAAAGCATCCAGAGAATTGGCCTCCACTGCCTTCTGAGGCAGTGCATTCCACACCCCCACAACTCTCTGGGAGAAGAAGTTTTTCCTTAACTCTGTCCTAAATGACCTACCCCTTATTCTCAAACCATGCCCTCTGGTACTGGACTCTCCCAGCATCTGGAACATATTTCCTGCCTCTATCTTGTCCAATCCCTTAATAATCTTATATGTTGCAATCAGATCCCCTCTCAATCTCCTTAATTCCAGCGTGTACAAGCCCAGTCTCTCTAACCTCTCTGCGTAAGATAGTCCGGACATCCCAGGAATTAACCTCGTGAATCTACGCTGCACTTCCTCTGCAGCCAGGATGTCCTTACTTAACCCTGGAGACCAAAACTGTACACAATACTCCAGGTGTGGTCTCACCAGGGCCCTGTACAAATGCAAAAGGATTTCCTTGCTCTTGTACTCAATTCCTTTTGTAATAAAGGCCAACATTCCATTAGCCTTCTTCACTGCCTGCTGCACTTGCTCATTCACCTTCAGTGATGATGAACAAGGACTCCTAGATCTCTTTGTATTTCTCCCTTACCCAACTCTACACCGTTCAGATAATAATCTGCCTTCCTGTTCTTACTCCCAAAGTGGATAACCTCACACTTATTCACATTAAACGTCATCTGCCAAGTATCTGCCCACTCACCCAGCCTATCCAAGTCACCCTGAATTCTCCTAACATCCTCATCACATGTCACACTGCCACCCAGCTTAGTATCATCAGCAAACTTGCTGATGTTATTCTCAATGCCTTCATCTATGTTCTCAGTATTATTTATATATTTATTCTTATTTTCTTTCTTTATGTATTTGCAGTTTGCCTTTTGCACATAGCTCATTTTATTAGTCTTTGTGTAGTTTCTCAATGTTTCTATTGTATTTTTGTTGTTCTACTGTGAATGCCTGCAAGAAAACATATCTTAAGGTAGTATATGGTGAGATAAACAAACTTTGATAATAAATTTACCTTACTTTTCCTTTCCTTGAAATGGTATCATTGAATCTGTGGCCTTAGTTTAATATCTCATTCAGATGCTGGCATCTCCGAAGGTAGACTGGTTCCTCAGCGCAGCGTTGGAGTGTCAGACTAGGTCTCTAGAATGGAGTTTGAACCTAAAACATTGTGTCTGAGAAGCAGGAGTACTATTCACTAAGTTTCAGTTCAACTTTACCTTCAGGAACAGCACAGTATAATGGACTTCGGTCAAGTTTTAAAGAGCATCGTCCTCAGACGAGAGGAACCGACAGCTGAGTGTGGAGTCAAATCAAAGGGTGGTTAGGGAGTCAAGCTCTAATTTATCCCTTAATCTCCTCAGAGGATCTCCCAGGATAGACAGTCACTTTGCTCACTCACCCACAAAGACAATGAAGTGCAAGGTTGTATTTGGATTCCTCAGCCACCGTTTAATGCCATGTGAGAGATGATCCAGCTCCACTGCAGACAGGGTGACAATACTTCTGGAAATGGCTGGGACTGCTCAAGACCACAGTGTGCTGTTCCTTCCTTTACTCCTCTGCTCCTGTACATCGGTGAGACCCAACGTAGATTGGGGGATTGCTTCACCAAGTACCGTCGCTCCATCTTTTCCCATGGCCACTCATTTAAATTCTACTCCATGTCAGTCCATGGCTTCCTCTCCTGCCACTCTCAGGTTGGAGGAGTAACACTTCAGATTCCGTCTGGGTAGCCTCCAACCTGATGGCATGAACATTGATTTCTCTAACTTCCGGTAATATTCCACTCCCCCTTATCTCTTTTTCCATTCCCCCATTCTGGCTCCTCTCTAAACCCTTCTCCTCTCTTCACATTCCTTCTCCTCTCCTGTCTGTCATCTCCTTTTGTTGCCCTTTCTCCTTCTCTTTCTCCCATTGTCCATTCTCCTCTCCTATCAGATTCCTCTTTTAAGCCTTTTACCTCTTCCAACTATTATCTCTTAGTTTTTCACTTTATGACTCCTTCCCCATTCCCAACCCTTTACCCTCACCTTACACTTGTCAGCATGTACTCCTTCCCCTCCCCCTTCTACCCGCTTTCCAGTCTGGATGAAGGGTATTGGGGTTACTCTAGGGCCAAAGGCAAGACACACTACCATGCAGTACAATGCACATACAGTATTTACTGAAGGTTTACACACGGTTTACTGAATGTTCAGTGTCTGTCTTGTCCTGAAAATAAATAGTTAACTTACTTATAGTTAACCTGTCTTCTGTCCTCACTCATCAAAACATTGGTGTTTGTAGGAGCTCATAGTGAACACATTGGCTGCAATGTGACAGCAGAGACACTTCAAAAAGGCGCTACATAAGTGCAGGGTTGTCTTATTTATTTTATTTAGACATTTAGAGATACAGCACAGAAACAGCCATTTCTGGCCTAATGAGTACACACCACACAATTACACCCATGTGATCAATTAACCTACCTATCCATCATCTTTAAATAAGGGAGGAAACCTGCATGGTCATGGGGAGAATGTCCTAGGGTTGTAGAAAAATACAGCACAGAAACAGGCTCTTCAGCCCATCTAATCCAGGCCAAACCATTTAAACTTCCTACTCCCATCGACCTGCACCGGGACCATAGCTCTCCATGTCTCTTCTATCTATATACCTATCCAAACTTCTCGTAAATGTTGAAATCAAGTTTGCACGCACTGCCTGTGCTGGCATCTCATTCCACACTCTCACAACCCTCTGAGTAAAGAAGTTTGCCCTCATGTTCCTCTTAAACTTTTCACCTTTCCCCCTTAACCCATGACCTCTAGTTGTAGTCCCATCCAACCTCAGTGGAAAAAGCCTGCTTGCATTTACCCTGTCTAGACCCCTCATAATTGTGTACACCTCTATCAAATATCCCCTCAATTTTTACATTCCAAGGAATAAAGTCCTAACCTATTCAATCTTTCCTTATAACTCAGGTCCTCCAGTACCAGCAACAACCTTGTAAATTTTATCTACACTCTTTCATCCTTATTTACATCTTTCCTGTATGTAGGTGGCCAAAACTCCACACAACACTCCCAATTAGGCCTCATCAATATCTAATACAATTTCAGCACAACACCCATCTCCTATACTCAATACTTTGATTCATGAAGGCCAGTGCACCAAAAACTTTCTTGTACAAACTCCTTACAGACAGCAGCAGAATTGATCTCGAGACAAATGCTACACTATCATGCCACCCTGAGAAAATGATGTTTCTGCTCAGCAGTTTCACATCCAGAAACCAATTCTACAATAATATCCCATTTATATGAACTTGTTGTTTTACCTTCACCATAAGTGCTATTAACTGTGAGGTTGCTTCTGCAGGTGACTTGAGCTGATGGTGAGACGTGACCCTGTGTTGTGCTTATGAAGATTATTGGCTTTGGTATGTCGGGTTGCAATTCACTGGTTAGCACCTCATGAAAGGGACATCTGCTTATGTCGAGGAAATTGGCAAACTGGTATATTATTGTTACATGTACCGAGGTACTGTGAAGATACTGCCTGGTTTAGAGGGTGTGTGCTATCACAAGAGACTGGACAAATTTGGGTTGTTTTCTCCGGAGCATCGGAGGCTGAGGGGGGATCTGATAGAAGTTTACAAGAATATGAGAGGCACAGATAGAGTGGACAGAGAGTGTCTGCTTCCCAGGGGTGAAATGTCTAATGCCAGAGGGCATGCATTGAAGGTGAGAGGGGGTAGGTTTAAGTGGGATGTGAGGGGTGAGTTTTTTACTCAGGGAGTGGTGGATGCCTGGAATGCACAGCCTGGTATGGTGCGAGGCAAATACATTAGGGACTTTTCAGAGATGTTTAGATAGGGACATGGATGCAAGGAAGATGGAGAGATATGGTCATGGTGTAGGTAGAAGGGATTAGTGTTTTGGGGTTTTGATTTGCCTTATAGCTGGTTTGGCACAACATTTTTTTAATATTGATTTTTTAATGCATTTTCTACAACACTACAAATAAAAAAAACCCATACCAAAATAAAAAATTAATACAGTGCAAAATAAACATACAATAATAATATAATACAAAAAAGATAATTGAGAAAGCACCCAAATTGAAGTCATGTAAAGTTAGTATCCTCCCCAAGCCCCACAACAAAAAAAAACTCCAGACCAACCACAACACAATATAGAGAATATAAATCAGGACATTCAAACCCCCAAAACTGTAAATACACTTGAAAACAGAAGATAATAATGCCTACTACCAAAAAAAAGAGCTGAAAGTAAGGGACTGAAAAAAAACCTTAATTAAGAGGAAAGTTATGAAAGTACTCAATAAAAGGTCCCCAGACCTTATGAAACTTTATATCCGAATTAAGAATTGAATAATGAATTTTTTCAAGGTCTAAACAGGACATAATATCATTAAGCCATTGAGCATGCGTGGGCGGGGCAACATCTCTCCATCTAAGGAGGATTAGACGTCTAGCCAGGAGAGAAGCAAAAGATAATATTCGACACTTAGTCGAACTCAAACGTATATATGTCTCACCCAAAAAACCAAACAGAGCAATTAAAGGGTTAGGTTCTAAGTGGTGATTCAGAATACAGGATAAAGTTATAAAAACATCTTTCCAAAATTTCTCTAAACTAGGACAGGACCAGTACATATGAATAAGAGAAGCCTCGCCCCTTTTGCATTTATCACAAAGAGGACTAATATTAGGGTAAAATCGAGATAATTTAGATTTGGACAAATGGGCTCTATGAACAATCTTAAACTGTAAAAGGCAATGGCGAGCACAAAGAGAGGTTGAATTAACCGATTTGAGAATCGAGTCCCAAATCTCATCAGATAAAGAGATACTTAAATCATGCTCCCAAGCCATTCTAATTTTATCCACAGGGGCACGCCGTAAGAATGCTGATTTATCACAAATAAATGATATTAAACCTTTACCCAGTGGATTAATAGAAAGAAAGAAATCCATAACATTTTTCTCGGGCATTTCAGGGAAGTTAGGAATTAAAGGATTGATAAAGTGTCTAATTTGGAGATATCTAAAAAAATGGGCATTAGGCAGATTGAACTTAGCAGAGAGCTGTTGAAAGGAGTCTGGCACAACATTATGGGCCAAATGCCCTGTTCCTGTGCTGTACTGTTCTATGTTTTATGTTAAGAGTCCATCTTCACTTGAATTTAGGACTGCGTGTTTACCAAGTTCAGATGGTTTATCACAATTGTGCAGTTAGTAGGGCTACCCCCTCTTGTGCGAAGATTTTGCATTCCTCAGGCTGCTCCAGTCTCATCCCACATGTTGGCGGATTAATGGTCCAATATAAATCGCGCCCCCGTGGGTAGAATCTGGTGGGGAGGGTGCTGATGAGGCTGTGGGATGAATAAGCAAGGCAGTTAATATAAGAATAGTGTAAGTCAAGGATTCCCAACCTGGGGTCCATGGACCTCTTGCTTAATGGTATTGGTCCATGGCGTGAAGAAGGTTAGGAACCCGAGGTGTAAGTGATGGCTGATGGTCATTTCAGACTCAGTGGACTGAAGCACCTGACTCTGTGCTGTATCTTTCCATGACTCTGTGACAAATTCTTCTTTTATCGGGGTTAAACAGCACTGCAGCAATTGAAGTTCTACTAAAGATCTCCTTTGTAGTATTCCAGCCAACCTTCAGATACGCCACTCCATTGAGGCAAGGTGAAGCTATCTTTACCATCCATCAGCTAAATTAGTGGCATGGCAAGTAAGATCAATAACTCAGGTGGATGACAAGGACTAAACCTTGTCTCTGATTTTTGTTTATCTGGATGCTGGGTTTTGACCATTCCTTTCCGCTTGCAGAGGCTGCTTCACCCATTGAGTTCCTCCAGCAGATTATTTGTTACTAAAGAAGGGTAGCCTTTTCCCCTAACATGAAGAGAGATATCTATTATCTTCATTGGTAATGGTGGATGACAAGTAACTTCTTCCTGTTTACCTTTGAGTTCAGTGCATGTGAAGCCCTCAATGCACTTCATGGTTTCCTTCCACATTCCAAAGTCATACAAGTTAGGGTTAGTAAGCTGTGGGTGTGCTGTGTTGACGCTGGAAATGTGTCAACACTTTCAGGCTTCCCTGATGCATTTCACTGGATGTTCAAAGTTCAAAGTAAATTTATCATCGGTGTACATATGTTACCATATATAATTCTGAGATTCATTTTCTTGTGAGCATACTTAGTAAATGTGAAGAAACAAAAAAAAACCAAAGTAATAATAATAAATAAATAAGCAATATTTTGAAAAAGAGGAGGGAGGTATCTTTGGGTTGTCACTGCATAGATACTGCCTGCCCTGTTGAGTGTTTTCTGTTTTAATTCTGGACTTAATTAAGAGCTTTTACTGCTTCTCAATTTTAATTTACCTCTATTGTCCTATCCAATGTCTATCCCTGTACCAGTATAGTACGGCTGTGTCCGCACTGGTGCTTTTGGGAGCTGGTTGTGCACAGCTGGTTACTTCATTACAACAAAACATGCAGGTCCACGTAAAAAATGCATCTAATCGCTCTCACTTGTTTTCATCCATTTCACTAATACTCAGAAGGCTTAATATGGCAACTGCTTTGCCCATGGCCACAAGAAACTGTAGAAAGTTGTGGACACATGGCAGCCAGCCACTCCTACACTGACTCTACATTTCTCACTGCCTTGGTAAAGCAGACAACATAATCAAAGATCCATCCATTCTGGATATTCTTTCTGCTCCCTTCTCCCATCGAGCCAAAGGCACAAAAGCCTGAAAGCACATACCACCAGACACAAAGGCAACTTCTATCCTGCAGTTATGAGACTATTGAAAGATTCCCTAGTATAATAAGACAGACTCTGTACCTCATTGTGACCTTACACCTTACTGTCTAACTACCCTGCACTTTCTCAATAACTGTTACACTTTACTCTGCATTATTTATTTATTTATCTATGTATGTGTAAGCTTTTCACCGGGCTTGTATACAAACTCAGCTCATTAGCTAACTCAGCTACGTGGCTCAGCAGTGAGAAGATCACCTTTCATACACAATATAGTCTAGGGCTGGTGTGATTTGGGGTTCAACCAAACAGGAAAGTTATGATATTCCAATTAAGGAGCATAGGTCATAGCAAATGCTGCGTAAATACTGCCCACATGCAGCTATCAGTACCCCAGAAATGACAGATCATACACCAGTATAAAATTAGAAAGAAAGTATAATTACCAAATTTTCAACTTTAATAAACAGTTACAGAAAAATAAAATAAAAAAATAAAAGGGCCCATTACAGTTAAAGCAGTCCAATGTGCACATAAATGTTGGAGCTCATTTCTGGATTAGTTGATAGATAGATAGATAGATAGATAGATAGATAGATACTTTATTCATCCCCATGGGGAAATTCAACATTTTTTCCAATGTCCCATACACTTGTTGTAGCAAAAACTCATTACATACAATACTTAACTCAGTAATAATATGATATGCATCTAAATCACTAACTCAAAAAGCATTAATAATAGCTTTAAAAAAAGTTCTTAAGTCCTGGCAGTTGAATTGTAAAGCCTAATGGCATTGGGGAGTATTGACCTCTTCATCCTGTCTGAGGAGCATTGCATCGACAGTAACCTGTCGCTGAAACTGCTTCTCTGTCTCTGGATGGTGCTATGTAGAGGATGTTCAGGGTTTTCCATAATTGACCGTAGCCTACTCAGCGCCCTTCGCTCAGCTACCGATGTTAAACTCTCCAGTACTTTGCCCACGACAGAGCCCGCCTTCCTTATCAGCTTATTAAGACGTGAGGCATCCTTCTTCTTAATGCTTCCTCCCCAACACGCCACCACAAAGAAGAGGGCGCTCTCAACAACTGACCTATAGAACATCTTCAGCATCTCACTGCAGACATTGAATGACGCCAACCTTCTAAGGAAGTACAGTCGACTCTGTGCCTTCCTGCACAAGGCATCTGTGTTGGCAGTATCGCTTTACTGACGTGCTGGACCCACATCCTGAACTTCCCTCAAAGACCATCTCAAACACACGGGCTATCTCAAGAGTATTGGCCCTTCCTCCTTGGAGCCGTTCATCTGCACAAAGCACCTCTTGCAAGGGGGAGTCTCATTCCAACAGCATTCTGCAGCATCTTCTCTTATACCCCTCTCTGCAGCTCCAGCCAAGAGACCCAAATCTGATCCCGTGCAGCTCTGCTCAATCATCCACTGGGCCAAAAGTTACAACTGGCTGACACAGCATTCCGGAGTTGGACATCATGGCTCCTTATCTTTAGCCGAAGCCAAAACACTCTTTCCAGCAGGGTACAATGCTTTTACAGGAAACTGTTAAAATAAAATAACTCACAGCATAGCTGTAGAAATCTTAACCATGGCATTACATATTTATTGATTGATTCATTGATACAGAGTGGAGTAGGCCCTTCGAGCAACAGCGCTCCAGCACCCCTGACAAACCTGATTAATCATAACATCATCATGAAGAATTTACAATGACCAATTAACCTACCTGGTACATCTTTGGACTTTGGGTGGAGACTAGTGCACTCAGGAAAAACAAATGCTTTCCGTGGGGAGGACGTACCCCCTCTCACTGAACTTCAAACTCCAGAATGCTCCCAGATGTAAAAGATTCACGCTCACCACTACACCAGTGTAGCACCCTTTTTATTCTACCTTGTACTATGTTAATGAATTGATCTATATGGATGGCATCCAAGATAATTTATTCACTGTATCTTAGTATGTGTAACAATAATAAACCAATTTACCAATTTAACTTTCCCAGTCTGATAAAAAGCCCCTCATCTGAAATATTAAGTCTTTCTCTTCCAATGAATACAGCCTGACTTGCTGAGAGGTTCCACTATTTTCCCTTTTCTGCTTCTTTTTCAACATGTCAATGAACCAGAATTGATGAGAGAGCTTAAGATAAAAGAACCCTGAGGGGAAAGTGATCATAATATGATCGAATTCACCCTGAAATCTGAGAAGGCGAAGCTAAAGTCAGATGTATCAATATTACAGTGGAGTAAGGGAATTACGAGGCATGAGAGAGGAGTTAGCCAGAATTGATTGAAAAAGAACACTGGCAGGTATGATGGCAGCACAGCAAAGGCTGGAGTTTCAGGAATTTCAGAAGGCACTGGATATATACATCCCAAAGAGGAAGAAGTATTTGAAAGGAAAGAGCAAGAGAAGTCAAAGCCAACATAAAGTCAAAGAAGGGCACAAAGCAGTGCAAAAATTAGCAGGAAATTAGAGGATTGGGAAGCTTTTAAAAGCCAACAGAAGGCAACTAAAAAGTCATTAAGAATGAAAAGGTGGAATGAAAGTAAGCTAGCCAATAATATTAAAGAGGATACCAAAAGTTTCTTCAGAAACATAAAGTGTTAAAGAAAGGCAAGAGTGGATTTTAGACCACTGGACCACTGGAAAATGATGCTGGAGAGGTAGTAATGGGAGTCAGCAAACTAGTGAGAAGTTCTTGGGAACTCGAAGGTCTGAAGGTAGATAAGTCACTTTGACTTTATTGTGTACAGACCAGTGTTCAAAAAGAGGTGGCTGAAGAGATCATGGAGGCATTAGTAATGACTTTTCAAGAATCACTAGATTCTGGAATGGTTCTGGAAGACTGGAATATTGTAAATGTCAGTCCACTATTCAAGAAGGGAGAGAGGCAGAAGACGGGAAACTATAGGCTAGTTAGTCTGATCTCAGTGGTTGGGAAGATGTTGGATTCGGTTACTAAGGGTGAGGTCTCAAAGTTCTTTGAGGCACATGATAAAATAGGCCGTAGTCACCATGGTTTCCTCAAGGGAAGTCTTGCCTGACAAATCTGTTGGAATTCTTTGAAGAAATAACAAGCAGGCTACACAAAGGAGAATTGGTTGATGTTGTATTCTTTGATTTTTAGAAGTCCTTTGACAAGGTGTCACACATAAGGCTGCTTAACACGTTATGAGCACATAGTATTACAGGAAAGATTCTAGCATGGATAAAGCAGTGGCTGATTGGCAGGATGCAAAGAGTGGGAATAAAGGGAGCCTTCTCTGGTTGGCTGCTGGTGACTAGTGGTGTTCCACAGGGGTCTGTGTTGGCACTGATTCTTTTTTACATTATATGCCAATGATTTGGATGATGGAATTGATGGCTTTGTTGCAAAGTTTGCAGGCCATATGAAGATAGGTGGAGGGGAACATAGTTTTTGAGGAAGCAGAGAGGCTACAGAAGGAGTTAGACAGATTAGGAGAATGGGCAAAGAAATGGGAGATGGAGTACAGTTTTGGGAAGTGTATGGTAATGCACTTTGGTAGAAGAAATGAAAGGGTTAACTATTTTCTAAATTGAAAGAAAATACGAAAAAGAACTGAGGTGTAAAAGGACTTGGGAATTTTTGTGCAGGATTCCCTAAAGGATAACTTGCAGTTTGAGTCTGTGGTGAGGAAGGGAAATGCAATGTTAGCATTCATTTCAAGAGGACTTGAATATTAAAGCAAGGATGTAATGTTGAGACTTTATAAGGCACTGATGAGGCCTTACTTGAAGTATTGTGAGCAGTTTTGGGCCCTTATCTGAGAAAGGATGTGTTGAAACTTGAGAGGGTTCAAAGGAGGTTCATGAAACGATTCCAGGATTGAATGGCTTCTCACATGAAGAGCGTTTGATGGCTGTGGGTTTATATTCACTAGAATTCAGAAATGAGGGATGACTTCATTGAAACCTATTAAATGGTGAAAGGCCTTGATAGAGTGGATGTGGAGAGAATGTTTCCTATGGTGGGAGAGTCTAAGACCAGTGGACATAACCCAGAGTAGGAGGATGTCCTTTTAGAATGGAGATAAGGAGGGAATTGTTTTGCCAGAGAGTGGTGAATCTGTGGAATCTACGGTACAGCTGTGGAGGCCAAGTCTTTATATACAGTATATTTAAAGCAGTGGCATGAAACGATACATAGAAAAGGCAGGAAATGAGGGCTGAGAGGAAAATTGGATCAGCCATGATGGAATGGTGGAGCAGATGTGATGGCTCAAATGCCCTAATTCTGCTGCAATATCTTATGGTCTTATGTCAGCTCAGTTTTTCTTTCTTTATCCTACAAGTTCCATCTTCCTGCTTGCCAGGTCCCACCATTACACAGGCCGGAGCCTTAATCTGCTAATAACTACAGTCATCAAGCCATTTTGACTCATCCTATCACATTAATTCTACATATTCCACCCACTCCTTCTCTCTACTATAACTAAATTGAATCTCTCTTTTTCCTCAGTTCTGATGAAAGGTTGCAGATCTGAAATGTTGACTCTTTTCCTTTCCCACAGATGCTGCTTGATATGTTGAGAATTTCCAGCATGCTTTTTTTTTAACTTCAAAACATATTTTCTTAGAATTAAGCATTTGGGGGTGTTCTGAGGTAGCCAAAGCTATATCAGAAGTCTTTTTCTGCTCTATTAGCATCCCAACCAAAGTCTTGTTAGAATAAAAAGGCTTTCCTATCTACAGCGTTTTTTGGAATGTTGCTTTGTCTCAAAGCACTTTTCAGATACTGATGTACTTTAGAACTGTTGTAAAGACGGAAACCATTGTGCCCAAATATTACAGCACAACACGACCATTTTAAGGTGGAGGCCATGTCACTGAGTATATTTAAAGCAGGCGTTGATAGGTTCTTGATTAATCAGGGTGTCAAAGATCAAAGGGAGAGAAGGCAGGAGAATGGGGTTGAGAAGGATAATAAGTCAGCCATGATGGAATAGTGGAGCCGATGCAATGGACCGAATGGCCTAACTCTACTCTTATGTCTTATGGTCTTACAATTATTTTAATTGATAGTGTTGAAATCATCTCTTAAACACTAAAAGATGAGTTTTTGATCTCCCAGTCTACCTCAATGTGGGCCTTGCACCATGCTTTCTCAGTAACAGTTGCACTATATTTGGCATGCTGTCTTTCCTTTTTATTACCTTGATGTACAAACATATGGGATGCTCCATCCGAATGGCACATAAACAAAAAGCTTTTTACTGTATCTCAGTATATGTGAAAATAGGAATCCAGTACACATGTTTCCTCTCACTATACTAGCTCACCTTCTCTATGTGTACTTCTATTTTCTCACCGTGCATTCACCTACGTAAAAGCACGGTAATCACTTCTAAATGACAGCATCCCTCAGTGCTGGAGCATCAGGCCAGGTTTTTGTGGCTGACTGCTCAGAGGAGGATCCTTTATAACAAGAGGAATTGAGTATAGGAGTAAAGAGGTCCTTCTGCAGCTGTACAGGGCCCTGGTGAGACCCCACCTGGAGTATTGTGTGCAGTTTTGGTCTCCAAATTTGAGGAAGGACATTCTTGCTATTGAGGGAGTGCAGCGTAGGTTCACAAGGTTAATCCCGGAATGGCGGGACTGTCATATGTTGAAAGTTTGGAGCGACTGGGCTTGTATACACTGGAATTTAGAAGGATGAGAGGGGATCTGATTGAAACATATAAGATTATTAAGGGATTGGACACGCTGGAGGCAGGAAGCATGTTCCCGCTGATGGGTGAGTCCAGAACTAGAGGCCACAGTTTAAGAATAAGGGGTAGGCCATTTAGAACAGAGATGAGGAAAAACTTTTTCATCCAGAGAGTGGTGGATATGTGGAATGCTCTGCCCCAGAAGGCAGTGGAGGTCAAGTCTCTGGATGCATTCAAGAGAGAGTTGGATAGAGCTCTTATAGATAGCGGGGTCAAGGGATATGGGGAGAGGGCAGGAACGGGGCACTGATTGTGTATGATCAGCCATGATCACAGTGAATGGCGGTGCTAGCTAGAAGGACCGAATGGCCTACTCCTGCACCTATTGTCTATTGTCAAACCCAGAACTCAGAAAAGCATGTCTGCAAGCCGTGAGGGTGTTTCTGTAATGGGCCTGGTGGGAGAAGGAGCTCAGTGGTCCAAGCATCTAATGGTTTCTCTCAAGTAAGACTGCCAGTGATGCCTACCATCAGTTGGAGACATGTTCACTCTCTGAGCCTTTGATTCCATGGTCATTTTTACAAGGCACCTTGCATATGTCCGCATTCCCGGGGGAGAAGGGGCAAGAGTTCTATTGTTTAAACACTTCCTCTTCTGAAAATGTCTCAAGATCAATTTTCACTGAAGGGCAAATTCAGGGAAAGCATGCAGAAAAGCAAAGAGTGCTCTGGAATCCATCCCGACTGCGGAGTTAACGGAACAAAATGACTTTGTGCTATTTGATTCAGAAGCCCTCAGACTCTCACAGTCCACCAACTATTTATTTTGCATGAGCCTGTATCGGTGACAACCACAGCCCACAACACTCACTCACCCTGTGCTGTGTAGCCACCACATGCTATTGTCCAGTGCTGGTAAGTGGCTGTAATACCCATAACTGATAAGACGTACTATAAGGCAGTGGGTCACTTTGTACACTCTAGTGTGATATGTATATTTTTAAAATGTGAAAGAATTTATTTTTGTAGCAGTAATATTGGTACAGACTTGTAGTACTGTATTCTGAGGTAAACTTAGTTTACGATAAAATTAAACCACAAAGCAGACTTTGCTTATGAGGTTGCCAATTAGACCCAGACGAAGGAACTAGAATCATGCAATCAAACACGTTTCACATCACGTTGATGCAATGAGGCAGCCCTTCTGTTGACCTGAGCTTGTCAGATGCTTGACCTTGGACTCTGCTAATGTAGCCCTGGCTTTGGCTGCTGAGGTGGCTGTAAGTAACTGAAGCAGCCCAGTGCAGCAAGGCACACTTTCACTTACAGCTTTGTTGTAAGTTAAAGTTTGATGGAGAGTTTCAGAATGTGTTCCCTCTTCTCTTCATTCCTAAGACATTGGCATAAGACAAGTCAACTTGGGTTTATCAACATGTACATAACCACAGTGAGCTGCAGGTACAATGAAAATCTTCAGGACAACATACACGATATAAAATATACACTGGACTCACACTGGAATGTTCACAAAACTTCGTAAAGACCCAAATAAACTCATAAATAAAAGTATGATTTAAAAAATGCTAAGAACTTCCAGAGTAACACGTAAAAAATGCTGGAGAACTCAGCAGGCCAGGCAGCATCTATGGAAAGGAATAAAGAGTTGGCATTTTGGGCTGAGACTCTTCATCAGGGCTTGAGTCTCAGCCTGAAATGTTTACTCTTACTTTCCCATCCATAGATGCTGCCTGTCCTGCCGTGTTCCTCCAGTATTTTGCGTGTGTTGCTGTAATTTGCCGCATCTGCAAAATCTCGTGTCCTAAAAACATTCACTGAAGTTAAAAAAAACTTACTGCCTTGATTCAAATTAAAATATCTTCTAGCCCTTCTGCTTGCAGCTGTTCGTTTCAATGGCACCACTGTAATTGCACTAAGATTAATGGCTTAGTGGGCCTGAGAACGGGGAAACCTGCACAAGTCTGTGTTGCACAATAGACTCACATATAACAGAACAAGTCTCTGGCACCAGATTTAACCCATGCAGTAAATGTGAGCTGCAGCCAGGGGATGTGTTTAAAAATATGCAGGTTGTCAAGCACCTTTTTGCTAACAACAATTAACTCAGAGTGGAACAAACATAAGTGTGTTTATTTTCCTTGCAGCAAGGGAAGACTAGCACCGCACAAGAGCCAGTAATAGTTTAAAACCAACAGCATAGTCACTCCTTTATGCACAAGTGTTAGCTACTGCACCTCAGTTCAAGGGCAGGATGCATTCAGTACATCTGCTTAATCAGGTGGACCTTATGAAAATGTACTTTACTTGTAGTAACAAAATGACATTTTGTTACTTCCAGTAATGCATCTGTTGGTTTGCAGTCTGTCAAGGACTCAGGTTCCATTGGCATAATATTGCATAAACACTTTTAGCAAAGCATTCTGGTACATTGTAGATTCCATTTTGTTACAGACAAAAATGTCATTTTGTTACCACAAGTAAAGTACATTTTCATAAGGTCCACCTGATTTAAAGCAAATTGAGCTCTAAAGACAATGATATCCTTGAGCTACTCCTTTAAAATTCACAGGAATGGTTTCATCCTTATGAGCCTGTTGGGATAGGGTGCTGAGAAGTAATGGATGGTCATCAGGGCAACAACATCTTGGAGAAAGCTAGCAATCTGATTCTCAACAAAACTGCCCAATCTCTGCGGAGAGTCACACCTATAGCTTCCTTTCCAGAGCAGAGAAAACAATTAATGTGTGACCCATCCATAGAACCCAGAGCGGTCAATTACTTGTAATCTGAGTTTGGGTTGTTTTAGACCAGCATAGATACTAGGGTAGATGTTATGCAAATGTGCTTATTGATGATGTTGGCTCAATGAAGTTTAAACCACCCCAGTAAAAGTATTTACTTGGCTTAGCTCAGACTCAGGCTAAGGTCCTTTTCAAAAAATTCACGTATTCCCAGAAACTTGGAGGAGGGTAATGCACCAACTACATGTAATATTTGCATATGAAATAGTATCAAAATAACCATATCTAAGAGATAAATCACATGCAATTTGCATCAGGGTGTTATCCACAAACACTACAGAAAGCCCCGATACAACCAACGATAAAGAGATCAGATATCTATCCACATAATAAATAGGAGAAGTGGCTCTTTCAACCATCAAGCAGGAGGTAGTGTAACATTAGGACAAAGACTGTTAAAATGGGAAACAGTTTCTTCCCTCAAGTCATGAGGCTACTGAACTCCCTGCCATCATGTATGAAGCGTCAATAATGTTATGCTGTTTATAACTTGTGTTGTAAATACACCTTATTATTTGTTATGGCTATGGCCCTCCATTGGTCAGGCTCAGCCACGGATGTTGTGTCCCAGCTGTCTACGTGATATGGAGAGCAAGCTGTTGCCCATGGAACAAGCTCCACCTCTGCACGCAGCCAATGAACCCAAAGGAACGGCAGAGACCGATACAGTTTGGAACCAGCACATCACAGGAGTTGCTGGTCAGCGTTGAACTTAATGTAGGACTGCTTTAGGGACCCCAGCTCAGGATATTTCCTCGAGGTTTAATCCCAAAGCTTTGTCTGTGAGTGTGTATAGTTGCAAGGCAGCAAAGGTTTGAAATCAAAGTTTCTCTTCTCCTAGATGAGCTGCCAACCATGTCTGATGAGCCCCATATTCCCAAAGGAACTGGTTCTAAGGGGCCAGTAACCTGCCTTTGCCATTCTCCTGTCAGTAGAAATAGTTCAGCTGGGGATAGTAACTCAGCCACGTGCGAAGGCCAGGAGCTGGACTTGTTGACAGGCTATTCAAAACGCTCGCTATTGGGAGCATTTAATAGGTAGTGGGAGCTTAACCCCATTACACTGCTCCCACCCCATCGGGCTATGACAACCTTAAGAAATGTTATTTGTGATGATACTATTTTATGTGTTGTGTGTGAGATATATGTACTGTGTTGTGCACCTTGATCCGGAGGAATGTTGTTTCATTTGGCTGTATACATGTATATGGTAGAATGACAATAAACTTGAACTTGTAACTGAAAACCCTTGATTCTGCTTTGCTGTTCAAAAAGATTAGTGCTGAACTGTTTCTTCAATACTTCCCTGCCCTTCAATATAAGACCATAAGATATAGGAGCAGAATTAGGCCATTTGGCCCATTGAGTCTGCTCTGCCATTTCATCAGGGCTGATCCATTTCCCTGGCAGGCTCACTCTCCTGCCTTCTCCCCGTATACTTTCATCTCCTGACCATTCAAGAGAAGTAAGAAATAACAAACAAGAGAAAATCTGCAGATGGTGGAAATTAAAGCAACACACACAAAATGCTGGAGGGACTCAGCAGGCCAGGCAGCATTTATGAAAAATAGTACAAGTCGACGCTTCGGACCGAGAGTCAGCTGTACCTTTTCTCATAGATGCTGCCTGGCCTGCTGAGTTCCTCCAGCATTTTGTGTGTGTTGCTAAGAAGGAAATAATCAAGATTATCGGGAAGTTTACTGGATATATAATATTCACAGTATAACTTTGTTAACTTCAATACTACATGTTTAATAAAAAAAAGGATGTATTCCACTGCACAGCGGACCCAAATTTAATAACTAACAGTTTTTATATATTTTTTCCACTACCAGTTTAACAGATGCATCACTTCTCAACTTATTAAATGGTTCAGCAACTTCCGTGAATTTTACTACATCCAGATGGAGAAGTTTGCTCGGCAGGCTGTAAACGATGGCTTGACCGATGCCAATGACCTAAAGGTGACGAGGGACTCTGACCTTTACCGAGCTCTCAACGGACACTACAACAAGGCCAACGACTTTCAGGTCAGTCTTTTACTTTTAGCATTTCTGTCTTTATTTACACTGTCTGGAAAATTATAACCCGTAAGTAGAAATCATGTCTGATGAGGAAAGGTTGAGCAAGCCAGGGCTTTTCTCTTCGTAGTGAAGGAGGGTGAGATTGACAGGCCAATCGGTACCTTTTCCTCAGGGCTCAATGCCAGAGGACACCTGTTTAAGGTGAGTGGAAGAGATCTGGGGGGAAATGTCTGAGGCAGGTTTCTACACAGAGATCAATTAGTGCCTGGAATGCACTGCTGAGGATGCTGTCAGAGTGGGCCGAAGGGCCTGTACTGTGTTGTGTTCTACATGTTTCCCCATCACCCCACTCCACTGCCTAGTTATTCCATTACACTGTTCACTTCCTCAGTGAAGAACCCCGAAAACAGCAGTCAATGGATGAAGGATGGTGAGCGGGGAAGAACAATATCTCACATTGCATTAACGTGTAGCACAGAGATGGGTCACTGATCTATGCATTCCACATAAGCCCCACCGCCCTTCATCTCAGCCCATCAACATCCAAGCCCATCTCATGTTGTGAATGAATGACACCCATAGGTGCAAATGACAATTTAGCAAATGATAAAATAGCAAAATTAGTCCCCCTCTCTTGACACTTGCAAATAGCATACATGCATTCAAAGAGGTTGGCAAACACGTGAGGATTACAGGCCATCAAGCAGTATTTACAGACATCCTTAAGTCAGAAAATATACACAAAAATATCACTCAAAGCAGTAACCAAACTTCCACAGTATTGTAATGAATTTCTTAAAAAAGACTGTTCAAGAAAGAGCAATTACTAAAAATGACCAGCCTCTTATCTTTAAACCCTGTCACCTTGTTCAAGGTTCTCTCACGAGGGAAAACATCTCAACATCTATTCTGTCATGCTCTCTTATATGCTTCAATAAGATCACCATTCATTTTTCTAAACTCCAGAAAATATAGACTTGACCTGTGTTTTAGACTCTTTTACACACATAAAATGCTGGAGGATCGTAGCAGTCAGGCAGCATTTATGGAGAGGAGTGAGAGAGATGATGTTTTGGGCCCAGACCCTTCTTCAGGACTAGAAAGGAAGGGAAATATGCTGGAATAAAAAGGTTGGGATAGCTAAAAGGCGACAGGTGAAGCCAGGTGAATGGAGAAAAAAATCTGACAGGAGACTGGACCATAGGAGAAAGGGAAGAAGGAAGGCACCAGGGGTTAATTATATACAGACAAGGAGAAGAGATAAGAGGCCAGGTGAGGAGCAGAAGAAGAGAGAAGGGGAGGGAACAAAAAATTACGGGAAGGAAAAATCAATGTTCATGCTATCAGGTGGAAGGCTACCTAGACGAAATATGAGGTTTTGCACCTCCACCCTGAGAGTGGCTTCATCGTGATAGAAGACATGGACAGATGTGTCGGAATGGGAATGGGGATTGGAATTAAAATGGTTGACCACCTGGGAGCTCTGCTTTTGGTGGATGGAGTGGAAGTGCTTGACAAAGTGGTCCCTCAATTTACATCACGAACGTCAAGGAGGCTTCATCAGGAGCACCAGATACAATAAATGACCCCAACAGATTTGCAGCTGAAGTGTTGCCTTTCCTGGAAGGATTGGCTGGGGTCCTGAATGAAGGTGAAAGAGGAAGTGAGTGGGCAGGTGTAGCATTTCTATTGCTTGTAGGGATATGTGCCAGGAAGGAGATAAATGGGGAGGGACGACTGGACAAGAAAATGAATAATGACCAATTGGCATCTGGGATTGATTAGTAAGAGCAAATTAAAGGAAGATGGGGCAAGCGCAGCGGCTATCGACTGAGTGGGCATAGTCAGAGTGGTGATCTTGAGGCTTTAGCTCTTCGAGGCTTCCACAAAGAGAGGCTTCACTCAGAGGAGGCAAAGGAAAGGAAAACTCACGTTTTTTTTGTTCTCTTTATATCTGTGCAGCTAGGGACAGTAGGGATGTCAGTCAGGGTAGTGAAATGCTTCTCTCACGGGATGTGGGAAGGCAGGGAGACCACCCGTGTCCCTGATCACTACAACTGTGAAAAGACCATCCAGCTGCAGCTTCTAACAAACCACATTAAGGAGCTGAAGCTGGAACTGGATGAGCTCCAGATCATTCAGGAGGCTGAGGGGGTGATAGTCAAGTCAAGTCAAGTCACTTTTATTGTCATTTCGACCATAACTGCTGGTACAGTACATAGTAAAAACGAGACAACGTTTTTCAGGACCATGGTGTTACATGACACAGTACAAAAAACTAGACTGAACTACGTAAAAAAAAAACACAGAAAAAGCTACACTAGACTACAGACCTACACAGGACTACATAAACTGCACAAAAACAGTGCAGGCATTACAATAAATAATAAACAGGACAATAAGGCAAGGTGTCAGTCCAGGCTCTGGGTATTGAGGAGTCTGATAGCTTGGGGGAAGAAACTGTTATATAGTCTGGTCGTGAGAGCTCGAATGCTTTGGAGCCTTTTCCCAGATGGCAGGAGGGAGAAGAGATTGTATGAGGGGTGCATGGGGTCCTTCATAATGCTGTTTCCTTTTCGGATGCAGCGTGTAGTGTAAATGTCCGTGATGGCGGGAAGAGAGACCCCGATGATCGGGCGTATAGAGAGGTAGTTACACCCAAGATGTAGGACACAGGGAACTGAGTGACAGTCAGGAAAGAGAAAGGGATTAAGGAGCTAGTGCAGAGTACCCCTGTGGCCATTCCCCTCAACAACAGATTTATCACTTTGGATACTGTCGGGCATGGAGATAACCTAACAGATGAGGGTCACAGTGGTCACGTCTCTGGCTATGAGTCTGCCTCTGTGACTCAGAAGGAAAAAGAGGAGAAGAGGCATGGTGTGGTGTTAGGAGATCCGTTAGTTAAGGGAACAGACAGGAGGTTCTTCGGGAGAGAACGAGTTCCCCAGATTGAGACGCCAGGGTGTCAGCGTCCGGGATATCTCGGGTCAAGTCCTCAGCATTCTTAAGTGGGAGGGTGAACAGCCAGAAGTCGTGGTCAATGTAGGTACCTAATGACACGGATAGGATGAGTGACAAGGTTCTGCATAGGGAGTTCGGGGAGTTAGGTGTTAAGTTAAAGGGCAGGACCTCCAGGGTTGTGATCTCAGGACTGCTACCCATGCCATGTGCCAGTGAAGCTAGAACTAAGAAGATTATACAGTCCAATGCATGGCTAAGGAGTTGCCGTAGGAGGGAGGGCATATGGTTTTTGGATCATTGGGACCTCTACAGAAGGGATGATTTGCTCCTGAAATGGAGGGGGACTAATATCCTAGCTTGTTTGTTAATGCTGTATGATGGGGTTTGAACTTACAGTTGCAGGGAATGGGAACCAGAGTGCCAGAACACTTAGTGGAGAAGATGTGGAGGCAGATATTGGTAAGACATCAAACAAATTTAGGAATCAAAAGGTTGAGCATGCTGTGCCTAGTGTCCTGAGCTGCCTACATTTCAATGCAGGAAGTATTGTAGGAAAGGCAAATAGTAGTGCAGAGGATGAGGTAGCTGGTTTACAAACAGAGGCAATGTGTAGTAAGGAGAGGCTGTTGATAAGGCAAAATTGCAGTCCACAGGATGTTACAATGTAAAAGGCAGTCAAAATCGAAAAGGGTGAATACAGGACTGAAGGTGTTGTATCTGAATGCACAAAGTACATGGAATAAGGTAGATGAACTTGCAGCACAGTTGCAGATTAGCAGATATAATGATGTAGGCATCACTGAATCATGGCTGAAAGGTTATAGCTGGCAGCTTAATGTCCAAGGATACACATTTTATCGAAAGAATAGGCAGGCAGGTAGAGCGGGTGGCAATGCTCTGTTGATAAAAAATGAAATCAAATCATTAGAAAGAGGTGACATAGGGTAAAAAGGTGTTGAATCACTGTGGATAGAGCTAAGGATTTGCAAGGGTGAAAAGACCTTGATGGGAGTTGTATACAGACCCTCAAACGGTAGTAAGGATGTGACCTACAAATTACAATGGGAGATAGAAAATGCATGCCAAAAGGGCAATGTTACAATAGTCATGGGGGACTTCAATGTGCAGGTAGATTGGGAAAATCAGGTTGGTGCTAGATTACAGGAGGGGGAAATTTCCGAAGTGCCTACGAGATGGCACTTTGGAGCAGCTCGTGGTTGAGCCCACCAGAGGATCAGCTATTCTGGATTGGGTGCTGTGTAATGAATAGGAATTGATTAGAGAGCTGAAAGGTAAAAGAACACTTAGGGAAAGTGATCATAATATGATCAAATTTACCCTGAAATTTGAGAAGGAGAAGCTAAAGTCAGATGTATCAGTATTACAGTGGAGTGAAGAGAATTACAGAGACATGAGAGAGGAGTTGGCCAGAATTGATTGGAAAAGAAAACTAGCAGGGATGACAGCAGAGCAGCAATGGCTGGAATTTCTGGAATCAATTCAGAAGGCACAAGATATATAAATCCCAAAGAGGAAGAAGTTTTCTACAGGGAAGATGACATAACTGTGGTAAAGCAAGAGAAATCAAAGCCAACGTAAAAACAAAAGAGAGGGCATAGTTTTAAGGTGCTTGGAAGTAAGTATAGAGGAGATGTCAGGGGTAATTTTTTTATACAGAGAGTGGTATGGAATGAGCTGCCGGCAATAGTAGTGGAGGTGGATATGATAGGGTCTTTTAAGAGACCCCTGAATATGTACATGGAGCTTAGAAAAATAGACAGCTACGGGTAACCCTAGGTAATTTCTAAAGTAAGCACACATTTGGCACAGCTTTGTGGGCCGAAGTACTGTGCTGTAGGTTTTCTATGTTTCTAAAAGAGATAGCACATAATTGAGCAAAAATTAGTGAGAAGTTAGAAAACTGGGAAGCTTTTAAAAACCAACAGAAGGCAACTAAAACAGTCATTAAGAAGGTAAAGATGGAAGACAAAAGAAAGCAAATCAATTATATTAAAGAGCGTACCAAAAGTTTCTTCAGAAAAGTAAAGTGTAAAAGAGAGGCGAGAGTGGAATTTGAACTGCTGGAAAACAATGCTGGAGAGGTAGTAATGGGGGACAACAAAATGGCGGATGAACTGAACAAGTATTTTGCATCAGTCTTCACCATGTAAGACACAAGCAGTGTGTTGAAAGTTCCAGGTGTCAGGGGGCATGAAGTGTGTGAAGTTACCATTACTGGAGAGAAGGTTCTTGGGAAACTAAGAGGTCTGAAGGTAGGTAAGTTACCTGGACCAGATGGTGTACATCCCAGAGTTCTGAAAGAGGTGGCTGAAGAGATTATGGAGGCATTAGTAATGATCTTTCACAAATTACTGGACTCTGGAATGGTTCCGGAAGAATGGAAAATTGCAAACATCACTTCATCCTTCAAGAAAGGAGAGAGGCAGAAGAAAGGAAACTATAGGCCAATTAGTCTGACCTCAGTGGTTGGGAAGATGTTGGAGTTGATTATTAAGAATGAGGTCTTAGAAGCACATGATAAAATAGGCCGTAGTCAAGGGAAAATCTTGCCTGACAAATCCGTTGGAATTTTTTAAAGAAATAACAAGCAGAATAGAAAAAGATTTGGTTGATGTTGTGTACTTGGATTTTCAGAAATCCTTTGACAAGGTGCCACACATGAGGCTGCTTAACAAGCTACAAGGCCATGGTACTACAGGAAAGATTCTAGCATGGATGAAGCAGCAGCTGATTGACAGGAGGAAAAGAGTGGGAATGAAGGGAGCCTTTTCCTGCTGGCTGCTGGTGACTAGTGGTGTTCCACAGGGGTCTGTGTTGGGTCTCATTCTTTTTACATTATATATCAATGATTTGGATAACAGAATGGATTGCTTTTTGAAAAGTTTGCAGACCATATGAAGATAGATTGAGGAACAAGTAGTTTTGGAGCAGCCATGATGAAATGGCAAAGCAGACTCAATGGGCCAAATGGCCTAATTCTGCTCCTATATCTTATGGTCTTGAGGAATCATGGAAGGAGTGATCCCTACAGAACATGAAACATGGGAGGAGGGTAAAGATGTGTTTGCTGGTAGGATCCTGTTAAAGATGGTGAAGTTGCAGAGAATGATGAGCTGGATACAGAGGCTCATGGGGTGGTAGGTAAGGACAAGAGGAACACCATCACTTTTAAGGTGGCGGGAAGATGATGTGAGTGCAGATGTCTGGGAAATGGAGGAGATGTGGGTGAGAGTGGCATCAATGTTGGAAGAAGGGAGGAGGTAGAAATGAGCAGTGCAGTGTGCCAGTGGATGGGATTTCTCTAGAGTTGATGAGATAAATGATGGTGTCATTGACAATTTTCCGATGGTCCCAAGTGGGGTCCTTTCTAAGAGGGCAAGTAAAAGGAAGTGTCTGAAAGGTGCTACTTGGCTCTCTTGATAGAGCAATCCTTTCAAGCCAGGTCTCCCTGGTAACTGTCTTCTGTACTAACTCCAATGCTGCCACATCCTTCCTTAGGTAAAGGAGATCAAAGCAGTACAGAGCATTCCAAGTGTGTCTTCAACAGATGTAACTACTTATGAAGTAGTGAGCTCTATATTCTTATCACATTCTGTTGGGTTTCCTGTTTGGAATTATTAACTTAGGAATGAAGTGGCCATCTGGTCCTTCAGGCCTGCTATGCATTTTAATAAAATTACAGCTGATTCTCAAGTCCATTTTCCTGTTTGATCCTTTGATTCCTGCCATGTTAAATATCACATATCTATCCCTTTTGGTTTTGATCTTCCTGATGACAAGTGTGCATTTCTTTTCCCAGTTACATCCTCAAACAGTTTCACAGGTGTCACTCCTTTGCCTTCGTTCTGGTAGATAAAAGGGCTCTAGCCACTCCACGAACTGAACCTTTCGATTCAAAGTTCAAAGTAAATTTATTATCAAAGTACATATACTGTATATCACTATATACAACTGAGATTCATTTTCTTGTGGGCATATTCAATAAATCCATAGAAAAATAACCAAAGAAAGACCGCACCAACTGGATTCCATAAGACCGTAAGACATAGGAGACATAGAATGAGGCCATTTGGCCCATTGAGTCTACTCCGCCATTTCATCATGGCTGATCCAATTTTCCTCTCAGCCCCAACCTCCTGCCTTCTCCGCATATCCCTTCATGCCCTGGCCAATCATGAATCTATCAACTTCAACCTTAAATACACATAAAGACTTGGCCTCCACAGCTCACCCTCTCCCCCACCCACCTTGGCATCTTCTTGTCATTCTCCACAAAAGGCGTTGTCCATGTGTATGACAATTGCTTGAGTTAAGCCTCCCTTTTATGGACTCATCGCCAGAGTAAGGCAGCCAGCATAATCAAAAGCCCAGCCACCCTGGACATTCGTTAATTCCCGTCGTTAATAAGTCTGTAAGGAATTTGTACGTTCTCCTGTGACTGAGTGTGTTTCCACCAGGTGCTCTGTTTTTTTCCCCACATTCCAATCGCGTAGGCGTTAGTAGGTCAATTGGTCACATGGGTTTAATTGGGTGGTGTGGACTTGTTGAGCTGGAAGCTCCCGTTACAATGTTGTATCTCTAAAAATAACTAAATATTTCTCCTCTCCCCCATTGGGTAGACGATGCAAAAGCCTGAAAGCATGTACCATCAGGCTCAAAGACAGCTTCTATCCCACTGTATTGAACGGTCTTCTAGTATGATGAGATGAACTATTGACCTCACAGTCTACCTCATTATGAGCTTGCACTTTATTTGTATTTTTTGAACTTCACTCTGCTTTGTTATTGCTTCATCTTACTCTCTCTCAGTGCACCGTGTAATGATCTGAACTGGAAAAACAGTATGCAAAACAAGCTTTTCACTGTATCTCAGTACATGTGGCAATAATAAACCAATTCCAATGCCAAGATCTGAAACATGGAGAATGACCCACTGTTCCACCTATAGCACAAACTCACTCTGGAACCTTAATGTAGGTATTTATTGTCTTGCTGTTTAGAGGTATCAAAGTTCCAAGGTCAAAGAAAATTTATTATCTAAGTATGTATATGTTGCTGTATACAACCCTGAGATTCATTTTCTTGCAGGCATTCACAGTAAATACAAAGAGAAAAAGAAAATAAAAATAATAATATAAATAAATAAGCAATGAAAACATGAGATGTAGAGTCCTTGAATGTGAGTCCATAGGTTGTAGAAAAAGTTCAGTGTTGGGGTGAGTGAGGTTGTCCTCTCTGGTTCAAGAGCTTGGTGGCTGAGGGATAAAACCTGATGCTGTGGGTCCTGAATCTCCTTCCAGATGGCAGCAGTGAGAAGAGAGCATGTCCCGGGGAGTGAGGGATTTGGTTAAACCCCCACCCACTTAATGCCAGCTATCTCCCGCATTCTCCCCACCACCACCACCACTGTGTGTCACAGGGTTTGCATTGGATGTCCCGCTCACTGGCTTCAGGCCGGTAGCTCATAATTTGCTGTGATGCACTCACTGAGTCAAGTGTGGGAATCGGAAGCCACACAATCACACTAAAACAACCTGGGATTAACAGATCCACATGCCTGAGTGCGGCTGAAATAAGGGTTGGCACCAGATGCTGAGAAATGATTCCGTGCATTCTTAGAGTGGGAAGATTGCAGGCACAGATTAGGCGTGTTTGTTTTAGCTCAGGGCTAAGACATTCCATTCCCAGGCACTGCTTTGTAAGAACAAAGGGCGGACAGCTTTTCGCAACAAACGCCGTCTGCACATGTTAGAATGAATCCAGTGTCATAAGATGTAAGAAATAGCAGGAATAGGCCATCTGGCCCATCAAGCCTGCTCCACCATACAATAAGATCATGACAGTTCTAGCTGTGGACTCAGCTCTACCTACCTAATTCCCCTCCAATGCAAAAATCTATCTATCTATCTGTCTGGATGTTGCCAGAATGTGAGGGTCAGAGTTATGGAGAAGGGAGATTCGATAGAGGTATACAAAATTATGAGGGTATAGATAATGTAAATGCAAGCAGGCTTTCTTTCCACAGAGGTTGGGTGAGACTAGAACTAGAGGTCATGGGTTAAGGGTGTAAGGGTGTTAAAGAGTAGTGCAAGTTTGGAACGAGCTGACAGCAGAAGTGGTGGATGTGGGTTCAATTTCAACATTTAAGAGAAATATGGATAGGTATATGGGTGGGAGGGGTATGGAGGGCTGTGGTCCGGGTGTACATAGATGGGACTAAGGCAGATTAATAAATAGGCATGGACTAGATGGGCCGGAGAGCTTGTTTCTGTGCTCTACTGTTCTAGGACTCTATCAAATCTATTTGTGTTCGGCATGTCCGCGTGCAGCTTCAACAATACTCAAAAGCTCGGCACGGTACAGGATGCAACAGCCTGCTGATGAGCACCCAGCCACACCCATTCACTCATTCCGTTGATACACAGAGTTGATATGCAGCGGTTGTATGGCAGGAACTCACTTTGACTCTATAGATAGCTCCTTCCACACACAGAACGTAGAACACTACAGCACAGTACAGGCCTTTTGCTCCACAATGCTGTGCTGACCTTACAATCTACTCTAAGACCAATCTACTCTTCCCTCCTACATAGCCCTCCATTCTTCTCTTATCAATGTGTCTATGTAAGAGTTTCCTAAATGTCTCTAATGTATCTGTCTCTACCACCCATGACCTTTAACAGCCAGAAGAACAAGGATAGCAACATCTTTATAACCCGACCTGAAAGTTGTCCTCCAAAACACTCATTGTCCTGACTTTTCTGAAATAATTTGCTGTTCCTTCACCGTTGCTGGTTCAAAATTGTGGGGACCCATCCCTAACAGCTTTGTGGGTACACCCACATCTCAAGGATTGCAGTTCTTCAGTTCCTCACTGTCACCTTCTCAAGGGCAGTTAGAGGCGGAAAATTAAGTGATGGCGCAGCCTGTGAAGCCTATGTCCCTTGAATATGCACGCAGTGGCTACTTCATTAGGTATACCATATGCCTGTTCATTAATGCAAATATCTAATCAGACAATCATGTGGCAGGAACTCAATCCATAAAAGCATGTAGACATGGTCAAGAGGTTCAGAATGCAGAAGAACTGTAATCTAAGTGACTTTGATTATGGAATGATAGTTTGGGAGTGGTTTGAGTATCTCAGAAACCATTAATCTGCTGGGGTTTTCATGCACAACGGTCTAAAGTTTACAGAGAATGGTGCAAAAAAACTTTGAGTGAGCAGCAGTTCTGTGGGCAAAAATGCCTTGTTAATGAGCGAGCTCAGAGAAGAAAGGCCAGACTGGTTCAAGCTGACAGGAAGCTGACAGTAACCCAAAGAACCACATGATACAACATTGGTGAGAAGAAGATCATCTCTGAATGCACAACACATTGAACCTTAAAGTGGATAGGCTACAGCAGCAGAAGATCACACTGTGTTCCACTCCTAAACCTAATAAACTGGCCATGAAGAGTATACAATAAAGTGTTGGAGTGGAGATGGGGTGGCAAGGGCAGAGAACACAATGAGCATCTCCAATATGCGTAGATTGGCAAGTAGCTCTTTTCCACTCCACAACATCCTCAGACTGCCTTGGTCGTTGATGCAAGTGACATGTTTCGATGTATATGTTAGAAGTAAAACTAATCTTCAGTCCACCAAACATACGGAAGAGAAAGGTACGTCGAAAAAGCCCCACCCTAGATACATAAGCAACAAAATGCAGGCGGATAGTTTCAGGCAGGACTGGGGGAGCACTGAAGTGTTTGTAGTGTCATCTGTTGGATGAGACGCTAATCTGAGGACCACTGCAACTAGTCTACTCTCTCAGGTAGATGCATTCATAGGTTAATTATAAATTATGCTTAGTGCAGATAAGTGGAGAAAGAATCATAAAGTAGAGAGGCATGTGGGAGACCATCAGGTAGCAAGGATACATGGAGATGAGGAGGGTTGTATAGAGCTGATGGGATTGCTGCGCTAGGAGCCAGTACAGACTTGATGGGCAGAATGGCTTCCTTCTGTGCTGTAGTAAGTTAAGAAAATTTAAGTGCTATTTTTAAAGAGGAATGAAAGAGTTATCCTTGGAATCTCAACCGAATCTAGAGCTTCAAACAACATCTGATCATGGTGTGGGAGCTTGTCATGCACAAATTGGGAGATGGTCTTCTAGCACTTTAGAAAAACACTTCATTGGCTGCAAAGCAATTCTGGAAACTAGCAAAGAGACATGAAATTTTAGTGTTTTTGTATTGGAATTACGAATATGTGTTGATGTCTACAAAGAGATCCTAAAGGTCCTTATTGTACAAAAAAATATCCTAGACATAAGTTTGAGCAGTCAGCTCTGCACATGGGATCATGGCAAAGCTGGTGGACCACGGCTTGACAGCTCCAGTGGCTCAGATTCAGTCCTGACCTGCAGCGCTGTCTGTTTGGAGTTTGCATACAGATAGCGACAGAGACTCTGACCACGTGGGGTTCCCCCAGAATCCGCTGGTTTCCTCCCACTTCCCAGGTCAGTGTGGGTTGGTAGAATTAGCAATTGTAACTTGTGAATGTGAAAGCGGCTACACAGGTTGATAGGGTGGTTAGGAAGGCATACGGCATGTGTCCCTTTATTAGTCGAGGCACTGAGTTTAAAAGTCAGGAAGTTATGCTGCAGCTTTATAAAACTCTAGTTAGGTTGCATCTGAAGTACGTGTATTGCATACAGTCTGGTCATCCCTGTATAGGAAGGATGTCGACTTTGGAGAGGGTGCAGAAGTTTACCAGGATGCTGTCTGGATTAGAGGGCATGCGCCATCTAGAGGTTTTCCCTGGAGTGGCAGAGGCTGAGGTTTTATAAGATTGAGAGGCATAAATAAAGTAAGTAGACAGTATCTTTCTCTCCAGGGTTGAAATGTCTAATACCAGAGGGCATTTCAGGTGAGTGGGGGCAATTTCAAAGGAGATGTGAAGGGCAAGTTTTTTGCATAGAGCGTGGTGGGTGGCAGAGGCAAAAATGTTAGGGACCTTTAAGAGATCTTTAGATAGGCACAAGAATGAGAGGAAAATGGACGGATATGGATATTTCGTAGGCAGGAGAGACTAGTTTTACCCCTTGATTATTAATTTAATTGGTTTGGCACAACACTGTGGGGCAAAAGGCCTGATCCAGTGCTGTACTGTTCTATGTGTGTAGATAACTGGTATAATCTGAGGAAGTGAAGGGAATACAGGGAGTATAAAGTAGACTTAGATTCAATGTGTGCTTGAGAATTGGCATACACTTGGTAGGCTGAAGAGCCTATTTCTATTCTGCATTTGTATTGGTGTTGGTGTATTATACAATGAAAAGCCTGTCTTGCATATTGTTCATACAGATCAAATCATTACACAGTGCATTGAGGCAGAAGGTTGAACCTGATTCAGCAGCAACATTTCCTCTAAATTTTTTAACAACTGTGTGGACCAACCATTGCTCTGAGCAGGAAATTTTTACACGGCCTGAAAACTGTGCGGCACTTCCTGACGAAGGGTCTCGGCCCGAAACGTCGACAGTGCTTCTTCCTATAGATGCTGTCTGACCTGCTGCAGTCCACCAGCATTTTGTGTGTGGCACTTTAAATTTGTAATAAGCATACTATAAATATTTAGAAAGGTGTCAGTGTTTAATAAGTTTAAAGGGCAAAAGTTTAGGGGTAGTACGAGGGGGAACTTCTTTACTCAGAGAGTAGTAGCTGTGTGGAACGAGCTTCCAGTAGAAGTGGTAGAGGCAGGTTCGATATTGTCATTTAAAGTAAAATTGGATAGGTATATGGACAGGAAAGGAATGGAGGGTTATGGGCTGAGTGCAGGTTGGTGGGACTAGGTGAGAGTAAGCGTTCGGCACAGACTAGAAGGGCCAAGATGGCCTGTTTCCGTGCTGTAATCGTTATATGGTTATATGTTTAGCAGTCTAACGGTTTATTAAAAATGAACTACTGATTTCCATTCTGTGTTTATTGAAGCTCTAAAATGTTTCAATGCAAAAGGTTGTGGTACATTAATTATTGAGAAAATTTTAGAATTATATCATTAACATAATTAATTGCAGGGTATTTCACAAATATACTAACATAGATTTCAAAATATATTAGCATTTTTTCAAAATTATATTAAAGGTTCAAAGGTCGAATTTAATGTCAGAGAAATGTATACAATGTACACCCTGAGATGTTTTTTCTTCGCAAACATCCACAAAAACAGAGAGTGCCCCAAACGACAGTCAAATGCTAGAACCCCAAATTTCCCCCCGCAGCTCCCCCCTCCCCCCACTGGAAAAAAAAACTTTGGCACCAACCACTGAGCACTCAAGTGTGAGCAAAGCAATAGTAAAGGTGCAGACTTGCAGTTACCCCAAAGACTTTGTGTTTCACCTGGTAATCCTAATAGGGAGAAAGAGGTGCCTCTGTATTCGCATTAACATTGTATTTTAAAAATTCCAGCTGCGTGGCGACAAAGGCTGTGTGCGCGGAAGCATTTTAGTTACTGCGCAGCTTCGAGAGAGCAGTAACTTTCTTTTCTTTTCTCAGATCCCTCGGGAGTTTCTGGAAGTTGCTGAAGTGACTTTGCGGGAGTTTTTTAACGCAGTCAAATTGGGCAAAGACTCAGACCCTTCTTGGAAAAAGAGCATCTACAAGGTGATCAGTAAACTGGACAGTGAGGTGCCTGAGATGTTTAATTCTCAGGGGTGCCTGCAAGACATTCTGTATGATTAGAGCTGTGGTTTGTACCAACTTTAGTGCTGAGCTTGAAGGAGGGGCAAGATTTGCTTTGTCATATATTCTGATGAAGGGTTAGTTTCCATTCTGACATGTTAGTCCATGGCATCCTCTTGTGCCAAAGGAGGCTACCCTCAGGGTGAAGGAGCAACACTTTATATTCTGTCTGGGTGGCCTCCAACTTGATGGTATGAACATCGATTTCTCCTTCCAGTAAAAAATCCCTCCTTTCCTCTTTTCCCCACTCTGACCTCTTCTCACCTGCCTATCACCCCCTCCTCCTTCCCGTTTTCCTTTCCGTAGTGTTCACTCTCCTCTCCTTATCAGATTCTTTCCTCTCCAGCCCTTGAACTTTCCCACTCACCTGGCTTCACCTATCACCTTTTAGCTATTCTCCTTCCCCTCCCCACACCTTTTATTCTGGCATCTTCCTCCATCCTTTCTAGTCCTGAAGAAGGGTCTTGGTCTGAAACTTTGACTGTTTATTCATTCCCATAGATGCTGCCTGACCTGCTGAGCTCCTCCAGCATTTTGTGTGTATATATTTTTGTGTATATATGACGAAGCTAATTCTTTTTGCAGCTTCAACTCTGAGATCAATGTTTTTGTTATGTAAAGGTAGCAAGGAGAATTGAAATCAGATGTGGAAACAGACCATTTGGAGGCCTAGGTTGAGCATTAAGCTCAGATACACTACCCCATTTCATTCTCATCAACCCTCTCAGATACTACCAGTGTCACCGACACACCACCGACAACTTACAGTGGCCAGCTGACCAAACTACATGTCCTTAGGATGTGGGAACAAAGCAGAGGAATCTCACAAAGTCTGAGGGAGAAGGTGCAAACTCCTCGAAGACAGCAATGGAGGTCAGGACTGAACCCATGTTACCAGAGCTCTGGGTGGTAACTCTGCCAGCTGTTGCCCTGTTGTTGTGCTGCATGGCGGACAATTGAATAGTGACCACTTTTTCTTCAGCCCATCACCGATACCAGTGCATTGGCTACAAACAACAGCTCGTCGGAGATCTCCATTCCGGGCTAATCTTTCAAATTGACCCCAGATTTGACTCCTGCCACATTAAAAGAATGTGCCTTTCTAGGGCATAGCGGTTAGTGTGACACTATTACAGCTCAGGGTGTTTCGGAGTTCAATTCTAGTGCCGGCTGTGAGGAGTTTCTGCATTCTCCCCGTGAACTGCGTGTGTCTCCGTCAGGTACTCTGGTTTCATCCCACAGTTCAAAGGTTAGTGTAGATCATTGTAAGTTGGGCTAGTGTTGAATAGGTTGGTTGCTCGGTGGTGCAACTTGTTGAGCCGGAAGGGCCGGTTCATTTTACCTTCCCATTGTAACAGCAGGGATTTCTCATTTTTACAAGACGAGAACTCACGTTACAGAAAGACTGATTTTGCTGACTCTTTCAAGACAGGGGTTCTAAAGACAGACCCGTGCAGTCTTCTCTGTGATAAATATTAAGGTTGGTGGGTTTCTTTTAATTAAACCTTCTGACCTTTGGGCAATGTTGTGTGTTCAAATGCTAACGAATGGTGCTACCAGTAGATTCAACATTCAAAGTTTAAAGCAAATTTATTCTCAAAGTATGTATCTATTGCTATATACTGCCTTGAGATCCATTTCCTTGCAGATATTTACAGGAATACAATAGAATTTTACAAAAAAAAACTAGACATAAAACCTGACAAACACCAATGTGCAAAAGAAGACAAACTGCAAATAAAAATAATACTTAGAAGAGGAGTTGTAAAGAGTCATTGAAAACGAGTCTGTAGGTTGTAGAATCTGTTTAGAATTGGGGTGAGTGAAGTTATCTGTACTAGTTCAGGAGGTGTAATAACTGCTCC
Organism: Hemitrygon akajei; assembly: GCF_048418815.1. Lineage (NCBI taxonomy): Eukaryota > Metazoa > Chordata > Chondrichthyes > Myliobatiformes > Dasyatidae > Hemitrygon > Hemitrygon akajei. Next base: position 15,772,273 of record NC_133126.1, read on the forward strand.
TGGGACCTAGTGGGGTGGGACTGAAAGCTCTTGGATCTTCTATCTGATGACTGCAGTGAGAAGACAGCATGGCACGTAAGGTGGGGTCTTTGATGATGGATGCTGCTTTCTTGTGGCAGTGCTCCATTTAAATGTACCCAGTGTTAGGTACATGTTGGGGAGGGCTTTGTCTGTGATGGAATGGGCTGTATCCCACCCCTCCCCATCATGCTAGGCTCCTGATTGAAGGCAGGCAAGGAAAACATTCTGAAGGGGATGGGGTAGCTGACAGAGATGGCTAGTAGCATGCTGTGTGGCCCAAATCTCCAGGAAGCTCCAAACACACAGGAGTAGATATAGGTCCTTCATCAGATACTCTTCCAAAGAAGCCACATCCTGCAATAAGAATGTAGGAGCATGTGGGCAGTCCCTTCCTGGGACAAGGGGCCTCATCCAAAGACAAATTCTCAGCTTCTGCTTGAGGGTCTGCATGCACAACCTGGTGGCAGGTTACAGACTTGTTCAACCAGAGGAGGAAGGTTTGTTCTGAGTATGGCCTCTTGGCAAGAGGAAACTGGATGCACCCATGGAAAACAGCAAGTGCATTCTGATCTGAAATGTACAAGTGAGATCTTACAGAAAATACTGGGTACCCAAGAATATCATCCAATGTGTTCAGTAGGAAGATCACGCTAGAGGGGGAGAAGGGGATTATTAATAAAAAATAATTATCCCTCTTTCATCTACTCTCACTCATTCATTCTCTCACATAACTTGATGGTGCATTGGTTTAACTATTTAATTCTTATTCCTGTCATTATTGCAGGGCAGAGAAAGTACTTTAGTTAGCAACCTTCAGATGTTCAAAGTTCAATGTAAATTTAGTATCACAGTAGAACAAAGAAATATCATAGAATCAATGAAAAACTACACACAAAGACAGACAAACAACTAATATGCAGAAGAAGACAAACTGCAAATACAAATAATAATAATAATAATAAATAAATAAGCAAATAATACCGAGATCATTAGTTGTAGAATCATTGAAAGTGAGTCTATTGGATGTGGAATCAGTTCAGCGTTGAGGTGAGTGAAGTTGTCCACAGTGGTTCAGAAGCCTGATGGTTAGAGGGTAATAACTGTCTCTGAACCTGGTGGTGTAGGACTTGAGGCGGCTTTACCTCCTACAGAAGATGCTTTCCTTCTTCAGACAAATGTGATGTCAATTTAATGTGTCATCTGAGTGATGGCATCTTGGGGTCAGTGCAGTACTGACGGAATGCTTCACTCCAGTGTCAGCTTCGAATACTGAGCTCAAGGCTTAGAACATAGAGCACAGAAACAGATCTTCTGGGCCACAATGTTGTGACAAACTAAGGCTAATGTTATCTAATCTCTTCTGACAGACTGCACATGGCTCGTATCCCTCCATTCTCTGTGTAAACCAACCATGGACCTTAAGCCTTAACTTTCCTTCTCAAAGGCAGGAGTGCCACCTCGGCTGTCCTTGTCATGAGATTGATACTATGTCAATTATCAATTGGCATTACAAACTAGATTTCTGCTGTACATGCTATACAGGTCTCCAAGGTCGAGGATGTTTGAACTCACGTCAGAACTCTTGGGTTACAATGAAGGAAACTGAACACACTTTATTGCTATTCATGAATGAAGCTGTGCATCAGAATGAGAACAGGTTTACTATCACTGACATAGCTCGTGAAATTTGTTGATTTGCAGAAGTACAGTGTAGTGCAAAAGCAGAACAAAATAGCTGTTTACAACAGAGACTGTTTCACTTGTCTTGTTCCCAGAGATACAGATGTGTCTGCTTTATATTATATAAATATCAGTCCATCTGCAGCAGATTTAAGGGTACTGCAGATCAAACAGGGTCTCTATGGAGCAGGTTCAAAGCGCTGAGAGATTTTTCTTATTACATGGATGCTTATCAAAACACCCTGTTTCTATTAACTGGGTGGCACATCGTTCAGAATTGCAGCTCTTTCATTGAACTTGTTTTTTAGAGCTGCTCCATTGAAGTGTGGGTAAATCCCAAGCCATGGAGGGATTCTGTTCTTGTTTGTGTTGAATTACTGAGTCTGGTCTTGTGTTGTGGACAAGGACTCTGTTGGTACCCAGTGGACAGTAAGGAAGAAAGTGTACACGGGCTTTTGGCTTTTTCCGGTGACCCAATCGAATTAACAGAGAGGGCTCCACACAGGTAGGGACGAGAGATTTAAAAAGTAGCATTCACAGGTTTCAGCTTTTTCCGGCAGCCCAGTTGTATTGTGATTCATTAGCAAGGGCAAATAAAAATAAGGTAGAGGCAAGCAGGACAACCATTGTCCAAGTGGGCCAGTGTTAGAGTGGGGAGGTTTTGGTTCAACAGGCTTAAGTGAGGTAAGTTTCTGGTTAATTTCTTCTTCTGTTAGTACATAGCTAGTACAGTGAGAATGGCTCCACGGGCTGGTTTGTGTTCTTTGTGTGAGATGTGGGAATTCTAGGAGACCTCCTTGGATGATGTGAGGTGTAAGGTTTTGCTCAGAGGGAGGTGGATACTTGGAATGTGCTGCCTGAGATGGCTGTAAAGGCAAATACATTAGAGGCTTTCAGAGACATTTGGAGAGGCAAATGGATGTAAGGAAGGGAGACAGATATGGATGTTGTGTAGGTATTAGGGTTTAGTGCTTAGGTGTTTTTTTGATTTGCTTTTTAGCTGGTTCGGCATGACATTGTGGGCTGAATGGCCTGTTCTGTGCTGTACTGTTCAATATCCTGGATGACCACATCTGCACCAGATGCATCGAGCTGCAGCTCCCCTGAGAATGTGCTGAGGGACTGGAGCTGTAGCTCGATGAACTTCAGCTCATATAGGAAAATGAGGAGGTGATAGATAGGAGCTACAAGGAGGAGGAAGTATATCGCTTTTGGATACTGTTGAGGGGAACAACCTACGTGGTGGGTGACTGGGTCTCTGGCACTGATTCTGCTGGCATGACTCAGAACGGAAGTGGGGGGGGGGGGCGGGGGGGGGGGGAAGAAGAGGACTGCAGCAATGATAGGGATTCCATAGTGAGAGGATTCTGTGGATTGAAAGAGACACCAGATGGTATGTTGCCTCCTAAGTGCCAGGGTCCATGGCATTCTAAAGGGGGAGAGTGAGTAGCCATAAGTCTTGGTAAATATTGGCACCACTGACATAAGCAGGAAAAGGGAGGAGATCCAAAAGGGAGAATTTAGGGAATTACCGGGTAGGTAGAAAGCTGAAAAGCAGGACCCCAGGGCAGTAATCTCTGGATTGCTGCCCTGTCATATGCCAGTGAGGGTAAGAATAAGATGATTTGGCAGATGAATTTGTGACTGAGGAACCGGTGCAGAGGGCAGGGTTTCAGAATTCTGGATCATTGGGATCTCTTCTGGGAAAGATATGACCTGTACAAAAAAGATGAGTTACACCTTAACCCAAAGGGGAACCAATATCCTAGAAGGCAGATTTTCTGCAGCTGTTGGGAAAAGTTTAAAGTAATTTGGCGGGGGATGGGAACCAGATTGATAGGGCTGAGGATGGGGCAGTTGCTGTATAAGCAGCTGCAGTGTGTAGTGAGACTGTCAAGAAGGACAGGCAGATGATGGAGCAAAATTGCAGTCAGCAGAGTAACATGGGGCCAAAACCAAAAAAGGGTGCTGAATACAGGACGAAAGGTGTTATATTTGAATGCAGGCAGTATATGAAATAAGGTAGGTGAACTTTTAGAGCAGTTTTGGCAGGTATGACTGAGGAATGGCTGAAAGAAGATCATAGTTGGGAGCTTAACATCCAAGAAAACACACTATATTAAAAGGACAGGCAGGTTAACAGAAGGAGTGGTGTGGCTCTGTTGGAAAAACAATGAAATCAAATCCTTAAAAAGAGTGACGTAGGAAGAATTGGAAGAATTATGGTACAGTTAAGAAACTGCAAGGATAAAAATACCCTAATGAGAGTTATGTACAGGCCTCTACAGAGTAGCCAGTATATGGGCTACAAATTACAATGGGAGGAAGAAAATGCAAGTCAAAAGTGCAATGTTATGATAGTCATGGGGTAAGGAGGTTTCAATATGCAGATAAATTGGAAAAATTAGGTTGGTGCTGGATCCCAAGAGAGAGAATTTGTAGAATGCCTACAAGATGGGTTTTTAAGGCAGCTTGCAGTTGAGACTATGAGGATTGGGTGCTGTGTAGTGAACCAGATTTGATTACAAAGCTTGAGGTAAAGGTATAATATGATAGAATTCACCCAGCAATTTGAGAGGGAGAAGCTAAAGTCAGATATATCAGTATTTCAGTGGAGTAAAGAGAATTATAGAGGCATGATAAAGGAGCTGGCTAAAGTTGCTCAGAAGGGGACACTGGCAAGAAGAACAGAAATGGCTGGAGATGGGGAATTCGGAAAGCGCAGGACAGGTACATTCTAAAGAAGAAGTATTCTAAGGACAGGATGATGCAACCATGGCTGACAAGGGAAGTCAAAGACAACTGTCAGTACCTCCAGTTGAACTTTGTCTTTTTGTGTGTTTTCCCCTAGCTGTCCATCTGTGGTTTTGTATTGCCATGTGCTCCTGTCCCCTCTCCTGCTCTACTCCAGACCCTGTATTACGCAGTACACCGTCTCTCACCTATTTCTCATTATTACCTGTTTTGCTGCCACTTTTGTCTCATTGTGCTCCACCTATCATCTGCCTCTCTGTTTATTGCTCAGTGTATCTCAGTCCTGTGTTTTCATATGTTGTTTGCCAGATTGTGCTAGTGAATTTTCCTGAGCCTTTCCAGCATTCGTATCTGTACTCTGTCCATCTGAATATCAACTCTGCCTGTTTCCTGATTCTGGTTTTGGATTTCTCTTTTGATCTCTGCCTGAACTTTGACTTGGTTTGCACCTTGGGATTTGTTACTCAATTAATATCAGTATAACAGTACTGGGTCTGCAATTGGATCCGTGCTCCAGCGTCCTGACAGTACAATCTGGCCAAGCGCTGAGAGAGAACAGCTCCTACATCAATGTCAGATGCATCCATCTCCACAATGAACTGCTGGTCGGTGTCAGGTTGAATCAGGATGGGGGCAGAGGGGAAACGTTCCTTCAGGTCAGAGAATGCTTTTTCAGCAGCAGGGGACCAGGAAAATCTGACAGTCAATGAGGTAAGAGCAGTGGGTGGTGCAGCCAGTGTACTGTAATTTCTGATGAAGTGGCGATAGAAGTTAGCAAAGCCCAATAAGTGTTGTAACTCCCAACGAGTCGAAGGCTGGGGCCAATCGACCACTGCCTTGAGTTTCTGTTGGTCCATCTGAATGGAACTGCCAGAAATTACGTACCCCAGGAAGGAGACGGTATTGCAATGAAACTCACATTTCTCAGTCTTCACAAAGAACTGGTTCTCCAGAAGGTGCTGGAGAACTCTGTGGACGTGACCTGTGTGTTCAGTAAGGGACTTAGAAAATATCAAAATGTCGTTGAGATACACAAAAACAAATTGGTTCAACATGTCCCTCAGAACGTCATTTACCAGGGCTTGGAAGATGATGGGGCCATTGGTGAGACTGAATGGCATGACCTGATACTCGTAATGGCCTGAGGTGGTGTTGAAGGCCATCTTCCACTCGTCCCCTTTGCAGATGTGGAGAAGATGGTAAGCATTATGCAGATCAAGCTTGGTGAAAACTGAGGCTCCTTGTAGTAGTTCAAATGCTGAGGTCATGAGCAGAAGAGGGTAATGGTTCTTACCAGTGACTTCATTCAGTCCCCGGTAACCAATACATGGACGCAAGGAGCCGTCCTTCTTTTCAACAAAGAAAAAACCGGCACCAGCAGGGGAGGAAGATGGCCGGATGATGCCTGCAGCCAGAGACTCTTGAACGCACTTATTCATGGCTTCTGTTTTATATTATGAGGAGTGTTTGATCACTCTGGGAGGGTTCTCACTGGAATCTAGAAGAATACAGGGAGATCTTATTGAAACCTTTCAAATGCTGAAAGGCCTAGATTGAGTGAATGTAGAGAGGATGTTTCCTATAGTGAGGGAGTCTAGGACCAGGGGGCACAGCCTCAGAAGAGAGGGAAGTCATTTTAGGTCAGAGGTGAGGAGGAATTTCTTTAGCCAGAGGATGGCGAATCTGTGGAATTTGTTGCCACAGGCAGCTGTGCAGGCCAGATCATTGTGTGTCTTTAAGGCAGAGATTGATGAGTTCCTGATTAGTCAGATCATGAACGGTTACGGGGAGAAGGTAGGAGAATAGGGTTAAGAGAGAAAAAGGATCAATCATGGTGAAATGATGGAGCAGACTCAAGGGGCCAAATGGCCTAATTCTGCTCCTATATTTTATGGTCTTCATTGGTCACTCTCTTATTTACTTTATTTATTTGGAGATACAGCATGGCAACAGGCCCCTCTGGCCAATGAGCCTACTTGTACCTATTTGACCAACTGCCCTAATAACCCGTACATCTTTGGAATGTGGGAGGAAACTAGACCATCTGGAGGAAACCCATGTGGTCACAGAGAGAATGTGTAAACTCCTTACAGACAGCAGCAGGAATTGAAGCTGAGTCGCTGGTACTGTAGCAGTGTTACACTCTTCATTTGAAGATCTGGATTCCTTGCAGGAACTCAATCCTGTAACACAGTCTTTTAGTTTCTTCCTTGAAGTGCTCCACCTTTCGATGCGAGGGTATAGCCAGTTCAGTCTCAAGATTCAAGATTTGTTACTGTCATTTCCAGTACACAGATATAAATGAGAAAAAACTAATTGTTACTCTGGACCTGATGCAGCTTACCCCAAAAGTCTTCTCCATGTGTGGGTATAGTCACAAGGTAGCAGAGGTTTGAGATCAGAGATTTCCTTCTCCTGCCAACCATGGCTGATGAGCCACATTTACCCAAAGTGCCTGGTTTTGAGGCACCAGTAACCTGCCTGTACTTCTTCTCTTGTTAGTAGAAACAGTTCCGCTGGGCTTAGTAACTAGGCCACATATAAAGGCAAGGAGCTGGACTTGGTTGTCCAAGGCTATTTGAGACACATGCCATTGGGAGTATTTAATAGGAAGTGGGAGCTTATTTTAACACCCCCTCACAGCTATGACAATGTTAAGGAACCATAAGTACATACGATAGCTATGTACGTAGATTGATTATTATGTACAGAAAGTGATGCTTGGTACAGGAGTGACTGTACATAAGATGACTGCCAGGAAATTATAAATTAGTGATGGTGGGGGATGTGAGGGTTTGGTTAGTGGGTGCAGGTGTTTATTTGCCTTACTGATCGGGGAAAGTAAATGTTTTTGAGTCTAGGGGTCTTAGCATGGATGCTGATGTATGTAGCCTCCTCCCTGATGGGATAAACAGGGCAGGTGGGATCCTTCATGCTATTGCTTTCTGTATATATGTCCTTGATGACAGGTATGCTGGTGCAGGTAATGCTTTGGGCAGTTTTGACTACCCGTCAAAATGCCTTCCTTTCCATCGCAATGCAGTTTCCATACCATGCAGTGATGCAGCATGTTGGGATGCTCTCTACTGCGCAGAAGTAGAAGGTTGTAAGTATTGATGTGCATAGTTCAACTCTCTTCAGCCCCTTCAGAAAGTAAGAGTTTCTGTTGCTAAACTAAATCCTGTACTCTATTGATGCTCCACCTTAATAAGATGGAGGTGGGAAGTGGGAATGATTACTCCTGTAATGAGGCAAATTTTCTATCAAGTATCCTTGCTGTGACTGAAACATGGGACCATTTTCACTTGGGCATCTCTGCTCTTGACTGGATAAATACACGGGGCCTTTTATCAGCTTTGAACATGGTAGATCTAACATCAAACAAAAAAAATCTTTTGTTGAATCTAAAAATAAATTACACAACAGGGTTGCCCAATGACAGGAAAAAATACTCAGTGTTGTAATGCCTATTAAGTTAACCAGATTTCTAAACATCTGTTTCTTGCACCTTCACTTGACATAGTTGTTTTCCAAAAGTTGGATGTATTGGGATACAATCCCAGTGAATGGTGGAAAATACATGGGAGGCTAAATGGTTCATTCCTGTTCTTGTATACCTATTCTGCAAATTGCCATTGCTTCATTTAATGGGGAGAGTTTGTTCTTAAACTAAGTACATAGCATGTTCCTTATTGGCCTCCCCCATCAATGTCACACTATAGGAGCTATGACTGGTTCTTAAAAAATCACTGTAGGAAGTTGGTGTGATTTGATTATAATATTGTAGGAAGTCCTATAGCATTAGACACATTTCTTTACTTGTGCTGAGTTAGTTACTGATCAATTCTTTAGCTTGTATATATGTATCCAATGGCAACATATCTACTTGCTCCTCAGACATGGTTGCATGTTTTATTTGTGTGTTTATGATTATTTTGTATTTTTAGACTTGCCTTGAATGAATTTACCTTCTTGAGGTTCGTAAATCAATGTACAGATGCACTTGTAAAACCAAACAGAATTAAAGTGGATTTAACCAAACTCTCTGTCTTGGTGTCTTTATTAAAATTTTTTGTGGTTAGTACTTATAGTCTATATTTTTTGAATGGGGTAAACTAAATAGTTTAGGTTTTACCTGAAGTAATTACTAAGTCAGCACAAGATATGTGAGCCTAATGAATCTAACATCCCAAATTCCACATTGGCTATGAGATCTTCATGACTGCTAAGTCAGTGTTAAATCATGTGTCATTGTGAGAAAACTGTATGCTATAGAACTGCCCCAATTCCACTTTATAGTTTGTACAGAAATGAAAGAGCTGTTTATATTAACCTGCATATGTCAGTGTGCTACCTCCACAGTTTCCTCTGGCAGCTCATTCCATAACCACCACCCTCTGTCTGATAAAGATCCCTTTTAAACCTTCCCCTCTCACCTTAAATCTACGTCCTCTGATTTCAGACTCCTGCATGATGGGAAAAAGACTGTGAGCTTATCTATGCCCCTCATGATTTTACAGTGTATACTTCCATAAGGTCACCCCTCAGCCTCCCAGACTCCAGGGAAAAATGTCCTAGCCTATTCTCTCAAAACCCATACTCTCGCTTCCTGAGCTAACATCCTCAGGAATCTTCCCTACTTTTTGACTCTCGTCACTCCAAGATCAAGATATGTAAAGAAAAAGCAGATACTGGAAATCTGAAATATAAACAGAAAACAATGTTAACACTCAGCAGATCAGGAAGCATCTGAAATGTTGAAATCCTTCATCAAAACGGAGATAGAACAAAGGCAGTCTGAATGGCAGAGAAGGTTAATTTCTTATTCAAAACACATTCTGGAATGGATTATATACTCAGGCGCTAGAATAGTAATGACTCCATGATCACTTGTGTCTGAGGTGAGAGTACTATCATCCACACAAGGTCAACACTATGCATTTGTAATAGTTTCTGAGCAACATCTCACAGCTACTGCATTTTAACTGATTGGAACAATAGCAACATGGGTAGAACAAGATATTCAGAACTGTAATTTAGATAGACACAGTTTTTTAATTAAGGTGATAATACATAGGAGACAAATTTAGGCCATTCAGCCCATCAAGTCTGCTCTGCCATCCCATGATGGCTGATTTATTATCCCTCTCAACCCCATTCTCCTGCCTTCTCCCTGTAACTTTTGATGCCCTGACTAATCAAGAACCTATCAGCTTCTGTTTTAAATATACCCAGTGACTTGGCCTCCTCAGCCATCTGTGGCCATGAATTCCACAGACTCACTACCCTCTGGCTAAAGAAATGCCTCCTCATCTCTGTTCTAAATGGACATCCCTCTATTCTGAGGTTGTGCCTTCTGGTCTTAGACTCCCCCACTAAGGGAAACATCCTCCCCATATCCAGTCTATTAGACCTTTCAATATTCAATAAGTTCCTGTCCATGGAAGTTCTGCAAAGGCGTGCTTGGTTCATGTCAGTTGTGTCCATGGGTTGTTATCTTTCTTTGGTCCACATGTAAATAGGTTTTGAATTTGCTGATAAGCATTTGAATCCAGCACATGGTGGAGCAGCACACTATTGCATTACATATCGGATGAAGGCAAATTAACAAACCCTTTACAAACACAAAAGATTCTGCACCTCGAAATCCAGAGCAAAACAGAAAACTAAGAATTTTACAAGAGTTAACAAGGTCCTTGTTCGTTTGGAGTAAGAAATGCTAATGTAGTAAGTTAATACTGATGGTTTAAAGGCGCTGGTCTTGGAGTTCAGAAGAACGTAGGGGGTCTGTACTGAAATGAACTGAGTATTGAAAAGCCTGGATAGAGTAGACATGAAGAAGACGTTTATAATAGAGGGAAAATCTAGCACTAGAGGGCACCGCCTCAGAATAGAATAATGCTTCTTTAAAACAGAAATGAGGAGTAATTTCTTTAGCCAGAGGGTGGTGAATATGTGGAATTCATTGTCACAGATGACTGTGGAGGCCAGGTCATTGGGTATATTCAAAGCAAAGATTGATAGGTTTTTGATTAGTAACAGAGTGAAAAGGTTTGGGGAGAAGTTTGGAGAATGCGTTTGAGAGGGATAAAAAAATAGACAATAGACAATAGACAGTAGGTGCAGTAGTAGGCCATTCGGCCCTTCTAGCCAGCACCGCCATTCACTGTGATCATGGCTGATCATACACAATCAGTACCTCGTTCCTGCCCTCTCCCCTTGACCCTGCTATCTATAAGAGCTCTATCTAACTCTCTCTTGAATGCATCCAGAGACTTGGCCTCCACTGCCTTCTGGGGCAGAGCATTCCACATATCCACCACTCTCTGGGTGAAAAAGTTTTTCCGCATCTCTGTTCTAAATGGCCTACCCCTTATTCTTAAACTGTGGTCTCTAGTTCTGGACTCACCCATCAGCAGGAACATGCTTCCTGCCTCCAGCGTGTCCAATCCCTTAATAATCTTATATGTTTCAATCAGATCCCCTCTCATCCTTCTAAATTCCAGTGTATATAAGCCCAGTCGCTCCAATCTTTCAACATATGACAGTCCCGCCATTCCGGGAATTAACCTTGTGAACCTATGCTGCACTCCCTCAACAGCAAGAATGTCCTTCCTCAAATTTGGAGACCAAAACTGCACACAATACTCCAGGTGGGGTCTCACCAGGGCCCTGTACAGCTGCAGAAGGACCTCTTTACTCCTATACTCAATTCCTCTTGTTATAAAGGCCAGCATGCCATTAGCTTTCTTCACTGCCTGCTGTACCTGCATGCTTGCTTTCATTGACTGATGTACAAGAACACCTAGATCTCTTTGTACTTCCCCTTTTCCTAACTTGACTCCATTTAGATAGTAATCTGCCTTCCTGTTCTTGCCACCAAAGTGGATAACCTCACATCTATCCACATTAAACTGCATCTGCCATACATTTGCCCACTCACCCAACCTGTCCAAGTCACCCTGCATTCTTATAACATCCTCCTGACATTTCACACTGCCACCCAGCTATGTGTCATCAGCAAATTTGCTAATGTTACTTTTAATCCCTTCATCTAAATCATTAATGTATATTGTAAACAGCTGCGGTCCTAGCACCGAACCCCACTGGTCACAGCCTACCATTCCGAAAGGGACCCGTTAATCGCTACTCTTCGTTTCCTGTCAGCCAGCCAATTTTCAATCCATGTCAGTAGTCTGCCCCCGATACCATGTACCCTAATTTTGCCCACTAATCTCCTATGTGGGACTTTATCAAAAGCTTTCTGTAAGTCCAGGTACACTACATCCACTGGCTCTCCCTTGTCCATTTTCATAGTTATATCCTCAAAAAACTCCAGAAGATTAGTCAAGCATGATTTTCCCTTCATAAATAAGATATGATGGAATGGTGGAGGAGACTCAATGGCCCAAATGGCCTAATTCTGCTTCTATATCTCATGGTCATATTGTGTTTGTAAAGCGTGTGTCCATATAGAAAAAGCTGTGCAAAAATATCTAATTGGCCAACTGATCAACTCTTCCAAACAGAATCCAGAGAGAAGTGGAAGCAAGATCCTTTTCAAATAATTAATAGACACAATGCTGGGATGCATTCTATCATTTAAATTCAAATATCAAGCGAAATTATTATAACTCTGTACAGAACAAGCGGCACTGAAGTAGGTCTGATACTTACTCACAAATGAAGTCTGCTTGGCACTCTCAAATATCTAAGCTCAATTTTCAATTCCTTTTCCTTTGAATAGTTAGCTGTATATTATGGGCTGGTATGGCAGTATAGCGGTTAGTGCAATGCTTTACAGCACTAACAACCTGGGTTCATCTCATGCTGCTGACTGTATGTTCTCCCTATGGTTTCCTTGAGAGATCTTACCTCCAGAGTTTTGAGCCTTACAGAGTGTCCCAGCCATTCACAGCCAGTGTCTCGCTCCTGCCCAGCTCGACAAGCAGGCCTATCCTGGCAGACCTGCTCTTGCCCCACCAAAGCTATCCCTTCCTACCTCTCTTTCAGCTTATATCTGTGACATCTTTCCTGCCCTCCAACACTTTGACCATTTCCTTTCCCTGGCCCCAACTGACTCACCTTTATTGTGGAAGTACAATCCTTTTACATCCCCATCCTGTCTGCTTCTTCCTGGAGCAGAGGCCCGACCAATTCCCTTCCACCAGCTAATTCCTTACATATACTATATATGAATGTATAGTCAGAGACTTTTTCCCAGGAAGGAAATAGCTGATATCGGGAGATGTAATTTTAAGGTGATTGGAGGAAAGTACAGGAGGATGTCAGAGGTATGTTTTTTGCACAGAAAGTGGTGGGTGTGTGGTATGCCCTGCCAAGGGTGGTGGTAGAAGTAGATGCAGGTACATTAAAAGTTCAAAGCTCAAAGGATCATTTAATATCAGAGAATGTATACAGTATACAACCTGATATTCGTACTCTTCACAGACATCCACAAAACAAGAAACCCCATAGAATGAACGATAGAAACATCAAAGCCCTGAAGCCCACCCTCACCCTTCGCACAAGCAGCAGCAAAAGCATTAACCCCACCTCTCTACCCCCCACCCCCCCATCTGTGCCAGCTGAAGCAACAACAACCCCCACCATGCAAGCAACAGCAGAAGCTCCATTAGGGACATTTAAGAAACTCTTAGATAGGCACATGGATGATAGGAAAATGGAGAGCTGTGTAGGAGGGAAGTGTTAGATTGATCTTACAGTAGGTTATTTGTTCTGTGCTGTAATGCTCTATGCTCCATATGCGAAAAACAAAATCTAAATGCTAGCACCAGGGCCTACCTTTTCCACAAAAAGATGTTTAGAACGTAGAACAGTACAGCATAGAATAGACCCTTTGCCCCCCCCCCCATGTTGTGCTGACCTTTTAACCTATTCCGAGATCAATCTAATCCTTCCCTCCAACACAGCCCTCCATTTTTCTTTCATCCCTGTACACCTGGCCTCTAAAATGACGCAGCACCAATTAGATAAACTGTCAGAACCTGCACACAAATTCTGAAGCTAATATTTACGTCTTTGAGGACATAAATACAAGGCCCAAGTTGCTGCTCAGTGAAAGAGTGCAAGACACCATAAAATCACCAGGGTGTATTGAAAAGAGGTGGACAGATACATTTTTTTAAATCAACACCATCATTTAAAGTGGATGAATGAAAGACCTAAACAGCTGTTTTTCATGCACAAATCGTAATTAAAAGCAATGGAGTAGACAGACAATATCTTTTTCCCAGGGTTGAAATGTCTAATAGCAGAGGGCATGCATTTAAGGTGGGAAGGGGTAAATTTAAAGGAGATGTGAGGGGCAGGTTTTTTTTACACAGAGAGTGATGGGTGCTGGAATGAAATGCCTATGCTGGTTGTAGATGCTTATACATTAGGGAATTTTTAAGAAACGTTTAGATTAGCACACAAATGTGAGGTAAATGGAGGGATATGGATATTGTATAGGCAGATTAGTTTAATTAGCTATTTGATTACTAATTTATTTGGTCTGGCTCAGCATTGTGGGCTGAAAGGCTTGTCCCTGTGCTGTACTGTTCTACGTTCTAATATATCCTGGGTTAGATTGCATTTGCCTTCCATTTTAAAAAAATGCTCACCATGTCAAGCAGAACATAAAACATTGAACAGTACAGACCCGTCGGCCCATGATGTTCTATCGACCTTTTAACTATCCCAAGATCAATCTAACTCTCCCCTCCCACATACCCCTACATTTTTCTTTCATCGAAGTACGTCTCAAGTAACAAGACACAGAATCATATTTTTCAAAAAGATCCTGAAAACTTGGACCACGCTTTGAAAGATAGATTGGCAATTTCAATTGCAATTACCGAAGGTTCACATTGTGACAAGGAAGATGCGGGGTATATGGTGTCGGCTGCCAATCTTTCAAGTTTATTATCATTCAACCATACACATGTTTACCACCAAATGAAAGAATGTTCCTCTGGACCAAGTTGCACAACACGCTACACACAACTTAAATACAGATCACATGCACATGCAACACACACACTACACATGCAGGTGACTAATGCTGTTCCATGGGGGTCTGTGTTGGCTCTGGTTCTTTTTACGTTACATGTTAATGATTTGGAGGATGAAATTGATGACTTTGTTGCAAAGTTTGTAGACAGGTAGAGAAGCAGGTAGTTTTGAGGAAGTAGAGAAGCTACAGAAGGACTAGACAGATTAGGAAAAGGGGCAAAGAACATGGCATATGGAATACAGTGTCGGGAAGTGTATGGTCATGCACTTTGGTAGAAGAAATGAAAGCGTTAACTATTTTCTAAATGGAGAGAAAATACAAAAAACTGAGGCACAAAGGTACTTGGGAATGCTTGTACAGGATTCCCTAAAGGTTAATTTGCAGGTTGAGTCTGTAGTGAGGAAGACAAATGCAATGTTCGAATTCATTTCAAGAGGACTAGAATATACCGTAAAAGCAAGGATGTAATGTTGAAACTTTATAGAGCACTGGTGAAGCCTCACTTGGAGTATTGTGTGCAACTTTGGGCTCCTTATGAAAGGATGTGCTGAAACTGGAGCGGGTTCAAAGGAGGTTCACAAAAATATCAGTTTTGAATAGTTTGTCACATGAAGAGTGTTTGATGGCTCTGGGCCTGTATTCACTAGAATTCAGAAGAATAAGGGGTGAACTTATTGAAACATATCGAATGCTGAAAAGTCTTGATAGAGTGGATTTGGAGAGGATGTTTCCCATAGTGGGAGAGTCTAAGACCAGAGGACACAGCCTTAGAGGGGCATCCTTTTTGAACAGAGAGAAGGCGGAATTTCTTTAGCCAGAGTGGTGAATTTGTGGAACTTATTGCCACAGGCAGCTGCGGAGTCCAAGTCTGTATGTATATTTAAGGCAGAGGTTGATAGATTCTTGAACAGTCAGAGCATGAAGGGATATGAGGAGAAGGCAGGAGACTGGGGCTGAGAGGAAAAATTGAATCAGCCGTGATGAAATCGTGAAGTAGACTCAATGGGCCAAATGTCCTAATTCTGCTCCTATATCTTAAGAAATAATAAGGTGCATTTACAACGCAAGTTAAAAAGTAAACAGTGTAACGTACTGGCACTTTTTACAAGATGAGACTTAGGTGGTGGCAGAGAGTTGAGCAGTCTCATGGCCTTGGGAAGAACTTGTTTCCCATCCCAACAGATCTTGTCCTAATGCTATGGTACCTCCTGCTCGATGGTATGGGGTCAAAGAGCATCAGATCATTCTGTGCTCACATCTGGAGGAATGTTTGTGGAGATGCATTATGACTTTTTGGTTTGGATTAGGCAAAACAACAAACACATATTGTACCATCTTATGCTGCACAGCAATTCTAGGGAACAGATAGACTCCACTGAGCATTTAAAATTCAACAGCTGTACAACGAGTGGTTGTTAACAACTTGGAAAAGTGTGAAATGATTCACTTTGGAAGGTTGAATTTAAAGGCAGAATACAGAGTTAATGGCAGGATTCTGAACAGAGGGATCTTGGGAATCACATCCTCAAAGTCGCAATGCAAGTTGATAGGATTGTCAAGGTGTATAGTGCGTTGGCCTTCATTAGTCGGGGAATTGAGTTCAAGAGCATGAGAGTAATGTTACAGCTCTATAAAACTTTGGTTAGACCACACTTGGAAAATAGTCTTCAGTTCTGGCTGCCTCATTATAGGAAGGATGTGGAAGCTTTCGAAAGGGTGCAGAGGAGATTTATCGGAATGCTGCTTGGATTAGAGAGCATGTCTTACGAGGATAGATTGAATGAGTCAGGGTTTTTCTCTTTGGAGTGATGGAGGATGAGAAGTAACTTAATAGAAGTGAATAAGAGGCTTAGATTAAGTGGATAGCCAGAGACTATTTCCCAGGGTGGAAAAGGTTAATACAAAGGGGCATCATTTTCAAGTCAAGTCGCTTTTATTGTCATTTCAACCATAACTGCTGGTACATAGTAAAAGCAAAACAACGTTCCTCCAGGACCATGGTGCTAAACGAAACAACACAAAACTACACTAGACTACGTGAAACAACACAAAACTACATTAGACTTCATGAAACAACACAAAACTACATTAGACTTCAGACCTACACGGGACTACATTAGACTTCAGACCTACACGGGACTACATTAGACTTCAGACCTACACGGGACTACATAAAGTGTGCAAAACAGTGCAAAACATTACAATAATTAAAAAACAAGACAATAGGCACAGTCAAGGGAAAATTACAATATAATAATAGATGATGTAAATGTAAACAAGGTTTTAGCAGGAATTCAGAAAGAAAGGAGAAAAAATTGCAAAGGGAGTGGAGTGGTGTTCAGTTGAGTGTATGTGTTTGTGTAAGTTTTAAGATGATTGGAGGAAAGTATAGGGTGGATGTCAGAGGTAAGATTTTTACACAGAGAGTAGTGAGTTTGTGGAATGCCCTTCCAGGGGTGGTGGTAGAGGCAGGTGCATTAGGGGCATTTAAGAGACACTTATTTGTATGAATGATTGAAAAATGGAGGGCTATGTAATAGGGAAGGATTAGATTGATCTTAGAGTAGGTTACACGTTTAGCACAGCATCATGGGCTGAAGGATCTGTACTGTGCTGTAATGTTCTACGTTCTAACTCTTTGCTGCTGCACTGGCTTTGATCTTTGGCAAACACCTGATGATAGAGTCACGTCGCTGTTTTAGTCTATTCAATATCAACACTCCTAACCTATTGACCTAGGAATAAACTCAGGAATAAAGTGTATTAATACAAAGCTGTATTGAGACACTTATTTACCAGTATTAATATGTTTAGTCTAAAAGAGAAATACATAGAAACATAGAAAACCTACAGCACAATACAGGCCCTTCGGCCCACAAAGCTGTGCCGAACATGTCCCTACCTTAGAACTACATAGGCTTTACCCATATTCCTCTATTTTTCTAAGCACCATGTAGCCATCCAGGAGTCTCTTAAAAGACCCTATCATTTCCGCTTCCACCGCTGCTGCCAGCAGCCCATTCCACAAACTCACTACTCTCTGCATAAAAAAACTTACCCCTGACATCTCCTCTGTACCTACTTCAAAGCACCTTAAAACTATGCCCTCTCATGCTAGCCATTTCAGCCCTGGGGAAAAGCCTCTGACTATCCACACGATCAATGCCTCTCAATATCTTGTACACCTCTATCAGGTCACTTCTCATCCTCCGTTGCTACAAGGAGAAAAAGGCCGAGCTCACTTGACCAATTCTCATATGGAATGCTCCCCAATCCAGGCAACATCCTTGTAAATCTCCTCTGCACCCTTCTTATGGTTTCCACATCCTTCCTGTAGTGAGGCAACCAGGACTGAAACATTATCCTTGGCTCTTAAATTTATACATTGGGCTGAGCAAGATGAATAAGCACTGTGAGATGAAACACATATATAAATGCTGAAGGCTGACTTACCCTCATTGCCCAACATGCTAGAAATTATGAGTTAGCCACATTGAATGGAGTTAAATGTAGCCCAGATACAATTTCTAACTTCATGGTCTCAAGTTACACCATAAGACCATAAGATATAGGAGCAGAAGTAGGCCATTTGGCCCATTGAGTCTGCTCCGTCAATCATGGGCTGATTCAATTCTTCCAGTCATCTTCACTCCCCTGCTTTTACCCCCATACCCTTTGATGCCCTGGCTAATCAAGAACTTATATATCTCTGCCTTAAATACACCCAGTGACTTGGCCTCCACAGCCGCTCGTGGCACAAATTCCACAGATTTACCACCCTTTTAGTAAAGTAATTTCTCTGCATCTCTGTTCCAAGTGGATATCTTTCAATCCTGAAGTCATGCCCTCTTGTCCTAGACTCCCCTACCATGGGAAATAACTGCCATATCTAATCTGTTCAGGCCTTTTAACATTTGGAATGTTTCTATGAGATCCCCCTCATTCTCCTGAACTTCAAGGAATACAGTCCAAGAGCTGCCAGACATTCCTCATACAGTAGGCCTTTCATTCCTGGAATCATTCTTGTGAATCTTCACTGAACCCTCTCCAATATCTTTTCTAAAATAAGGAGCCCAAAACTGCACACAATACTTCAAGTTTTGTCTCACGAGTGCCTTATAGAGCCTCAACATCATATCCCTGCTCTTATATTCTATACGTCTAGAAATGAATGCCAACATTAGATTCACCTTCTTCACAACCAACTCAACCTGGAGGTTAACCTTTTGGGTATCCCACACAAGGACTCCCAAGTCCCTTTGCCTTTCTGCATTTTGAATTCACTCCCCATCTAAACAATAGCCTGCCTGTTTATTTCTTCCACCAAAGTGCATGACCATAGACTTTCCAACATTGTATTTCATTTGCCACTTCTTTGCCCATACCCCTAAACTATCTAAGTCTCTCTGCAGGCTCTCTGTTTCCTCAACACTACCTGCTCCTCCACCTATCTTTGAATCATCAGCAAATTTAGCCACAAATCCATTAATCCCATAGTACAAATCATTGACATACATCGTGAAAAGCAGTGGTCCCAATACTGATCCCTGTGGAACTCCACTGGTAACACGCAGCCAGCCAGAATAGGATCCCTTTATTTCCACTCTCTGTTTTCTGCCAACCAGCCAATGCTCCACCCATGCTAGTAACTTCCCTGTAATTCAATGGGCTCTTATCTTGCTAAGCAGCCTCATGTGTGGCACCTTGTCAAAAGCCTTCTGAAAATTCAAGTACACCACATCTACTGCATCTCCTTTGCCTACCCTGCTTGTAATTTCCATAAATAATTGCAGTAGATTAGTCAGGCAGAATTTTCCTTTTAGGAAACCATGCTGGCTTTGGCCTATCTTGTCATGTGCTTCCAGGTACTCATCCCTAACAATTGATTCCAACAACTTCCCAACCACTGATGCCAGGCTAACAGGTCTATAGTTGCCTTTCTGCAGCCTCCCACCTTTCTTAAATAGCGGAGTAACATTTGCAATTTTCCAGTCATCTGGACAATGCCAGAATCTATCGATTCTTGAAAGATCATTGTTAATGCCTCTGCAATCTCTCCAGTTACTTCTTTCAGAACCCAAGGGTGCATTCCATCAGGTCCAGGAGATTTATCCACCCTCAGACCATTAAGCTTCCTCAGCACCTTCTCAGTTATAATTTTCACTGCACATACTTCACTTCTCTGACACTCTTGAACATCCGGTATACCGCAGATGTCTTATGCTGTGAAGACTGATGCAAAACATGCATTCAGTTCCTCTGCCATCTCTGCATCTCTCATTACAATATCTCCAGTGTCATTATCTATTAGTACTATATCTACCATCGACTCTCTTTTACCCTTTATATACTTAAAAAAGCTTTAGTATCTTCCTTGATATTAGTCATCAGCTTCTTTTCCTTCCTAATGACCTTCTTAGTTCTCTTCTGCAAGTTTTTAAAAGCTTTCCAATCCTCCATCTTCCCACTAGCTTTGGCTTCCTTATATGCCCTCTCTTTTGCTTTTACTTTGGCTCTGACTTCACTTGTTAGCCATGGTAGTGTCCTTCATTCATTCGAAAATTTCTTCTTATTTGGAATATATCTGTCTTGCACTTCCCTCATTTTTCACAGAAACTCCAGCCATTGCTGCTCTGTTGTCCTTCCTGCTAGTGTCCCTTTCCAGTCAACTTTGGCCAGTTCTCCTTTCATGCCATTGTAATTTCCTTTATTCCACTGAAATACCGACTCATTGGAATTTAGTCTCTCCTTCTCAAATTTCAAAATGAACTCGATCGTATTGTGATCAGTGTTCCCTAAGGGTTCCTTAACCTTAAGATCTCTTATCAGCTCTGGATCATTGCACAGCACCCAATTCAGCACAGCCGATCCCCTGGTGGGCTCAACAACAAGCTGTTCTAAAAAGCCATCCCTTAGACATTCTACAAATTCTCTCTCTTGAGGTCCAGTACTGACCTGGTTTTCCCAATCCACTTTTATGTTAAAATCCCCATCGCTGATAATGCCCTTCTGACAGCCTTTCCTATCTCCTGCTGTAATTTGTAATCCACATCCTGGCTGCTGTTTGGAGGCCTGTATACAACTGCCATTAGGGCCCTTTTATCCTCGCCATTTCTTAACTCAACCCATAGAGACTCTACACCTTCTGATCTTATGTCATCCCTTTCTAATGATTGATTTAATATTATTTCTTATACACAGGGCCACACCACCCCCTCTGCCTACTAACTGATCCTTCCGATGCACCGTATATCCTTGGACGTTCAGCTCCCAAGTTCATAGAGCCCAGCTTTCTACTTCACAAATCTTTCTCTGAATGTCAATTTAAACTGTCAAAATGCCACAGAGGAACCTCTGTACTGAGGTATTTTGCATGATGGTACACCAACGGTGCAAATGATTGTCTTGGATGTTTTTCTTGTGATTGTGAGGCTCTGTTAGACATTGGACATGTAGAATACTGCAGAGAAAAAGGATCATTTGCAGTATTTACCTTGCTAAAGAAGACAGGAATTGATGCTGAAGTTCCCTGTAAAATACTGTATATGGGAGAATGGGAAAGTAAACTAAGAAGACAGAAGTTCAAATAAGTAAAAATCAAACTGCTGGAAACACTCAACATAGCACATTTCATAGATACTGCTGAGTGTTTCTAACATTTTCTGTTTTATTTCAACAACAAATATAAGGAAGCTTGTTTTCACACAAATTTTTGGAAGAAGTTCTAGGACCATTAAACCCACAAAATTCACATTATTCCTAAGGGAAAGATGGATGCCACTAAGGCCACCGGCAATGGCCACTTCATTGATATATGACTTCTAAGTAAAATTCAAAACAACCTGACATATTCACCATATACACTGGGCCCCATTTCCAACCATTCTAAATCTCAGCTCCAGCTACACAACTGTTCCATGCTCTGGACTGACCTAATGAGTATAGGTGCACATTAGAGTCATAGAGAAGTACAGAAGCAGGCCATTTGGCTCATCTAGCCCATGCTGAAAACACTTAACCTGCCTACTCTCATTGATCTACACTGGGACTATAGCCCTCTGCATCCCTACTATCCATGGACCTATCTAAGCTTATCTTAAATGTTGAAATCAAGCCTATATGGACCACTTGTGCTGGCAGCTCATTACACACTCTCACAACACTCTGAGTTTTCCCCTCATGTTCTCGTTAAACTTCTCATCTTTCACCCTTAACCCATGACTTCTGGTTGTAGTCTCACCCCACCTCAGTGGAAAAAGCCTGTTTGCATTTATCCTATCTATACTCCTCATAGGTTCCAAGATTATCCAGCCGAGGAGTGGTAGTGGGAACAAGCTCCCATTACCTAAAAGTTCTCCTCACGGCATGCGCCTCAAATAGCCTCTGACAACCAAGTTCAACTCCTGGCCTTCTCGTGTGGCTTAGCCTCAAAGCCTGGCAGAACTGTTTCTACAGAAGGTGCTCCAGTTTCCTTCCTGAAGTCAGTGACCAGCTCTTTTGCATTTTGTGATGAAGGTCTTGACCTGAAACATCAACTGTTCTTTTCCTTCCATACATGATGCCTGACCTACTGTGCTCCTCCAGCATTTTGTGTGTTGCTCCATTTCAATTAGTTTAATTTTTAATTATTTTAAGGATGTTTAAGGACTTAGTTTATACAAATTTGTAAAAAATTGTTTATGAATGGTTCTGAGTGGGCATGCCCACAGGTTTGAATCATACCTAGAGGTAGAACACGATATACTCTAACTGTAATATTGAACAAACTGCTTTTGATCATTTATTTATGAATAGAAAGATAAAATAAAGCAAGATTAGCTTTATTTGTCACATGCACATTGAAACATTGGAATACAGTAAAACACACTGTTTGTATCAAATCAAATCAGCGAAGATTGGGCGGAACAGCTCACAAGTGTCACCAGTGCCACATAGAATGCCCATAACTCATTAACCCTAACCTATATGTCTTTGGAATGTGGGAGGAAAGCAGAACACCAGGAGGAAACACACGCGATCATGGGGAGAACGTACAAGCTCCTGACAGACAGCAGTGGAATTGAACTCTGATCGCTGGTGCTGTAGAGTGATTGTGCTAACTACTGTGCTACCATACCACCCCAAATAGTTGCAAAATTATAATTGCAAATCACAATAGGAAGCTTGGCTAAGGAAGTCCTCGACCTGATACATCAACCACCACTTTGACTTTTCAGATGCTGCTTGACTTGCTGAGTTTCTCCAGCAGTTTGCTTTTTTTCTCTTGACTTAGGAAGGTTAAAGAACTCTGGAATTATATATGAATAATGCATGGACTGGGGTTTCTGTTAACTGCAATAACAATCTAGGACACAAAAATACAACTGCAGATGCTGTGGATCAAAGAATACATACACTACGCTGGAAGAACTCAGCAGGTCAGGCAGCATCTGTGAGAAAAGAGTAGCCAACGTTTCGGGCCGAGACCCTTCATCAGGAAATCAGGAAGGAATAACAACCTATGACTTTGTTGCTACCTGAGGAGATGCTGAAGAACTGAGATGAGATAAAAATGACCTTCATTCGAGGAACCTTTCTGTGTAGCTTAAGAAATCAATTGTCTATTGGAAAAATAGTGAACAAAGATGAGTGAGACCAAAACTGCATGGTCTCTAAGTTGATGGAGATGGGAATGAGGGAATGATGGAGATTGGAGCTCTGTAGGCAGAAAGGGATACGTACTGAAAAGAAGAAACAAATGAACAGAAATGGTGGATTATAGAGCAAAGTAATTGAGAGTTGTCATGTGAATTCCACCAAGGTCTGCAGATTGGTATCCAAGGGGGATTTAAACTGATTTGGTATCCTCCATGGCCCTTTATTAGGTACCTCCTGTACCTAACAAACTACCCACCGAGGGTATGTTTGTGATCTTCTGCTGCTGTAGTCCATCCACTTCAAGGTCCGATGTGTTGTGCTTTCAGAGACACCCTTCTGCACACCACTGTTCTAATGTGTGGTTATTTGAGTTCCTACCAGCTTGAACCAGTCTGGTCATTCTCCTCTGACATCTCTCATTAACAAGATGTTTACACCCAAAGAACTGCTGCTCAGGAGGTTTTTTGTTTTTTTGTGCCATTCACTGTAAATTCTAAAGACTTGTGCATGAAAATCTCAGGAGATCAGCAGATTCTGAGATACTCAATTCACCCCGTCTGGCACCAACATGGTCAAAGTAACTTCGATCAGATTTCTTCCTCATTTTGATGTTTGGTCTGAACAACAACTGAACCTCTTGATCATGTCTGCATGCTTTTATGCATTGAGTTGCTGCCACATGATATTTGCATTAATGAGCAGGTGTACAGGTGTACCTAATAAAGTGGCCACTGAGAATATATCTTCATTTACATCTGAGCAAGCTAACAACAATTAAGACAGCACAGCAAGAGTGGATAGAAGTAATGTCCCAGATGAATATTGAAGTAAAGACAACTGGGTCAAGTTTTACTTATAATCTAGTGCAATATGAAACATGCTTACAAGATAGAAGTTAACATGAACCAGTATTCCAATATAATCATCTGCCTTTCTTGATGCTCATTGGTGAAAACCTCACCATCAGCATTGTGAGACTAATCATTGATCAGAAACTTAACTGGTCCATGCATACAAATACCAGGCTCCAAGAACAGGTCAGAGACTTGGGATTCTGTAGCAAGTGATTAACTTTACTATTCCCTAGTGACTTTGCAGGATCTATAAGATGAAAGGTAGAAGTGTGATTAAACATGCTTCACTTGTCTGAGTGAGTAGACTCAATAGATTCCACTTCCAGACCATGCAACCTGGTTAAATAGCATTCAGTTCTTCATGGTGAATATTCACACTTTCAAGCAACAATATACATCTAGACAGAGTGAATGTATCTACAAATTCACCAAAACTTCTCCATCAGCACCTTGCCATCACCTAAAAGGAAGTAATACAGCAAGACCAAGGAAGGCCACCGCTGCAAGTTAAACTTCAGGTTCAAGTAAATTTCAGCTTCTCCATCTAAAACAATTCTGACCTCGGAATCAGAAGGTTCGGGTACAGGCCAAATCGAGGTGTTGGGATCCAGTCCCCAGAGCGTATCAAAGTGACAGCACCCGATGTTTAGATGACGATTTAAGCACTGAGCCGAATTGGAAAGGTTGGGTCCAGGCCCCAGAGTGTATCAAAGTGATTGAACCCGATGTTTAGACAATGATTTAAGCACTGGGCCAAATTGGCATGGTTGGGTACAGGCTAATTAAGGTGTGGGGATCCAGGCCCCAGAGTGTATCGAACCGATTGAACCCGATGTTTGGACAATGACTTAGGCACTAGGCCAAATCAGAAAGGTCAGGATACTGGTTTGGTTCACTGATCGGCGAGATTTATTCAGCTCTGTGCTGAACTAAGAATCTGTAGACAGACTTGCTTTATGGACTTCAGCTGACAATGCTATTTGCTTGCATTTGTCTTTTTTCTCTTTCTTCACTTTGAGTGTTTGATGGTCTTTTTAAAAATAGGTTCTTTTGGGTTTCTTTGTTTTATGTCTGCCTGCATGGAGATGAACCTCAAGGTTGCATAATATATACATACCTTGATAATAAATATACTTTGTGTTGGCGCGTGGCCTAGTGGATAAGGCATCGGTCTAGTGATCTGAAGGTCACTGGTTGGAGCCTCAGCTGAGGCAGCGTGTTTGTGTCCTTGAGCAAGGCACTTAACAACACATTGCTCTGCAACGTCACCGGTGCCAAGCTGCATGGGTCCTAGTGCCCTTCCCTTGGACAACATCGGTGGCGTGGAGAGGGGAAGGCCTGCAGCTTGGGCAACTGCCGGTCTCCCATACAACCCTGCCCAGGCCTGCGCCCTGGAAACTCCAGGCGCAGATCCACGGTCTCTCAAGACCGACGGATGCCACCAAGTAAAAAAAATATACTTTGAACTTTTTTTGAAACTCAAGGGCTCAAGCTTAGGGAGTTACCTTCCTGCTGACACTGTGGACAAGTCTTCACCATAAGGACTACAGCAGTTCCAGAAAGTCCATCCCCCCCCCACCTCCCCCACCCTCCTCCCTCACCGCCGTTAAAGCCACATATTGTGCTATATAAGGATATGATACTCAGCGAAGCATTGGCCGAGTAGTGGCAGGTTTGAAAAGGCTTGAAAGAAACACTGATGAAATGTTGTGGTTTTTTTGTTCCATTGCAAGTCACTCACAAAGGTCACACACCCTCTCAACTAATTTAAAACTTTTTAGAGAAGTTTTTCTCATGGAGAAAGATATTTCAAAGTAAAAAAAAATTGTTGTCAGAGTACATACATGTCAGTACATACACCCTGAGATTTCTTTTCTTCTTCAAATGTTGTAAGTACAAATATAACACAATTAATAAAAAATAGTAGTGAATCCTAATTTAGGCCTCTTCTAATCTTTCTTAGGGACCTTCTATTCCATTAGGTTATAATAGGTTACAGTGAGGATAGAAACAGGATGATTTGGCAAATAAATGCGTGGCTGAGAAGCTGGCGCAGGGGGCAGGGCTTCAGGCTCTTGGATCATTGGGATCTCTTCTGGGGGAGGGATGACCTGTTCAAAAGTGACGGGTTGCACCTGAACCTGAGGGGGACCAATATTCTCACAGGCATGTCTGTTAGAGCTGTTGGGAAGGGTTTAAACTAATTTGGCAGGGTGTGGGTACCGGAGTGAAGGGACGCAGGACAGGATGGATGGTAAACAAGATAGCGTGCAGTCAGACTGTCAGGAAGGGCAGGCAGGTGATGGGACTTAGTTGCAGCCAACAGGCTGAGTGTCAAAACATTAGGGATGCAGAATCAGAAAGGAAAGCAAATTCAATACTCAAGATGTTGTATCTAAATGCACATAGTATAAGAAATAAGGTGGATGATCTTGTTGCACTGTTACAATTTGCCAGATATGATGTTGTAGACATCACTGAATCATGACTGAAGGATGGTTGTAGCTGGGAACTGAATATCCAAGGTTTCACATTATATCGGAAGGATAGGAAGATAGCAGAGGGGGTGGTGTGGCTCTACTGGTAAACAATGGTATCAAGTCAGTAGAAAGCTGTGACATAGGATCGGAAGATGTTGAATCCTTGTGGCTGTGGTGAACTACATATACCTGTCTGGACACGCCCCTCTGCTGACTGCTCCTATGGCTCCTCCCACAGACCCCTGTATAAAGGCGATTGGAGGCACTGCTCCTCCCTCAGTCTCCAGGATGTTGCGTGGTGGTCTCTTACAGCTAATAAAAGCCTATCGTTCACCTCCCATCTCCGAGAGTTATTGATGGTGCATCAGTGGCTTGAGTTAAGAAAATGCAAGGATAAAGGGACATTGATGGCAGTTATATACAGGCCTCCCAACAGTGGCTGAGAGGTGGACACAGATTACAACAGGAAATAGAAAAGGCGAGTCAAAAGGGCAATGTTATGGGAGCCATGG
Organism: Hemitrygon akajei; assembly: GCF_048418815.1. Lineage (NCBI taxonomy): Eukaryota > Metazoa > Chordata > Chondrichthyes > Myliobatiformes > Dasyatidae > Hemitrygon > Hemitrygon akajei. The sequence goes on from NC_133126.1 coordinate 15,799,229, forward strand.
GAAATTTTAACATGCAGATCAATAGGAAAAATCAGGTTGGTAATGGATCTCAAGAGAGTGAATTTGTTGAATGCATAAGAGATGGCTTTTTAGAGCAGTTTGTCGTTGAGCCTTCTAGGGGATCAGCAATACTGGATTAGGTGTTATGTAATGAACTGGAAGCGATTAGGGAGCTTAACCCTTTGGAGCGAGTGATTACAATATGATTGAGTACAACTTGAAATTGGATAGGGAGAAAGTCTGATGTAACAGTATTTCAGTGGAGTAAGGTAAATACTCTGTAACAGTGGTATGAGAGAGGAATTGGCCAAAGTAAATTGGAAGGAGCTGCTGTCAGGGCTGTCAGCAGAGCAGCAATGATGTGTGTTTCTGGGGAAAATTAGGTAGGTGCAGGACATATGTATTCCAAAAATGAAGAAATACTTAACTGATAAAATAGTACAACCACAGCTGACAAGGGAAGTCAAAGCTGTTGTAAAAGCAAAAGAAGGGGCATACAACAAAGCAAAAATTTGTGGGAAGATAGAGGATTGGGAACTTATAAAAAAACCTACAGAGAGCAACTAAAAAAATCATTAGAAGGGAAAAGTTGAAATACGAAAGCAAGCTAGCAAATAAAATCAAAAGGATAGTAAAAGTTTTTGTCAAGTATGTTAAAAATAAAAGAGAAATGAGAATGGACATAGGACTGCTAGAAAATGAGGTAGGAGAAATAATAACTGGGGACAAGGAGGTGGTTGATGAACTAAATGAGTATTTTGCATCAATCTTCACTGTGGAAGACTCTAGCAGTATGCCTGATGTTGGAGTGTGTGGAGGGGCCCTGGTGAGACCCCACCTGGAGTATTGTGTGCAGTTTTGGTCTCCAAATTTGAGGAAGGACATTCTTGCTATTGAGGGAGTGCAGTGTAGGTTCACAAGGTTAATTCCCGGAATGGCAGGACTGTCATATGTTGAAAGATTGGAGCGACTGGGCTTGTATACACTGGAATTTAGAAGAATGAGAGGGGATCTGATTGAAACATATAAGATTATTAAGGGATTGGACACGCTGGAGGCAGGAAGCATGTTCCCGCTGATGGGTGAGTCCAGAACTAGAGGCCACAGTTTAAGAATAAGGGGTAGGCCATTTAGAACTGAGATGAGGAAAAACTTTTTCACCCAGAGAGTGGTGGATATGTGGAATGCTCTGCAGTGGAGGCCAAGTCTCTGGATGCATTCAAGAGAGAGTTAGATAGAGCTCTTATAGATAGCGGGGTCAAGGGATATGGGGAGACAGCAGGAACAGGGTATTGATTGTGTATGATCAGCCATGATCACAGTGAATGACGGTGCTGGCTAGCAGGGCCGAACGGTCTACTCCTGCACCTACTGTCTATTCTCTATTGGAAGAGAAGTGGGTGCAGTTACTGTTACAAGAGAGAAGGAGCTCAAAAAGTTGAAAGACCTAAAGGTACATAAGTCACCTGGACCAGAGGAACTTCACCTTAGGGTTCTGAAAGAGGTAGCATTAGAGATGGTGATCTTTAAAAAATCATTGGACTCTGGCATGGTCCAGAGTACTTGAAAATTGCAAATGTCACTCCACTCTTTAAGAAAGGAGGAAGGCAGCGGAAAGGAAATTATAGATCAGTTAGCCTGACCTCAGTGGTTGGGAAGATGTTGGAGTCAATTGTTAAGGATGAGGTGATGGTGTACTTGGTGACACAGGACAAGAAAGGACAAAGTCAGCATGGTTTCCTTCAGGGAAAATCCTGCCTGACAAACCTGTTGGAATTCTTTGAGGAGATTACAACTAGGATAGATAAAGGGAATGCAGTGGATGCTGTATATTTGAACTTTCAGAAGGTCCTTAACAAGGTGCCACACGTAAGTCTGCTTATCAAGTTAAGAGCCCATGGTATAACAGGAAAGTTACTAACATGGTTAGAGCATTGGCTGATTGGTAGGAGACAGTGAGTGGGAATAAAAGAATCCTTTTCTGGTTGGCTGCTAGTGACTAGTGTTGTTCTGCAAGGATCAGTGTTGGGACCACTTCTCTTTATGTTGTATATAGATGATTTAGATGATGGAATAAATGGCTTTATTGCCAAGTTTGCAGATGATATGAAGATTGGTGGAGGGGCAGATAGTGCTGAGGAAACAGGTGGGATGCAGATGGAATTAGACAGATTAGAAGAATGGGCAAGAAAGTGGCAAATGAAATACATTGTTGGAAAATGCATAGTCATGCACTTTTATAGTAGAAATAAATGTGCAGACTATTTTCTAAATGGGGAGAAAATTCAAAAATCTGAGATGCAAAGGGACTTGGGAGTCCTTGTGCAGAACACCCTAAAGGTTAACTTGCAGGTCGCATCAGTGGTGTGGAAGGCAAATGCAATGTTAGCGTTTATTTCAAGAGGTCTAGAATACAAGAACAAGGATGTGATAAGGCACTGTTGAGGCCTCACCTTGAGTATTATGAACAGTTTTGGGCCTCTCATCTTAGAAAAGATGTGCTGGGATCGTGGGTCTAGAGGAGGTTCATAAGGATGATTCCAGGAATGAAAGGATTATCATGCGAGGAACATTTGATAGCACAGGATCTATACTCGTTGGAATTCAGAAGGATGAGGGGGTATCTCATTGAAACCTTTCAAATGTTGAAAGGCCTAGACAGAATAGATGTGGAAAAGAAGTTACCCATGGTGGGAGAGTCCAGGACAAGAGGGCACAGCCTCAAGATAGAGGGGCACCAGTGGAGAAATTTCTTTAGCCAAAGGGTGTGGAATTTGTTGCCATGTGCAGCTGTGGAGGCCAGGTTGTTGGGTGTGTTTAAGGAAGTGATTGATAGTTTCTTGAATGAACATGGCATCAAAGGTTACAGGGAGAAGGCCGGGAACTGGGGTGAGGAGGAGAAAAAACAAGGATCAGCCATAATTGAATGGTGGAGCAGACTCAATGGGCCAGGTGGCCTAATTCTACTCCTATGTCTTATGGTCTTACGCTTGAGTATACTTTAACATAAATATCTAGGCAAGGAGAAAAGACCAGAATATCCCCAACAAATATGGAAAGATGAAAATGAAAGTTAGCAATGCAATGTGTCTATTCAGATAAGCCATATATAAGTACATATATGGCGGTTGTCTGTCATATCCAACAAAGACAGAGGATATGTGTGGGAGAGCTTTTAAAGTGAAAAAGCCATTGCACAAGGCAGTTCTACTCTCTTGACCTTGGAAGTTTGGTTCCAGTGTACAAGTAGTTGTCACAAACTGTGATCCTCTTTGGTTGCAGTGGACTTCTTCTGTGCCTTCTCATGCCCTTTGCTGTCCATGAGGCATTGCAGAGCCACCTTCTGGGCTTCACTGGATCTCACTGCCAACCTCATCCATCCAGTCTGCTGGAACTGATTTCACATGCTAGGAGAGGCATGTCATTATCTCACAGGGATATGAGGCCTGCCAGCTACCCTCACCTGGTTTAGTCTGCCTGTCGACGTGGTGTACTGGCATATGGCCGCTGTTGTGTGCAAGCAGCTACTTGGAGCCACAGGTAAGAGCTGAGCATCCAGTGGGGACCAAAGGTGGTTGAGCTGCCCCAGAATGGCCACAACAAGCCCCTTCACCAGGTGTTGATCAAGGCTAATTAATCATTCTATCTTCTTAAGAACCCCCTTATCAATTCTTGTTGGGGTAATGACACAAACATGAGGAAATCTGCAGGTGCTGGAGGAAGTCAGCAGGCCAGGCAACATCTATGGAAAATGTTAAACAGTCAATGTTTTGGGCTGAGACCCTTCAACAGGACTGGAAAAGAAGAGAAGTCAGAATAAGAAGGTGGGGAGAGGTAAGTACGAGGTGGAAAGTGATCGGTGAAATCAGCATAGGAGGAGGGGGTGAAGTTAGGAGCTGGGGAGTTGATTGGTAGAAGAGATAAAGGGCTGGAGGAGGGGGAATCTGATAGGAGAGGGTAGAGGGCCATGGAAGAAACCGAACGTGGAGGAGCACCAGAGGGATCTGATAGGCAGTAAGGAGATAAGGCAGGATAGGGAAACAGGAATGGTGAAGGAGAGAGACAGGGGCAATTACCAGAAGTTCAAGAAATCAATGTTCATGCCATCAGGTTGGAGACTACCCAGACAGAATATAAGGTGTTGCTCCTCCAACCTGAGTACGGCCTCATCATGGCAGTAGAAGAGGCCATGGACTGACATGTCAGAATGGGAATGGAAGTAGAGTTGGAATGAGTAGCCACCAGGAGATCCCACTTCTTGAGCGGATGGAGCGTAGGTGCTTGGCAAAGTGGTCTCCCAATCTATGTCGGATCTCACCAATATACAGGAGCACCAGATATAGCAGATGACCCCAAAAGACCTGCAGGTGAGTTGTCATTTCACCTGAAGCACTGTTTGGGACCCTAAATGGAAGGAGGTGTAGGGCTGCTGTGGCACTTTTTCCACTTGCAATCTTCAAAGTTGCTTTTTATGTACAAAAATGTCTGTGAAGTGCAGATGTGTGAGTCAGTTACTTATTTAATGTTTGGTCAGGCTTTCTGTGTATAGGTTCAACCTTGAACTGTCAGGTCACAATAGTATGACCACACTATTACTCGGATATAGTGAAAAATCAACAAAAGTGGACAAAACTTTCACTGTAAGAGAAAGAAAAGACACAAACCATTTCTGTATGTGGGGCTTGGCAACTGAAACAGCCACTTTGAAAAGCCTCATGTCATTCTCCATTTTATTGGCTCTTCTGGGTTCAATGACAAAGATGGAAGTGCCTTAAAATAAAGATGAAGATGTTATTTACTGAAATGTTCCAAGGACGAGGGATTTTGATTGTAAAATTCAACTGTAAGAGGCAGGGGTATTCTCAAAAGAATATACTTTTAGGCCTCTCAAGTCTATCCTGCCATTAAATATGATTTTGACTGATCTGTGTCAAATCTTAATTCTTCAGCTCTTCCTGTTCCCCATGACTCTGCCCCCTCCCCCACTCTTTTAAAACTTTACCTACTTCCTCCTTAAATAACCTCAACAATTTAGCCCTTCAATACTTGGGAGTTGAGAATTCCAGAGATACATACCTTCTCCAAAAATTTGCTAAGCAGCTCAGTTTTAAATGAACACCCCTGAACCTTATTAGTATACCCTCCCATATGGGATTCTCACTTGAGTGCAAACAACTTGATGCCTACCTTATCATTCCCCCTCAGCATATTGTAACTGTCAACAAGATTCTTCCAAACTTCAAGTAATTTCTGTAGCTGTTTGTTATAGGACAATCCTCTCACCTAAGGAATTAGAACATAAAACCGTAGACCAGAAAACACAGGAGCAGAATCCTTTGGACCGTCTCCAATGCCAGTATATCCTTTCTTAGACAACCAAATCTGAGCACAGCGTTTCACGTGTGGCCTCACCTGAAGATTTGTAAAAATACATTATTATTACTAAACTTCAACCCGTGTGCTATAAAGGTCAATATCCCATTTGCTTTCCTAATCATTTGTTACACCCTGCTCTTTGTTCACAAGAACACCAAGATCCCTCTGTACTTTGCTTATCTGCAATCTTTTTTTCATTTAAATAACATATATATATAACAATCACAGCACGGAAACAGGCCATCTCGGCCCTCCTAGTCCGTGCCGAACTCTTAATCTCACCTAGTCCCACCTACCCGCACTCAGCCCATAACCCTCCACTCCTCTTCTGTCCATATACCTATCCAATTTTACCTTAAATGACACAACTGAATTGGCCTCTACTACTTCTACAGGAAGGTCATTCCACACAGCTATCACTCTCTGAGTAAAGAAATACCCCCTCGTGTTTCCCTTAAACTTTTGCCCCCTAACTCTCAAATCATGTCCTCTCGTTTGAATCTCCCCTACTCTCAATGGAAACAGCCTATTCATGTCAACTCTATCTATCCCTCTCAAAATTTTAAATACCTCGATCAAATCCCCCCTCAACCATCTACGCTCCAATGAATAGAGACCTAACTTGTTCAACCTTTCTCTGTAACTTAAGTGCTGAAACCCAGGTAGCATCCTAGTAAATCATCTCTGCACTCTCTCTAATTTATTGATATCTTTCCTATAATTCAGTGACCAGAACTGTACACAATATTCCAAATTTGGCCTTACCAATGCCTTGTACAATTTTAACATTACATCCCAACTTCTGTACTCAATGCTCTGATTTATAAAGGCCAGCGTTCCAAAAGCCTTCTTCACCACCCTATCTACATGAGACTCCGCCTTCAGGGAACTATGCACTGTTATTCCTAGATCTCTCTGTTCCACTGCATTCCTCAATGCCCTACCATTTACCCTGTATGCTCTATTTGGATTATTCCTGCCAAAATGTAGAACCTCACACTTCTCAGCATTAAACTCCATCTGCCAATGTTCAGCCCATTCTTCTAACCGGCATAAATCTCCCTGCAAGCTTTGAAAACCTACCTCATTATCCACAACTCCTTCTACCTTAGTATCATCGGCATACTTACTAATCCAATTTACCACCCCATCATCCAGATCAGTTATGTATATTACAAACAACATTGGGCCCAAAACAGATCCCTGAGGCACTCCGCTAGTCACCGGCCTCCATCCCTATAAACAATTATCCACCACTACTCTCTGGCATCTCCCATCTAGCCACTGTTGTATCCATTTTATTACTCCAGCATTAATACCTAACGACTGAACCTTCTTAACTAACCTTCCATGTGGAACTTTGTCAAAGGCCTTGCTGAAGTCCATATAGACTACATCCACTGCCTTACCTTCGTCAACATTCCTCATAACTTCTTCAAAAAATTCAATAAGGTTTGTCAAACATGACCTTCCACGCACAAATCCATGCTGGCTACTCCTAATCAGATCCTGTCTATCCAGATAATTATAAATACTATCTCTAAGAATACTTTCCATTAATTTACCCACCACTGATGTCAAACTGACAGGTCTATAATTGCTAGGCTTACTTCTAGAACCCTTTTTAAACAATGGAACCACATGAGCAATACGCCAATCCTCCGGCACAATCCCCGTTTCTAATGACATCTGAAAGATCTCCGTCAGAGCTCCTGCTATCTCTACACAAAATTCCCTCAAGGTCCTGGGGAATATCCTGTCAGGACCCGGAGATTTATCCACTTTTAAATTTCTTAAAAGCGCCAGTACTTCCACCTCTTTAATTGTCATAGGTTCCATAACTTCCTTACTTGTTTCCCATACCTTACACAATTCAATATTCTTCTCCTTAGTGAATACCGAAGAGAAGAAATCGTTCAAAATCTCTCCCATCTCCCTCGGCTCCACACATAGCTGACCACCCTGATTCTCTAAGGGACCAATTTTATCCCTCACTATCCTCTTGCTTTTTATATAACTGTAGAAACCTTTCGGATTTACTTCCACCTTATTTGCCAAACCAAACTCGTATCTTCTTTTAGCTTTTCTAATCTCTTTCTTAAGATTCCTTTTACATTCTTTATATTCCTCGAGCAATTCCTTTACTCCATGCTGCCTATATCTATTGTAGACATCCCTCTTTTTCTGAAACCAAGTTTCTAATATCCCTTGAAAACCATGGCGCTTTCAAACCTTTAACCTTTCCTTTCAACCTAACAGGAACATAAAGATTCTGTACCCTCATAATTTCACCCTTAAATGACCTCCATTTCTCTATTACATCCTTCCCATTAAACAACTTGACCCAATCCACTCTCTCTAAATCCCTTCGCACCTCCTCAAAGTTAGCCTTTCTCCAATCAAAAATCTCAACTCTAGGTCCAGTCCTGTCCTTCTCCATAATTATATTGAAGCTAATACTATTGTGATCACTGGACCCGAAGTGCTCCCCAACACATACATCTGTCAGCTGACCTATCGCATTCCCTAACAGGAGATCCAACACTGCCCCATCTCTAGTCGGTATTTCTATGTATTGTTGCAAAAAACTATCCTGCACACATTTCACAAACTCTAAACCATCCAGCCCTTTTACAGAATGAGCTTCCCAATCTATGTGTGGAAAATTAAAATCTCCCACAATCACCACCTTGTGTTTACTACAAATATCTGCTATCTCCTTACACATTTGCTCTTCCAACTCACGCTCCCCATTAGGTGGCCTATAATACACTCCTATCAGTGTTACTACACCTTTCCCATTCCTCAATTCCACCCAAATAGCCTCCCTAGAGGAGCCTGCTTTTAGATTCCTCTCACAAAGTGCATGACCTCAATTTGCCAAATGCTTGCCCATCACTTGACCTATCGATATCCTGTTGCGGAGGACAGATAACCTTATAACAACCTGCCTTCTTACGTACTTCTGTTGCTGGAAGACACTCTGCCTACTCCTCCAAGTCATTACTTTAAAAAAAACTAATAACTGAAGGCCAAAAACTAATCCTTAGGGCACCACACTAGGTACATCCTTCCAGCCTGAAAGTCATCTCTTTATTCTAAATTTCTATTTTCCATGTCACATCCAGTCTTCAACCCAATACCATGAGCCCTTGTCCTGTGCACCGGCCTTTTATGTGGCAGCTTCTGAAAGTACAAATACACTGCATCAATGCACTCAGTGACTACTTTCTTAGGTACACTTGCTTATTAATGCAAATATCTAATCAGCCAATCTACAACTTTTTGTAGGATTTTCCATTCAAAGGCATTGAGGTTTCCATACCAGGCTGTAATGCAGCCAGTCAATATACTCTCCACCACACATCTATAGAAGTTCGTCAAAGTTTTAGTTGTCATGCCAAATCTTTGCAAACTCTAGAGAAGTGAAGGTATGTTGTGCTTTCTTTGTAATTGCACTTACGTGTTGGGACCCGGACAGATCCTCTGAATGCAAACATTGCATTTGCCTTCCTTACCACCGACTCACCCGCAAGTTCACGTTTAGGGAATCCTGCACCAGGGCTCCCGTTGCATCTTTGATTTCTGAATTTACTTCTCATTCATTAAGTAGCTTCTGGAACAGTTATTATTCTATAACAATCAGGCCCCTGAACCAGCATGGATAACTTCATTGATCTTAAATCTGAACTGATTCCACACTTTCAAAGACTCCACAACTCGTGTTCTCAGTATTATTTTTTTTATTTGCACAATTTACCTTCCTTTGCATATTGATTGTTTGTTAGTCTTTATTTATGCCAAGTCAAGTTTATTATCACATAACTATATACATGTACACTGTCAAATAAGACAAAGTTTATCTGAACCAGGATCTAAAGCACTGTAATACACATAACACACAATAACTTATGAAAGTAAAGATGAATCTACAGATGGATTACTCATAAATAAAGTGTATAAATTAATAAATTACGGAACAGATTAACTAGTGATGCTTTGAATGTGATGCGTTATCAATTCAATTGCATTTCTTTATTTTCCTGTTAAATTTAGAGAAAGTATAGAGAAGGTAACATATACACACATTGATAATAAATGCACTTTGATTGTGGTCAGTTTACTGGTTCACTCTGCCACCTGGTGGCTGGAATAACATTGTTCGGATTTCAGTGCCATAGTCCTGCAGTACCCTTTGGCCTACTAAATCTGCACCCATTTTCACTAATCCTACAATAAGTTCATTTTATACACCTCACATCCTATCAACTCGATTTTATCACTGACCTGCACATCTGGGGAATCTTACAGAGGCCAATTAACCTACCAATCAGCATATCCCAGTTATGGGGATAAGGTGTAAAGTCCGTATGTACAGTATTAGCGATCAGGATTAAACTAGGTCCTCTAGAGTTGTGAGGCAGCACCTCTCCTGGCTGTGTCACTGTGTTGTGAATCTCCATCACAGGAAAGCGGCCAGTGAAGGAGTGGAGATTTGAGGCTTTGACTCGAGAGGCTTCGATGAGAAGAGGCTAAGGATGAGCTTCACTCCAAGTGAGGTAAGGCCGGGTAAGTTCCTTTCAAAGGAGAAAGTTTCAAAAGTTGAGGTAAGTGTTAGGTAGATCATGGCAGCTGAGATCGGCCCCGTGGTTTGTTCATCCTGCAGCATGTGGAAAATCAGAGATACTTCCAGTGTCCCTGACGACTATGTGTGCAGGAAGTGTGTCCAGCTGCAGCTTCTGGCAGACCACATTGAGCGTCTGGAGCTGCGATTGGATTCATACTGGAGCATCTGCGATGCTGAGAAAGTTGTGAATAGCACGTTCAGTGAGTTGGCCGCACCGCAGGTAAAGGCTACACAGGCAGAAAGGGAAGGGGTGGCCACTAGACAGCGTAGCAGTAGGCAGGTAGTGCAGGAGTCCCCTGAGGTCATCTCCCTCCTAAACAGATACACTGTTTTGGATACTGTTGGGGGAGATGTCTCATCAGGGGAAGGCAGCAACAGCTGAGTTCATTGCACCATGGGTGGCTCTGCGGCACAGGAGGGAAGGAAAAGGAGTGGGAGAGCTGTAGTGATGGGGGGATTCGATTGTAAGGGGAACAGAGGCGTTTCTGCGGCCGCAAATGAGACTCCAGGATGGTTTGTTGCCTCCCTGGTGCAAGGGTCAAGGATGTCTCTGAGCAGCTGCAGGACATTCTGGAATGGGAGGGTGAACAGCCAGTGGTCGTGGTGCACATAGGTACAACGATATAGGTAAAAAACGGGATGAGGTCCTACAAGGTGAATTTGGGGAGTTAGGAGATAAACTAAAAAGGACCACAAAGGTAATAATCTCTTACTACCAGTGCCACGTGCTAGTCAGAGTAGAAATAGGAGGATATTTCAGATGAATACGTGGCTTGAAAAATGGTGCAAGGGGGAGGGATTCAAATTTCTGGGGCATTGGAACCAATTCTGGGGGAGGTGGGACCGGTATAAACAGGACGGTCTGCACCTGGGCTGGACTGGAACCAATGTCCTAGGGGGAGCGTTTGCTACTGCTGTTCAGGAGGCTTTAAACTAATGTGGCAGGGGGATGGGAACAAGTGCAGAGAGACAGAGGGGTGTAAAATGAGGGTAGAAGCAAAAAGTAGTAAGGTGAAAAGTAAAAGTGGCAGGCAGGCAAATCCAGGGCAAAAAGCAAAAAGAGCCACTTTTCAACATAATTGTATAAGGGCTAAGAGTGTTGTAAAAACAAGCCTGAAGGCTTTATGTGTCAATGCGAGGAGCATTCGTAACAAGGTGGATGAATTGAATGTGCAGATAGTTATTAATGAATATGATATAGTTGGGATCACAGAGACTTGGCTCCAGGGTGACCAAGGATGGGAGCTCAACATCCAGGGATATTCAATATTCAGGAGGGATAGACAGGAAAGAAAAGGAGGTGGGGTAGCATTGCTGGTTAGAGAGGAGATTAACGCAATAGAAAGGAAGGACATTAGCCTGGAGGATGTGGAATCGATATGGGTAGAGCTGCATAACACTAAGGGGCAGAAAACGCTGGTGGGAGTTGTGTACAGGCCACCTAACAGTAGTAGTGAGGTCGGGGATGGCATTAAACAGGAAATTAGAAATGCGTGCAATAAGGAACAGTAGTTATAATGGGTGACTTCAATCTACATATAGATTGGGTGAACCAAATTGGTAAGGGTGCTGAGGAAGAGGATTTCTTGGAATGTATGCGGAATGGGTTTTCTGAACCAACATGTCGAGGAACCAACTAGAGAGCAGGCCATTCTAGATTGGGTATTGAGCAATGAGGAAGGGTTAGTTAGCAATCTTGTGCGAGGCCCCTTGGGTAAGAGTGACCATAATATGGTGGAATTCTTCATTAAGATGGAGAGTGACATAGTTAATTCAGAAACAAAGGTTCTGAACTTAAAGAAGGGTAACTTTGAAGGTATGAGACGTGAATTAGCTAAGATAGACTGGCAAATGATACTTAAAGGGTTGACGGTGGATATGCAATGACAAGCATTTAAAGATCGCATGGATGAACTAGAACAATTGTTCATCCCAGTTCGGCAAAAGAATAAACCAGGGAAGGTAGTGCACCCGTGGCTGACAAGGGAAATTAGGGATAGTATCAAGTCCAAAGAAGAAACATATAAATTAGCAAAAAAAAGCGGCACACCTGAGGACTGGGAGAAATTCAGAGACCAGCAGAGGAGGACAAAGGGCTTAATTAGGAAAGGGAAAAAAAGATTATGAGAGAAAGCTGGCAGGGAACATGAAAACTGACTGTAAAAGCTTTTATAGATACGTGAAAAGAAAAAGATTGGTCAAGACAAATGTAGGTCCTTTACAGTCAGAAACAGGTGAATTGATCATAGGGAACAAAGAGATGGCAGACCAATTGAATAACTACTTTGGTTCTGTCTTCACTAAGGAGGACATAAATAATCTTCTGGAAATAGTAAGGAACCGAGGGTCTAGTGAGATGGAGGAACTGAGGGAAATACATATTAGTAGGGAAGTGGTGTTAGGTAAATTGAAGGGATTAAAGGCAGATAAATCCCCAGGGCCAGATGGTCTGCATCCCAGAGTGCTTAAGGAAGTAGCCCAAGAAATAGTGGATGCACTAGTGATAATTTTTCAAAACTCCTTACATTCTGGATTAGTTCCTGAGGATTGGAGGGTGGCTAATGTAACCCCACTTTTTAAAAAAGGAAGGAGAGAGAAACCGGGGAATTATAGACTGGTTAGTCTGACATCGGTGGTGGGGAAAATGCTAGAGTCGGTTATCAAAGATGTGATAACAGCACACTGGTAAGAGGCGAAATCATCGGACAAAGACAGCATGGATTTGTGAAAGGAAAATCATGTCTGACGAATCTTATAGAATTTTTTGAAGATGTAACTAGTAGAGTGGATAGGGGAGAGTCAGTGGATGTGGTATATTTAGATTTTCAAAAGGATTTTGACAAGGTCCCACACAGGAGATTAGTGTGCAAACTTAAAGCACATGGTATTGGGGGTATGGTATTAATGTGGATAGAGAATTGGTTGGCAGACAGGAAGCAAAGAGTGGGAGTAAACGGGACCTGTTCAGAATGACAGGCAGTGACTAGTGGGGTACCGCAAGGCTCAGTGCTGGGACCTCAGTTGTTTACGATATATATTAATGATTTAGACGAGGGAATTAAATGCAGCATCTCCAAGTTTGCAGATGACATGAAGCTGGGCGGCGGTGTTAGCTGTGAGGAGGATGCTAAGAGGATGCAGGGTGACTTGGATAGGTTAGGTGAGTGGGCAAATTCATGGCGGATGCAATTTAATGTGGATAAATTTGAGGTTATCCACTTTGGTTGCAAGAACAGGGAAAAAGATTATTATCTGAACGTTGGCCGATTAGGAAAAGGGGAGATGCAACGAGACCTGGGTGTCATTGTACACCAGTCATTGAAGGTGGGTATGCAGGTACAGCAGGCGTTGAAAAAGGCAAATGGTATGTTGGCATTCATAGCAAAAGGATTTGAGTACAGGAGCAGGGAGGTTCTACTGCAGTTGTACAAGGCCTTGACGAGACCACACCTAGAATATTAGGTGCAGTTTTGGTCCCCTAATCTGAGGAAAGACATTCTTGCCATAGAGGGAGTACAGAGAAGGTTCACCAGATTGATTCCTGGGATGGCAGGACTTTCATATGAAGAAAGACTGGATCGACTAGGCTTATACTCACTGGAATTTAGAAGATTGAGGGGAGATCTTATTGAAACGTATAAAATTCTAAAGGGATTGGACAGGCTAGATGCAGGAAGATTGTTTCCGATGTTGGGGAAGTCCAGAACGAGGGGTCACAGTTTAAGAATATAGGGGAAGCCTTTTAGGACTGAGATGAGGAAAAACTTCTTCACACAGAAAGTGGTGAATCTGTGGAATTCTCTGCCACAGGAAACAGTTGAGGCCGGTTCATTGGCTATATTTAAGAGGAAGTTAGATATGGCCCTTGTGGCTAAAGGGATCAGGGGGTATGGAGAGAAAGCAGGTATAGGGTTCTGAGTTGGATGATCAGCCATGATCAAACTGAATGGTGGTGCAGGCTTGAAGGGCCGAATGGCCTACTCCTGCACCTATTTTCTATGCTTCTATGTAACAATAAAAAGTTAACAAACAGTAACATGATTAATATATATCGCATTCCAATTTTACCACGTGATTAGATCTAAATCCTAATATATTTTTAACAATATGTAGTGTTAAGAAAATCAGAAACAAGCAAAAATCTGCAGATGCTGGAAATCCAAGGTGCCAAGAGACTCAAAATGCTGGAGGAATTCAGCAGACCAGGCAACATCTATAGAAAAGAGTACAGTCGACGTTTCTGGCCAAGACCTTTCGGCAGGACTGGAGAAAAAAAGACCCTTCATCCTGGAATGAAAAGCTCCATCCTGACCGCAGATGTGGCGGAGATGGAGGAATTGAGAGAAGGGGATGGTGTTTTTACAAGTAATAGGGTGGGAAGAAGTATAGTCCAGGTAGCTGTGAGAGACTGTGGGTTTACAATAGACATCAGTAGATAAGCTGTCTCCAGAGACAGAGAGATCAAGGGAGGGAGGTGATGGAAATGGATCAGGTAAATTTAAAGGCATGGCGGAAGTTGGAGGCAAAGTTGATGAAGTCGCCAAGTTCTGCATGAGTGCAGGAAGCAGCACCAATGCAGTCGTCGATACAGCATAGCAAAAGTGGGGAACGGACACCAATGTATGCTTGAAAAATAAGACTGTTCCAGGTAGCCAACAAAAAGGAAGGCATAGCTGGGACCCATGTGAGTGCCTATCTTCAATTCTCCTCCTCCTCCTGGACACCTGCCCTGGTCTTCTACTTGCTCTGGATCTTTTCATTGCCAACTGCCGTCGGGACATCAACTGTCTCAACTTCAACATCCCTCTCTCCAATTCCAACCTCACTCCTTCCGAATGCTCTCCTCTCCCTCCACACTAATGCTAACCTCACCATCAAACCCGCAGATAAAGGGGTATTCTGGTGGACTGACCTCTACGTTGCTGAGGCCCAGCGACAACTTTCAGACACCTTCTCCTACTTACCTCTCCCACACCATTACTGAACTTATAAACTCTGGGGATCTCCCAACCACCACCACCAACCTCATAGTTTCCGCACCCCACACCTCCTGTTTCTACCTCCTACCCAAGTTTCACAAACCCACTTGTCCAGGTAGACCCATTGTTTCAGCTTATTCCTGTCCAACTGAACTCATATTTACATACCTCAACTCTGTTTTATCTCCCCTAGTTCAGTCTCTTCCTACCAACAACTGTCATATTTCACATGCTCTGGATCTTTTCAAAGATTTCAAGTTCACTGGCCCCCATCATCATTATTTTCACTATGGATGTCCAGTCCCTATACACCTCCATATCCTGCAGGAAGGCCTCAAAGCTCTCCGTTTCTTTGTGGACATCAGACCCAAACAAGTTCCCCTCCACCACCACTCTCCTCCGTCGAGCAAACCTTTCATTGCTCTTAATAATTTTTCCTGTGGCTCCTCCCAATTCCTTCAAACTAAAGGTGTAGCCATGGGAACCCGTATGAGTCCCAACAATGCCTGCCTTTTTGTCAGCCACGTGGAACAGTCCTTCTCTCAGTTTCTCTGTCTCTGCTGCATCTGCTCTTAGGATGAGGCTTTCCATTTCAGAATGAAGGAGATGTCCTCCTTTTTCAAAGAAAGGGGCTTTCCTTCCTCCACCATTAACACTGCCCTCAACCACATGGTAACATATCCTCCTCGTTGACGATCAACACTGGTGCACCTCAGGGGTGTGCGCTTTGCCCACTGCTCTACTCTCTATATACACATGATTGCTTGGCTAGGCATAGCTCAAATACCATCTATAAATTTGCTGAGGATACAACCATCGTTGGTAGAATCTCAGGTAGTGATGTGAGGGCGTACAGGAGTGAGATATGCCAACTAGTGGAGTGGTGCCACAGCAACAACCTGGTCAGTAAGACGAAAGAGCTGATTGTGGACTTCAGGAAGGGTAAGACGAAGGAATACATACCAATCCTCATAGAGGGATCAGAAGTGGAGAGAGTGAGCAGCTTCAAGTTCCTCAGTGTCAAAATCTCTGAGGATCTAACCTAGTCCCAACATATCGATGCAGCTATAAAGAAGGCAAGACAGCAGATATACTTTATTAGGAGTTTGAAGAGATTTGGCATGTCAACAAATACACTTAAAAACTTCTATAGTTGTAACGTGGAGAGCATTCTGACAGGCTGCATCACTGTCTGGTATGGAGGGGCTACTGCATAGGACCGAAAGAAGCTGCAGAAGATTGTAAATCTAGTTAGCTCCATCTTGGGTACTAGCCTACAAAGTACCCAGGACATCTTTAGGGAGCGATGTCTCAGAAAGGCAGCATCCATTATTAAGGACCTCCAGCACCCAGGGCATGCTTTTTTCTTACTGTTACCATCAGACAGGAGGTACAGAAGCCTGAAGGCACATACTCAGCGATTCAGGAACAGCTTCTTCCTCTTTGCCATCCAATTCCTAAATGGTCATTGAATCTTTGGACACTATCTCACTTTTTTAAATACAGTTGGCCCTCCGTATCCGCGGGTTCCGCATCTGCGGATTCAACCAATCGCGGATCGAAAATATTCGAAACAAAATTCCAAAAAGCAAAACTTGAATTTGCTGTGCACCGAGCACTACGCTGAATCCACGCGAATGAAGTGTACTCTGAGGACCATTTCACAGATCCTCAGTCTCTCTCCAGCACTTGTTTGAGCATTGTTCGCCTCGTGTCTTGTTCGTTCGCTACTTGTGTTGTGAGCGAGAAGAAGTTTAAGGCTAGTAAGGGATGGCTGGTTAGCTATGTAAAGCACTACAGCCTCAAGAACTTAAAGATCATGGGAAAATTGGCACCTGATGATGCCGAGGCAGCATCCGCGTTCCCAGAAAAACTACGGTGGTTGCGTCTGTACTGAACATGTAGACTTTTTTTCTCGTCATTATTCCCTAAACAGTACAGTGTAACAACTATTTACATAGCATTTACATTGTATTAGGTATTGTAAGTAATCTAGAGATGATTAAAGTATACGGGAGGATGTGCGTACGTTATATGCAAATACTACGCCATTTTATATAAGGGACTTGAGCATCTGCGGATTTTGTTATCTGTGGGGTTCCTGGACCCAATTCCCCGTGGATACCAAGGGACAACTGTATACAGTATTTCTGTTTTTAAAAATCTATTCAATATACGTAATTGATTTACTTGTTTACTTATTAATAATTTTTATTTTATTTATTTTTTCTCTCTCTGCTAGATTATGTATAGCATTGAACTGTTGCTGCTAAGTTAACAAATTTCACATTACATGCCGGCAATAATAAACCTGATTCTGATTTCCTCCTTTTCATGCACATCTGCTCTTACCCCACCCTTCAGTCACCCTATCAGGGATAGGGTTCCTTTTGTCTTCATCTACTACCCCACCAACCTCCACGTCTAGCTCATAATTCTCTGTAACTTCCACCATCTCCAACAGGATCCCATCAGTAAGCACATCTTTCCCTCCACTGCATTTTCTGCAGGGATCGCCCCTATGTGACTCCCTTGTCCATTTGTTCCTCCCCACTGATCCCCCTCCTGACATTTGTCCTTGCAAGCAGAACAACTGCTACACCTGCTACTCAACCCCCTCCCTCACTACCATTCAGGGCCCCAAACAGTTTTTTTGTTGGGGTCATATCCTGTATCCGGGATATCAAGTGGCCTCCTGTATATTGGTGAGACCCGACATAGATTGGGAGACTGTTTCACTGAACACAATGTTCCATCTGCCAGAAGAAGTGGGATATCCCAAGGCTGCCCATTTTAATTCCACTTCCCATTCCCATTCAGATATGTCAATCCATGGCCTCCTTACTTTCACGATGAGGCCACACTCAGGTTGGAACAGTCCTTATATTCTGTCTGGGTAGCCTCCGACCTGATAGCATGACATTGATTTCTCAAAATTCCAGTAATGCACCCCCCCCTTTAACCATTACCCATCCCCTTTTCCCTCTCTCAACTTATATCCTTGCCCACCCATCACCTCCCTCCTTTTCTTTCTTCAATAGCCTTGTGTTCTCTCCTATTGGACTCCCCCTTCTCTAGCCCTGCATCTCTTTCACCAATCAGCTTCCCAGCTCTTTACTTCATCCCTCGCACTCCTAGTTTAACCAAT
Source organism: Hemitrygon akajei (assembly GCF_048418815.1). Classification (NCBI taxonomy): domain Eukaryota; kingdom Metazoa; phylum Chordata; class Chondrichthyes; order Myliobatiformes; family Dasyatidae; genus Hemitrygon; species Hemitrygon akajei. Next base: position 15,817,359 of record NC_133126.1, read on the forward strand.
CGCCTTGTCTTTCTCTCTCCTGTCCCCCTATCTTTTAAATCTACTCATCTTTTCTCCTCCAGTCCTGCCGAAGGGTCTCGGCCTGAAACGTCGACTATACTTTTTTCCATAGATGCTGCCTGGCCTGCTGAGTTTCTCCAGCATCTTGTGTGTGTTAAATAGTGTACAGTATGTTTCAGAAACAAAAGGTATACAGGGTTAATGGCGGGAAAGAAAGGCAACACCAACCTTGATTAACTTCATCTATTTTTTCCCGAGATACAGCAGGTTACAGGCCCTTTTTGTTCAACAAGCATGCGCCACACAATTACACCCATGTGACTAATTAACTTCCTGACCTGTATGTCTTTGGAATTTGGGAGGAAACTGGAGCACCCAGGGGAAAGCCATATGATCATGGGGACAGCGACTCCTCACCGACAGCAGCAGAACAGAACCCAAGTTGCTGGTGCTGTAGTAGTATTGCGATAACCTCTACACTACCATGCTGCTGTTCGGTACAAATATTCTCAGGACTGTACTCCATGCCCTGACCTCAACAGCAGATTGTGCTTTCCTGTCAAGACCTCTAATTATAGAACAATACAGCACAGTGCAGGCCCTTTGGCCTCTGATGTTGTGCTGACTTAATCCAAGATCAATCTAACCCTTTCCTTTCATATAGCCTTCCAGTTTTTCATTCATATTCATATCTATGAATCGCTTAAATGTCCCTAATGAGTCTGCCTCTACCACCATCCCCGGCAGAGCATTCCTGACACTTACGATTCTCTAATAAAAACCTTTGATAGCCTCCCTATACTTAACTCATCTTAAAGTTAAGCCCTCTTGTATTAGGCATTTCCACCCTAGGAAATAAAGACATGTTTGTCCACTCTTTTTTTTAAGTCATCTTATACACCTCTATCAAGACACCTCTCATCCTCCTTCACTCCAAAGAAAATAAGCCCTAGCTCGTTTAACGTTTCTTCACAACACAAACTCACTAATCCAGAAAGCATCCTGATAAATCTCCTCTGCACCCTCTGTAAAGCTTCCACATCTTTCCAATAATGAGGCAACTGCACTGAACTGGACATAATACTCCAAGTGTGTTCTAACCAGAAATGAATCCAATACTCTGAGTGGATTAACCAGTTTTTCAAGGAGCTGCAAAATTCCTTTGTAGCTCTTGAATTCAATCCCCCGACTTGTGAAGGTCAAGAACCATACATCTTCTTAACCACCTTAACAACCTGTGTGGCAACTTTGAGGGATCTATAGATGCTGACCCCAAGATTCCTTTGTTTTCCTCCACACTGTTAAGAATCCTGTCATTAACCCTGCATTCTGTCTTTGGGTTCAAGTTTTAAAAGTGAATCACTTCACACTTCTCTGGGTTGAACTACATTTGTACTTGTATTTGCATCCTGTCAATGTCCTGTTGCAATCTATGACGATCTTCTGCACTATCCACATTACCCATCTTTCAAAGTATCCCTCTTCAAATGCCATCTCCTACTAGCTGCACCACTGGACTCAAATGATCAGGTTTCCACCACTCACTCAACAATCATTAGTAATCCAACTTCTGCTTCACCAGTCTCACACAGAAGCCTTGCGGTGTAAGTTGAACAGATGATACAATTGACCCAACTTGGCATAGTCTTTTCTTTTGACTCTGGCAAGACTTAAGGGGGTGAATAACATTTATCTTTGTCAACTCACTGCAAAGCAAATTGACACCCGAGGTACATAAGCAAGTACTATGCAGAGAAATTACAGAGTGATAGTGCTTTGGGAGGACAATTATTTTATGCAGAGTAGCCAGTTAATGAAAACAGCCTTCTATAAAGTCAGGTTGATATATTGGTGATGAAACATTTATCCTACTTATGAAGATTACAAATAGAACATAGAGAGAACATAGAATAGTACAGCACATTACAGGCCCTTCAGCTCACAATGTTGTGCCTACCTTCAAACCCAGCCTCCCATATAACCCCCCAACTTAAGTTCCTCCATATACCTGTCTAGTTGTCTCTTAAACTTCACTAGTGTATCTGCCTCCACCACTGACTCAGGCAGTGCATTCCACGCACCAACCACTCTGAGTGAAAAACCTTTCTCTAATATCCCCCTTGAACTTCCCTCCCCTTACCTTAAAGCCATGTCCTCTCGTACTGAGCAGTGGTGCCCTGGGGAAGAGGCGCTGGCTGTCCACTCTGTCTATTCCTCTTAATATCTTGTACACCTGTATCATGTCTCCTCTCATCCTCCTTCTCTCCAAAGAGTAAAGCCCTAGCTCCCATAATCTCTGATCATAATCCATACTCTCTAAACCAGGCAGCATCCTGGTAAATCTCCTCTGTATCCTTTCCAATGCTTCCACATCCTTCCTATACTGAGGTGACCAGAACTGGACACAGTACTCTAAGTGTGGCCTAACTAGAGTTTTATACAGCTGCATCATTACATTGTGACTCTTAAACTCTATCCCTCAACTTATGAAAGCTAACACCCCATAAGCTTTCTTAACTACCCTATCTACCTGTGAGGCAACTTTCAGGGATCTGTGGACATGTACCCCCAGATCCCTCTGCTCCTCCACACTAACAAGTATCCTGCCATTTACTTTGTACTCTGCCTTGGAGTTTGTCCTTCCAAAGTGTACCACCTCACACTTCTCCGGGTTGAATTCCATCTGCCACTTCTCAGCCCACTTCTGCATCCTATCAATGTCTCTCTGCAATCTTCAACAATCCTCTACACTATCTACAACACCACCAACCTTTGTGTCGTCTGCAAACTTGCCAACCCACCCTTCTACCCCCACATCCAGGTCCCCTTATTTTTGTTAATAAAAATCACAAAAAGTAAAGGTCCCAGAACAGATCCTTATGGGACACCACTAGTCACAACCCTCCAATCTAAATGTACTCCCTCCACCATGACCCTCTGCCTGCTGCAGGCAAGCCAATTCTGAATCCACCTGGCCAAACTTCCCTGGATCCCATGCCTTCTGACTTTCTGAATAAGCCTACCATGTGGAACCTTGTCAAATGCCTTACTAAAATCCATGTAGATCACATCCACTGCACTACCCTCATCTATATGCCTGGTCACCTCCTCAAAGAACTCTATCAGGCTTGTTAAGCACGATCTGCCCTTCACAAAGCCATGTTGACTGTCCCTGATCAGACCATGATTCTCTAAATGCCCATAGATCCTATCTCTAAGAATCTTTTCCAATAGCTTTCCCACCACAGACGTAAGGCTCACTGGTCTATAATTACCTGGACTATCCCTACTACCTTTTTTGAACAAGGGGACAACATTTGCCTCCCTCCAATCCTCCGGTACCATTCCCGTGGACAACGAGGACATAAAGATCATAGCCAGAGGTTCAGCAATCTCTTCCCTTGCCTCGTGGAGCAGCCTGGGGAATATTCCGTCAGGCCCCGGGGACTTATCAGTCCTAATGTATTTTAACAACTCTAACACATCTTCTCCATTAATATTAACATGCTCCAGAACATCAACCTCGCTCATATTGTCCTCACTGTCAAGTTCCCTCTCAGTGGTGAATACCGAAGAGAAGTATTCATTGAGGACCTCGCTCACTTCCACAGCCTCCAGGCACATCTTCCCACTTTTATCTCTAATCGGTCCTATCTTCACTCCTGTCATCCTTTTGTTCTTCACATAATTGAAGAATGCCTTGGGATTTTCCTTTACCCTACTCGCCAAGGCCTTCTCATGCCCCCTTCTTGCTCTTCTCAGCCCCTTCTTAAGCTCCTTTCTTGCTACCCTATATTCCTCAATAGACCCATCTGATCCTTGCTTCCTAAACCTTGTGTATGCTGCCTTCTTCCACCTGACTAGATTTTCCACTTCACTTGTTACCCATGGTTCCTTCACCCTACCATTCTTTATCTTCCTCACCGGGACAAATTTATCCCTAACATCCTGCAAGATATCCCTAAACATCGACCACATATCCATAGTACATTTCCCTGCAAAAACATCATCCCAATTCACACCCGCAAGTTCTAGCCTTATAGCCTCATAATTTGCCCTTCCCCAATTAAAAATTTTCCTGTCCTCTCTGATTCTATCCTTTTCCATGATAATGCTAAAGGAGCGGTGATCACTGTCCCCCAGATGCTCACCCACTAACAGATCTGTGACCTGACCCAGTTTGTCACCTAATACTAGATCTAGTATGGCATTCCCCCTAGTCGGCCTGTCAACATACTGTGACAGGAATCCATCCTGGACACACTTAACAAACTCTGCCCCATCTAAACCCCTGGAACTAATCAAGTGCCAATCAATATTAGGGAAGTTAAAGTCACCCATGAGAACAACCCTGTTATTTTTGCACCTTTCCAAAATCTGCCTCCCAATCTGCTCCTCGGTATCTCTGCTGCTACCAGGGGGCCTATAGAATACCCCCAGTAGAGTAACTGCTCCCTTCCTGTTCCTGACTTCCACCCATACTGACTCAAAAGAGGATCCTGCTACATTACCCACCCTTTCTGCAGCTGTAATAGTATCCCTGACCAGTAATGCCACCCCTCCTCCCCCTTTTTCCCCCTCTCTATCCCTTTTAAAGCACTGGATTTGCCTGTGAAATTTATTTCCAAGACATTGTGTGTACAGAAATTCTAAATCCACATACAACAAGGAATCATAAAACACCTGGATGTACTGGAACAGAGTACACCAAATATTTTCTAACCATTTTTGAAGATTTTTAAAAATATCTGTTTTATTGCACATAAAAAGCTAAATGCTTTACAGACCTGTGTAACATATATTCTCCCTAAAGTCATACCCTCAGTTCACATAAAGACTATTATGCCAGAGATGTTGGTGTCACTGGCATGGTCAGGACATATTGACCATTCTTGGTTGTCCAGATAAGCTTCTGACAAAATTAAGCTTATTGGGGAACTTCAGTTTGGAAGCTAAAAGTAAACAATGTAGGTGTGCAGTGGAGTGGAGTGACATGTTAGCCAGATGGAGCAAAGGCAGGTTTCCTGACTATCTAGTTTGGTTTTTAGATTCTTGTCAACATGGTAGTGTAGTGGTTAGCACAATGCTTTACAGCACCAGTGATCATGATTGGGGTTCAATTCCTGCCTTTGTCTGCTCTCCACGTGATGATATAGATTTCCTCTAGGTGCACCAGTTTCCTCTCACATTCCAAAGACATACAGGTTAGGGTTAGGTAGTTGTGGGCAAGCATTGCGACACGAGGGTTACTTTCAGTACATTCTCAGACTGTGTTGGTCATTGATGCAAACAACACATTTCATTGTATGTTTTAATATTCATGTGACAAATAAAGCTAATTTTATCTCATCTTACTTTTAGATTCATAGTACTGAATGTTAAGAAAGAGAGTCAAATGCTCAGAACATATTTACCTCATTTTTTCTGATTTATTAGGCTAAATCTCTGGATTAAAAGTACAGTAACATTATTAGTGTAGCCAGCAATATAATAACCTTTAAATATATCAATAAACCATACGATAAATATACCTCATGTTCCAAATTTAACATGTGATTAGGCTTAAATCCAAATATATTCTTAACAAATGTAATGCTAAGTATCTTTCAAAAATAAACAGCAAAAGGGGCTGAATTTTATATTACTGGTAAAGGAGGGATGGGGCTGCTAAACATGATTAACTGCACGTATTCGTTCCAGTGCAATGCAGATGAATTTTGCACTTCCTCGATGATTTTCATTTCAGCATTCAGCCATCACCAACTGGGTCCTTAATGACAGCACATCATAACAGGAGCCAATGTTATGGCCAGTATTGGCTCACGTTAATTATTGCTATTTAAAGCTAGCCTGTACTTCTTAATTGGGATGGTGGAGTGCAGAACAGCTGTTGATATATTGTGAAGGAAGGCATTCCAGTGATAACTTCAGATTGATGGAAGCCACAGCAGGTACGTGCATTATACTATGCATAACAGTGTCCAATGATATAGATCTTTGCAATGTCCTTCTTCGTAAGCCAACTTTGGTTCGGGGCAAGTTATTTTGTTCCTTCCCCTCTTCAGATCTGTGTAAGCGATCTACCCTTCCTTATGAAAATATGCAGCCATGTATTTCCTTGGAGTAGCACACTTGAGGACTTTGCTGAAGTTCCTCAGCAGAATTTTTACTAACGAGTTTCATTTTATTAACTAAGAGATTAAGCTCTGTGTGTGTGTGTGTATATACAATTTAAAATCAGATCACTGCCATTTTCCACCTAACATATTAATCAAAACTGACAAACCATATTCAACAGCAATAATGTTAGATAATATTAAAGTGGCATCACTTCCCAATTAAAAAAATACACCCCCCAGTTATGCAGCAGAAATGGTTGACTGTTTCTTGCCATGTCCTCCAGATGGCAGTGCACTGCTATAGAATTTCACAGAACATCAAATTACAATATTGAAATACATACCCTGGCGTTATATGGTTAAATCATGAGACACTCAGAAACATACTTCATTCTGCAAATTATTTATATGTCTAACAAAGTCCAGGGGTACTGTCAGTTACTCTGAATGGTACTCTTCATGATTATTGAGATTAAGATTATTTAGGAACAGCTACATTCCTACAACCATCAGGTTCTTGAACCGATCTGTCAACCCTAATCCTATCTCAGTAATGGAACACTATGGACTAACTCTTGTACTACGCAAGAGTTGTTTTTAATTGTGTTTCTGCATTAATGTCTGGTTCTGCAAAGCCTTTTTCTTCACAGTGATGTGTAATTTATTATGTGTGTTGTCCGATCGACATGCCAGTGCTGCTAATGCATGCAAGACTTTCATTGTACCTGTACTTTACTGTAATTATGCATATGACAGTGAACTCTATGTAATTCCACAAGACATAGCAGTTAAAGATTAAGAGTCAACAGATTATGCATTTTCCAAAACATTTTATTTCACTTTGTATAATACAGAATTAGACTCCAACTACAACGAATTTCAGTGTTTTTCTTAAATATTGATTTCAGCATATGTGGAAATTGAAAGTGAATTTAGAATGTATACACCCTGGATGATACCTCAGAAAGAAAATGAGAATACAGAGATTAAAACGTAATTATATCCATATTTTGGTACTTTACAGAAAACAATACACTCCTAGGACTGAGAGGCAGGAATTCAGCTTCTCTAATAACTTCCACTGTTTGATTACATCAAACTTGACCTGCATCATATCTCTATCCACTCAATGTGGTTAAATAAACCTTAATATCTGTAATTATCAAGAATATTTTTATCAAAAGCAATTCTGAATATTTGTTCTGGTGTTTTGTGTTAACTATTTTTTGACTTTCTAAATAAATAACTTCTATCATTGGCTTAATTCACAAATAAATGAATATTTATAACAAAAGAACTTAATTAGTTATAGAGAAACATTTCCTATATGTGTGTGTTTTTTTACTTTCTTGAATGCAGTGTCTCTAACAAGGCAATAAAGGGCAATTTAAATACAGAAATGTTGTGGATTGGATCTTGATTAAAAGGGCACTTACTAGGGACCACTAGCAATTTCCATTGCCCTGGTGTCAATAAAATTTATATTACACCAGATTTCTGTGACATTATATGCCATTCCCTTGACAACAGCAAAACTTTCATTCACTCTATCTCCCAGAGTTGTAATTGAAGCAAAGAAAACCTCTGCAACTAAACCTTACTTAATTCTCCATTATTCCTCTGTTCTGTGCTGTGGAGAAGTTCTTGGCTTCCACTGGCACTCTCAAAGCATCACTGAATATTACAGCATATTTACCTCATCCTACCCATGCCAGCTTTATCACAGAGATATCTAATTTATCCTGCTCTTTCCTCCTAACCCTGCTAACCCTTTAAAGTATTTATCAAATTCTCCTTTGCATGTTATTAACACTGCCATCAAGGTTAAGCAGAATATTCCAGATTTTATCAGTAACTACAAACTTTATTAATGTTTCCCCTCCTCTGGTCCTTCCAGCTTACACCTCAGTCCTCAGGTTACCAACACCTCTGCCAAAGTAAGTAGTATTTGCTTAATTATTCAATTAAATGCCTTCATGATCAAGAATATTTTTGTATCCAAGTTTAGAAACTCAGGATTATGGATGAAAGAAGGAGGAGGGACCATGGACATCATCTCATTTTACTTCATTTTCTTTCCCTGGATACTCAATTTCACTATTACATGTGCTGGATATTTTTGAATAATTGTGTCCTGCAACAACAGGCATGCATGCTTCTTACCTTACTCTGATTTCTTGCAACCACCCAGTTCATGTTGCACCTCTGCATTTTGGAGGTCAAAAGAAAAGATTGCTTCCAAACCACTGATGCTGTTAGAATCTAGGTGGAGAGGAAGGCATAGGAGGTTGGCGGAAATTGATTAGCGATCTGCCTTCCTTGGATTTATATGTGGAATTCAGGACTATGTCTATACATGACCCAGTATCTCTCTGCCAATAGAACCCGAAAATTGTGTATACTTTGAATGGCAGAAGTGAAATGGCAATATATACAATTTACTTCTTAAAATCAGTACCATAGAACATTACAGCACAGAAACAGGCCTTTTGGCCCTTCTTGGCTATGCTGAACCATTTTTCTGCCTAGTCCCACTGACCTGTACCTGGACCATATCCCTCCATACACCTCTCATCCATGTACCTGTCCAAGTTTTTCTTAAATGTTAAAAGTGAACCTGCATTTACCACTTCATCTGGCAGCTCATTCCATACTCCCACCACTCTCTGAGTGAAGAAGCGCCCCCCAATGTTCCCTTTAAACTTTTCCCCCATTCACCCTTAAACCATGTTCTCTGGTTTTTTTCTCCCCTAGCCTCAGTGGAAAAAGCCGCTTACATTCACTCTATCTATACCCATCATAATTTTTTTATACCTCTATCAAGTCTCCCCTCATTCTTCTACACTCCAGGGAATAAAGTCCTAACCTATTCAACCTTTCTCTGTAACTCAGTTTCTCAAGTCCCGGCAACATCCTTGTAAACCTTCTCTGCACTCTTTCAACCTTATTAATATCCTTCCTGTAATTCGGTGACCAAAACTGCACACAATACTCCAAATTCGGCCTCACCAATGCCTTAGACAACCTCACCATAACATTCCAACTCTTATACTCAATACTTTGATTTATAAAGGCCAATGTACCAAAAGCTCTCTTTATGACCCTATCTACCTGCGATGCCACTTTTAGGGAATTTTGTATCTGTATTCCTAGATCCCTCTGTTCTACTGCACTCCTCAGTGCCCTACCATTTACCTTGTATGTTCTACCTTGGTTTTTCCTTCCAAAGTGCAATACCTCACCCTTGTCTGTATTAAACTCCATCTGCCATTTTTCAGCCCATTTTTCCAGCTGGTCCAGATTCCTCTGCAAGCTTTGAAAACCTTCCTCACTGTCCACTACACCTCCAATCTTTGTAGCATCAGCAAATTTGCTGATCCAATTTACCACATTATCATCCAGATCATTGATATAGATGACAAATAACAATGGACCCAGCACTGATCTCTGTGGCACACCACTAGTCACAGGCCTCCACTCAGAGAAGCAATCATCCACTACCACTCTCTGGCTTCTCCCATTGAGCCAATGTCTAATCCAATTTACTACCTCACCATGTACACCTAGTGACTGAATCTTCCTAACTAACCTCCCATGCGGGACCTTGTCAAAGGCCTTACTGAAGTCTATGTATACAACATCCACTGTCTTCCCTTCATCCACTTTCCTTGTAACCTCCTCGAAAAATTCTAATAGATTTGTTAAACATGACTTACCATGCACAAAGCCGTGTTGACTCTCCCCAATAAGTCCCTGTCTATCTAAATACTTGTAGATCCTATCTCTTAGTACTCCTTCCAATAATTTACCTACTACCAATGTCAAACTTACCGGCCTATAATTTCCTGGATTACTTTTAGACCCTTTTTTAAACAATGGAACAACATGAGCTATCCTCCAATCCTCTGGCACCTCACCCGTAGATACCGACATTTTAAATATATCTGCCAGGGCCCCTGCAATTTCAACACTAGTCTCCTTCAAGGTCCGAGGGAATACCCTGTCAGGTCCTGGGGATTTATCTACTCTGATTTGCCTCAAGATAGCAAGCACCTCCTCCTCTTCAATCTCTATAGGTTCCATGACTTTGCTACTTGTTTGCCTTATTTCCATTGACTCCATGCCAGTTTCCTTAATAGTATGGAAATTATCAATTTATATTGGAGTTAACTCGTTAACACCTTTAATTATGGCACCTCAGTTTATAGTGTGCATTGGAATATTTCCATCAAATAATCTACACCTCACCACTTCCGCTTCCCTGCTTTCATATGGAAGAACTTTTCACAGCAACAGAATACCACCATCACTGTTAAAATTATTCAAAATCTGAAGAGTAAGCCCTGTTTCAGTTTCTCTTTACTTCCAGCATCTTCAGTTATACTTTCCCTAAAGGAAGATCACCTACCTGTGTTTACCTTCATTTTCCAATTATAAGATATAGGAGCAGAATTAGGCCATTCAGCTCATCGAGATTGCTCAACCATTCTTAATTGTATGTCCATCTGCCAACTCGACATCATCTAAAAAAAGACAGATTGGTAAATGCTGGGATGTTTCACATCAATTTCCTTGAAACTGTATACTTATTATAGAGGTCAATATTCTCAGGCTGTTATCTACCTTTTGCTGCATTTTCTGGTTAATGCAATATAACCCAATAATCTCTCTCTCAATGCCCGTCATTAGGATTAATTAACATAGATGGACCTATTTTTAGAGATCTCTGACAACACTGTGCAACTTACAGTATATCTGTTTTTAGAACTAGTTTTGATTGCTTAAATGGAATTATTTTTAATCCCACCCCCAAGCTGGCTTAGTTTGACAACTCTTTTTGCCCACAAGGATTTCACATCAGTTCTTAGTAGGAAGGGGTGGGTAATATTTATTGTGATTTACAAGATATTATGATATATAATAACTGGAAGGATTAGTAGACCTTTTCATGTCATTTTTCATATAACATAGAAACACAGAAAATAGGTGCAGTAGTAGGCCATTCAGCCCTTCGAGCCTGCACCGCCATTCAGTATGATCATGGCTGATCATCCAACTCAGAACCCTGTACTTGCTTTCTCTCCATACCCCCTGATCCCTTTAGCCACAAGGGCCATATCTAACTCCCTCTTAAATATAGCCAATGAACTGGCCTCAACTGGGTACCTTCCAGTAAAACTGAGGTTAAAGAAACGGTAACATATAATAATAATAATAAGAAGAACTTTATTGATCCTGAATGGGAAATTCTTTCATTACAGCAGCAACATTTAAAAACATATTTAGCAGTGTGCAGACTTAACTAATAATAAAGTACAGAATAATAATACACAATAATAATGTACCAATATGTGATAATAATGTACAAAAAATTAAGCAGACTATTGTACTATGATGTGCTCTCCTGTTGCAGAGATGAAATGTGAGAAAAACAATGAAAATATGAGAAAAGCAAATGTATTTTTTATACTGAGAATATTCTTTGCTCTTTCAACACTTTCCTTTATATACTCATTCAAAAGCTACTAGAGATTCAGATTCCATTGTTGTTTCTTGTCCTAAATTCTTGCAGATTAGAAATTTTCTCCTAATATTTCCCTTCACTCTTTGACAATGATCTTAAATATTCAGAATTAATTTTTTCAAACTTACTGAAGTTTTATACTTAATAACTATTAAGAACCCTTAACTTTATGATAATAACTAACACTATTTACTAGCTTCCATTTCTGTGAGCTTCAATGTCATCAACAGTTTCTGAAAGTGGGTGCTTAAATTTGAACACAATCTAACAGCAAGGACAAACGTTTTGTCTAGGGTACGTATTATCTCTTATTTTTGGATTTGGCCTGTGGCAGAATTTTTCAGTCCTGTAGCTAAAGATCTGGGGAACTGAATACTGTTTCTTGCTGCTGTTCACCATTCAATCCATCTTCTAGTCACATTTCTGTATTGTAAATGCAACACTTCATATTTCTATGTATTTTGCATAACATTTATCCTTCCACAGTAAATGGGGTAATAACAACTTCAAATTTTGATAATGCTTCATACGGATCTATGTCAGTAATAAAGTACGAAGAAATCTAAAACCTGACATTTGTTGGCACCACACACCTACAACTGGCAAATTAAGTAAGGAAAAACATCTAATTATTAATATCTTTGTGTTATTTAGCTACATACTGTCCATGCTGCAATATTTCCTATACTTAATTATCAATAAACATGTAATATTTTATCAAACGTGTTTGGAAAATACACAACTCAACATTTCTTACTTAAATACACCACAGTATTCCTTTAAAGCTTTCAGGAATAACAAACAAGATAAAATTTACAGATGCCAGAAATCAAATATAGACAAAATGCTGAAGGAACTCAGTAGGCCAGGCAGCATCAATGGAAAAGAGTAAACAGTCGACATTTCGGGCTGAGACCCTTCATCAGGATCTGAAACGTCGACTGTTTATCTTTTCCATAGATGCTGCCTAGCCTGCTGAGTTCCTCCAGCATTTTGTGTGTATTACTTTCCTTTCAGTTCATGAGAATGTTCCTGGCAATGACAGGGTTAATATATCAAGCGTGATGGCTCCGGGCTTGTACTTGCTGGAGTTTAGAAGTACGAGGGCCGGTGGGGAGGTTTTGTGGGGGAGCCTAGGACCAAAGGGCACAGCCTCAAATACAAGAATGTCCCTTTGAAACAGAGATGAGGAGGAATTTCCTTAACCAGAGCAGGGGCATATCTACGGAAAATAGCACTTATGGCAAGCACTGAAATTGCGCCCGTTCAAACATCTGACACCCATCTTTTAGATAATTTTACCATAATATCAGCTCAAAAACACAAGTCAAGCTCATTAATCTTTTCATTGACAAATTATGGCACTACATGAAAATTTTAACTGCACCTTCCTTGCTTTCACTGATGCAAATTGGTCTATGATGTGATCAAAGTCAGTTTTTTCAGTTTCTTCTCTTTCTACACTCAGCAGAGCAAGATCACAGAGTCTGCCTTGACCCACACAGGCTCTCAAATACGAAAGTATTAGTTTTAACTTGCTGAATGATCTCTCACAGCTGGCAATGAAAACTGCGATGGTTAGCATTAACTGAATAGCAATGCAAAGATTGGGGAAGATGCTCTCATCTCCATACTGAACAATAAATTCAAGAAGCTCTTCAGGTCCTGATATGTTCATGTTGACCCGCCTTCATAGCAACATTCTGCAATCCAAAATTTCTTCATATAGCTGCAAACAAGCGAACCTTTCGTCCATTTCTCTGTGAAGACGGTCAAGTGTTCCTTTCATGACTCTTTCCATTTCCTCCTTAGCTATTAATCTCGAGTTCTCATCAGCCATTCGTTTCTTTCATCTCTGACGTCTTTCAACTTCAATATTCCATTCTTGACAGAGACTGACTCCTCCTTCGAGTGACTCACTGACCAACACTTCTCCTTCATCATAAAAATGATCTCGGAGGGCTTTCAAATCCAGGGCAGCATCGTGGAAGTTCATGCTAAGATCCTGCAGCCTCTTTTGAATACAGTCGGCCTTCCTAATCCGCGAGTTCTGAATCTGCAAATTCAATCAACTGCGAATTGAGAAAACCCGGAAGTACTCTTCCAGCACTTGTTGTTTGAGCATGTACAGACTTTTTTTCTTGTCATTATTCCCTAAACAATGCAGTATAACAACTATTTTACATAGCATTTACATTGTATTAAGTATTATAAGTAATCAAGAGTTGATTTAAAGTATACAGGAGGATGTCCGTGGGTTATCGTGGATCAGGATTGAAAAAATCGGAAGTTCTCTTGCTAAGTAAGTTGGAATAGGTACATCCGCTGTTATTTAGCGTCAGTTAGTCAAACGTTTGTCTTAGTATATAGTATATATTTTACCTTTCTATGCATATAAAACACTTAAGAACATATGTTTCAGCGCCGGGTTCGGGAGCCAGTGACAAACTGCTTTCGAGTGCGCTCTCCATCCGTGCCAGGTTGATGTGGAGGATCAAAACTCAAAACCCCAAAACCCAATAATTAAATCACTGCATTGCTTAATAATAATTGTAGCTTTCATCGGGGCAGGGCTTTTCTCACTTTATCCTTTAAAATTGTTCCGATCGTTGACCAACGTAGCTTAACACTTTTACAATGACCCATGGTGTTTCACCTTTTTCCAATCGCTTTATTATTTCCACTTTATTTTCAATCGTGATCGTGATTATTTTCGTGAACAGAAACACTGCAGATTCAGAGCTCCGCTGCCGGGTCCTAATGTCCACCGCACTGAGACAGGTTAAATAAGGTCTGGGGTTCCACTGGGTCCTAAGGTCCACTACATTGAGACAGATTGAATAAGGGACTTGAGCATCCACATTTTTTGGTATCTGCGAGGGTCCCGGCACTAATCCCTCGCGGATAAGGAGGGCTGACTGTATGGTCAATGCGAATGAGTACCGTAGATTCCGGACTACAGAGCGCACCTGATTAAAAGCCGCAGGTGTCCCACGTTGTAATATGAGATATTTACACAGAAAGATATTACACGTGAGGATTTTTTAACTTTTAATTAAATCCGTATGGTAACATAAACAAATACATATTGCAAATGCTTTTTTTCGAACCGTGCCTGTAACACGGTTACTTTTAAATATACATACGTATCGGTAACACACAAATTACGTTGCGTATACTTTTTTTACTGAACAGTGCACGAACAACATTCCAATATCTCCTAACGACTGGTAAAAAAATATATACTGCAGCCTACCAGGAAAAGTTACTGATCGCCTTTAACTTAAAAGTAGCGTTTTCGCTCGGGTCTAATGCGCTCGCCCCCTCCTTTCCGTTTATCGCAAACCGGTATTTTCCCCACAAGACGCGGCGAAACCGGATATGATGTCATAGCATTCCGGGATGTAGTACAGAAAACAAATATACTTAAAACACTTCTAACTTTAACTAGAAAATACTAACAAATGAATTACTAAGCGAAAATATTATAAACTAAATAACTGCCATAAAGGCAGCACAATGCTTTTCTTCGAGTGTTTTCCATGTTGATGAGGGTGAGTACAAATGACTGATTTACAATAATTTAATTGTGAAAGTGCGCTTGATTTATCGTACAATTTCATTGGACCTCTGTGAACTACTCATCAATTTTATTGGTCTACTGTTACGAGGCAAAATGTTTTTGGCGGCATGAAAAAAAACCATGCATTAGCCGCACCGTAGTAAAGGCTGCAGTGTTCAAAGCTGTTCAAAGCGTGGGAAAAAAGTAGCAGCTTATAATCTGGAATCTACGGTAGTTTGTTCCAAAATCCTAGCAAAATCAGAAAATCGTAACTCAACATGCGGTTGTACAGCTGCCTTGTGTCACTTCTTGTTTCACTGGTCTCGTTTTCATTGTCTATCATGTTCTGAAGAACTTGAAATATCTCCCCAAGGTACTTGTTGATGGGCTTCCCTGCTTCTGTCCTTGTACTCCACCTGGTTTCAGACTCCGACTTAACAACCACAGGCACGGCGTTCTTAAGTTTTTCCCAGCACTGTGTTGAACAAAAGGAAAACACGCAGAGAACTTTGATGGTTCCAAAAAACGTGACCATCATTGTATCCTGCTTGGCTGCATGTATACCCACCAAACTGAGTGAGTGATTGTCACAATTCACAAACACTGCCAGGTTGTTTTTCTCACTTATTCTTTGACAACTACCACTTCTGTGTCCGGCCATCACAGCAGCATTGTCATAGCACTGTGACTGACAATCTTGTAGATCCGTTTCATCCTTCTCTAGCTGTTTCAAGATGTCTTCAACCAAGTTCTCAGCATCCTTCTGGCTTATCTGGATAAAACCAAGGAAGGACTCTCTAACACGGACTGTTTTACTCTCAAGATCAACTTCCACATACCTCACTACTTCTGACATCTGCTCACGGTGTGCCTGATCAGGAGTCGAGTCGAACATGAGACCACAGTACTTGGCTTTACAAATGCTTCTCAGTAAACTCTGGCGAATAGTGGATGCCATCATGTGGATGAATTTGTTCTGACACCTGGTGAAAGGTAAGTCGTGGATCCAGGATGACTTTCCAAATGAGTGAGGTGTTCTTTTATGACAAGGTCAAGGATGACAAGTAGTTTCAGTAAGCCAAGGAAATTTCCCACATTGGATTCATCGTCGAGCTGAAGTGACTGTGTCCTCGCAAAGCCAGGTTCTGAGTCGCAAGGAATTTTATGCAGCGAAGGATTCTCATTAAGATATCACGCCACTTCTGCTTTTCCTTCTCAATCTGTGACTGAAATACCGTGTCAATAACTCCTGGTTCCAGCTAAATTTCTTTCCACTGTGTGAAGCATTCAGATCAGATTCAGATTCAGTTTATTGTCATTTAGAAACAGCAAATGCAATGCAGTTAAAAAATGAGACAACGTTCCTCCAGAATGATATCACAAAAGCATATGACAAAACAAACTACACTAGAAAATCCACATAACGTTTGGCAATCCCCAATCCAGAGTCCGGAGAGGCTGCTGCGTATTAATATTGCGCTACCGTCTTAGCGTGTTCCCTGGAAAGGAGCTCCAAATCCACCAAAGACCAAAAACTAAAGCTACAAGACCTGCACAAAACCAAATACTTACAACATATAGTTACAACAGTGCAAACAATAGCATAATTGATTAAAAAAAAGCAGACTAAGGGCACAGTAAAAAGTCCAAAGATGTTAAAGGACTATAAGTTCAAAAGAAATCACCACACAGTTTCCACAAGTCCCCAGGGTCCTGACAGACTCGCCATCCCACGCCGGCGGCAGAAGGGAATACCCCCGCTATGGACTTCCACGGCGCCGCCTGACTCAGCCTTGCAGACGCAGCACACAACGAAAGCTCCGTCGAACCCAACCTCGCAGACGCAGCACACACCGAAAACGACCTGACTGCAGCGGACTCCGAGTCCGTCAAACCTCCGAGCCGACGACCATCCCCTCCGGCACAGCTTCTCCGAGCACCATCTTCTGCCGAGCGTATTAAGACGGCCCCACCAACGGCCATCGGCAATGCGACCCCGAGGACTGGGGGCCTGTTCTTCCCAGCAGAGTCCCGGACCTCACAGCAGCAGCAGCAACGAAGAAGGTCTTCCTAGAGATTTCCCGATGTTCCTCCGTGCTCCCACGTCCATTTTGAATCAATTATGATTGCGCACGGCACCCCGCTTCACAAATAACAGATAATCAACTCCAGAGTGGCCACTGCAAGCAGCGTCGTGCCGCCATCTTGGAATTCCCGATGATTCTTGGCATTTTCACGAACACTAATCCTTTCAGGTACTTTCCACTGGTTGAATCCACTTTCCTGCTCCAATGAGGATTGATAGTTTGACCAGAAATAGATTAGACGATAGAAAATGCAGACTTTTTAGAAGGGGAATAGACCAGCCATGAGCGAGTCACTTCCTCACCACAACCATTTCCCAATTTCCTCTTGAACCAAAATTTGTTCATTGAGCAGTTATCTGTTGGTAGGAAAGGCCCCTCACTGTTCCAGAAATACTTCGAACCCAGCTTTATTATTTCTGTTCTCAACATGTCAGGCAGAATTGCTTTTCCAGTATCCCTATCGAACTTCAGGAGTCCAATGTCGTGCTGTTCAATCACTTCTGGTATGACAGTTCAAGGCTCTTTGACACCATCCAGTTCACTAGGTTCAGTGTCGTCAGGTTCAATCTCGTCAATAAACTCATCATCACCACCAGCACCGTCTTCCCCTCCTGTCATGTCCACGTTCTCCGTGGCTGCCTCACTCTTAATTCGTCATACTCAGATTTATCTGACTTGACTTCCTCCTCGGCTTGTGACGCATTTGTACTTGAAGCACCTTCAGATTCTAACAAACTTGTAGCAGGTGCAGGCGACTCCATGGAACGTGTCGAACTACTTGTTCCGGGCTTTTCAAAGAAGGGCATAAAAAACTTGCTCGACTTCTTGGCTTCCTCTGCCTCCAACTTTTGTCTCTTCTGTCCTTCAGCTCCATTCTCCTTCTTCGTGAAGAAACGCTTCATGGTCTTCTTACACAATGCTCTGAAATATGGCCATCCCAGTGCTTCTCACCCATGATAATCAAAGACAGATCATACAACTGAAGAAAATTCTTCTTCACTATCCGAGGATAGCTTGACTGACTTTAATAGAAATTGCTCAGTGGTGCCCCCCTTCAAGTGGCACCCAGGGCACGTGCTATACCTTAGATACGCCGCTGAACCAGAGGGTGGTGAATCTGTTGAACTTATTATCACCGACAGTTGTGGAGATCAGGTCAGTGGGTGTATTTAAAGTGGAGGTTGACAGATTCTTGATTAGTATGAGCATCAAAGGTTATGGGGAGAAGGCAGGAGAATGGAGTTGAGGGGTATAATAAATTAGCCATGATGGAATGGTGGAGCAAACTCAATGGGCCAAATGGCCTAATTCTGCTCCTATGTCTTATCACCTTAAATTAACTCTGTATTAATTCCCATTTTTCCAAGCAAGCACAAATTTTCAACCTTTACTTATTGTTTTAGGACTTAACATTACACAAGAATACTACTTTTTCATTTGGAATTAGTCAAATGGTGAGGTTTACAAAAGATTGATTTCAATTTTAGTGGTTGTGTGGCTATTTAAATGACTTTCACAGCATCACCATAGTCTAGTTTGAAGATTTGCCACAATTCCTTTTAATACATGTACTTCTCAAGAGAACCTCTTGATATATTGAGCACATTTGTACATTCCAAGTGTGTGGAACCATAGAGAAACTTGTAATTTAGACAACTTAGAAAACAGCGAATCTTTATGAAATTTCCGGATTAAAATATTAAACATCTTGTTTGCAAGACTTTTTCATCCACATTCAAACTTGCAGGAATGAAAGCTCAGTAATAGAGATTGCATGGAACATTTAAAAATTAACCAGGAGTGAGTGATTAAGAATAGCAAATAAATCTAAAAATGTTATAAAAATACCAATATTTAGGGTATACACAGCAGGACAGTCAGTGTCTGTGGAGAAAAGATAGGTAATTTGCAGGCACAGACTCTCAGAATTGAAAAACTTTAGATCATAATTTATAGTAAATGCAACTTGTCCACCCTCCAAAATCCAGGGTATCTTTGACTCCTGTGCCTATGCACAGAAATACTGAAGTCAAAAACGTGCTGGAGGACAGATAAAAGAGCACTCTAAGTTTAGACTTACAAATGAGTTGAGTGGCTATTCTGGATTGTACTGAATTATGGGGCCAGAAGTCAGAAGCACTTTGTATGTAGTCCCTCAGCCATATACATGATTCATCTGAATCAGTTTGTTGATCCTCATTAAACAAGTATATTCAAGGCTGTGTTTCTTTAATTTTTATTTCACATTTCATCTATGTGTAACCCTTTCTCTGTGCTCGTATACAAATTTGGCTCTTTAGCTAGTTCTGCTAACAGTCATGTGATGCAGCTGTGAGAAGGCCCCCTTTCATAAACAATATAGTCTAGGGTTGGTATGAATTGGGGTTCAACCTGTTACATACCTCGTGGGTAGCTTGTGACAGTCACATGACCATGATGTAATTGAGTCTCTGCTGAGCATGATGTAATGGTCTTGAGATAGTGGAGTGATGCATTTTCTCGCCAGTGAGAGGTAACATGATGGCCTGTTTCAACAGGTATAAAAGGGGAAAACCTTGCTGTGACGCAGGTCAGTTCATCAGTTACTCCGTTATGCTGCGTATTCATCTCATGATGCAGTTTTGTTTTAAAGTGTGATTTTACTTTTGCCTGTCTCAAAGGTTATTGCCGGCAGTCTCGCCAAATGCTGTCTGTTTAGTCCAGTCGGAGAGTGAAGATTTATGGAAGTACAGAGACCCGAAGGATCGAGTAAAGTTGGTGTCGTCATTGGTAATACAGAATCGACCTTATTGAATCCTCATTTGGAAGAGATAGCAATCTGCATCTGAGATAGTCCCTGCTGTCAGAGCAGAAAGGGCTGGAACAGGGTTATTCACCAAGGAAAGATCAGTGCCTTTAAGCCGTTTTTATTTCCTTCATCGTAAATCCTTCTGGCAAGGCATATTTCAGCTGGGATCAGCAGTAACGTCACGTCGTCGAGGAATTCATTACTTCACGAAAGTCTCTCCTTACTGACTGTGTAAATCATTTGGACTTTTGCATTTATTGCTTTCTAAGAACTGTTTGAGTTGCCGTAGAGCAGTTAACTTCCAGTTAAGTTAGTCATTTGTTTACTTTTGGTTTTTTATTGAGCAGTGTTTAATAAATGTTTTACTTGTTTATATAAAAACCTGTCTCAATTCTATATTCATTGATGCTGTATCATAATAAACCAAACAGGAATATCATGATGTTCTGATTAAAGAAACTTGAATTTGAGTGAATGCTATGTAAATGCTCCCCATACAGAATTGTTGGTTGTCCAGAAATAACAGATCATACACCACATAAAATTATAAAGAAAGCATATTTACAAATTTCAGCTTTATCAAAGTTAATAGGAAAAAGAAAAATAAAAAGGCCCATTACAGTTAAACCTGTCCAAGGTGCACAAAACTGTTGGAGATCATACTGAAGTCGTCTTTTACTCACATGCTAGACCCACAGTCTGTGTGAAAGCACACACCACATTCCAAACTTCCCTTGAAGTCTAACTTGTACAAACTGGCTCTCCCTCAGGAGTACTGGCCTTTTCTCCTTGGAGCCATTCATCTGCATAAAGCACTTTGTGCAATGGGGACTCTTTCCAATGGCTTTCTGTGGCATCTTCACTACTGTCCTTCAGAAAACTCTTCCCCACAATCCTGATTGGCTGACTCACATTCCTAAGTTGAAGAGCAGGGGCTTCTTATCTTAGCCGAAACCAAAACAGCTTTTCCAGACAACTGCTGAAATGAACTACCTACAGCGTAGCAGCAGAAATCTTAAGCAGGGCATTACATATACTTTTGTACAGATGTTCACAAAGTTCACGTGGGCCCACTTCTGTACTGTGACTCTGACTAAATCTTAAAGTTGTATAATGTATTTATAGCAACACATCTAAATGTTGGTGGAACTCAGCAGGTCAGGCAGCATCTACGGAAATGTGTAAACAGTTAATGTCACAGGCCGAGACCCTTCTTCAGGATCACAAAATGCAAGCACTGTTATGAACTGGTGTGTGTAATATTAAGAAAATGCAAATATTCCAAGGAGACTGCAACTGATAAAATCAGAGATGCTACTGGTCAGTCTTGCCTACAAAATGAAGCACTGGCATTCTGGAGTGCTATTTGTAATGAGATGTTCATTCCTGAGTCAAGTTCAAGTTTATTGTCATCTGACTGTACATATACACAACCAAACGTTGCCCCAGAAAATGATGAACCCACAATACATATATCACACACAACACATAATACAAAATATTAGCATAAATAAGTTAATAAAATATAATTCAAAATGCATGTGAAGTGTGCAGCACAGGTAAACTGCGAATAGTATAGTAAAAGGTAGACAGCTCGCTATCCTAGTGATGAGATCTCAGTAGTGACCTCATTAGTATTCCAGTTTTGATCAAGCTAACACAGAAAGACATTAATTGCCATCCTACTGGTAGGAATGGCAGGTTTTCTGATAACTTATAATGAGCAAAATGCAGCAGCGTTATTGCAAACTGGAAGGCAGATCAATCCCCATTTAAAATTTGTGGAAGGTTAATGGAAAATCAAAGCTTATTTTTTTCTGCTGAAACCACCTTGCAAACATTGGGGATAGAAGGAAAATTAGGATATTTTCTAATTTTTGGGAGTTACTGATTCAAACTCCTGCCTTCCCCCATCTCCTTTCCATAATCAGACACCTCAAAATCATCAAGAGAAGTAAGGGTATGAATGATAGTGTAGCTGGTGGCATGAGAACACTGGAGAAGGGAAGAGCTTTATAAACAGGTTGTCACATCAGTTCCATAGTCATTCTTCCATAGTTATAGCTCTGTCATTTCATTCAAGTACACAGGACTATATATAATTAAGGATTACAGACACAAACCTGCAACACAACAGTTCCGTGCTAAAAGCTGTTCCATCCATTGGATAAGAAACTGTAAATATAGCACAGGTATTAAACAGAAGAGATTCCACAGTTGCTGGAAATTCAGAGCAACATACACAGAGTGCTGGAGAAACTCAGCAGGTCAGGCAGCATCTATGGATATGAATACAAGTTGACATTTTGGACTGAGGCCCTTCATCAGGTAGGTGAAGGGTCTCGGCCTAAAACGTTGACTGCTTATTCCAGTACAGAAATGCATTTTTCAGAATAATAAAATATTGTATGAAATGAAAACTCAAACCTAATTATAGGAGTCTTCAATTGAGAAAGTAACCCATTTATCCAAATGAAGCAAAAATTGCCGACTTACATATTTATTCTGAATTTTTTTTAATCTTCAGAAATCTTTTTGAACTTTTACCAGCATTTCAAAAATCACACGAAATGAGTATTAATTGTTAGAATATTAAATTGTCACTAAATATGAAGGCAGAATTGCCATCCAGCCCTGACGATACACAAGGAATAAATTATCAGATTTAATCAGAGAGAAACATGGGAGATTACTTCATACAACCTTAAACATATACATTCAAACACATTAACAATAGTTAATTAAAGCTTATTTTCTGTCAAGTACATCTGGATAAAAATGCATATGAATTAGTTGAATGCATATAAATTGGAATAACTTCGTTATTATGATTATTCAGATGAATTAGAATACTCTGACGATTATGTCCTGAAGAAGGGTCTCAGCCCGAAACATTGACTGCTCATTTCACCGGATGCTGCCCGAACTGCTGAGTTCATCCAGCTTGTTTGTACGTCTTGATTTGACCACAGCATCTGCAGTATACTTTGTGTTTAGAATACTCTTTTGCTTCTTTCAAAACATCTCAAAAATTGTCCTAAAATATTGAAACAAATGGATAAAACAATGCAATTTTCAAAAATCATTCAGCCTTCTTCAACCAGTAGCCCAGGTTGAACCATGCAATCCACAATTTGCAGCGGGCCAGATCAGAGACATTCCAGTCTGATGCCAAAGAAACTTACAATAGGTCCAGATACCATTTCCAGAAAGCCATCACACAGGCAAAGTGACAATTCTGGACTAAACTTGAATCAATGAAGGATACTCGACAGATGTGGCAGGACTTCAATGCTATCATCTCTTATAAAGTTAAGTCAAGTGAAAACATGGCTTCACTTCCCATGAACTCAATGCCTTCTATGCTCGCTTTGACCATCAATGAGGAACTATCATGAAGTCTCACAGCCCATGATGATTTCAGTCTCTTAAGGCCGATATGCGAGCAGCCTTCAGAAGGGTGAACCCAAGAAAAGCATCTGGCCCAGGCGGGGAACCTGGTCAAGTACTAAAGACCTGTGCTAATCAACTTACGGAGTGTTAACCTGTCACTTTGGCAGTCTGAGCTTCCTACCTGCTTCAATGATTGTTGTCCAGTAGCACTTACAACCACAGTGATAAAGTATTTTGAGAGGTTGCTGATGAAACATATCAACTTCTGCCTGAAAAGCGACTTGGATCTGCTCCAATTACCTACCAGAGCAACAGGTCCACAGCAGATGCCATCTCATTGGGTCTTCAATCAACCTTGGAACATCTGGACAGCAAAGATGCATATATCAGGATTCTTTTACTGATTACAGCTTGGCAATTTCCCTCGGGATCAATAAAGTATGTCTGTCTGTCTGTCTCTCAAACAATAATATCATACCCTCAGAACCAATCAATAAGCTTCAAGACCTTGGCCTCAATATTTTCTTGTGCAATTGGATCCTTGATTTCCTTACTTGCAAATCCCAGTTAGTTCAGATTGGCAACATCTGCTCCACAGTCTCCATCATCACAGGTACACTGCAAGGCCTATTGACTTCAGGAGGAAACTACAAGCCTATGAGCCAGTCCTTATGACAGAATCCAAGGTGGAGAGGGTCAGACACTTTAAATTTCTTGATGTTATCATTTCTGAGGACCTGTCCTGAGCCCAGCACGTAAAGGCAATTACAAAGAAAGCACGACAGTGCCTCGACTTTCTTAGGAGTTTGTGTAGATTTGGCATGACATCTAAAAATCTGACAAACCCCTATAGATGTGCAGTGGAGAGAATATTGACTGGCTGCATCATAGCCTGATATGGAAACACCAATGCCCTTGAATGGAAAATCCTATGAGAAGTAGTGGATACTGCCATCATGGGTAAAGCCCATCCCATCATTGAGCAGGTCTACATGCAGCATCCACCAGAGACCCACCCACCACCCAGGTGATGTTCTCTTCTCACTGCTGCCATCAGGTAGAAGATACCGGAGCCTCAGAACTCACACCACCAGGTTCAGGAACATTTAACTCAACCATCAAACTTTTGAACTTCACTTGCCCCATCATTTAAATGTTCTCACAGCCTACAGAATCACTTTCAAGAACTCTTCATCCATGTTCTCAATAGTCATTGCTTACTTATTAATTATTATTATTTCTTTTTTAGTTTGCACAGTTTGTTGTCTTTTGCACTCTGGCTAATCACCCTAGTTGGTGCGGTGTTTCATTGATTCTACTGTGGTTATTACTCTGTGAAGGATTTATTGAGTATACCTGTAAGAAAACTAACCTCAGGGTTATATGCGATGACATTTATGTACGTTGATAATAAATTTACTTTGAACTTTATTTTAACTTGGAAAGGGAGAGCTAGATTAAAGGATACAGCTGTCCAGTTAATAAGCTAAAATGAAGTCTGAATTTCAAAGCAACTTAATGCTATGAATAGTATGGAGAGATAGCTTAGCGACTTTAAGAAAATTATGTGTTAAATATTTTTCCTCAGGGCACCACTAAAGCCTCCAATATTGACAAAAGAAACCACTGCTACTGCTGATCAAACTGGATAATTCCTGAAGGACATAGCTAGCAGATTGGCCCCTGACAGGTGGCAAAAGACCAACATGAAAAGGAAACTTACATGATCTCATCTATTCCTATACTTTGTTCCACAGGGATTTTCATACAGCAACTGCAACAATCCTTTGTAATTCAAATATTGGTGATGCTGGAAGTGTGAAATAGAACCAGAATAAAGAGAAAACACTGATCATTTGGGTGTTAATAGCACCAGTTTGGTATATGGTTCAGGCTACCATCTTTTAAAAATCTTTTGTCACATTAAAACACAGCTGGTACCCTCATTTTTATAAGTCCAACAAACTTAAATTAAAAGGCACTATCTAAAAAAACTTCAAAATTAACTACAGCAGCATTCCCAAACTTAGGCATTCCTGATGGGAATTACAGTTTTTTTTATTTCAATGTGGGGCTATAGCTATTTATCTTAATTGAAATAATTAACAAGAACTCCAAAAGTAAGATAAAATTGCTAAATGCATTTAAATAGAAAATAAAGTATTAAAATTACAACAGAGAATGGGCTCTAAGTTTACCAGTTCTTCTAGCTCTTATTAGTACAGAACACATATGGTAATATTTTTTAAAATTACCAATGTGAAATCTAATGCTACATTAAATGTTATGTAATTATTTAGTAATGCAGCTAATTTGAGATAAATGATATGGACTATTCTATCATTATTACAAGTAATTGATATTTAAGTGGTTAGATACAAAACATATCAAAAGAAAATATGTTTCAAAACACACAGCAAGTCAGGCAGTTTTAGTGGAAAGAGAAACAGTTAACCACTTAGGTCGAAGATTTTTCAGTTTTGATTATTTTAGATTAACAGCAAAATAGGTTTTGATTTTCACAAATAATGCATATGTTAGGGCTGTTGGCAATGGTACATCTTGAAGGAAATTATGCAATAAGAATAGCTTGGGAAACTGAACTAAAGATAACAAAACTAAATATTTTACTCTTTTGGAGAGATGGGAAAGAAGAAGACTCCATAGTCAAATAAATTAAACAAGAATAGTAAGGGATTAAAAACAGGAAAGGACTGGTCTAATGGGTATTTGGTTTAAAAGCTATTAATCAACAAAGGTACATTTTGTTTACCTATACTGTGGTGGATATCCTACTCATCCACATCCATTTAGTTCATGAGCAGATTAAGAAAGCATTAAGGATTATGGCTCTTGGTAAACAAAAGAATTGCCGAATTTGAAGCACTAAATTTTACAATCCATTAGCGTGGTTAAAAAAACAGGTTTCCAGCACTTGTAGTATTTTCCTTATCAGCAATGATCAATATCTAACTTTCCAGAGAACCCCAGTAAAGGCCATCGTAACTATTAAGAGAATGATTATTCTTAATGGATATTAAGAACCACCTAGCTATGCACCTGGTAATTGGATTTAAGCACCCATTTGCAGTTTAAATGCTTCAAAAGCATTAAAGACAAAAATATTATTTGGAATATCACTACAAAACTGCAAGGGGAACTTGGAGTAAATCTTATTTATATATACAAATTGAGCTGATGGGTGGAAAAGCAGAGGCAGATTCAATAATGTATTAGCTATGCTAGAAACTGAGAAATAGAATATTAATGGAATTATGCCAGAATTTAAGTTCATGGTATGGCTTTAGTAATCTAGACAATTCTAGAGAATGACTATCAGGAAAGCCGTGAAATTTTATGAAAGATATGATGGAGCATTACTTCAAAGTTCTAAGGATGTAGGCCACAAGAACAAGTTAGAAAAATCAGAACCAATTTCTTAGAAGTATAGATAAAGAGATTTCCATGACAATGATGATCTTACGTTATGTAAGAAAATTACTTTCTCCTCCTGGGAGGAGTGAATATCCATGAATCATACAGTTGAAACTATTCAGAGTTCAGAAGTTCAAAGTAAATTTATTATCAGAGTATATATATGTCACTATGAGATTAATTTTCTTTCAGGCATTCACAGTAAATACAAAGAATCAATGAAAATGCACACAACAAATAAGGACAAACAACCAATGTACAAAATACAACAAACTGTGCAAATATAGAAAAAAAGTTATAATAAGTAGACAAGCAATAAATATCGAGAACATGAGTTGCCAAGTCCTTAGAGTCTATAGGTTGTGGGAACAGTTCAGTGATGGGGAAACTGAAGTTATCTGCTTTGGTTCAAGAGCCTGATCGTTGAGGGGTTATAACGGTTCCTGAACCTGGTGGTGTGGGTCCAGAGATTCCAATACCCCCTTCCTGATAACAACAACAAGAAGTGAGCATTATCTGGATGGTGTGGTATCCTTGATGATGGATGCTGCTTCCCTGCAAAAGAACTTGTAAATGTACTGAAAGATGAAGAGGGCTCTACCTCTTGATGGATTGCAAAACAACTAAAGGGAAGATGAATTTTTCAATGAGAACTGTTGAGACTTGGAACTGAAAGGTAATAGAAGCTGATTCAATAAAGAATTAAAAATATTGTACAGATGTTTGAACATAAGGAGCTTATAAAATATGGGATAATGCTATATCAGTTTAAAAAGTCTGAGTTCAAATTAAGACCTTTGCTACATAGTTTTATAATACTTTTTGCAGAATAAATGCACTTACAGAAGATTATATAATGCTAGAATGGTGAAACACGGACTATTATAAGAACTCCCAGCATTGATAAACACTGTGCTCTTCCTCATAATAACCTTTTGGTGAAAAGTGTTGACACTGGACTATGATTAGGACATATGGACTTACAAGGAATAAATACAGCACAGAAGAGACACTTGCAAGGAAGAAGCTTGCACGATTCTTCTATACTATCAATGAAGGACAATCCTGAGCAACCTCCAAAGAAACATTAGAAAGCTCAAATACACTTGCACAGGTTGTCAAGTCTTTGCTTGATCACTCAGGTGAGCTGCATACATCCAGAATTGGAATTACGCAAATCACAAGGGAGTTGCACTTATTGCTAAGAGTAAAATGTTGTTTAAGAGTAAAGATGTAGTAGCAGTACACATATATTACCCATTACCATACAGATTGCAGATTGTTCTAACATTATATTGTTTTTTTTAGTATTACAATGGTTGTAATGTCACTTACTTCTAAATAATTTTCAAGAAGAGTTCTTAATTGTGTTGCCTTAGCTATTTTCACTCTATTTGGAGGTGTTCAGAACTAAGTACAGATAACAGGTAAAGATTATACCTGTTAGCTACATAACCTGTTACACCTGGGTGAACTACCTACATTGTACATTATGCTCATACTACAGATCTAATGGTTGAACATTTCATTTGTTCTATAGAATAAATGGAGAACTACAAGTCTTTCTGAGGAAAAGGATTTAAACAGGAGACTATTGCTGAGCCTTCTCCAAAAGACTTAGGTTGTTGAACACAAAGCAGGATACCCTGTAAATCCAAAATGGCATATTGTCTTAAAAAGGGTAACTCTTAAAATACCAATTCTTAAAGTTAATAACACAGAAAAGTTGTTGGCAAATCAAAGAGTATAAAAAAAAAGAAAACACCAGCACACTTTGGCTTCCCTGCACTTCAGGTTCAAGCTGTTCATGGAACAAAAATAAAAAAAGGTTTGATACAATATTCTAATTACCACGGGAACCTATGACATTCAGACAAACAGAAAGACTGTTTATGGCTCTTCAGAACCTCTGGAGCCTTGCACTAAATGCCCATATTGAACAAATTCCTCTCCAAGCAGAAATTACCTTGAATTGCTTTATCCATAAAACCTATTTATCATGTTGGGGCAATGAGAACAGAACTTACAATGAAGGAGGTGGCTAACTTTTTAAAGAACTGCATTCTATGCAGTTGGAGTGGCTCTGATACAATCAAGTGCAAATTTCACAAATTCGTATGGCAATGGAGTTGGACGTTAGTCCTGTCCAGTCCAGGCCTCATGCAAAACATTCTCATTCTTGCATCTAATTCCAGATCACCCATTCTCTGTCGTAATCCAACAAGCTTTCCTACACTCCTGGTATCCATCTAGCAATTCAGATTCTAGATTACAGGCATTAGAGAGGAGCTGTTGAGAAATGATTGGAAAAGAATAATGGCAGAGCAGAAATGGTTGGAATTTCCAGAAGCAATTCCGAAGGCAGAGGAGATACACACACACACACACACACACATTCTAAAGACAAGATGACAACTGTGGCTAACAAGGGAAGTCAAGGCCAACATAAAAGCCAAAGACAGGCCATATAGAGCAAACATTAATTGTAAGTTTGAGGATTGGGAAGCTTTTGAATACCAACATTAGGCAACTAAAAATCCCTTTAAGAAGGTAAAGGTGGAATACAAAAGTAAGCCAGCCAATAATATTAAAGAGGATACCAAAAGTTTCTTCAGATACATAAAGTGTAAAGGCGAGGTGAGAGTGGATGTCGGACCGCTGGCAAACGATGGTGGAGGGGTAGTAAAGGGGGACAAGAAAATGGCAGACAAACCGAATAAGTATTTTGCATCAGTCTTCACGGTGGAAGCCACTAACAGTTTGGTGGAAGTTCCAGCTGTCAAGGGATATGAAGTGTGTAAAACTACCACTACTAGGGAGAAACTTCGTGGGAAACTGAAAAGTCTGAAGGTAAATAAGTCACCTGAACCAGATGGTGTACATCCCAGAGTTCTGAAAGAGTGGCTGAAAAGATCATGGAGACATTAGTAATGATCTTTCAAGAACGACTGGATTCTGGAATGGTTCCAGAAGAATGGAGAATTGCAAATGTCACTCCATTCTTCGAGAGAGACAGAAGAAAGAAAACTATAGGCCAGCTAGTCTAACTTCAGTGGTTGGGAAGGTATTGGAGTCGATTATTAAGAATGAAGTGTTTGGGTACTTGGAGGTATATGATAAAATAGGCCATAATCCACGTTGTTTCCTCATGTGAAAATCTTGCCTGACAAATCATTTGGAATTCTTTGAAGAAATAAGAAGCAGGATAGACAAAGGAGAATTGGTTGATATTGTGTACCTGGATTTTCTGAAGGTCCTTGACAAGGTGCCATACAAGCTATGAGTCCATGGTATTACAGGGAAGGTTCTAGTTGATTCTGGCTGATTGGCAGGAGGCAAAGGGTGGGAATGAAGGGAATCTTTTCTGGTTGGCTGCTAGTGGCTAGTGGAGTTCCACAGGGTCTGTGTTGGGACTAATTTTACATTATATAGTAATGATTTGGATGATGGAATTGATGGGTTTGCTGCAAAGTTTACAGATGATATGAGGTGGAGGGGCAGTTAGATTTGAGGAATTATAGATGATACAGGACTTAGATTAAGAGAATGGGCAAAGAAATGGCAGATGGAATACAGTGTCAGGAAGTGTATGGTCATACACTTTGGTAGAAGAAATGAATGAGTTCACTGTTTTCTAAGTAGTTCAATATTTCCATTTAATTTCAGGGAAATGTATGCAATATACATCCTGAAATTCTTGTTTTTCACAGACATCCACGAAAACAGAAGAGTTCACCAGAGAAACAATGACAGTTAAAATGCTAAAGCCCCATAGTCTCCCTTACTCCCCCCTCCACACACGAAACAGCAGAGCAACAACCCTCCCCCAACCCCACCCACTTCCACAAAAATATATCAGCACCATCCACCCACTCAGTAAGCAACAGCAAAGCCCCCAAGAAAGATCACAATCTGCAGTAGAACAAAAACTAATTTTTCACCCTACAATGGAAAGAAAATACAAAAAACTGAGGCACAAAGGGACTTGGGAGTTCTTTTTTTGGAATATACTTTAGTCAGCTAGCAAAGTTTTTTCAACAACTTTGTGCATAGTACTTCATTTTGCTTCTCCATGTTACAGGACCTAGCACCAGGGGTTAGGCCACTTTCAGCTAGCAAGTTCTCATACAGAAATAAATAGGGGTAAACTTAATTCAGAGATTAGCACCAAGTGTAAGCAGCTCATAGCTGATCTCAGACATGAACACTACAATATGGATACTTATAAAATGAATTGAAATCCTTGTTGAGATAATGGTGTTATTAATTCAGTACTCTTCATTACTGTGCCCCAAACCCATTTACTTAACCAGAGATGGTCATACTTATTGCAATTAATATATGGGAAATTGGCAGGTGTAAATGATCTATAACCAGAGTAGCTTGGGTGCCAGCTCCATGGAGGGAACTATCATATGCAGGTTCTTCACCAGAGGAGTCAGTTTTTAATGACGGAGAAACAGGCCAAGACTAATGGATGAAGATCGATTTCTCTAACCTGGTAATTTCTCCCTGCCCTCTCTTCACTTCTTTTCCATTCCTCATCCTGGCCCTCTTCTCACACCTTCTCTTCTCCGCTGCCCATCACCTCCCTCTGCTGTGTCATCTTCAGCTTCTTCCACTACTAGAGGAATGTAACTGTTTAGCAGCACAGTTATAACCAGTGCACAGAAGTTGAGGGACAGGCAATAACTAAAGGAACTCAGGCTTTGACAAGGTTAATTAGTTATGCAAAGTTTTGTTGATTAAATGTTAAGCATGTTTATCATGTTGAGTTAGTTCTATGTAGTTACAGTCGCCAAGAGATTGCTGCCCTAATACTTTCAGAATCAGAATAATTATCACTGACTTACATTACTTGAAATTTGTTTAGTAACAAGAAGACAGCATACCCTAGATGGCGAGCATCCTTGGCGAGGGATGCCGGCTTCTTGAGGCTCCACCTCTTGAAGATGTCCTCAATGGTGAGTATTTCAGTGGTGGAGCTACAACCCTCTGCAACCTTTTGAGATCCTGTGCATTGAAGTGTCCAAGGCAGGCTGTGATGCAACCTGTCAGAATGCTCACCACTATACATTGATAGAAATGTGTAGGTCTTTGGAGACATAATGAATCACCTCAAACACCCACTGAAGTACAGCAGCTTGCATGCCAGCTTCATGATTACGTCAATGAAGTGGTGGGTAAGCCTTCTCCATGTGATGTTCAGGACGTCTTGGTGAGATGCACAATGCAACCTCAGTACATTGGTGTAACTAGTAACACTAGATTGCTGATCAGAATTGCAACCAAGGAGAGTACTTTGTCCTTAGTACCCCAGTTTCTGCAATATGACTGGAGCTACACTCAGCAAGGCAAGGAGAGAACTTCTTTTCTTAACTTTGAATTGTGCCATGTTGGATTTCGAGGGGGAATGGTTAGACTACTTGCTTTGAAGACAGTTATTTGTACACAACAATACTTTAACAGTTTGTCACAATCCAGCTGATTATGGGCATAAACTGCTTCTCTGCATATGTCCTTAATCAGTCCAGTGGGACCATCAGGCAAATCAGTGTCATCACTTGCTCTAATTAAAGGGAGGGCATTCCACTGTATGTTCCTGCCCCTGATAAATTACCGACGACGTGTTAAATGCCAAATAAATATATACAGATATATGTTGAATACACACAGAAACCAGTTCAAACAATTGAACAAAATATTTTTTTCTTTTGCATTCTTCTATCATTATGTTTCTTGTTGAAGATACTGTACATGGATGGCACATTCAGAAGGTCCTATCGGAATGGGAGCTTGAAATTTGGGGAACTATTCTTGCCCCTCATAAACTAGTTAATAGTCTAGCATTGCAACTTAAATATGATCATAGCAGACTGCCTCAGAATAGAGAAAAGAATACACAAGCCTCCTCAGTATGTGGCACTGACCATTAGGATTCTCTTCCAGTAGCAGCACCTAAAATCAATGATTAGAAATGATCCCTTGCTTCTTGTGAACAGGTCAGGGTTTTATATGGAGTTCATACTGACATTATGAGGCCCAGTACTTCATGAACCATAACATTGCCTGCTGTACTTGAGGAGGTAATGAATTATCTTCAGAGTTCAAATTTCAAAGTAAATTTATTACCGAAGAACATACTGTATGTGTCACCATATACAATCCTAGATTTGTTTTCTTGCGGGGCAAATTCAAGAACCATAATTAAATCAATGAAAGACCACACTCAACAGGACAAACAAGCAACCAATGTGCAAGACAAAAATAATGATAAATAAATAACCAATAAATATAGAGAACATGAGATGAAGAGTCCTTCAAAATGAGTCCATAAGTTGTAGGAACAGTTCAGTAATGGGGTGAGTGAGGTTATCCCCACTGGTTCAAGAGCCTGATGGTTAACAGGTAATAACTGCTCCTGAACCTGGTGGTGTGAGTCCTGAGGTTCCTATACTTTCTTCCTGATGGCTGCAGCAAGAAGAGAGCATGGCCTGGATTGTGGGGGCCCTTGATGACTGAAGCTGATTTCCTGCGACAAAGCTCTGTGTAGATGTGCTCAATGATAGGCATTGTTTTACCTATGATAAACTGGGCCTTATACATTTTTTGTAAGATTTTCTGTTCAGGGTGTTTCCATACCAGTTCATGATGCAAACAGTCAATACATTCTCCATCACACAACTACAGAAGTTCGTCAAAGTTTTAGATGTCAAGGCAAATCTTCGCAAACTTGTAAGGAAATGGAGGCACTGCCATGCTTCCTTCATAATTGCACTTATGTGCTGGGTGCAGGGCAGGTCCTCTGAAATCCTAACACTGAGGAAATTAAAGTTGCTGACCCTCACAACCTCTGATGCCCCGATGTGGACTGGTTCATCAACCTCTGGTTTCCTCCTGCTTAAGTCAATAACCAGCTCCTTAGTCTTGTAGACATTGATTAAGAGGTTGTTGTGGCATCACTTAGCCAGAATTTCAATCTCCCTCTTGTATGCTGATTCATCACCACCTTTGATTTGGCTAATGACAGTGGTGTCATCAGCAAACGTAGATATGGCATTAGAACTGAGTTTAGCCTCACAGTCATAAGTATAAAGTGAGTAAAGCAGGGGGCTAAGCACAGTCTTGTGGTGCACGTGTTGGAGAGGTGTTGCCAATCCAAACCGACTGAGGTCCACAAGTGAGGAAATCGAGGATCCAATTCCACAAGGAGGCATTGAAGTCTTGGACTTGAAGCTTACTGATTAGTTGTGAGGAGACGATAGTACTGTTTGCCGAGCTATCATTAATAAAGAACATCCTGCTGTATACATCTTTGCTGTCCAGATGTTCCAGGGTTGAGTGAAGAGCCAATTATTTAGATAAAAGCCACCTTGAAGTGGGCTGCAACTGGGGACATATGATATTAATCAAGCACCATTGGCTGAAAAGTTTCTGTGGCAGAAGCTATGACTGCGGCAGATCCAAGTGTGCATTCCCTTTGAAATCCTGTGGATTTGAAATCCTTTTAGATCTTGTGGATCTAAAACCATAATGGCAGTCTTGCTTCCAGAAGATTCTTGAGCATTGCTTCACCTGCAGAGAAGTCTCTCTTTCCAATGATTCAGCCTCCTTTGGGGAAAAGACTGTGTTTCCATTTCTCTTCTCCCTTTTGCCACTCATACTGGGAATCATTTACACTGCAAGGTTTAAAGAAAGACAACTTGCACCTAAGCCTTTATCAAAAACCTAAACATGTTCAGCACAATTCTTCAGTCTAAAGTGATGTACAACTACGCATTCCCCCAAATGAATTTTCTTTAAAACTGCAGTAATTAAGGATTTTTTTAGACGAGTAGCTATGAACACAGTGACCTTGGGTCTGCATGAATGCAGATGAGGAAGCCTCAGCAAACAGTTGCAAGAAAAAGTCTGTGAACCCTTTCGTTACCCAGTTTTCTGCATTAATTACTCATAAAATGTGGTCTGATATTCATCTAAGTCACAATAATAGACAAACACAATCTGCCTAAATTAATAACACACAAACAATTGTACATTTCATGTTTTTGTTGAACACATTGTTCAATCATTCACAATCCAGGCTGGAAAGAGTATGTGAACTCTTGTATTTAATAACTGGGAGAACCTCCTTTGAAACTTCCACCAAACGTTTCTTGTAGCTACTGATCAGACTTGCGCAATGGCAAGGAGTAATTTTAGACCATTCTTCCATACAAAGCTGTTTCAGTTCATTAATATTTCTCAGATACCTTGAATGAACAGCCCTCTTCAGGTCATACCACACCTTCTCAATTGGGTTAAGGTCTGGACTCTGACTTGGCCATTTCAAGACATTAATTTTCTTTTTAAACCGTTCTGTCATTAATTTGCTCATGTTCTGAATCATTGTCTTGTGTATCCAACTTAGAAACATAGAAAACCTACAGCACAATGCAGGCTCTTCAGCTCACAAGTTGTGCCGAACATGTCCCTAGCCTAGAGATTACTGGCTTGCCTATAGCCGTCTATTTTTCTAAGTTCCATGTACCTATTCAAAAGTCTCTTAAAAGGCCCTATCGTATCCACCTCCACCACCTTTGCCAGCAGCCCATTCCACGCACACACCACTCAGAGTAAAAAAACTTACCTGACATCTCCTCTGTACCTACTCCCAAGCATTCTTGTGGCGACCATTTCAGCCCTGGGAAAATTCTCTGACATCAATGCCTCTCATCATCTTATACACCTCTATCAGGTCACCTCACTTCCTCCGTCACTCCAAGGAGAAAAGGCCGAGTTCACTCAACCTATCCTCATAAGACGTGCTCCCCAATCCAGGCAACATCCTGGTAAATCTCCTCTGCACCCTTTCTATGGCTTCCACATCCTTCTTGTAGTGAGGTGACCAAAACTGAGCACAATACTCCAAGTGGAGTCTGACCAGGGTCCTATATAGCTACAACATTACCTCTCGGCTCCTAAATTCAATTCCACGATTCATGAAGGCCAATACACCCTACACAGAGTCAACCTGCACAGATGCTTTGAGCGTCCTATGGACTCAGACCCCAAGATCCCTCTGATCCTTCACACTGCCAAGAGTCTTACAATTAATACTATATTCTGCCATCATATTTAACCTACCAAGATGAACCACTTCACACTTATCTGGGTTGAACTCCATCTTCCACTTCTCAGCCCAGTTTTGCATCCTATCAATGTCCCGCTGCAACCTCTGACAGCTCTCCACACTATCCACAACACCTCCAACCTTAGTTTCATCAGCAAACTTACTAACCCATCCCTCCACTTCCTCATCTAGGTCATTTATAAAAATCATGAAGGGTAAGGGTCCCAGAACAGATCCCCTGGTGACCGACCTCCATGCAGAATATAACCTGTCTACAACCACTCTTTACCTTCTGTGGGCAAGCCAGTTCTCGATCCATAAAGCAATGTCCTCTTGGATCTCATGCCTCCTTACTTTCTCAATAAGCCTTGTATGGGGTACCTTATCAAATGCCTTGCTGAAATTCATATACACTACATCTACTGCTCTTCCTTCAGCATTATGTTTAGTCACATCCTCAAAAGTCACCAAAGCTTCTATTGCAAGCTGTCCAGACCCTGAGGCAGCAAAGCACCCCCAAACCATGATGCTCTTTCCACCATCCTTTACAGTTGGGATAAGGTTTTAATGTTGATGAGCAGTGCCATTTTTCTCCGTAGTATCCCTCCATGAACAACATTCTCATTCAGTGTTCTTCTTACAGTGGACACATAAACAGAAACTTTAGCAAGCTCTAGAGATTTCTGCAGGTCTTTTGTTGTTCCTTGGGTTCTTTTTCACCTCCTTCAGCAAAGCACATTGTTTTCTTGGTGTGACCTTTGAAGGACGCCCACTCCTAAGGAGGAGCAACAGTACTGAATTTCCTCCACTTGTGATAAAAATGCTCTGCTGCAATGCATAGTGTAATAGACCAGATAATCTATACTCAAACTTACGTTTGCCATATAGATACAATAGTTCTAGATGATCCCCGATTCCTTCAAACTTCAAGTTTGAAGTTACGAGACCAATAATATGTTGCAGAATCGGTCTCAACCCTTGTCGAAGACATGCAGCATACTTATCAAAGAATGGCTAACATCATCAAAGCATCAGCTAACTTTTCTTGTGTTTCTCAGATTATCATTGCCTTTATAGTGCTTTTTACCTATTGGTTTTAGTAGAGCTGATAGCAGCAGAATGACTTGTAAAATAGGACACTGCAGAGATCTTGCTGGACATCAACGCAGCTCTGGGCCTGGAAAGGTAGACACTTTCCAAGCATGGATAACAGCTACTGTATGATGTGGACTGGCTTTGTCAAACGGCATCAATGGAATAACAAATACACCAGTCTACAAGAGACTTTCCGTTCCTGCTTTTCAGGAACGATATTCCAGCACTTTTACTAATGTGCTGAACCACTGTGTCATCCAGTAAGCTTCATCATCCAAATAAAAAACCCACCCACGGACATCTTCCTCTTTCTTGCATAGACACATTCTAGAATTCCCGATGCCTGGAATCATTGTGATAATTCAGTTATTCATGATATTAACACAGAAAAATATGGGCTCCAAGGTCTTCAAAGTTATTGTTGGTTTCTTCCATACTCCAAGGTAGTCATGATGTCATAGGAAACTACAGCACAGAAAGACCCTTCAGCCCATCCAGTCTGTGGCAAATCATGTAAACTACCTAGCCTTATCGACCTGCACCAAGACCATAACCCTCCCATCCACTACCTATCCAAACATCTCTTGAAATTTGAGATCAAAATTGCATCCACCACTTGCACTGGCAGCTCATTCCACACACTCAACACTCTGAATGAAGATACTTGTAAGTAGAATACTTTGGTATCTTTTGATCACCAAAATCTTCATTAAGTGCTGTCTTTCCAACTGAATCTTCAAATTGATTCCTCTTACAGAACCTGTGGACAAACTGTCCTCCGAGTAGAGAGCACTTCCTTCTTGTCCTGCTCAGCACAACTTGTACAGTGTGACTTACCACCTGTAAATCACTGGTGTTGATGCTGCTGGTAAGTGAATGACTGGGCTGTAAAGCACTGAGTAACTTATCAGAATCAGAATTAAAATCATTGGCATGTCATGAAATTTATTGTTTTTGCTGCAGCAGTACAATTCATAATAATAGAAAGTAACTGCAAATTATGGTAAATATATACAGTGGTATGCAAAAGTTTGGGCACCCCTGGTCAAAATTTCTGTTACTGTGAATAGCTAAGCCAGTAAAAGATTACCTGATTTCCAAAAGGCATAAAGTTAAAGATGACACATTTCTTTAATATTTTAAGCAAGATTACTTTTTTATTTCTATCTTTTACAGTTCCAAAATAACAAAAAAAGGACCCGAAGCAAAAGTTTGGGCACCCTGCATGGTCAGTGCTTGGTAAACACCCCCTTTGACAAGTATCACAGATTGTAACCACTTTCTGTAGCCAGCTAAGTCTTTCAATTCTTGTTTGGGGAATTTTCACCCATTCTTCCTTGCAAAAGGCTTCTAGTTCTGTGAGATTCTTGGGCCGTCTTGCATGCACTGCCCTTGAGGTCCATCCACAGATTTTTGATGATGTTTAGGTTGGGGAACTGTGTGGGCCATGGCTAAACCTTCAGCTTGCGCCTCTTGAGGTAGTCCATTGTGGATTTTGAAGTGTGTTTAGGATCATTATCCTGTTGTAGAAGCCATCCTCTTTTCATCTTCAGTTTTTTACAGTTGGTGTGATGTTTACTTCCAGAATTTGCTGGTATTTAATGAATTCACTCTTCCCTCTACCAGTGAAATGTTCCGTGTGACACTGGATGCAACACAAGCCCACACATTGATCGATCCACCCCCATGCTTAACAATTGGAGAGGTGTTCTTTTTATGAAATTCTGCACCCTTTTTTCCTCCAAACATACCTTTGCTCATTGTGGCCAAAAAGTACTATTTTAACTTCATCAGTCCACAGGACTTGTTTCCAAAATGCATCAGGCTTGTTTAGATGTTCCTTTACAAACTTCCCATGCTGAATTTTGTGGTGAGGATGCAGGAAAGGTTTTCTTCTGATGACTCTTCCATGAAGGTCATATTTGTGCAGGTGTCACTGCACAGTAGAACAGTGCACCACCACTCCAGAGTCTGCTAAATCTTCCTGAAGGTCTTTTGCAGTCAAACAGGGGTTTTGATTTGCCTTTCTAGCAATCCTATGAGTAGTTGTCTCGGGAAGTTTTCTTGTTTTCCAGACCTCAACTTGACTGCCACCGTTGCTGTTAACTGCCATTTCTTAATTAAATTATGAACTGAGGAAACGGCTACCTGAAAACGCTTTGCTATATTCTTATAACCTTCTCCTGCTTTGTGGGCATTATTTATTTTAATTTTCAGAATGCTAGGCAGCTGCTTAGAGGAGCCCGTGGCTGCTGATTGTTTGGACAAGGTTAGAGGAGTCAGGGTATTTATAAAGCTTTGAAGTTTGCATCACCTGGCCTTTCCTAACGATGACTGTGAGGAAGCCATAGCCCTAACAAGCTATTTAAGGTCCGAGACCTTGGTAAAAGTTATCTGAGAGCTCAAATCTCCTGGGGTGTCCAAACTTTTGCATGGTGCTCCTTTTCTTTTTTTCCCCACTTAAAATTGTAAAAAACAAAAATAATACACTAATCTTGCTGAAAATATTGAAAAGAATATTTCATCTTTAACTTTATGACTCTGGGAGATCAGTTTATCTTCTACTCACTTAATTATTCAAAGTAACAGAAATTTTGACCAGTGATGCCCAAACATTTGCATGCCACTGTATATATTAGATTAAATTAGTACAAAAGTAGAATCAAAAAAAGTAATGAGGTAATGTGTATGGGTTCAATGACCATTCAGAAATCGGATGACAGAGAAGAAGCTGTTCCTGAATGTTTGAGTGTGTGCTTTCAAGCTTCCTTAGTGATAATGAGAACAAGGCATAGCCTAGGTTATGGGGGAGGGGGATGCTTAATGATGGACATTGCCTTTTTGAGGCACCACTCCTTGAAGATGTCCTGAATACTACAGAGGTTAGTACCCATGATGGAGCTGAGTTTACAACTCTCTGCAGCTTATTTCAACCCTGTACAGGAACAACACCCACCCACCCCTCATACCAGCCAGTCAGAATGCTCTCCATGGTAAAACTAGAAATCTGTGTATCTGGTGACATACCAAATCTCCTCAAACTCCTAATGAAATGAAGCCACTGTCATGCTTTCATTGTAGCTGCATTGATATGTTAGATCCTCAAAGATATTGACATCTAGCAACTTCAGGTTGTTCACTCCTTCCACTTCTGATCCCTCCATGAGGACTGGTGTGTGTCCCTCGCCTTACCCTTTCTGACGTCTACAATAAGTTCTTTAGTCTTAATGACATTGAGTGCAAGGTTGTTGCTGTGACAACACTCAACTAGCTGATATATCTTGCTCCTGTATGCCATTTCATCACCATCTCAAATTCTGCCAGCAGTAGTTGCATCATCTGCAAATTCATAGATGGCATTTGAACTGTGCCTAGTCTCGCAATCAGGGGTGTAGAGAGACTAGAGCAGTGGGCTAAGCATACATCCCTGAGATGCGCCAGTGTTGATTACCAGTGAAGTGGAGATTTTACTTCCAATCCACACAGACTGTGGTCTTCTGGTTTGGAAGCTGGGGATCCAGTTGCAGAGGGAAGGTAGAGTGTCCCAGTTTCTGGAACTTTTCGATCAGAACTGTAGGAATAATTGTTTTAAACCCTGATTTACAATCAAATAGTAGCATCCTGGCATGTATTGGTATTGTCCAGGTGATCCAAGGCTGTGTAAAGAGCCAATGAGATTGCATCCACTGTAGATCTACGTGTGAATAGGTCCAAGTCTTTGCTGAGACAGGAGTTAATTCTAGCCATAACCAACCTCTCAAAGCACTTCATCACCGTAGACCTAAGTGCTACTGGATGATAATCATTAAGGCAGCTCACCTTGATCTTCTGAGGCATTGGTATAATTGTTGTCCTTTTGAAGCAGGTGGGAACTTCCAACAGTAGTAAAGAGATTGAAAATGTCTTTGAACACACCTGGCTGATAGTGTACTTGAAAATACACTTACCTTGAATACACAGGATTACTTACTCCCTGGTGACAAAAAAACCTTCAACTTCCTGATGCCTTGACTCCTAGGATTGTCCACCACTGCCATTTCTTCCTACTGCCTTCTGAGTGTATAGATGAATGGTTTCTCTTCCACCCCTGCCTCCTCCATTAAGCACTTCAGTCCAACATTAGGAAAATATGGGTCCAACTCTCGCAGTCCCAAATTTTTGGCATGGTATTACAAAGTCTTCAAATATTTGCAGCTTCTTTGCACCACATGACAACTGAAGTGTGAATGTAGGTGGTGAAACATTACTGGTAAAGAGAGGCCAAATTTATTGGCTGATCTTTGAAGTTGGGTGTGGCAATATTCAAGTTCAAAAACTGGAAGTGGCACACAATTTTTATTCCTACTTTTTTAACTGTAAAATAGCAAATAACTAAACAATTGCAGTACAGCACAACATCTAGCTACAAAATTAAGCTGGAGGGGTTGAGATTCTGTCCTGGTCGTAAGTCTATAGGAAAGTGGAATTTATTAACAAATTAAGTTTTGTGATGCGTTAATTTCATCTAAAATTGCAGCAATTTCTGTAACACCATTTGTATTTTCCAACTGACTTTGATTCTCCTTGAGAAAACAAAAATATCCTTAGATCTTCTGCCAGCTTGTTTGCTGGCTGATTAAGCAAAACTTTTATTTGATTACATTACCATTCCTAAATTCAGACCCTGGATATGAAGATGAAAACTTGAGATTCATTTTGTGCATTCTAAGTTGTACCCTGCTTAGTGAATCACACTTTACAGATAAAACACAGAAATTAAGCCATTTTAACAAAGAATATGAAACCATCCTCCATCTCTTAAGACTTCCATATTCTTCTTTCTGCTAAATCAGATGATGTCATTGTTATCCATGGAATCATAAATAACAACTAACATTTATGGAAGGTGAGACTGATACACCGGCCCTGTATTTTACAGAAATATTCTGTTGAGAGATCAAAAGCTGACGAGGAACCTTCACCACAATAGTTGAATTCAATCTGATTGTGCCCTTCTCAAATCTTAATCCTGACATGCGACACTGATGCCAGTCTGCTGAGGTTAGAAGCCAATTGCATTAGTCGTAATAATCCCCAACATCCAGCCCCCTAAGTACATAAGCCAAGGTTAGAGACTAATACATGCAGGATTTCATTGTACTCCCATTATGTACATGAACTTCCGTAATTAAGAGTGCATTTGCCATCAATGTGAGAACCACACTTGAAACATAAAAAGAGCCATATCTGGCTTGCATGCTTCACTTTGATCTTTCTGAATAAAGATCATCATGTCTGATTCACTTCTGCTCCTTAGTTCTCAAAGGAGAGTACAGTGCAAAGGAGCGAGAACTCTGTTGTAATACTTTATTGGAAGTTTAAAATACTGATTCATACCACTGGCCTTCCTGTAAAATCTTGTAACAGTAATAAAACTTAAGGGCATCAGGTTCAGTATTGCAGAAAGTAATGTAATTAAATGATGAACTCATTAAGATTCAAACTGCATAACCATTAAATATTTATTCATTGAAAAGCATCTGATCTTATAAAATACTGAACATTTTGAGGATACACACTTGACATACTTTAAAAGATGATGGGAGGAAAAATAACAAATCTATTATTAGACTGCATCATCAGTTTTTGTTAAGAATCTGATTCCAGGAAATTTCTCTTGAGGATATCTCCAAAATCTCTTTCCTATGTGTTGCAATTGCCGATTTTTCAAAGTCACTAACACAATCATTTAAAGCTTGTAAATTTTGGCTGGCTATTGATCATTATAGAACTATTTATACCCAAATTCTGATCAATATGCTGCAAATCTACTGCAAGTAGATTTTTTAAATTAATGGCCAGTAGGGTAGTTTGCTTTAATTTTATGATCAATCTTTCAAGTGAGCACTAGTGGAAAAACTCAGCAACATTATAGCAAAAGTGAAAAATGACAGCAAAAATGAACAGAAGACTGCAACAGATTTTGTACTTCCACTTATTTCTTTAGCTCTACTAGTGCACAAGAAGGTTCATTTTGCTATGATGCAATATAGAAATCTGGAAGCTTTTCTTAGAAAACATATTTCTTGATTTATAAAATCTTAGTAATGATTAATGTCTTCCCTCAGTTACTTATCATGGCACAAATGCAAATATGATCCATGAAAACTATTTACAAGCAACTTATTCCAAATGATTTAATTAGAAGCAAAAATAGCAACTATAGCAGGTCCACTGCTGAGTTGTAACTGTTATAAAGGAATTAAAATAATTGTGTCATGTAGTATGAAGTATCAATTAAACCCTTATTATTCAAATTAGACAAAAAATTTAAACAATCTATTCTTCCCATAATCGAAAGGCCAAATTATTTAAAAATACTTAGTGATAATGCATTGCAGCAATCTTTTACATTTGCCTTCTCGGATAAAACACTACATTAAGTTTTCAGTCAAAATCATACAAATTCAGTCCACTGAGAGATTCTTTTGCTTCTCTTCCAGTTGTGACTCACAAAACCAATTTGTTAGAATATACACTCAGTGACTACTTTATTCGGTACACGAGTGGAATCTGGTGTGGTCTTCTGCTGCTGTAGCCCTTCCACTTCAAGGTTCGACACGTTGTATGTT
The DNA here is from genome assembly GCF_048418815.1 of Hemitrygon akajei. NCBI lineage: Eukaryota > Metazoa > Chordata > Chondrichthyes > Myliobatiformes > Dasyatidae > Hemitrygon > Hemitrygon akajei. The sequence goes on from NC_133126.1 coordinate 15,861,085, forward strand.
CAAAGATGCTCTTCTGCACACCACTGTTGTAACACGTGCTTATTTAAGTTACTGTTGCCTTCTTGTCAGCTTAAACCAGTCTGGCCATTCTCCTCTGACTTCTCTCATTAACAAGGCGTCGTCACCCAAATAAGTGACACTGGATGTTTTTCTTTTGCTTTTCACACCATTCTCTGTAAACTTGTGAGTGAAAATCTCAGGAGACCAGCAGTTTCTAAGATAGTCAAACCACCCTAAATGGTACGAACAATCACTCCACGGTCAGTCACTTAGATCACATTTCTCGCCATTCCGATTTTTGTTCTGAAAATTAACTGAACCTCTTGACCATGTTTTTATGTATTGAGTTGCTGCTGATTAGATATTTCCATTAACAAACAGGTGTACAGGTGTACCTAATAAAGGAGCCACTGAGTATTTTAATTGTTTCCTTAAATAGGATGATATGGCATTCAGGGAAGATGAAGCAATGGCAATGAGACTGTAAATAAATTAGCAGTAGGCATACTGAAAGTTCATTGACTGCAAGTTCTTCTCTATGCCAAATGCCGAGTGGTATATATATCATCATCTCTGCATCTTCAAAAGTTCCAGACCTCAAAACCCAGCAGCACAGAAGAAAAAAAATAAGAAAATACCTATCATCCTCATAGCAGCAATTAGGAGATGGGCATTTTTATGGTAGCTTTGCCATCAAAGAATAATAAAACATTTGCTCAGTTCAGCTTGTGTTATAATAATGAATTGCAACTCAAGAGTTCATGCTGTTATAACTGCTCAGTGAACACTTGACAAAACTTGCTAGAGGTGTACCATATTATTTCATTGCTACATGCAGGTCTTACAACATTGTTTCACATTCCATGAGGACATGTTCTGCATAATCCTAATGATGCACTTCTACTTTAGGTCACAAAATACATTTGAGGCAAAAATGAACACATTGGCTAATTCATATATGATAACAAACCTAAATTTCCCAATGAAGAATACTTCCCATCGGTGTATGGATGGTTCTTCGGATATTTATTTACTAAGTAAACTAAGAATATAAGGAAATCAATTACTGCAAATGAAAATTCAATATTCACAAAGTACAGACCAAACAGATAGTGAATGATGATTTGGTCAACTTGTAATAATGCAAGTTCTGTTAGAAATCTATCCTGGTTCCAGGTCAGAGAAAGCAAGCCATAGAAGGCCAAAAGCAATAATTCTTCAATAAGGAGGTACAAACATAATTTGTAGATAGTATGATCATTTTCAACAGAAACCAATTAAATTCCAAAAATACTGAACATAAAGGAGTGTTTTAAATGAAGTTCTTATCCACAACTGATTTTAACAAAATATGATGGTGATATTTAAGTTCCATATATACTCATTTTCAAAATTTACCAAATTGTGTGAAAGTAATATTGTCAAATATGTTGAATCAATACTCAAGGTATTTTCTAGTTACTGCGAAACACTTACATAACAGAAATCTCTTTTCTCCAGCAGTGCAACACCATTTAAAAATGTAAATTATTACGTTGGTTGTTTATAGTTAGCTTCGATAGTGGAATTATTCAGTACTATATAATTTACTATCACAGGTACAAAAATCTAATTGTTTTACAGCAACATTGAAATCAATAATTAATGTGCTTTGAATGTAATTGACATAAAGAAGCTGGTTTCTGTAGATTTGAAATGATTATATATATTTCATCAGTAACGGAAAACCACATGGAATGTCATGTTTTCCCCTTTTGCAAAAAATATAATTTTGGAATACTATCTTCCAAAACAGAATTCAAAATGCTTTAGAAATTCTAACAAATCCATACAATTTTAAGATTTAATTCTGAATTAATATTGCACAATTTTTAATATGTAGTTGATCTGCAACTTTTCACTCTCAGTCATACCCCTTTTACACAGCTGCATTCTGTGAGTAAATGGGGAATGTCTACAGCAGAGCACAAAATAATCTGTAGTTATATTAAGACAATATTCTCCATTTTGGTACCCATGGTAGCCTCAGTTCATTTTGCACAAACTATTCTTTTAACTGGCATTGGAACTGTGCGCAACCCAGGCATGTGGCATCAATGAACAGCACACACCTTCGAATGTTGCAGTGCACTTTCCCCATGCACCAACAGAAATGGCTCACTACCTACAACTTCTTCCAAGTGTTAACAAAATTGGGGTGCTTCTTTGGCAAGAGAATTCAGTGACCTAAATCAAAATTCTGGCATGAAATTTCAAACTGAAAACAGAAAAACTGAACACTTAATAAACACACGTATGTTGGAATACCCATGCTGTGTTGACACTTGAACTGTTCCATGGTTTCAAGTAAGCTTTATTGCTCCTTAAAATTACAATTGGTTTGGACAGAGCAAGAAACAGTACATTAATACAACATATAAAAAAACCGAGCTGATGAAGCAAAGCCATGATAGCAGGCCCAGGACACACTGGATTGCAATTAGTGTGGTTTCAACTTAGATTTTAATGACACTATCAACTAAATTTTTAAAAAATTTCTCACAGGCTGCTAAGATAAGTTAACCACCAATAGTCTAATGCTCGTACGTTGACTGTAACAATAAAACAAAAAACTCTAAAGTCGCGAAATTCTTGTCTGCCCAACCATTACGAAAGATTTCTTGCTGTTATCCTCCACTGTTACTGCGGAGCCTACAGAGGAAATGGAAAAATTGTTACATTTAATCCAATTAATACTTAAAACAATTTAGTTGAAGAGTATAACATTATTGATTGTTATTAAATATTTAATAATACCATGACTACAAACATAGTATACATTGGATCTGTCCTTAGATGAACTATATTCTGGTCTCCCTTCATTAAGTTGAGATTGTATTAACTCAGAAAGTATGCAAAAAGTTTAGCAGGTTAATAAATGTGCCAACTACATCCTCAGGGTGACGGAATTACAATCACAGGAGCAAATGCACATATAGTGAAAACAGGATCTTTTGAGATGTTAACCTATTCATATTTTCTGAGGATGGAGAAGGCAGCTATTTGATCCATCAAGTCTATGTCCACTCTCAGAGCATTCACTCATTTAATTTTCTGTAACTTGTTAACTTCTCTTGATTCTTCTACTACCTACGCTCACAAAACGTTATTTACAGTAGCCAATTGTCTCATCAACTTTGGGATATTAGTGAAAAATGGAACTGGATATAACGATGTAACTCCTCAGGGCACTGAGGAATGTGATTGAAAAAAGGGATTTGGAAATACAGACCCATAATTCATTGAAAGGGGTGACACAGGTAGATAGGGTTTTGGCACATTATCCTCCATAAATCAAAGTACTGAGTACAGGAGATGGAATGTTACGTTGAAGTTGTATAAGACATTGGTGAGGCCTGATTTGGAGTACTGTGTGCAGTTTAGGTCACCCACTTACAGGAAAGATGCAAGAAAGGTTGAAAGAGTATAGAAAAAAAATTCAAGGATATTGGCGGGTTTGGAAGACCTGGGTTATAAGATTGAAGAGGTTAGGGCTTTATTCCTTGGAACCTAAAAGACTGAGTGCAGGTTTGATAGAGGTATACTAAATTATGAGGAGTATAGATAGGGTAAACGCAGGCAAGACTTTTCCTCTGAGGTTTGGTGGGCCGACAACCAGAGGTCCTGGGTTAAGGGTGAAAGGTGAAAAATTTAAGGAGGACATGAGGTGAAACTTCTTCACTCAAGAGTTGTGAGAGTGTGGAATGTGCTACCAATGCAAGTGTTACCTGTGAGCTGAATTACAATGTTTAAGAGAAGATTGGATAGGTACATGGATGGTAGTGGCATGAAGAGCTATGATTCCAGTGCAGGTCAATGGAAGTAGGCAATTTAAATGGTTCTGCACAGACTAGATGGGCTGAAAGTCCTGTTGCTGTGCTGTACTTTTCTATGACTCAATAACCACCTGGTCACAGGGAGATTATGCAATCTCTACACAGATAACAATGGAGATCAGAATTGATCTCAGGTTACTGAAGTTGTGATGTAGCAGCACCAAGTATTATGCCACCTATCCAAGAAAATTCTTCAGGGAAAAGGAAAATTTCAAAACAGAAGTTATAATTTAAGAACCATATTGTAAAGTTAACTGGCAGAAAATAATATTGTTGAAAACTTGATCTCAAGAAGTCTTGGCAGAATGAGATAATTGCTGCTCACATTTCATTTACCCATGTGCAAAAACTGCTATTATTTCTGAACTTTGTATTTAAAAGTGTCAGATTTGTACAAAATATAATTGGCTATGAATTAAAGTTGTAAAATGTCAGAATTGAGAGGAATTTGCTTCATTGGAAATCTTACTTCCTAATTACTGGAAAGAAAAGAGCAATCAGGAAAGTCACAGAGGCCGCTGAGCAATCCCTGGTTATGGATCAAGAGGTGTGACCTGTGGACCAATGCTGCTGGGACACAAGCTGGGGCCTGATCAACCCCTGGCTGAGTCACCTGGGTGAGGGTGTCTGGAAGGATCCGAAACACCTGGTGACCCCAGATTACATCACTGAATATCTGTTCCTGCACATCTAGGATGTATCTTAGCATCAATGGACAAAAATTGTAGTTTACAGAAAGCATATTTTGAAGCAGGATTAATAGAACTATGGTAGCAATGATTCTGCAGGGGAGATTGGCTGGGCCATTGCTGAACTGCCATGCCTTCTGTTACAAAACTGGCATGAAATTTCAAAAAAGGCAATGTATATAGATTTTGTATATTTGCACCAGAAATAAGAGAATAGAGTTGTGACATGAAGAGGTAGAACTACTTAAAGCACAATGTTTGAGCGGGATCATAAAGAAATTTTACAAGCCATGATTTTGCAGGCTGCTGAAATAGAAGTGACTTATGATATTTCAAGTGTTTCCTTTCTTCCAGCTGAAAGAAGTGTGCTTCTCTAATCCATCACTATTTCTGGCCCTTTTGCTTTTTGAATGTAATCCATCCTTTCAGTATTTTACTTTGTGTAACTTCTGCCACATCCTTCCTTCCTTGTCCAGGCAAATACAGTAATTCATTAACTTGCCTGCTTTTGTAATTCTCCCATAGATAACATTTCACATCAGAAAATCAGCCCAACAAGTATTTGGTAGTGTTTTTTAACCCATTAAAAAAATGTACTTTTTAAAAATGGAAAAATGGGCAGGCCTCAATTCATTAAAATTTAATTTCTAGCTTCTTTCCACATAGAATCCAAATTATTAAAATTGGGATCCTATCGTCTAGTACTACACCAAGTACAAACGCTTAAATGTTTAAAGGATGGTCTTCTCATTCCAAGCATTTGCAACAAAATTACTAACTCTGCCTGGATGCTTACAACCAGTGAAGCACATAGTCAACCTCTAATTGACAATGCACATTCCCATAGCCTTTGTGTCGCAATTTAAATATATAATTTAATTTTGATTACTACTTACCTCTTTGTAAAAAATCACAATTTGAACGTTTCTTTAGAAATATTTAGTTCGGTTCAATGCTCGCTGTGCTAATTCGCCTTTTTCATCTGTAATTTTCTCCCAGTCTGTTTGTCCAACCACAAATCCTATGGCTCGTTTGCGCTCAGCATCTTTCTCCTCTTCCAAATCTGCCCATCTCACCTAAAGCATATGGGGGGGGGGGGGCAGTTCAGATAAATGTTACTTCCCGCCTTCCCACCTGAGGCAAATTAGTAATTTAAAGTACTATGCAGAAATAGTCATGTTTCACAATTTATTATACAAGTTAATTTGCATGTTGGATTTCTTTAAAACTGTAGCTATCTGCCCCACCAGAATTTTACCATGTCTAAAAGAGAACAAATAACTTCACAAAAAAGTTGAGAAATAACTCATTGGTCAATTTTTTAAAAATTTGATTGCTTAAAAATTGGCCTATTATGACTGAATATGGTAATACTTGCATTCGTTAATGTTTATTTTTGACCAAAAACAGTATATTTGGTAGTCTAGTTGAGTACAACTCCAGTAATACTCATAATGGCCAATAGTGCCATTTATCACGTTTCAGTATCAGTAATAAACAGAACATTTAGAGAAGTTAGTTTGTATAAGTTCAGACCCAACATTGAAAAGGGCTAATAGTTTTCAGGTCCCACCTACCAGCTAAACCATTCACATCTTCAACCACCTGTCTCAATATGTAAAAAGCTCTCACATGCCTAGGCTACTGCATGTTCCAAACTTAGGATCTCTACCACTAAAGGCGGCAACAACTTAGGTACATGGAAATACTACCACCTGAATGGTCCCCACTTAGCTACATATTATTCAGAATTTGAGACATATTGGCATTCCTTCATCACTGCATGGCCTAAGTGCCTTAACCAAGATGACCAGATTTCCAACAAATGCCATACAGCCAGTTTAATTAGATATGAAGCACTGGAAGAGATAACTATCTTGTTGAATGAGATTATTATGGAGGAAATTAGGAGCGAAGATTAAAATCTTAAACTATTATTCCAGAGGTCATCGTTGACAGCAAGGTATTATGGATTCCGATACAGTGATATGGATATTGTAAGTGAGTATACAGGCTCCTATTGGAATGTACAAGTTCAAAACAGCAGCTCATAATCATCTTCTTGAGTGCAAATATACCGTGGCATGCAAAAGTTTGGGCACCTCTGGTCAAAATTTCTGTTACTGTGAATAGTTATAGTTAAGTGAGTAGAAGATAAACATCTCCAAAAGTCATAAAGTTAAAGATGAAACATTCTTTTCAACATTTTCAGCAAGATTAGTGTATTATTTTTGTTTTCTACAATTTTAGAGTGAAAAAAAGGAAAGGAGCACCATGCAAAAGTTTGGGTACCCCAAGAGATTTGAGCTCTCAGATAACTTTTACCAGGGTCTCAGACCTTAATTAGCTTGTTAGGGCTATGGCTTGTTCACAGTCATCATTAGGAAAGGCCAGGTGATGCAAATTTCAAAGCTTTATAAATACCCTGACTCCTCAAACCTTGTCCCAACAATCAGCTGCCACGAGCTCCTCTAAGCAGCTGCCTAGCACTCTGAAAATTAAAATAAGTGATGCCCATACAGCAGAAGGCTATAAGAAGATAGCTAAGTGTTTTCAGGTAGCCATTTCCTTAGTTTGTAATGTAATTAAGAAATGGCAGTTAACAGCAACGGTGGAGGTCAAGTTGAGGTCTGGAAGACCAAGAAAACTTTCCGAGACAACTACTCATAGGATTGCTAGAAAGGCAAATCAAAACCCCCGTTTGACTGCAAAAAGGCCTTCAGGAAGATTTAGCAGACTATGGAGTTGTGGTGGACTGTTCTACTGTGCAGTGACACCTGCACAAATATGACCTTCATGGAAGAGTCATCAGAAGAAAACCTTTCCTGCATCCTCACCACAGAATTCAGCATCAGAAGTTTGCAAAGGAACATCTAAACAAGCCTAATGCATTTTGGAAACAAGTCCTGTGGACTGGTGAAGTTAAAATATAACTTTTTGGCCGCAATGAACAAAGGTATGTTTGGAGAAAAAAGGGTGCAGAATTTCATGAAAAGAACTGTTAAGCACGGGGGTGGATTGATCATGCTTTAGGCTTGTGTTGCAGCCAGCAGCACGGGGAATATTTCACTGGTAGAGGGAAGAATTAATTCAATTAAATACCAGCAAATTCTGGAAGTAAACATCACACCGACTGTAAAAAAGCTGAAGATGAAAAGAGGATGGCTTCTACATCAGGATAATGATCCTTAACACACTTCAAAACCCACAATGGACTATCTCAAGAGGCGCAAGCTGAAGGTTTAGCCATGGCCCACACAGTTCCCCAACTTAAACATCATCAAAAATCTGTGGATAGACCTCAAAAGAGCAGTGCATGCAAGGCAGCCCAGAATCTCACAGAACTAGAAGCCTTTTGCAAGGAAGAATGGGAGAAAATCCCCCAAACAAGAACTGAAAGTCTCTTAGCTGGCTACAGAAAACGCTTACAAGCTGTGATACTTGTCAAAGGGGGGTGTTACTAAGTACCGACCATGCAGGGTGCCCAAACTTTTGCTTCAGGCCCTTTTCCTTTTTTTGTTATTTTGAAACTGTAAAAGATGGAAATAAAAAAGTAATCTTGCTGAAAATATTAAAGAAATGTGTTATCTTTAACTTTATGCCTTTTGGAAATCAGGTCATCTTCTACTCGCTTAGCTATTCACAGTAACAGAAATTTTGACCAAGGGTGCCCAAACTTTTGCATGCCACTATATATAGGTGAATATATGCTGTTCTTTCTAAGGACACTTAGATTCTAAAAGACAAATAAACAAAAAGTTGATTTAGTAGTTCAACAGATTATTTTTTAAACTAATTGGACAGCATTTTGAATTTAACAACTGAGTCATAAAACTGTTAACTTCATTCAGCCCTGAAATTCTGCAGTTACAGTTCTTAGTGAATTAATATTAGTGAATTGTTAGCAAGATGTACACAACATCCATGGATAATTTCAGTCCCTTCTGCAAATACTTTCAGAAAATGTGTAATGATAATTATAGGCTTTTTTCAGATTGTAAACATAATACTTCTTTGCAACAAGGTCATGGAGAAATACAATACAGAAACAAATCTCTGGACCTACTGACTGCGCCAACAATCAAGAACACTTATTATATGAAGCTAGTCTTACATTTATGCCTTTTATTCTTCCCACATTCCTATCAATTGCCCCCTAGATTCTGCCACTCCTTTAGACAATAGAGACAATTAATTGCAGCTAAATTATTTACTAATCTGCATACTTTTGGGATGTGAGTATAAATACAAGTAGTCAAGAGGAGAACATACAAACTCCTCATAGACAGCACCGGAAGTCTGGATTGAACACAAAGCTGTGAGGCAATAGCTGACTATCCATCTGTGGCAATGAGTTCTTTCACTGGAAATGCAGGTTTTTCCCAATTCTCAAAAAATCTTTTATAAAGACTGACAGGACTTTTCCATTCCATTCACATTCCCTACTATTCCATTGTGACTTTATCATGCCTTGAGAACTTCCCTAGTCAAAATAAAAAATATATACTGTAATCTAGAAACAGTGTAATCCTTTGCAAACATAATTTTTCAATGCACATCTAAGAGATACCAAGCTTGATCACTCAAGCTAATGTTTTCTTTCCCGCTTGGTATTTGCTATTGCTATAGACATGGCCAGCTATCTTCTCTGACAGAGAGATGAAGGCTAGCTTACTCTTAAATACTATTCACATTTTTGCCAGAAAATAGTAGAATCATTAAGATCTGGACAGGGAAAAGACTGAAGGTTAGGAAGGAAAACAAGCAGCTCATACTCCAAAAGTATTCTCTCTGATATGTTCTGTACTAAGAACACCTAATACTTAAGATAAACATATACAAAATACAATTAAGTTTGTTCCATGATGGATTCATCTCCCTCTTTTGCTCAGTCATAACACCCAAGGAAAACGTATTTTTATTCTTCATATGTTGAATCAATCAGTATATCACGTATACAGAAAAGGAGCAATTAAGTTTTTTTTTACCCGCTTCTTTCCAGGTTCTGATGAGCGAGAGTTATAGTCATCAGGAAGCTGAAGGTAATCTTCTAATTGATGTGCAATACTGTCATGCCAACCTCGCTTCCGTTTGTTGCTGCTCCTCAAACCATCCAGCTTGTCTGAACAACAAAAACATAAGCTCTGTAGTCAGGCATGGACTGAATGCACAAGATGAAAGAAATATATGTATATATTCATACAAATATACATACATGTTTATGGTGTTACAGTTGAGCTCACAGTAGAACACCCTTGTTGTATTTAATAGCTGATTGGCCATGAAAATGGCAAGGAATGGATTATTGATGTAGTCCATTAAATTATAAGTCAGGCTCTTCTTTAAACCCATTAGTGTTTCTATATTATTGTACCAACACAATTCTCATTGATTATAAACTTCCTGTATAAATTCTCCCAACTAACTGTAATGCTTTTGCAAATAGATGAATTGAGAGGACAGAAAACCAACCTACTAATACTTATATTCTACAGCTGAAATTTAAGTTAAAAGAATAGGCCCTAATTAGAGTTGACAGTCATGTGCATCTCCGAAATGTAAATTAAACATGGTTTGTGTAGGATATTGATTTTTAAACCCCATCTGCAGGATTCAGATAGTACACAATTATGTCAGGAAAGTTTCAGAATACTATTTTAAAAATAGTGGCCATTCCTGGGAAGAAACTAAGTGACTGTTAAATTGTAACACTGACATTCTTAAAATGTGACAATCATCAGCTGGTAGTGTGTGAATTCATCTTTATCACCGAATGACACAGAACATTTTACATGTTTTCCATGATACCAAAGTAAATCACGAATTAGAACAAAAATTGCTTTTTGAAAATTACTACCTATAGGTAATATGCTTGCCATTTCAAACATTGCTTAACACCAAATAATGTGACCACAATCAAATCATATCATAAGTGTTACTTTACACAAAGAATACTTGCATATGGTTTCCTGGGCTCAATTAAAGGCAATATTTTTTAAACAAATTGCTACTGCATTGGAAATATTGTAAAATAAATGTACATTATATATTGAGGGAGACAATAATGTACATTATGTAAGTTAAGTTATCTGTGATATCAAAGTATAAACAATTTTTTAAAATTCTGGAACACTTGGAAAAATGGACAAAACATATGATCTATGATCTAGAAAATAGATCTGAAAGGATAGATGTAACTAGATAATGCATTTTAACCTCAGGGAATTTGCAAATGGCACTTCAGTCCAATTAACAAAATGCACTTTTCAGTGTGTTGTATTATTTATATGAGATTATTATAACTACTTCATTTCTTTTAAAATTAACTATGAACCAAATTGAAAATACAAACATTCAAGGTTGCATCACATTGAATTTACACAATCTTATTCTATGAAAAATACTGGCAGAGTTTAAAGCAATCAATCTATTGTTATCAGTAGAGTGCACTGAGTAGCGTAGATATAAATGTACACTGCACTAATCAAAATTCTCATCTGCAAGGTTGCTACAAAACAATCAGTCTCATCATCGGCGTATTAATATTTGTGATTTAAAGTTTACTGAGAAAATTCCATAGCAGGGAATGAAGTATAAATAACAGTATATTTCTTTAGCATTTGTTTTGTATGCAGTCCCTAAAGAAAGAACTTCATTAGTACTACCTTAAGTATTTTTGCTTTACTGAAGGAACTCTTCAAAAACTGGTCAATACATTTTATTTATAGCACCCCTAACGAGTCCATATTTATATCACACACCTTCAAATGTTTCTGAACTGAGGTCAATGCTGGGCCATTTTAAATGCAATTAAGAGTCTGTCACCCTGTCATGAGTGAGATTTGATACCCAAGGTTCACTTCAAAGCTAGTCAGCATGGAATGGGTGAGCAGCTTAAAGTTCCTGGGCGTCAAAATCTCAGAAAACCTATCCTGAACCCAACATATTGATGCAATTACGAAGAAGGTATACCAACAGCTGTATTTCATTAGGAGTTTGAGGACATTTGGTATGTGACCAAAGACTTGAGCGAATTTCTACAGATGTAATGTGGAGAGCATTGTGGCTGGTTGCACCACCCTCTTGTATGGAGGGTCCAATGCACAGAATCAGAAAAAAAAAAACTGAAGGAGGTTGTAAATTCAGACAGCTCCATCATGGGCACTAGCCTCCCCATTATCAAGGATATCTTCAACAAGGCAAAGCTTCAAGGTGGTGGCATCCATCATGATGGTCCCTCACCATCCAGGGCATGCCCTATTCTCATTACTATTTTCAGGGAGGAGGTACAGGAGCAAAAAGACACACAGTCAATGTTTTAGGAACAGATTCATCCCCTTCACAATAAAATTTTTGAATGGTCTATGAACCCATGGATATGACCTTGCTATTTTGCTCTCTTTTTGCACTACTTATCTATTTTTATGTATATTCTTAGTGTAACTTATAGTCACTTTTATGTACTGCATTGTACTGCTGCAAAACAACACATTTCTTGACATGCGTTAGTGATAATAAACCTGATTCTGGTCTGAGATGAGTTAAAGATTCCTTTCCAAAAGGTCAACAGTGAGCCCTATGAGCTTTTAATGATAGTCATGCAGTTGTAAATGTTACTGTTTTATTCCAGAATTTTATTGAATATTTGTTCAGCTAGCAAATTGGGATCCAGGCACATGAATTGCTTGTCTACTAAAATAAACATTTTACTATTGCACCCAGAACTGCTTTAAGTGGCTGTAAAAATATTTCATATTAGGGTGAACCCTCCCATCTTTCATTTGGTCTGATGGTAGTCTTCATATTGTTCTTTAATTAGAGACCAAGAGTTTCCACCATTATTTGTGTGTGGTGTTGCTGAGGTGACAATAAAGAAGCACATGCAAAACACACAAAATATGGAGGAACTGATCCAAGTTTGGCAGCATCCAAGGGAACAAATAAGCAGCTGACGTTTCAGGCTGAGACCTTCCTTGAGGATTCAGTCCGACATGTTGACTGCATTCATCCATCGATGCTGCCTAACCTGCTGAGTTCCTCCAGCACTTTGTGTGTGTTGCTTTGGATTTCCAGAATCTGCAGAATTTTTCGTGTTTATAAAGAGGCTGGTGACCACTTTGTTAATCTGCCACATTTCTGCTGTGCATTTCTCTGAGTGCATCTGTTCCCAATTTATAGTCCAAAGTTTCTGCCTAATAGCATCATAATACGCCCTCCACAGATTAGTTTTTCATACTGTCCAAGACTCTGGTAAAGGTCAGGAAGCTGTGGTCACTGTCTTTTAAACACTCACCTACCGAGAGTGGCCTCTCCTTTAATTGGCCTGTCAGGAATCCTTCCTGGGCAGACTCAACAAATTGATCTAAACCTTTTGTATTAAGAAGATGCCAATAAATATTATAGAAGTTGAAGTCACCCATGACAACAACCTTGTTATTTTGCATTTTTCCAAAATCTGCCTCCTGATCTGCTCCTCCGTGTCACCATTGCTGTTAGCCAGGTCCCCACCTCTTTTTTGCCTCCCTCTCTTCTCTTTTGAAGCTTCTAAACTCCTGAACATCCAGCAGCCATTCCAGCAACCTGACAGCCATATGTTTATGGAATGCATATTTAACACTCCTAGTTCAAGTTAAATATCCTGCTTATGTCAAATTATTCTAATCATATTTAAGCAGGGAAAACATGGATTCACTTATTGGATACCTAATAAAGTAATAACTTATTCAGTGAGTAATATTCCCAATGCTATTATAAGATGAAACAATATATCAGTCATAGAAAAGTACAGCACAGAAACAGGCCATTTGGCCCATCTGGTCCATACTGAATCATTTAAACTGCCTAATCCCATTGACCTACACTGAGACCAGAGCCCTCCATATCCCTATCAGCCATGTGCCTGTTCAAACTTCTCTTAGATGTTGAAATTGAGCTCACAGGTAACACCTGAGCTGGCAGCTCGTTCCACACTCAAGACTCTCTGTGTGAAGAAGTTTCTGCTCATGTTCTCCTTTAACTTTTCACTTTTCACCCTTAACCCATGACCTCTGGTTGTAGACCCACCCAACCTCAGTGGAAAAAGCCCGCTTGCATTTACTCTATCTACACCCCTCGTAATTTAGTATACCGTTATCAAATCTCCTCTCAATCTACTACATTCTAAGGAATAACTTCCTAACCTATTCAATCTTTCCTTCTAACTCAGGTCTTCCACACCCGGCAACATTCCTGTAAATTTTCCCTGGCTTCAGTTTGTTAACTGTAACCAAAAAAATCTTTACACATGAAAAATAACATGCAGTTGCTATTTTAACAATACCAATAAAAGAGAAAATCTACTAAATGTTCCCACTTTTGGTTTAAGATTCCCAATGTACTGGTTTGTAGATAGCAAGAACTATCTACAAACCTATCAAACTGATATGAAGTTTGATCCATGTAACTAAGTTAATAAAGTACACTGAATTTAAATTGTACCACAGAGGCAAAATTCAAAAGGGCAAAGAATGCAGGACTGAAGATGCTGTATTTAAATGCACGTAGCATTTGGAATAAGGTGGACGAACTCATGGCGCAATTAGAGATTGGTTGGTATGATGTTGTGGGTGTCACTGATCTATGATTAAAAGAAGGCGATAGTTGGAAGCTTAACATCAAAGGATATACTTTGTATTGCAAGGACAGGCAGGAAGGCATAGGCGGTGGTGTGACCCTGTTGATAAGAGATAGAATTACATCTTTAGAAAGAGGTGACATATGGTCAGAGAATGCTGAATTTTTATGGGTGGAGTTAAGAAACTGCAAGGGTTTAAAAAACATTATTGGAATCATATATAGGCCTCTAAATAGCAGTCAAACTAAAAGATGAAATATGAGGACAGACTAGCCAATAATATAAAGCAAAATACCAAAAGATTTTTCAGTCACATAAAGAGTAAAAGGAAGGTGGGAGTTGATATTGGACCATTGGAAAATGATGCCGGTGAAGTAGTAATGGGGGACAAAAAAATAGCAGATGATAATAGGTACTTTGCATCTGTGTTCACGGGGAAGACACTGGCAGTGTGCCAGAGACCTGTTCAGGGAGCAGGAGTGAGTGGCCTTGCCACAAAAAGTGATAGGCAACTCAAAGGTCTTAAGGTGGATAAGTCAACTAGACCAGATGGACTGCATCTCAGAGTCCCAAGAATGGTTGCTGAAGAGATAATGGATGCATTGGTTATAATCTTTCAAAATTCACTTGATTCTGGTCCTAGAGCTCTGGAAGATTGCAAACTCTTTAAGAAAGGAGGAAGGATTTATAGGCCAATTAGCCTAACCTCAGCGATTGGGAAAGTGTTGGAGTCTATTATTAAGGATGAGATTTCGGGGTACTTGGAAATTAATGACAAAATAAGTCAAAGTCAGCATGGTTTCTTTAACTGGAAATCTTGCCTAACAAACAAGAGGACATGAGTTGAGACTTAGGGGGTAAAAGTTTAAGGGTAACATGAAGGGGAATTTCTTTACTCAGAGAGTGGTAACTGTATGGAATGAGCTTCCAGTAGAAATGGTAGAGGCAGGTTTGGTATTGTCATTTAAAGCAAAATTGGATAGGTGTATGGACAGGAAAGGAATGGAGGGTTATGGGCTGAGTGTGGGTCAGTGGGACTGGGTGAGAGGAAGAATTTGGTACGGACTAGGAGGGCCAAGATGGCCTGTTTCCGTGCTGTAATTATTACATGGTTAAATCTGTTAAGAGTTCTTCAAGGAAGTAATATGCAGGGTGAACAAAGGAGAGGCAGTGGATGTCATTTACTTGGATTTTCAGAAGGCATTTGATAAGGTGCCACACACGAGGCTGCTAACAAGATAAAATCATTTGGCATTACAGAAAAAATACTGGCATGGATAGTGGAATGGCTGACAGGCAGGAAGGAGCAACTGGGAATAAAAAGGGCCTTTTTGGGTTGGCTGCTTGTAACTAGTGGTGTTCCTCAGGGGTCAGTATTGAGACTGCTACTTTTGACATCGTTTGTCAATGATTTGGACAATGCAATTGATGGCTTTGTGGCAAAGGTTGCGGAAGATAGGGGGAAGGGTATGTAATGCTGAGGATTGCAGAAGCACTTAGACAAATTGGAAGAATGGGCAAAAAAGTGGCAGATGGAAAACAATGTTGGGAAATGTATGATAATGAATTTTGGTAAAGGGAACAATACTGCAGGTTATTATCTAAATGGGTTCAAACATCAGAGGTGCAGAGGGACTTTGGAGACCTTTTGCAAGACTCGCAGAAGGTTAATTTACAAGTTGAGGTGTGATAAAGAAGGCAAATGCAATGTTGGCATTTATTTCAAGGAGAATAGAATATAAAAGCAGAGATAATGCTGAGCCTTTGTAAGACACTTATCAGGCCGCACTAAGAGTATTGTCAGAAGTCTTGAGCCCCATATGTGTTGTCACTGGAGAGAGTCCAGAGGAGGCTTATGAGGATGATTCCGGGAATGAAGGGGTTAACAGATGAGGAGTGTTTGGCAGCTTTGGGCCTGTACTCACTGGAATTTAGAAGAATGCCTGGGGATCTCATTAAAACCTACCAAATGCTGAAAGGACCAGATTGGGTGGATGATGTGGAGAGGATGCTTCCTCTGGTATCCAGAACTAGAGGGCACAGCTTCAAAATTGGGGGCAGGGGAGAAGAACCTTTTAGAGAACAGAGGTAAAGAGGAATCTTCTTAGCCAAAGAGTAGTGAATCTGCCACAGACTGTAGTGGAGGCAATGTCCGTGGGTATACTTAAGGCAGAAGTTGATTGTTTTCTGATTGGTCAGGGCATCAAAGGATAAAGCGAGAAGGCAGGTGTGTGGGGTTGAGTGGGATCTGGGATCAGCCATGATAGAATGACGGAGCAGACTCGATGGGCGTAATGGTCTAATTCTACTCCTGTGTCTTATGGTCATACACCTCCTGACACAGTATTCCATTTGCCGCTTCTTAACATTCTCTTAATCTGTCAAAGTCTTTCTGCAGCATTCTTTCTTTCTTAACACTAACTGCCCCTTCACCTATCTTTGTATTGTCCATAAATTAGGCCACAAAGCCAGCAATTTTGTCATCTAAATGACTGACATGCAACATAAAAAAAGCGGATCCAACAACCATCCCTGTGAAATGCCAATAGTCACCACATCCAATTACGAAAGGCTCCTTTATTCCCACTCTTTGCCTCCTGCCAATCAGCCAATCAGCCAATCCTTGAGCTATGCTAGTATCTTTTCTGTAACAGCACAGGATCTCATCTTGTTAAGCAGCCTCTTGTGCGACACTTGTCAAAGATCTTCTGAACATCTTTGATCCATCAATTCACCTTTGTCCATCCTGCTTGTTATTTCCTCAAATAATTCAAACAGATTTGTCAGGCAAGATTTTCCATTAAGGCAACCATGCTGACTTTGGCCTATTTTATCATGTGCTTCCAAGTACTCCAAAATCACATCCTTAATAATTGACTCCAACATCTTCCCAACCACTGAAGTCAGGCTAATGAACTATAGTTTCCTTTCTTTTGCCTCTCTCCTTCTTGAAGAGTAGAGTGACATTTGCAATTTTTCATTCCTCCAGAACCACTCCAGTATCTAATGATTCTTGATAGATCATTACTAATAACTCCATAATCTCTTCAGCTACCTCGTTCAGAACCCTGGATTGTAGTCTATAAGGTGAAGGTGACTTATCCACCTTCAAACCTTTCAGTTTCCCAATCGCCATCTCCCTAGTGTTTACAATTACACTCACTTCTGTCCCGACCCTCTAGAACTTCGGCATACTGCCCTTGTCTTCCACAATGAAGTCTGATGCAAAATACTTATTCACTTTGTCCACCATTTCCTTGTCTCCCACTACTAACTCACCAGCGTCATTTTCTAGTGGTCTAATACTCATTCTTGCTCTTTACCCTTTAGATATCTGAAAAAATGTTTGGTATCCTCTTAGATATTGTTGGCTAGTTTACCTTCATAACTCAACTTCTTCCCCCCTCCCCCCCCAAGGTTTTTCAGTTGCCTTCTGCTGGTTTTAAAATGTTCCCCAATTCTCCAACTTCCCAACTTTTGCTCTGTTATATGCCTACTCTTTTGCTTTAACATTGGCTTTGACGTCCCGTTTTACCCACAGTTGTGTCATCCTGCCTTTAGTATACTACTTCTTATTTGGGATGTATCTATCCTGCACCTTCTGAACTGCTCCCAGAAACTTCAGACATTGCTGCTTTGCCATCATCCCTGTTAGTATCCCCTTCCAATTAGCTTTGGCCAGGTCTCTCTCATACCTCTGTAATTCCCTTTACTGTTTACTGATAAATCTGATTTAACTTCTCCCTTTCAAACTGCAGGGCAAATTCTATGTTATGATCACCGCCTCCTAAGGGTTCCTTAATCAAATCTGGTTCATTATGCAACACCCAATCCAGAACAGCTGATCCCCTTGTGGACTTAACCCCAAGCTGCTCTACAAAGCCATCTTGTAGGCATTCTACAAATTCTGTCTCTTGGGATCCAGCACCAACCTGATTTTCCCAATATACCTGCATATTAAATCCCCATGATTATTGTAACATTGCCCTTTGAACATGCCTTTTCTATCTCCCATTGTAATTTGTAGCCCACATCCTGGCTACTATTTGGGGGCCTGCATACAACTCCTATTAGGGTCTTTTAACCCTTGCAGTTTCTTAACTCTAACCACATGGATTCTACACCCTCCAATCCTATGCCACCCACTCTGCCTACATAGCTGTCCTTTCAATACAATGTGTATCCTTGGGTGTTATGCTCCCATGTATAATGTTCTTTCAGCCACGACTCAGTGATGCCCATGTCATGCCTGCTAATCTCTAACTGTGCAACAAGATAATATGCCTTATTCCATATACAACATGATTCAAAGATAACATGTTTAGTTCTGTATCCGTAGTCCTTTTCAATTTTGTCCCCGTTACACTGCAATTCATCCCACTGATTGCAATTTTGCCGTCATCTACCTGTCCCTTCTGACAGTCTCACTACACACTTCCTCTGCTTGTAAACTAATAGTCATATCATCAGCCCTATCACCCTCGTTTCCAGTCCACTGCCAAATTAGTTTAAGCCCTCTACAATAGTTCTAGTAAACTTGTCCACTGAATATTGACCCCCCCCCCAGTTCAAATCTAACCCATTCCTTTTGTACAGGCCATACCTTCTTTAGAAGAGATCCCAATGACTGAGAAATCTGAAATGCTGTTCCCTGCACCAGTTTTTCAGCCATGTATTCATCTTCCAAATCATCCTATGCTTCCCCTCACTGGCACGTAGCACAGGTAGCAATCCAAAGATTTCTACCCTGGAGGTTCTACTTTTCAGCTTTCTCCCCAACTCCCTAAATTCTCTCTTCATCTTTGTACAGATGCTGCTTCACCTGCTCGGTTTTCCAGCATCTTCAACCTTTGCTTCAGATTAGTAGCATCTGTAGTGCTATGAATTTTATTCCCAAAACCCTTACTGTTCACAAGATTTAGTATCTTTTAAAGAAATTCTACAGTTCAATTATTATGTCGCTCTCCAATTAGGATTTGTCAACAATCCTGTAAGATTATAAATTTCTTTAGTTAGTTATTTTATTATTTATTCTTAGTTCAGGGCATGAATCTTCTCTTGGTGGATAGCGGATGTTAAATTAGCTGTAATGATGATACTTTTTCACTTTCTTTCATTACTCCAGCAATCTACATTTCTAAGAATGTCAAGATGCAAAGATGTCCAATGTCACCAGCTAAAGCATTTTGAGTATCCTAAAGTGAAACCTGTTTGGGCCCATCAGATATGAGATTGGACAGTATCTTCAACTTGTCCATTCCTTTTCCTTAGAATCACCATTAGAGTCCATGGTCCCTTGCACAGAATGTTTACATTCAAACAGAAATGCAAAAGTGAAATAAGTGGTGCACATGCCACAACAGTGCCCAGTTACTCTGGATCAGAAAGTTGTGCTATTCCATTAAAAGCAATTCCTATGCTAAATTTAGATAATATTTTGTAAATCTGGCTGCTGTAATTACATCTGTCATATTAACAATCTGATAAAACAAATGACATTAAGTGTAACCATTGACAGAACATGGTATGGAAATCCAATAACCAACAATACACTATGAATTTTCAACAAGTTTGTAGCATCTGAAGAGATAGATATAGCATTACTGTTTCAGTTTAATAATCTCTTGAAAATCCAACTTCTCTTTTCTTAATATAGGCAATGGAAAGACCAAGTGTACCATCATGTAAACAATGAGTTGAATTTGTATCACTCTGCAAGTTTACTCAGATTCAATGCAGGATGTCAGGTTAATATTGAGAAACATTGGAAAATGTGCTCTCTACATTCACAAAGATTCTAAATGATCAATATTGAAAACTCACATATCACATTCAGTTGACATTTATAAAATACCCGAAGATTCTTCAATGTGATTAAGACCAAATATTTCATTATAGTTGCTTTGTGTGGAAATGCAAGCAAATTAAAAATATATTTCTTAAATTAATGGAAGTATTCAAAAGGTGAGAGTCAGCTTACTTGCAGGTTGACAACTCTATTTTATGCACAATTTATAAGTAAATTGGAAATTAGCGGGAAAAGAATCCCACATACTGTACATGTGTATAACAAATTCACATTACCAGAGAGCAAAAAAAAAATCATAGCCATAGAGCAACAGCGCATAATACAGGTTCTTTGTCCCAAAGAGTCTATGCTGCTCACCTAGGTAGCTCCAATTTCAGTAAATGGCCGTGCCCCTCTATGTATCTTCTCAACAGCTACTTCAGTGATGCTGTACCTGCCTCAACCACTTCTTCTGGAAGCTCATTCCATAAACTGACCACCCACTGTATGAAAAAGCTGCCTCTCAGGAACCCTAAATGCTTGTTCCCTAGTTTTGGACTCCCTTATCTTGGCATAAACACTACCATTCATCTTATGGCTGCCTCTCACAATTTTAAACAGTTCTGTACAGTCACCCCATATTCTCTTACACTCCAATGAATAAAGAGCTAGCCCACCTCTCCCTATAACTCAGGTTGTCTTGAACACAGAACAATACAGGCTCTTTGGTCCATAATATTGTGCCAACCTTTGAACATACTAACAGATTAATCTTACCCTCTCTTCCCTCCCACATGGACCTCCATTTTCTATCATCTATAAGCCTATCAAAGAGTTTTTTAAATATTCCAAATGAATCTGTCTCTACCACCACCTTTAGCACCACCTACACGCAGCACTCCCCGTGGAAAATCTTACCTCTGACATCCCCTTATATTTTCCTCCAGTGTCCTTAAAATTATGTCTCCTGGTATTAACTATTTCAGCCCTGGGAAAAAGTCTTTGACTATCCACTTGATCTATGCCTCTTATCACCATGTATGTCTCTATCAAGTTGCCTTTCATCCTCCCTCGCATCAAAGAGCAAAGTCCTAGCTCGCACAACCTATCTTCACAAGACATGCCATCTAGTCCCGGCAATATCCTTTAAAATCTTTTCTGCACTCCTTCCAGTTTAATCACATCTTTCCAACAACAAGGTGACCAAAACTGTACATAGTAGTCCAAGTGCAGACTTACAATATTTAATATTAATAATTTTTATATTCAACAGTATATTGCATAGTATTTTTATTAGTATTTGCAAGCAAAGACTACACAATGAATACAAAATAAGTAATTCAAATCAAATAAGTTTGTATGGTGTTGCTCCAAAGTAAAATGTGATTCTTCAGTAAAAAAAAAGGAAAGTACTGAATCCTGGAAAGAAAAGCATTTGCACAAGATTATAGAGTAAAACTTTGGCTAATGACTTTGTTCTCTATGAGGGTTTACAAGGAGAAGTGCTCAGAATCAGGACACAGTAAACCTGCACCAATAAGCATGCTTCAAAGCAAAACCTGGAAGAGCAGGAACTGTCATAAAAATTGCCATGTTTACAGCTCTTGGGTGTAATTATTCTGATGTTAAGCATAACATGTAATTATTTCAGATAGAAGAGATACATTAAAATGTGAAATAAAGATACGACTGTTTGCTTTTACCTAATTTACCATATGGAATATTTTGTGTTTGCCTAACCCTAAAGAATAATTGGAAGCCTACCAAATGCATTTCATATTTTTTCTGACATTGTCAAATTCAAATGTATGTATTTAGATATACAAACATTTAATACACATCTAAGTTACGACGGTCTGTCTCTCTCAGAGAAACATTCATGTTGCTGCTCCATCCCTTTGAAGTACTCTTCATGCAGATTGAAGATGTTCATTTCTCTTCAGAAATAACCTCCTATCCAAGTGGAGAGTATTCTATCACATTCCAGGCTTAAGCTCTCTAGTTGGTGGAAAGAGGTTGAGTAATCAGGTGTCAAGCATCATGGAATATCCAGTGTCCAACTCGTTCTTGCAGTTATCTTATTTATGCTGTTGGTTAAATTAAGTTTCCAGTCAAGAATGCAATCTAGAATATTGCTGGTTGGGGGCGTTCAGTGATGATAGGGAGAGAAGGTGGATTCTATATTATTCAAAATGATCACTGGCTGGCATGTGTGTGATGGAAATGCTACTTGTCATGCATCTGCCAAAAGCTGAACCTTGAGAAGGCCATAAACTGCTTCATATGGTCAATACTATTTTGACCCAAGATGAAGTTAATTATCAGGAGTTAAATATCAGACTGCCACAACATCACGATGGAGGAGTGACTGGCTTCCAAATTCTACATTTCAGAGGTAGATGATAAAGTCTGGAACTTCCAAAAATGTGTGATTGGTAACATAAACCGATCAAGTTGAAGAACTAATTTTCATTGATGAAATAGTTTTTGGCCAAATCTGCTTTTGAACCTATTGCAAAAGCACTGACAATCCCCAGATTTAATGCATATAAAAGTTGTTAACATTCAATACAAAGCAAAATGCTCATATTCCAATCCTGGCTTTATATTTATAGAAACCTAATCTTTTATCGTGAAACTTTCTTTTGATCATAAACTCCTTAGAAATCTGACAAAAGACTCAGCACAAAATCTTAAACAATAAGCATTCAGTTGCTCTATTGCTTTGGCCTAATACTGTGATTCTTAAGGTAAACAAACAGTAATGATGTGCATATATGAAATGACACAGTAAAAATGTCAAGAAATAGCATTCAAGACATCAAAATAATGAAGGTGTTCTTCTTCAAACCTTGAGTCAGATAAAGAATAAAGGCCACAACAGCTTTTCCAATACACAACAGGACCAATTTTGAGGCCTTGTTCCAAAAATAATTAGGTAGAAGCAACTATGTTGCATCTCCCAGAGTAGCATCAGAAGGAAAGTCATTGCTTTAATCCCCCAGAAAAATTCAGAATCCTTTTGATGACAAGATGTAATAAAGAAAACTTCACAGTATGTTTCTGTATTCTCAAACCTCTCAAAAGCTGTCCTTTCCCACCTGAATTTTAATTTTAAAAGCATGGAAACAGCCACTATTACAATTATGTCTTCATATTCACAATAGCCAAGTGAATCAATAATTAAGAAACATAATGTGATATCTCTTGCTCTATTTACAAGAAAATATTGAAATAATTTTCAGAAATGCCTATAAATATTTGCATACCTCAGGTGATTTCACATTGTTCAGGTATTATAATAGGTTTATACGTGTTTCTGTGTTTAATGGAATTTTCTTTCATTGATGTAAACCTCATTTTTGTTTTACATTTCATTGTTTAATATTAAACTGAGAGGTCACTGGTTCTAAAATGGTGGTTTTGGAGAGTGGGAGGAAATAAATTGTATCATTGGAATTTTGGCAAAACATTTGTGACAATTTTTAATATAGAACAAGTAAATTAAGGAACAGTAACAAGTGCTGCCATTATGTACAGTACATCCGTCACAGGATCAAATTCTATGCATAAAATCTTGCATTAAGTGACACCTATAGAAGTACACGACCAAATCAAACAACAGAAAAATATGGAAAGCATTTTCAAAAATAAATATGAAAACTGTTTAATCCATATATATATATTCAATGATTATTATCTTGAGACAATGGACAAACATTATAAGAACATGAGTCATAGATTTTTCATACAGGTTTTTACAAAGCAACAGTTTTAGGATGCAAACTTTGCTTCTGCCAATGCTTAACTCTGACTAGACAACTGTGAGCCACTGTCATCATCATTGCAAACCCCACCCACCATTGCTGGCCCGCAATTGTTTGCTAAGCATTTGTCTAAGTGCACTGGATATTTACAACAGAATTTCCAGGACCATCTATAAAGTTTAAATCAATATTCCAATTAATTTTATGATAAGTTATTAAATCTCGTATTTTGATTTAGGAATTATCCATCGACTTCAGAAATCCACTATCAAACAAACACAAAGAGGACACAGACACATGGCTTAATCAAATTGATTGCCACAGATTCAATGGTATTTAGCTCCAAGGTTGAACATCCTTGAGTTGATGCTCAGGATAATAGAAAGGGCAGAATACTTTGATGACTGACAAGTGCACATGTGGGAACAGCAGATATTGCAAGGTTATAAAAATTATGCAGAATTCTGAGACAAATTGTCATAATAAGTTATTTATGTCAGAATGCAACTAAAGCTTTAAAGCTGATCAGCTTATTTCTGAAAGATCGAATGTTGAGGTTGATTAAGTCTGGAGTACACCTTGGTTCCTTAAAGTTATTGCTGGGGGTGGTAATGAGGACAAGCTCCCATTACCTATTAAATGCTCCCAATGGTGTGCGCCTCAAATAGCCTCAGAAACCAAGTCTAGCTCCCAGCCTTCACGTGTGGTTTAGCTGCTAAGCCCAGCAGAACTGTTTCTACTGACAGGAGAAAGGGCATAGGCAGGTTACTAGTGCCTTAAAAAGCAGTCGCTTCAGGCAGATGCGGCTCATCAGCCATGGTTTGCAACTCACCTAGGAGAAAGAAAATTCTGATCTCAAACCTCTGCTGCTTTGCGGCTATACCTACTCAAGGGGAAGGCTTTGAGAGTAAACCTCAAGAGAAAAATCCGGAGTTGGAGTCTCTAAGGCAGTCCTACATTGAATTCAATGTTCCATGCTGACTGGCAATTCCTGCGATGATGCTGGTACCAAACTGTATCGGTCTCTGCTGTTCCTTTGCGCTCATCGAAAACGTGGAGAGGGGGAGCTTGCTACGTGGGCAACAGCTTGCTTTCCATATCATACTGCCCAGGCTTGCATATCTAGGCAGCTAGGATGCAATTTCCATAGTCAGCTCTGACTGCTGGAGGCCTCAAACTCAGACACCTTGTAAATAAGAATGCCTTTATTTGCAAGACAAATTGCAATAAGCTAATCAAAAAGCTTCAAAACCTTGGCGTTAGTATCTCCTTGTGCAATTGGATCCTCAATTTCCTCATTTGTCAGTTCAGAGTGGCAAAAAACACCTCCTCCACAATCTGCATTAGCACATTTGCATAAGGGTGTGGGCTTAGCCCTCTGCTCTACTAGCTTATACTTATAACTGTGAGGCTAAGGACAGCTCCAATGTCATATTTAATTTTGATGACAACACCACTGTAATTGGCCGAATCAGAGGTGGTGACGATTCAGCATAGAGGAGGAAGATCGAAAATCTAACTGAGTGGTGCCACAACAACATCTTCTCAATCAATGTCAGCAAGACCATGGAGTTGATTATTGACATCAGGATGTGAATAAACTGGAGGGCCATGAGCCAGTCCTCATCAGGCAGGGGTGGAGTCAGCGGTGGAGAACGTCAGCAACTTTAAATTCCTTGGTGTTATCATTTCAGAAAATCTGTCCTGGATCCAGCCTGTTAAGTGCCATAATGAAGAAAGAGCAGTGCTACATCCATATCCTTTTGAAATTTGTGAAGATTTGGCATGACATCTAAAACCAACAAAGTCCTATAGATGTGTGGTGCAGAGTATATTGACTGGTTGCATCATGGCCTGGTATAAAAACACCAATACCCTTGATAAAAAAAGTAATGGAAAGTCCAGCTCCAGCCCCAGTCCATCATCAGTAAAGCCCTTCCCACCTTTGAGCACATCCACATGGAATGATGTCACAAGAAAGCAGCATCCATTATCAAGAACCCCCACTATCCAGGCCATATTTTCTTCTTGCTGCTGCCATCAGTAACAAGGTACAGGAGCCTCAGGACTCACACCACCAGGTTCAGGAACAGTTATTACTCCTCAACCATCAGGCTCTTGAACCAGAGGGGATAACTTTACTCAAATTCACTTGCCCAACACTGAAATGTTCCCATAACTTATGGACTCACTTTCAAGGACTTCATCTTATGTACTCAATATTTATTGCGTATTTATTTATTTACTTTTTCTTTTTTTCTTTTGTATTTGCAGTTTGTTATCTTTGGCACATCGGTTGTTTGACCGTTCTATTGGATGTAGTCTCTCAGTGATTCTCATTGTGATTCTTAGATTTACTGTGTATCCCACAAGAAAATGAATCTCAAGGTTGTATATGGTGACATATATGCATTTTGATAATAAATTTTTGAACTTTTAAAAAGTTAACATAAAAATTTGCAGCACAAAGTCATTAAGTAGACAATTGGTCTATTTTTCATAACATCTATTTAGTCATACATTATAATCTTAATTAAAATGCAATACATCAATTGAACTGGTTAGCAAAATACTGTTCAACAGTAAGTTGCTAAATGAACTATACAAACATTCAAAATGAGATTATGTTACAAACCTATTTCTAAGATACCAAAGTAATTCAAGTACATAATTCTGAACATCAGCTAAATAGGACAGTACTCATTTTAGAAAAGTTGGATATATTTAAATAACAATTACAAGGATTATGGTAGGTCACTCAATTATTACTAAAATTTCAAATCCATTGAGAAATAAAGAAACCTTGATCACTGTCATGATTGTAGCACAGACCAGAGTAAAAGGTGTTATGACAGGTCACACTGCTTTAAAGAGTGAAAATGTAATCAGATAGTTTTAATTGAGGTCCTATTACATAAGAGTATCATTTTTTTTCTGATTGCCTAAAATCCATAAACTATTTGTTTAGTTGTAACCTTTTTTAAATTCTTAAATCAGAAAAGGCATAAATACACAAATAATAATATCTGCATTCAGTACACTGATGCGCACATCCCTCTTGAAGTATCCAGTACTAATGACAAGTTTGCACATTTTAGTGCAATTTGATTTTCAAGTTTAGCTACCCATACCATCTATTTTTCAGTGGCTGAAGTATTTTTATAGCACAGGATGGCAACAAAGTGATTACATTGTATATATTAGATAGATAGACATATTAGTATGCATGTACGCTACATCCAATAAATTAAACCAAACAACATGTATTGGCACTGCACAAACCAGAATCTACCAATACATCAACATTTTGAGTATTTCTTAAATCATGACCTTCCAGTCTATAAACAAAAAAAAAAGAGAAATCATACCTACCTAGATTCTCTTCTGATGTGTCCATTTCCCATTTGCTTTTTGTCAGGAAACCCTAAATCATACACACACACATACAGAGAAGCTAATCTGGTTAGAGTGCAATCTTTAATGAAATATTGTTTCGAAGATAATGACTCTTGCTTCAGCAGGAAAGCAAATCAAACATTGAAACACAGAAATGTTTGGAGAAAAAACTGGATTAAGATTCCATGTCACAAAGAAAGTAATGGTGTTTCATTTTAAAAAGTATGCCTTTTCTTATAAAAAGGATAGATCTAAAATTCCATGTTTAAGATTATAAACAGGTGCTTACTGATAAAGCTGCATATTACTTTCCCTGCACGCAAATTACTCCTCTAGCTTTAAATATTTCAAATTCTATTTGTATGATTCAGTAAATAGAAAATAACAAACACCGTTAAAAGTAATTCACTAATGTACAGCAATATTCCAGACTTTCAGAGCTGCTTGAAATGCTTAAAAAGTGATAAAGAATCAGTGAATAAGGTTCTTAAGTGGCTAAATAATTTTGGAATTACTCCAGAACCAAAAAGAATTACTTTCTCATGTCAAAGAAGAGATGATACATGGAAATTTAAATTGATTAAACGTTATCCATGCTGTCATATTCTATAAGCAAATGAAACAAATCCCATCTTGATCCTGAACTGAAGGACTGCTCTTTAAGTGAGTTTCAAGGCTTTAGATTTTAGTTATTTCAACATCTCTACTTATTATCTGCAGTTATCCAGAACTAAATGAAAATATCCTCAAAGTAAACATACATCACAAAACAGTTACATCTCTGCTCATTAATTTTCAAAACAATGCTTAAACTTTAGTTTATTTTCAGATCCAAATACTTTATCTTAAATGGGATTATCCACTGCAAATCTTTCAAGATAGTTGATGACTTAATTTTACAGAAGAAAAATGCATGTCCATATTACTTCCTATCATTCAGAGCAAGTTCTAGTTAGGTATTCATGTCAGTAAGAAACACAGAGATAGTTCACATTGCCCATTAAGTAAAATCTGCCTGCAGACGCAGTAATGATCTGATATGATTAAAAACTATATTTTGCATCTACTAAGCAATACAAGTGTCACAATACTAAAACTGACAGTGTAAGTTACCTCCATCACATTGCTACTTGTTCTTCATGCAATCAACTAGTCTGAGTCATATTTACCTCCTGCATATTACTAAACCTCTTTTAACAACTTTTCCTTCATTTGCCATTCTAGTCTAACCTTGAACATAGGCAGACCTTCTGCTTCAACTATTAAGCACAGAAGTACCACGTCTAAAAGCAAAAAAAGATCACAGATTAGTTTTCTGAAACATATGCCTAACACTTTAGAAAGCTGCCACAACACACATATGAGCGCATGATTGGAATGGTGCACTTCACAGAGATGCACTGTTTTCATTCACTGCACATGAAACTGGGATCCCTACTGCTTCATCTGAAATTACTTAGAGAACTAATGGTGAACTGGCTAACACTTATCCAGCAACTGAAAAGCAAACACAATACAGATCTATCTTTTTACTCTTTATGGGACCTTGTCATATGTATACATGCTGCAACTTCCCTTATCTAGCAATCCAAAGTATTTTATTGTGTACAAAACAGTTCAGGATATGCTGAGGTCCTGACAAGTATTAAATAAAAACAAGGCTTTTCAATGACATTAAATTGTGCTCTTTACATTTTCAAAGCGATGGTCAACAACATTGTTTCTATAAACTACACACAAGCAATATTAGTTAACATTATACAGCTATCCTTTGGCGATATTATACAGATATCCTTTGTCCTCTGCCGACAGTTGCTATAAAGCCAAGTGGAAGACTCTTGATTTGTTGTTGACAGTTTCAATTTGTATAAATTCAGGAATACACCATGAACATAGAAGTCACTTAAAGAAGAAACAATTTGAACTATACCAATCCCAAAACCTTTAAAAAAAATCCAATGCATAAATATAGCTGTTTCTAATTAATCCATTTGTTTATTTCTATGATATTATTAACCGTAAATGATTTTATTATTTAAGAATAACTTTACTCCAAGTTGAACATTACATAACTTAAAATAATTACATTACTCTGGTAACCAAATCTACAACATGAACTTCAGGACAAACCAACAACTCTAATGTTTCACAAACTAACAAACCTCAAGTGATAAAGATACCCTGACAATTTCCACTCCATCAACTGTCTCCTGCTTTTAACAGGGAAACACGTTGAATTTCTTACTGACAAGCATACCAGTATAAAAGACACATTTAAGAAGTTTCCATGAGAGGGTAAAATATTCTGTTTTGTGACGATATCTCCTACCGTTTCATACTCCTCTTCATCAGCAGCTTCCTTTTTAGATTCATCTCGTTGCTGTTCTTCTGACTGCTGTGGCTGTTGCTCAGCACTGGGATCGAAATCTTCCATTTCAACCTAGAGTAGGTTAGACCAATAAACTTTAAAAAGGTATTTTGAATTTTTATAACTGCTTTTCCTTTCATGGTTCATTGTTCTAGGAGTTGTTTCAGGAAACAGTAGTAGGTCCATGCAAATAATTTCCAGGCAAT
Source organism: Hemitrygon akajei (assembly GCF_048418815.1). NCBI lineage: Eukaryota > Metazoa > Chordata > Chondrichthyes > Myliobatiformes > Dasyatidae > Hemitrygon > Hemitrygon akajei. Next base: position 15,890,787 of record NC_133126.1, read on the forward strand.
TAATAATCTTAGAATACTATTAAGTGTAAACTTGATTCTTAGGTGGTTTGTCAATCAACTTCCCCTTATTTCCACGAACATCTTGATTTCAATACGAGAATTCACATATCAAGATCACGAATGTGTCAGAAATCAATCTACTTGCAGCACTAAGACATTCAAGAAAATATTCACTATTTCTCAACAGGAGATTGTAATAACATTTAGTTTTCTTCAACAAGAAAAATGCCAAGGAAACCCATTTCTGACACTGAAAGGTTTGGTTAATTTAATTCTAAAGGCCATTAAACATTGAACCTATACAGAATTGATAGTAATTGAAAAGAAACAACCTGCAATGTTTACAAAGTAAACTCATGATCAAACTCTGGATGTTGGGAGTCAATCCCTCCCTTTGCAACTGGATCCTTAACTTTCTAACCAACAGACTCCAATCAGCAAGGACAGGCAGTAACATTACCGCCACGATTATTCTAACCACTGGTGGTCCACAAGGTTGCGTCCTTAGCCCCTACTCTACTCCCTGTACACTCATGACTGTGTGGTCAGATTATGCTCTAACTCCATCTAAAAGTTTGCAATTGATATCACCATATCTCAAATAATGATAAGTCAGAGTACAGGAAGGAGATAGAGAGCTTAATGACATGGTGTCAAAACAACAATCTTTCCCTCAATGTCAGCAAAATTAAAGAATTAGTCATTGACTTCGGGGTGGGGGGGGGGAAGAGACGAGATAGTGCAAATGCTCCTGTCCACAGCAAAGTGTTGAGTTCAAGAGCTTCAAGTTCCTAGGAGTTAATATCATCACCAATAGCCTGTAATGGTCCATCCACAGAGATGTCGCAGCTAAGAAAGCTCAAACACCTCTACTTCCACAGGAGGCTGAAGAAATTTGTCATAACCCACTCAATCCTTACCAAGTACCATTAGGTTCGGACAGTTTCTATCCAGCTATTATAAGGCTACTATATCGTTCTTTGTACAATAAATTGGGCTGTTGACCTCTCAAACTAATTGGTTATGATCTTGCACCTTGTTTAACTGTACTGCACTTTCTCTGTAGGTGTTGCATTTTATTCTGCATTGATATTGTTGTAGCTTGTTCTATGTTAATGCACTGTGCAATGATTGATCAGTGTGAATAGCATACAAAAGCTTTTCAGTGCATCTCACTACATAACAATAATAAACCAATTCAAACCACTCGCATTCATCCAGATACAAAAAATGGCAACTGTACAGAAAAAAAGGCAACTCAAAGGATAGAATAACAATAACCAGCATATATTTAAAAGGATCGTTCTGAATTTTTTATGAACAATCTCTCATTTTTTCCTTCTGTCTTTATCTCCAATTACAACTGACACATGGTTCAGATAAAAACCACAGTAATCATGCAAATAACAAAAATAATAGAGTCTTTGTATTTTGGGATTCTTACTTCTTCAATTGCAGCATCTTGGAGCAGTGATCTAATGTCTAATCGTAACATATGTCGTGGAGTTGAATCCCAATGATCAGCCATCTGTAAAACAACAAAGAATACATGCCAATCAATAACCACAGCAATTGATAACTTATTTAGTATCCAAGTTGATGAGACAATTGTTAATAAAAAGTCTTCTTCACCACTGGGAAACAACTTTAGGAATAATGTCCAGAGTAAATTTGATTCTCATCCAGCTAGGTCTTTATGGAAGAGAGTTGCCTTTTTGTTAAGCTTATCAGTAACTCCCTGAAATGAAAAGAATTGGGAAATGAAATTTTCAACTTTGTATAGGTATATTTGGAAGAGAGTTGCCTTTTTGTTAAGCTTATCAGTAACTCCCTGAAATGAAAAGAATTGGGAAATGAAATTTTCAACTTTGTATAGGTATATTTAAGGTGAGCTGTTAATAAGATTCAGAATTTCGGCTCAATTCAAGGTCAATGCAGAGATGAGTAATCTAAAAAAAAATTGACTCTGATCAAATCTCATTTACTTCAATATTAATCACATATACTTGTTTGCCACTGTCAAAACCATAGAATATAGATCACACTCAGGGCCTTTAAAATAGAAAGGCAGATTAGTCACCTTATTGATTTCCTTCAATTTGCGTCCATGAATGTTCCTTTTCGCACAGGTTTGATTATCGGCACTCACTTCTGCAATGTAAACCTAGAGTGAGAGAGAAATCATATTAATTCATTCAAATTCAGATTACAGCAACTTAAAAAACAAGTATAGAAAAAGCAGATTCTTTCTTGGAAAAATGTTCCCTTAAATGGCAATTTTTCCATCTTTTATATACCATAATCTAAATCAGCAATTCTGAGGATTTACTAAATACATAAAACGTTAATGCCACTTGTGAGAATAACTACTACTTAGTAGTTGTACGTTCATAGAGAACCTCAGAGTCATAGAGAAGTACAGCAGAAACAGGACCTTTGGCCCATCTCGTCCATGCTGAAACCATTTAAACTGCCTACTCCCATCGACCTGCACAAGGACCACTACCCTCCATACCCCTATCATCCATATACTGATCCAAACTTTTCTTTAAGGATTGAAATCCAGCTCGCATGCACTACTTAAGCTGGCAGCTCATTCAACACTCTCACAACTCTCTGAGCGAAGAAGTTTCCACTCATGTTCCCCTTAAATTTTTCACCTTTCACCCTTAATCCATGACCTCCAGTTGCAGTCCTACCCAGCTTCGGTGGAAAAAGCCTGCTTGCATTTACTTTATACCTGTCATAACTTTGTATACCTCTATCAAATCTCCTCTCAATCTTCTAAATTCTAAGGAACACAGTCCTAACCTATTCAAACTTTCCTAGCTATTAATTCAGCTATTTGTGTTCAATATCCACAATTTCCTTCTTAAAATATGCAACAATCTGTATTCTTTTAAGACTTTAACCAGGGATTTATTAACCTTCCTTTGGTTTCCCAAAGTAACTCTCTGAAGTACCTTATGTACAAAGTTGACTCACCTCAAAGCCTTTAGTTTTGGCTGCACTCCATAACTGTTCAAAATGCTTGACTCTGTTATTAATGGCATCCACAATGATGAAGGGGAAAAAGCCATCGTCCAGTGTTTTACGGAATGTTTTAAACATGCTGCTTCTGTACGTATCTTCCATTTCTGGCTCATATTCATACTCCAGAACCTAATGGACACACAGCATAAGAGAAGTGGAAAGAAAAGAGAATGGTCAAAATATCATACAAAGGAAACTAGTCAGCTGTTGTTTCAGATAATAGTCATCTTGATAACTCACTGCACTTGCAGAACTATTCTGCAGATATGAACTTCCTAACCCTTGTCACAACCAGTGAAGTCAAACTTCTATTCTCCACCAAGTTCCTACACTCTATATATAATGACTGAAACTGTCTCAAATATAAATATTCCTAGGGCACTAGCTCGCCGATCAGCTGTTCCTCAGTATGTTCAGGTTTGGCCTGAAGTTGGATACCTTCAAGGCCTTGTGTGGCCCTGTGAACATAAATTCTCACTGGTGTTGTGAACTGAAGCGTAGCAGGAGCCAGAACATCGATAACAGTGAGAGTGGCCGCTGGAGCGCTCTGTACTCAGTAATAAATCACGCTTTCAATGGTGAGAGAGAGTTTGCTGCCGATTCTCGAGTTGGAGAACTCAAAATAAAAAATAACGCTTCAGAATGACTGAGCAAAGGCCGATGAATACTTTTTGAATTGCTGACATCGCAGTTTTTGAATAATTAGTTTCTCATGGTTTACAATTTTCCATATTTTGGGCCCTATTGTGAAGATAGGAGCATGTGCTTCACAAGTAAAAATTCTCAGTTAAATTTATCAAAATTCCTGGTTGTTATTCTCATCTATGTCAACAAAGGGTTGGGGAATGAATACTTTCTCAAGGGACAGTATGCATTACATAGGCATACATGTATAAATATCTCCATTAAATAGTCATGTTTTTTTTCTTGTGAATACTGCTTATAAAATGCTACATGCATGTGATGCTGCTGCAATTTCACTGCACACATGCATGCATTTGACAATAATTCTATCTCCTGTGATCACAATTCTTTCTCCTTCACCACAGCATTGGAGAGGGGTAGGAACAGACAAGTTAGGAAAGTGTTTTACTGGAGTAAGGGGAAATATGAAGCTATCAGGCAGGAACTTGGAAGCATAAATTGGGAACAGATGTTCTCAGGGAAATGTACGGTAGAAATATGGCAAATTTTCAGGGAATATTTGCATGGTATTCTGCATAGGTATGTTCCAATGAGACAGGGAAAAGGTGGTAGGGTACAGGAACCAGGGTGTACGAAGACTGTTGGAAATCTGGTCAAGAAGAAAAGACAAGCTTACAAAAGGTTCAAAAAACAAGGTGATGATAGAGATCTAGAAAATTATAAGGCTAGCAGGAAGGAGCTTAAGAATGAAATTAGGAGAGCCAGAAGGGGCCATGAGAAGGCCTTTGGCAAGTTGGATTAAGGAAAACCCCAAGGCATTCTACAAGTATGTGAAGAGCAAGAGGATAAGACGAGAGAGAATAGGACCAATCAAGTGTGACAGTGGAAAAGTGTGTATGAAACCGGAGGAGATAGTGGAGGTACTTAATGGATACTCTGCTCCATTATTCACTACGATAAAGGACCTTGGCAATTGTAGGGACGACTTACAGCAGACTGAAAGCTTGAGTATATATAGGCATTAAGAAAGAGGATGTGCTGGAGCTTTTGGAAAGCATCAAGTTGGATAAGTCACTAGGACCGGACAAGGTATACCCCAGGCTACAGTGGGAGGAGATTGCTAAACCTTTGGCAATGATCGTTGCATCATCAATGGGGACAGGAGAGGTTCCGGAAGTTTGGAGGGTTGCAGATGTTGTTACCTTATTCAAGAAAGGGAGTAGTGATAGCCCAAGAATTTTTTGAGGATGTGACTAAACACATTGATGAAGATCGAGCAGAAGATGTAGTGTATATGGATTTCAGCAAGGCATTTGATAAGATACCCCATGCAAGGCTTATTGAAAAAGTAAGGAGGCTTTGTGGATCCAAAATTGGCTTGTCCACAGGAGGTAAACAGGGGTTGTAGACGGATCATATTCTACATGGAGGTTGGTGACCAGTGGTATGCCTCAGGGATCTGTTCTGGGACCTCTTCTCTTATTGATTTTTATAAATGACTTGGATGAGGAAGTGGAGGGATGGGTTAGTAAATTTGCTATTGACACAAAGGTTGGAGGTGTTGTGGGTAGTCTGGAGGGCTGTCAAAGGTTACAGTGGGACATTGATAGGATACAAAACTGGGCTGAGAAGTGGCAGATGGAGTTCAACCCAGATAAGTGTGAGGTGGTTCATTTTGGTAGGTCAAATATGATGGCAGAATATACTATTAATGGTAAGACCCTTGGCAGCGTGGAGGATCAGAGGGATCTTGGGGTCTGTGTCCATAGGACTCTCAAAGCTGCTGCACAGGTTGACTGTGTAGTTAAGAAGGCATACGACTACCTTTTTGCAGTTTTAGAAAAATTTGACTTCGGTCAAAGTTTTATCTCTTGGATCAAATTGCTGTATTTGTGTCCTACTGCCTCTGTTTTAACTAATTTTCAGAAATCCCAGTTATTTAACCTCAAACGTGGCACCCGTCAGGGATGGCCTTTAAGTCCCTTTCTCTTTGATTTGGCTATAGAACCTTTGGCGATAGCTTTTCGAAATTGTCCTGAACTGACCGGGATTTGGAGAGGGGGTGTTGAGCATAAAGTTTCTCTTTATGCTGATGACTTATTACTTTTTCTTTCAAATCCGTCTACATCCTTATTTCCAATGTTTTCACTTCTTGACCAGTTTAGCCAGTTCTCTGGATATAAACTTAATTTACATAAGAGCGAACTTTTCCCAATTAATAAAGAAGCACAAGAATTAACATTTCGTGATCTCCCTTTTAAAGTAGTCCACAATCAATTTACTTATCTTGGGATTACAGTCACAAGGAAGTTTAAAGATCTCTTTCGTGAAAATTTTGCCAATCTTTCATATACTATTAAACAGAGTCTGTTACAATGGTCACCTCTATCTATGTCTTTGGTAGGCCGTATTAATGTTGTTAAAATGTATGTTCTCCCTAAACTTTTATATTTATTTCAATCAATCCCAATTTTTATTCCTAAATCTTTTTTTGATTCCTTAGACTCTATTATTTTGTCATATCTGTGGAAGAATAAGCGCTCTAGAATTAATAAAGTTTATCTCCAAAAATCTAAAAAAGAGGGTGGCATGGCTTTACCCAACTTTCATTTATATTATTGGGCAGCCAATATACGTTGTGCTACCTTTTGGTCTTTTTTCCATGGCCAACCTGAGTGCCCTAATTGGGTGGCAATGGAGTTGAACTCCACTAAAGAATTATCTATCTCTGCACTTCTCGGCTCTGTACTCCCTAGTAGTTTGTCCAGATTAATAGTTAATCCTCTTGTTAGACACACTTTGCGTATATGGGCTCAGTTTAGGAAATTTTATGGTTTTTCCTTTTCTAGCCCTATCTTACATAATCACCTTTTTTTTTTACCTACTACGTATGACTCAGCATTCCATGATTGGTACAGGAAGGGCATTAGACATTTTGAAGATCTTTTTATTGATAATCGCTTCGCTTCTTTTCAACAGCTCTCTGCTAAGTTCAATCTGCCCAATGCTCATTTTTTTTAGATACCTCCAAATTAGACACTTTATTACTCCTTTAATCCCTAACTTCCCTGAAATGCCTGAGAAAAATGTTATGGACTTATTTCTTTCTATTAATCCACTAGGTAAAGGTTTAATATCATTTATTCGTGATAAATTAGCAGTCTTACAACGTGCCCCTGTGGATAAAATTAAAATGGCATGGGAGCATGATTTAAATACCTCCTTATCTGATGAGACTTGGGACTCGATTCTCAAATCGGTTAATTCAACCTCTCTTTGTGCTCGCCATTGCCTTTTACAGTTTAAGATTGTTCATAGAGCCCATATGTCTAAATCTAAATTATCTCGATTTTACCCTAACATCAGTCTGCTTTGTGATAAATGCAAAAGGGGCGAGGCCTCTCTCATTCATATGTACTGGTTTTGTCCTAGCTTGGAGAAATTTTGGAAAGATGTCTTCATAACGTTATCGTATATTCTGAATCACCACCTAGAACCTAACCCTTTAATTGCTTTGTTCGGTTTCTGGGGTGAGACAGATTTACGTCTGAGTTCGACTAAGTGTCGAATATTATCTTTTGCCTCTCTCCTGGCTAGACGTTTAATCCTCCTTAGATGGAGAGATGTTGCCCTGCCCACGCATGCTCAATGGCTTAACGATATTATGGCCTGCTTAGACCTTGAAAAAATTCATTATTCAGTTCTTAATTCGGATTTAAAGTTCCATAAGGTCTGGGGACCTTTTATTGAGTACTTTCATAACCTTCCTCTTAACTAAGGTTTTTTTTCGGTCCCTTGCTTTCAGCTCCTTTTTTTTTGGTAGTAGGCATTAATATCTTCTGTTGCTAAGTGTATTTACAGTTTTGGGGGTTTGATTGTCCTGATTTATATTCTCTATATTGTGTTGTGGTTGGTCTGGAGTTTTTTTTTGTTGCGGGGCTTGGGGAGGATACTAATTTTACATGTCTTCAATTTGGGTGCTTTCTCAATTATCTTTTTTTGTATCATATTATTATTGTATGTTTATTTTTGCACTGTATCAATGTTCTTCAATTTGATCTGGGTTTTTTTTATCTGTAGCTATGTAGAAAATGTATAAAAAAACTAATTAAAAAAAAAAAGGCATACGGTGCATTGGCCTTCATCAACCGTGGGACTGAGTCCAGGAGCCAAGAGGTTATGTTACGGCTGTACAGAACCCTGGTCAGACCCCACTTGGAGTACTGTGCTCAGTTCTGGTCACCTCAGTACAGGAAGGATGTGGAAACTATGGAAAGGGTGCAGAGAAGATTTACAAGTATGTTGCCTGGATTGGGGAGAATGCCTTATAAGAATAGACTGAGTGAACTTCGTCTTTTTCTCCTTGGAGCAACAGAGGATGAGAAGTGACCTGATATAAGTGTATAAGATGACGAGAGGCATTGATCGTGTGGATAGTCAGTGGCATTTCCCCAGGGCTGAAATGGCTAACAGAAGAGGGCATAGTTTTAAGGTGCTTGGAAGTAGGTGCAGAGGGGATGTCAGGGGTAAGATTTTTATGCAGAGAGTGGTGAGTGTGTGGATGAGCTGCCAGTGACTGTGGTGGAGGCGGATACAATAGGGTCTTTTAAGAGACTTTTGGATAGGTACATGGAGCTTAGAAAAATAGAGGGCTATGGGGAAGTCTAGTAATTTCTAAAGTAGGGCCATATTTGGCACAACTTTGTGGGCCAAAGGGCCTGTATTGTGCTGTAGGTTTTCTATGTTTCTATAAACTTAATTTTGATCTTGAAATAAAGCTCAGACACCTACAACTACATGATCTTCAAGCTTGAATAACCAGGGAACATTATTACATGTACAATGTGGAGTTAATTTGCTTTTATCTTGACTCACGAACCTTCTTTTTAATTCGTTTGCCACTGTCTGGATCCTTCACCACTTTCTCCACTTCGGTCATGAAGTAATCATCCAAGCTGAGAACCCGTGGTGCAGCTCCTCCATTGTCTACCTCCTTATCCTAAAAATGAAAGAAATGTAAACTAAATACTTAAGATGATAAGCTAAGGCAGAGTCTTTGCAAAGAAGATTTGACTGCTTAGTTTAATATGATTATGCTTAAGAACAAGTTAATCCTTAACTTTGCATAACAAAGTGCTAACACCACTCAACAAAACAACTATTTAACCACTTAAAATTGTCATTAGAGTACATAGTGATGCGTGAATTAATACATTCAATCTCTGCTGACAAACACTGCATATGACAAATTATTTTTAAGATCCAATTATGCACAGCAAGGTGCAAAGATTTTTAATAAGTGTCTGATTACATAATGTGTGTGTGCAACTTCTGCCAAGATACTCATAAGTCAGTAGACAAGGTGTCTTGGAAATATCTTTCAGATAGCCAGCATCAGCAGTTGTTTTGATTTTCAAGGCAAATATCCTGCCTGTTTAATATCCCCATTGCTAAGGCAATGAATTTTAGAGTTAAGTGTCAGAGTAATACAGCACAAAGCAGGCCTTCAGCCCAAATAGTCCATGCCTACCCCACAGTGTTCTCCCTGCTCATTTCAGTTGCTCACATTTGGCCCATCACCCTCCAAATCATTCCCGTCCACATACCTACCACCACTGCCTCTTAAATGTTGCAACTGTACCTGCCTCGACTACTTCCTCTGGAACCTCATTCCAAGCAATGGTACCACACATGAGGTTGCCTAACAAGCTATGAGCCCATGGTATTACAGGAAAGATTCTAGCATGGATAAAGCAGTGGCTAATTGACAGGAGGCAAAAAATGGGAATAAAGGGAGCCATTCTGATTGGGTGCCAGTGACTAGTGGTGTTCTACAGGAGTCTGTGTTTGGACCAATTCTTTTTACGTTATATGTCAATGATCTGGATGATTGAATTGATGGCTTTGTTGTAAAGTTTTTAGATGATATGAAGATAGGTGGAGGGGCAGATAGTTTTGAAGAAGTAGAGAGGCTACCGAAGGACTTAGATTAGGGGAATAGGCTAAGAAATGGCAGATGGAATCGTGTCAGAAAGTGTATGGTCATAAACTTGGGTAGAAGAAATGACAGGGTTGACTATTTTCTAAATGGAGAGAAAGTACAAAAAACTGAGGTGAAAACTGAGTCTGTGGTCAGAAAGGTAAATGCAATGTTAGCATTCATTTCAAGAGGACTAGAATATAAAAGTAAGGATGTAATGTTGAGACTTTCTAAAACACTAGTGAGACCTCACTTGGGAGTATTGCGAGCAGTTTTGGACCTCTTATCTTAAGAGAGGATGCACACAAACTGGAGGAGATTCAAAGAACGTTCACGAAGATGAATCCAGGATTGAATGGCTTGTCATTATGACGAGTGTTTGATGGCTATGGGCATGTATTCACAAGAATGAGGGGTGACCTCATTGAAACCTATAGTATGTTGAAAAGCCTTGATAGAGTAGATGTGGAGATGATGTTTCCTTTGGTGGAAGAGTCTAAGACCAGTGGACACAGCCTCAGAATAGAGGGTCATCCTTTTAGAAGAGGAGGAATTTCTTTAGCCAGAGAGTGGTGAGTCTGTGGAATTCTTGTCATTGGCAGCTTGGAGGTCAATTCTTTATGAATATTTAAGGCAGAGGCTGATAGATTATTGATTGATCAGGGCATGAAGGGATATGGGGAGAAGGCAGGGGATTGGGGCTGAGAGAAAAATTTGAATCAACCACGATGGAAGGGTGCACAAGACTCAATAGGCCAAATGGCCTAATTCTGCTCCTATATCTTATAGTCTAATGGTAATCACTACCCTCTGTGTAAAGAAGTTACCACTAAGGTCTCTTTTACTTCTCTTTCTTTTATCCGTCTATGCTGTTTGGTTTTGGACTCCCAACTGGTGAAAAGACCATGACCATCCACTAACTCAACATCCCTCATAACCTGCTTCACGATCAACAAGTCCCTCTAATTTAGTATAAACTTCTATAAACCTCCCTCTGTAGCTTGGACTCTCTAGTCAAGGCAGCATCCTCATAAATCTTTTCCAGTTTGACAAAGTCTTTCCTTTAACGGTTTAACCAAAACTGTACACAACACTCCAAGTACGGTCCATCAAAGACAGAAAACTGCAACATAAAATCAAAAGACCATATGACACAAGAGCCAAATTAGGCCATTCATTCCATTGAGTTCTCTCCACCATTCCATCATGGCTGATTCCAAATCCCACTCAACCCCATATGGCCTTCTTGCCATATCCACTGATGCCCATTCTGCTCAGAAAATGATCAACTTCTGCCTTAAATATACCCCCAGACATGGTCTCCACCGCAGTCTGCGGCAGAGCATTCCACAGATTCATTACTTTCTGGCTAAAAAAATTCCTCCTTAACTCTGCTCTAAAAGGTCGCACCTTCTATTATGAGGCTATGCCTTCTAGTTCTGGATACACCCCACTATAGGAAACACTCTCTCCACATCCACCCTATTTAGTCCCTTCAACATTAGATAGGTTTCAATGAGATCCCCATGCATTCTTCTAAATTCCAGTGAGTACAGGCTCAAAGCTGCCAAATGCTCCTCATATGTTAACCCCTTCATTCCCAGAATCATCCTTGTGAACCTCCTCTGGACTCTTCTCCAATAGCTTTCTGAGATATGGGGCCCAAACCGTTGACAATACTCCAAGTGCGGCCTAACTAGTGTCTATTCACCTTGAAATAAATCCTGACGTTACATTTGTCTTCTTTACCACAGACTCAACCTATAAAATAACCTTCTGGAATCTTGCACTAGGACTCTCAATTTGCTCTCCACCTCTGTTATTTGAATCTTCTCCACTTTTAGATAGTAGTCTGCATTATTGTTCTTTTTACCAAATGCATTATCATACATTTCCCAACTGCATTCCATCTGCCACTTTTTTGCCTATTCTTCCAACTTGTCCTGCTGTAATCATATTGGTTCCTCAGCACTACCTACTCCTCCACATATCTTCACATATCATCATCCACAAATTTTACCACTAAACCATCAATTCCATTATCTAAATCAATGTGAAAAGTAGCGATCCCAATCCTGACCCCTGAGAAATACTAGACCGCGACAGCTAACCACAAAAGGCCCCCCTTTATTCCCACTCACTACCTCATGCCTGTCAGCCATTTCTCTATCCATGCCAGTATCTTTCCTGTAACGCCATAGGATTTTCTCTTGTTAAGCAGCCTCATGTGCGGCACCTTATGTGTGCCTACTGAAAATCCAAGTAAGTGACATCCACTGCCTCTCCTTTGTCTACCTGCTCGTTATTTCCTCGAAAAACTCCCAACAGATTTGTCAGGCAAGATTTCTCTTTACAGAAACCATGCTGACTTTGACTTATTTCATCATTAGTCTCCAAGTACCCTGAAACTTCATCCTTAATAATAGACTCTTAACACTTTCCCAACCACTGAGGTTAGGCTAACTGGCTTATAATTTCCTTTCTTTTGCCTTCCTCCCTTCTTAAAGAGTGGAGAGATATTTGCAATCTTCCAGCCCTCTGGGACCATGCAAGAATCAAGTGATTATTGAAAGATCATGACCAATGCATCTCTTCAACTACCTCTCTCAGGACTCTGGGATGTAGTCCATCTGGTCCAGGAGCTTTATCCACCTTAGGACCTTTGAGTTTGCCTAACAATGGCACTCACTCCTGCACCCTAACACTCACGGACCTCTGGCATACAGCTACTGTCTTCCCCGTAAAGTCAGATGCAAAGTCCCCATTGTTCATCTGCCATTACTTTGTCCCCCATTACTACCTCATCAGCATCATTTTCCAGCTCTCACCTCTTTATATAACTGAAAAAAAATTTGGTATCCTGTTTTGTATTATTGGTTACTTTGCTACCCCGCTTATCTTCTGCCTGCTCTGATTCTCTTTATTGCTAACTGCCGACGGGACATCAACCGTCTCGACTTCACCACACCTTGTTCCAATTCCACTCTATGAATTTTTTCAATGATTTTAAGTTCCCTGGCCCCCACCGCCTTATTTTCACCATGGATATCCAGTCCCTATATACCTCCATCCCCCACCAGGAAGGTCTCAAAGCTCTCTGCTTCTTTTTAGATTCCAGACCTAACCAGTTCCCCTCAACCACCACTCTCCTCTGTCTAGCGGAATTAGTCCTTACTCTTAATAATTTTTCCTTTGGCTCCTTCCACCTCCTCCAAGCTATAGGTCTAGCCATGGGCACCTGTATGGGTCTCAACTATGCCTGCCTTTTTGATGGTTTTGTGGAACAGTCCAAGCCTATACTGGTATCTGTCCCCCACTTTTCCTTCGCTACATCGACAACTGCATTGGCGCTGCTTCCTATACGCACGCTGAGCTCGTTGCCTTCATTAACTTTGCCTCCAACTTTCACCCTGCCCTCAAATTTACCTGGTCCATTTCCAACACCTCCCTCCCCTTTCCTGATCTTTCTGTCTCTATCTCTGGAGACGGCTTATTTACTGATGTCTACTGTAGCCTATGGACTCTCACAGCTACCTGGACTATTCCTCTTCCTACCCTCTTGCAAAAATCCCCTTCTCGCAATTCCTCCATCTTCGCCATATCTGCTCTCAAGATGAAGGAGATGTCTTCCTTTTTTAAAGAAAGAGGTTTTCCTTCCTCCACCATCAACTCTGCTCTCAAACACGACTCTCCCATTTCACGCACATCTGCTCTCACCCCATCCTCCCGCCACCCCAAGGGTTCCCCTTGTTCTCACCTACCACCCCACCAGCCTCCAGGTCCAACATATAATTCTCCGTAACTTCCGCCACCTCCAACGGGATCCCACCACCAAGCACATCTTTCCCTCCCCCCCTTTCTGCTTTCCGCAGGGATTGCTCCCTATGCGACTCCCTTGTCCATTCGTCCCCCGCATCCCTTCCCACCGATCTCTCTCCTGGCACTTATCCTTGTAAGCAGAACAAGTGCTACACCTGCCCTTACACTTCCTCCCTCATCACCATTCAGGGCTCCAGATAGTCCTTCTGTCTGTGAGTCGGCTGTGTCTGGTGCTCCCGGTGCGGCTTTCTATATTTAGGTGAGACCCAACGCAGACTGAGAGACCATTTTCCTGAACACCTATGCTCAGTCTGCCAGAGAAAACAGGATCTCCCAGTGGCCACACATTTTAATTCCAGGTCCCATTTCCATTCTCATATGTCTATCCACGGCCTCCTCTACTGTCAAGGTGAAGCCACACTCAGGTTGGAGGAACAACACCTTATATTCCGTCTGGGTAGCCTCCAACCCGATGGCATGAACATTCATTTCTCTAACTTCCGTTAATGCCCCTCCTCCCCTTCTCACCCAATCCCTAAATTATTTTCCCCTCCCCCCCTTGTTCTCTCTCTGTCCCTCTCACAATCACTCCTTGTCTACTCTCCATCTCCCTCTGGTGCTCCCTTCCCCCTTTCTTTCTCCCCAGGCCTCTTTTCCTATGATCCTCTCCCTCTCCAGCCGTGTATCCCTCTTGCCAATCAACTTTCCAGCTCTTAGCTTCATCTCTCCCCCTCCTGTCTTCTATCATTTCGGATCTCCCCTCCCCCTCTCAAATTTCTTAATATCTCTTCTTTCAGTTAGTCCTGACGAAGGGTCTCGGCCGGAAACATCGACTCTACTTCTTCCTGTAGGTGCTGCCTGGCCTGCTGCGTTCCACCAGCATTCTGTGTGTGTGTGTTGCTTGCTCTCATATTTTATCTTTTCCCTTCTTGTAGCTGTTTTAGTTGCCTTTTGTTAGATCTGGAAAGCTTCCCAATCATCCAATTGCCCCTGACTTTTGCTACCTGATATGCCCTTTCCTTGGCTTTTATGTAGTCCTTAACTTCCCTTGTCAGCCACAGTTGTCTACCCGTGTCATTTGAGAACAAATTCTTCTGTGGAACATATCTATCCTGCACCCTGTGAACTATTCACAGGAACTTCAGCCATCTCTGCTCTGCTGTCATTCCCACCAGTATCCTCCCCCAATCCACCCTGGAAAGGTACTCTCTCATGCCTCTGTAATTCCCTTTATTCCATCATGATACTGATACATGTGATTTATGCTTCTAAAATGCAGTATGAATTCAGTCATATCTATGATCACTGCCTCCTCAGGGTTCCTTTACATTAAGCTTCTTAATACGATCTGGGTTATTACAGAACACCCAATCTAAGATAGCCTTCCTGAGTTGGCACAAGCACATCTCATAGGCATTCAACAAATTCCCTCTCCTGTGATTTGACACCAACCTGATTTTCCCAATCCCCTTGCATATGGTCCCCCATTACAATTGTGCCTTTACCCTTATTACATGCCTTTTCCAGCTCCCTTTGCAATCTCAACCCCACATCTTGGCTACTATTTGGAGGCCTATATATGATTCCCATAATGGTTTTTAACCCTTGCAGTTTCTTAACTCCACCCACAAAAATGCAACCACCTCTGACCCTATGTGACTTCCTTTTAAGGTTGTAATTCCATCTCTTACTAATAGAGCCACACTACCACATATGCCTTCCTGCCCATCCTTTCGATACTAAGTACATCCTTTGATGTTAAGTTCCCAACTATGGCCTTTCTGCCACGACTCAGTGATGCCCACAACATCATACCATCCAATCTCTAATTGTGCCATGAGTTCATCCACCTTATTCTGAATGCTATGTGCATTTATATACAATCCTTTCAGTCTTGCATTCTTCCCCCTTTTGAATTTTGCCTCTGTGGTACAACTTAACTCTTTGTTCCGTCTACATTTGTACCCAATCATTGGCTTGACCTTCCTTACATTCATGTTACATCCATCATCTAGTTGTAAACCTATTGGCTCATCCTCAGTTCTATCATACTCGTTCCTATCCCCCTGCCACATTAGTTTAAACCACTCCCAGCAGCTGTAGTAAACCTTCCCGCAAGAATAGTGGTCCTCCTCGGATTCAAGTGCGACCCATCCCATTTGTACAGCTCACACCTGCCCTAAGAGATCCCAAATATCCAAAGATCTGATTCCCTGCTCCCTGCTCCAATTCTTCAGCCAGACATTTATCTGCCATTTCATTCCATTCCTATCCTCACTGTTGCGTTGCACAGGGAGCAATCCCAAGATTACTACCCATGAAGTCTTGCTTCTCAGCTTCCTTCGTAACTCCCCGTGTTCTTTCTTCAGGACTTCCTCCCTTTATCTACCCATGTCATTAGTACCAATATTTACCATGACTTCTGGCTACTGAGCCTCCCTTTTCAGGAAACTGCGGACATGTTCAGAAACATTTTCACATCCACAGAATCACCTATCTGTTCTCCTGACTATAGAGTCCCCTATTACTGCTGTCATCCTCCTCAGTTCCCTACCCTTCTGAGCTACAGGGCCAGACTCAGTGCCAGAGGCTTCCCACAGGTAGTCCCTAATGTCCCTACTCCTAAACTTGATGTCCTGACTGAAAATACTCCCATTCTTCACCATCCTGTCTATTTGCGTGGCTGCTTTTAGCAATGAGTGTAGTGGGACAGAGGAACATACTCACATATATGGGTGAACACTGGCTGAATGCCCGCAGTCTTTCATTGATTCTATTATGGTTATTATTCTGTTATGGATTTATTGATCATGCCCATAAGAAAATAACTCAGAGTTGTATATGATGACATATATGTACTTTGATAATAAACTAACTTTGAACTCCGTTCCACAACACTCACCAGTGCCCGGCCATTCAACATGTAAGTTCTACCCTGGCTTGAATATTCAAAAAGCATCTCCTCATACTTATCCAAGTTGAAATCCATTTGCCATTCCTCATCCCATCTCCTTAACTGATCAAGATCTCTTTGCAATTCACTGTAACCTGCTTCACACTCAGCTCGTTTCCCTAATTTAGTATCATTGGCAAATTTGCTAATCTTGCCATGTACAGACATAGCCAAATTGTTTAGACATATAATGAAATAACAGAGGTCCCAACACTGATTCCTGGGACATCCCGCTCATCACAGGCCTTGAGTCCGAGAATAAAATTCAACCATCACTCTCTGCTTCCCATCATCAAGCCAATTCTGAATGCACCTTGACAGTACCCCTGAACCCGTTGACCTAACCTTCGAGATCAGCCTCCCAGGTGGGATCCTGTCAAAGGCCTTACAAAAGTTCACGTAGACAACATTCACTGCCGAACCTTCATCTATCCCCTTAGTTACCTCTATAGAAAACTCCAAAAGATTTGTCAGATATGATCTCCCACACACAAAACCATGCCATTCCTGATCAGGCCTAGACTATTCAAGTGACAGTAGATCTTGTCCCTCAGAATTCCTTCCAGTAACTTCCTTACAAATGAAGTCAGCCTCACCAGCCTGTAGTTCTCTGGATTATCCTTACTACTCTTGAACAATGGAATAACATTAGCTACCCACCAGTCTTCTGGAACTTTTTTTAGTGGCCAACAACAATGCAAATATCTCTACAAGTGCCTCAACAATTTCTTCTGAGGTTTGGGGATGTATTTGGTCAAGCTCTTGGGATTTGCCCACCTTAACTCATTTCAAGACGACAAATAGCCCCTTCCTCGTAATATGCCTGTTCTAAGACCTCAGTACATGCCAAATTCTTCCAGCATTTTGTGTGCATTACTTATTACCCTCACTTGTTTAGCACCCATGTTATTTTGTTTTAGCAAACTGAAAAGAAATAGGCATTAAAAATGTTACTTCCTGTGGCCCTTAAGAGGATCTAGTCTCTCCATAGTCACCCTATTACTGTTAATATAACTGAAGAATTATCTTTAAGCTTGCCTGCTAAATCTATTTCAGAGGATTTTGATTTCTCTTTTAAGGGAGGGATTCATTTGCACTCAGCTGTCTAAAAGTGATGTACACTTTTTTCATGACCAGAGCCTCAATATCTCCCGCCAGCCAGGATTTCTTGAATTTGATGTGTCTACCTTCACCCTAAAAGAAATGTGCTGGCCATAGAGTCTTTACATGACCCTTTTAAAAGGTTCCAACTTGCCAACTGTTCCTTTGCTTTTAAATATAGTTGCCTAATTGACTCCAGCTAGATCCTGATCCAGTCCAGGACCTGAACCTGAGGAGCTATTCTATTGCTTTCTGTAACTATTTTGAACTACTAGAATTATGGTCACTGGA
This sequence comes from Hemitrygon akajei, assembly GCF_048418815.1. NCBI lineage: Eukaryota > Metazoa > Chordata > Chondrichthyes > Myliobatiformes > Dasyatidae > Hemitrygon > Hemitrygon akajei. The sequence goes on from NC_133126.1 coordinate 15,908,609, forward strand.
CCCAGAGTTCCCCAGTGCCACCACAGCTGCTTGGCCCTCCTTGTTCCCTCAGGAGCTCCTTGCCAAGTAGGTTCCTCTATATCTATTGTGAGAGTAAACTATAATGAATACACAGCATAAGTTCTATCCCAACCAGGCTCTTTGAACTCGGTGTGGCCTTGTCAATACAGGAAAACTGAAACTCTCCCACTAGCACTACCCTACTATTCTCCTAACCGCGCTCATTTCCTTGACATCTCAGCTCAATTTCCCCAATGATAATTTGTAGGAGGTGCACACTCTCCAGAAAACTTAAGCCAGGAGTTCATACCTTGTGCACCCTGAACAATTTACAGTACAGTTGATCAATGAGGATACATATGCATGTCAAGGCACAAGCTGCCAATAGCAAGGGATAAGTACAGTATATTGCCCAATATATCCCTTCCTAATTAGAAGTGTGAAGGTAAATTGCACATTCCAACATGACCCTTTTTGCTCTGTGTAATACAAATTATGTAGTCTCACAAGTATTAAGAGATCTCCAATACAATGCTTCCAAAGAAGATAAAATTTTAATATTTTTCCATCAAAAGAGGTACTTACACGAATGAGTTTTGCAACATGTGTCTTCCCACTGCCAGGGAGTCCTCGCATAATAACTACAATCTGTAATACAGCAGGAAAAATAATGAAAGCAATGTTCAAAGTTATTGTAGACATGCACGTGCTCCAGGCCTGTAGGAAGACAGACTGTATTTAACCGCGAAGTGATTCAAGTGCAGGTCTTACTATAGTTATAAGGGGAATGATGAGACCACATATGGAATAACGGTGTACAATTCTGGTCTTCTCACCTAAAAAAGGATGGACATACTAAGAGAGAGTGCAGCAAAGGTTAGCTCCTGGAATGGCAGGTTGCAATATGAGGACAGGTTAAGTCAGCTATGCCATTAATCACTGGAGCTTAGATGGTTGGGAGCTAACCAGATAGAACTCACTAAGTTCTTAGGAGGGCTATACATGATAGATATAGTAAAGATGTTTTTTCATGCTGAAGAACCAAGAAATAGGAGCCATGGTCTTAGAATCAGAAGTGGGTTATTTCTGACCGAAGTGAGAAATTTCTTCACATTGACAGTGGGGTAACCTCTAGAATTCTCTAACACAGAGGGCTGTGCAGTTTCAGTCAGTAACTGAGCATGATTTTTTTTTGGTAGAGCAAAGCTCCAATAAGCAGCTGCATAATTTTTGAGAAATCCAGATGTTTTGCCACCTTGCACCATTTCCCATGTTCCCTTTAATCTCATTTGGGCCCCATCTCCTGCACTCCTTTGAAACTCAACAAGATCTCTTTTCCAGCACTTCCTTTAAATTCACCAAGGTTCTATTTACTGCACTGCTTTAAAGCTCACTGAGACTCCATTCCCCATGCTTAAATATGCCAGGTTCGCTGGAAAAATTATAATTATATATGATCTAAACAAAATGGGTAAATTATAAATTTGTTGTTTGTAGGATTCAAACCAATTTGTGCATAAAGGTCTCATGATCTTCAGAGTTGTAATACAAATAATTGCAAGACACTAAGATATCTATACTGTTCTACTGGTGCTTTGATTATGGACTTAAGACTCTGCAGGTCTTTGAAAACTGACTTCATTGACTCAAGAGGAAGGGTTTGACTACAATCTATTTCATTGCATTTCTATAATACAGCTTCAAAATTCCACTCAAACATTACATATAACTGGTTAACTCAACTTCCATAGAAGGTGCTATGACTACAAAACACATGAAACAGATCAACTTAACTCACCCTATCAGGGCGACTTTGTCTGCCAGGCATTTTTAGAATATCGTCAACATTTTTGCTTTCTGGTTTTTTTTCAACGCGTGGAGGAGGATGTGCTGGATGAGGGGCGGAGGCAGGTATCCTCTCGTCAGAATATCTTCTTTCACCTGAAATATTTGGAAAATGAAGAGATCCCACAGTGACAAATTAGTTTAAGAGTAAAGATAAAAATACTACAAAATGACCCTCAGCTCATCAATCAGAACACGATATCAAGAAAAGAATAATCTTATATGACAGATCAAATAATTCAAAAGGCTCAAAACTTCTTCATACTTTTCAAAATAGTACAGCCATTATCAGGAACATATACAATCCCAAATTACCATCACTAAAACACCTTAACAAACAATACAATGCAATGGTAACCATGTAACAATGACAGCACAAAAACAGGCCATTTCGGCCCTTCTAGTCTGTGCCGAACGCTTACTCTCACCTAGTCCCACCGACCTGCTCTCAGCCCATAACCCTCCATTCCTTTCCTGTCCATATACCTATCCAATTTTTTTTTGAAATGACAAAATCGAACTTGCCTCTACTACTTCTAATGGAAGCTCATTCCACATAGCTACCACTCTCTGAGTAAAGAAGTTCCCTCTCGTGTTACCCCTAAACTTTTGCCCCTTAACTCTCAACTCATGTCCTCTTGTTTCAATCTCCCCTACTCTCAATGGAAAAAGCCTATCCAAGTCAACTCTATCTATCCCCCTCATAATTTTAAATACCTCTATCAAGTCCCCCCTCAACCATCTACGTTCCAAAGAAAAAAGATCTAACTTGTTCAACCTTTCTCTGTAAATTAGATGCTGAAACCCAGGTAACATTCTAGTAAATCTCTTCTGTACTCTCTCTATTTTGTTGACATCTTTCCTATAATTCGGTGACCAGAACTGTACACAATACTCCAAATTTGGCCCTACCAATGCCTAGTACAATTTTAATATTACATCCCAACTCCTATACTCAATGCTCTGACTTATAAAGGCCAGCATACCAAAAGCTTTCTTCACCACCCTATCCACATGAGATTCCACCTTCAGGGAACTATGCACTGTTATTCCTAGATCACTCTGTTCTACTGCATTCCTCAATGCCCTACCATTTACCATGTATGTCCTATTTTGATTATTCCTATCAAAATGTAGCACCTCACACTTATCAGCATTAACCTCCATCTGCCATCTTTCAGCCCACTCTTCTAACTGGCCTAATTCTCTCTGCAAGCTTTGAAAATCTACTTCATTATCCACAACGCCACCTATCTTAGTATCATAAATGAAAGCTAGGTAGCTAAATGGAAAAGTGGCACCCATGTAAATTTAGATAATGATAGAAAAGAGTACAGGCAAGAGATTACGGGGGGATTGCGTTCCACGATGGTTGACTTAAAGAATGCAATATAATGGATTCCTTCTGAGATTTTATTCCTACCTAGAGATGGTTCCAACGTAACTGAATCTATCAACAAAATATGAATTTCTAATCATACTATTGAGCTCAATTTAGCAGCACAACGACCTTCAACTACCAATAGATCTGAAATCACACGATTGGCTAAAAATTGAACATTTAATGCAACAGTCTGAAGTAGATCTGGTGTAACACACCTATTTAATTGTATTCAGATGAGCTGTCACACAGTCAATATTGCAAATTACCAATTCATGAATGTGAATGATGAACATATTACTAATAGATCTACAATAGTTACCTCCGAAACCAGTTGGTGTATGATCAAATGGTGGTCGATCAGTTAAGCGATCAAATTGTGGCCTTTCAAATCCCCCTCGGTTGAAAGGGTCTTTATTGTCCTGATAGTTGTGATATCCACTTGATCTACCAGGTGGACCATGAGGCATTCTGTAAATGAAGCATACAAAAATAATTACTAGAAAAAGGATTTTGTTTACCTACATGGTAAATGAAAAGCACCAGCGCCTGATAAGTTCTCATCAGTGCTACTTTTCCTTGCTAATTCCAAAGCCTCTTATTCCCTTGATATCCAACTACTCAGTGACTGAGCCTCCACAGCTCTTGCATAGAGAGTTTCAAAGATCTACTATGCTGCAAGTGAAACGCATCTTCTCATTTTCTCCTGGAATGGCCATCTCTTTAAGTCTGAGACCCACCCCCCACCCCCAGTTCTAAACACTCCAGCTCAGGGAAATACATCCCTGAATCTGCCACATCATAGCTATCTCAATCTATCATACCTTTGCATCTATTAGAATATTGTGTCATTATTTTGGGTTCAGTTACAAAAAGAAATGAATATTGTGATTTGGCTATCTTCATAAATATTCTCTAGATGTGGCGTAGAAGTATTTATTCAGTGTACAGTATTCTTCACCTTGATTATTGAAATGGGTATCACACTTACCTTTCTTCACGCCCAAATCTTTCACGATCAAATCCTTCCCTTTCAAAATCGCCCATCGATCTATCCCTGTATGGATCATGCTCTCTATCAAAATCTCTGCGATCCAAATAAGGATCTCCCCTTCGTTCTAAAAACGAATCTCTGTCTCCGAAACGATCTCGAGGGCCTAGTACATCTAAGTAGAAAGAGAAACACTTGAATGTAATGTCTGCAGGCTATTTGACACATTTGGTCACATTTATAAATGTACTAGCAAAATTGTATGGGACTTCAAATACAATAAAAGATTCTGGTGTTTTCAATGATCAGGAAAAGTACTTCACAACTGTCAGCCTACCTTTATCATACATCCTTTCCCGTACTGGCTCAGGGCCAAGTGAAACTCGTTCACCATAAGGGATCTGTTCAATCCTTCCTGGTGGTCCTGAATCTGAATGAGAAAATAAAATGAAGTTCTTTTTGTGAATAACCCACTCAAAAGTAATGCTTTTCAATGTTTACATTTATCAAAGGATTCTGCAGATTCTCATTTTAGCAACTCACACAAAGAAGCCTGAAAATAGAATTTTGCTGCTGAAAAAGGGTGCCATTGCGAGGTTTAACAATAATAGTGGTGAAAAAAATGTAACTGTTAAAGAAAAACTTTGAACTTGGAAGCACTTCAAAAGTGCCAGGAATGGTACATGACAGAAACCCTACATGCAGAAAAGAAATATGCACACTTCATTGTCCTAAATAAACCAAGTTTTAGGTTCTACACTCTAAATTTTCCCCACGGCAATGCCATTTTGGTTACTATGTTTTAGTGAAGGGTCCAAGGATTATTTACTGCTTTGAACATATTAGATAAATGCAAGCAATTGTCAATTTCACACTTACCACGTCCATGACCATAATCAACTGTTTTCTGAATTGGTGGTGCCTTGTTTAGAGGAGCAGTTGAGATAGATGAAGGCTCACTGTAACCATAATTAGAATCGGGATTTTTAGGTTGAGACACAGAATCCCATAAGCCATGGAATGTATCTGTATCCCAACGCTCTGACTGGATAGGAGCAGCAGATGGTCCAGGTCCAAGTAATGAGTTTTCAGTTTTTGTCATATCCTACAATGACATTTAGGAAATAGCAATGACGTGAGTAAGATGTTTGCATAGAACACAGGCACTACAAATCTCAAGATATTAAAAACCATATGCATGTACCATGCAAGGCTACCAAACAAAACTATCTCAGAATAATATAACAGTAAGAAAAAAGCTGTAATTTTTAGTCAAACCCACAGTAAGTTACAAAGTAGCACACACAAAATGCCAGAGGAACTCAGAAGGTCAGGCAGGAGAAAGTGGGGGGAAGGGGATGGAGGTCAAGCTTGAAGGTGGTAAGTGAAGCCAGATGAGAGGGAAGGTAGGTAGGTGGGTGGGGAGGGGGATGAAGTGAGTAGCTTGGAGGTGACAGGTGGAAAGGTAAAGAGAAATAATCTGATAGGGCAGCAGAAGGGACTATGGGAGAAAAGGGAAAAGGGGCATGAGATGGAGATGCTAGGCTGGTGAGGAGAAAGAATAAGAAGGGAGCAAGAATGGGGAATGGAAAAGAGAGAAGGGGGAGGGAAGATATCACTAGAATTGGAGAAATCTATGTTCGTTGATGTGACGCTAGTCTTTATAATTCTTCTTAAATAAAGTACATAAGCTGCTCTCCAAATCTTCCAGTACTCTATCCAGTACTAAAGATGACACAAGTATATCTGCCAAGGTCCCCACAATTTCTTACGTGCCTTACCACAATATCCTATGATACACTTGCTTAGGCTCTGGGGATTTATTTCCCTTTATACACTTTAAGACTGGCAGCACCTCCACTTTTGTAATATAGATTTTTATTTTAGGTCATCACTGTTAGTTTCCCTTGCTTCTATGACTTTATCCACAGGATAAATATCGAGAAATATTCATTTAGTATCTCACCCATCTCCTATGGCTCCACACAGAGGACTACATTGATCATAACATCAGAGCAGAATTAGGCCATTTAACCTACCAAGTCTGTTTCACAATTCTAACATTGATGATTTATCATTCCAATTCAACCCTCTTCTCTTGCCTTCTTCCCTTAACCTTTCACTCTTACTAATCAAGAACTTATCAATCTCCCATTTAAATATAACCAATGACTTTGCCTCCACTACCACCTGTGGCAATAAATTTCACAGATACACCACCCTCTGGATTTAGAAATTCATCTTCAGCTCTGTTTTAAAAGAACATCCTTGTATCCTAATGCTTTGCCTCTGGTCCTACACTCTCATACTTCTGGAAATATCCTCTGCACGTCCACTCTATCCAGGCCTTTCAATATTCTAAAGGTTTCAATGAGATTCTCCCTCAGTCTTCTAAATTCCAATGAATATAGGCCCAGAACCATCAAAAGCTCCTTAAAAGATAACCTTCTCATCCCCAGGATTGTTCTTTAAAACCTCCTCTGGAATCTCTCCGACAGCAGCAGATCTGTCCCTACATACGGGCTCCAAAACTGCTTACAGTACTCCATGTGTGATCTGACCAATGTGTTATAAAGCCTTAGCATTACAGCCTTGCTTTGACATTCTAGCACTCCTGAAATTAACAATAATATTGCATTTGTTTTCCTCACTAACAACTCAACCTTTAGGGAATCCTGCACTAGGACTCAAAAGCTTCTTTCCACCTCTGATTTCTGAGATCACTCCCCTTTTCAAAAATAATCAGTGCCTTTGTCCCGTCTATCTAAGTGCATGACCATACACTTCCCTGCATTGTTTTCTATCTGCCACTTCCTTGACCATTCTCCAAATCTGTCTAAGCCCTTCTGCAGATCCCCGGCTCTCCAACTATCTTTGTACCATTCACAAACTTTGTCACAAAGCCATCAATTCTGTCATTAGGATTATTAACATGAATGATATCGAATTCAACACTGACCCTTGTGGAACACCATTAGTCTTTGGCAGCTAACCTGAAAAAGCCCGTTGTTCCACACTTTGCCTTCTGCTAGTCAGATAATGTTCTATCCATGCCAATATTTCTTCTGTACTACCATACCATCCAAATTAGCAAAATCCACCAGCTCTGCTTTGGCTATCCTGCTTGTTACTTGCTCTAAGAATTCCAACGTATTTGTCAAGCAAGATCTCCCTTTACGGAATCAATGCTGACTTTGGCATATTTTATCAAATGCTTCCAGGTATCCTAGAATTTCATCCTTAATAATGGATTCTAAAATTTTACCAACCACTTAAGTTAGGCTAACTGGCCTATAATTTCTTGTACTTTTCCCCCTTGGAGTGAGATGGAACCATTCCTGACTGTAATGATTCTTTAATTACTACAAATGCCTCCACAATCTCTTCAGCAATCCTTCAAGCAGACGTATTCTCTCTTTTCCCCTTAAGGATAACAAAGCAAAAAAAAAATGGCAACTATCTTTTCAAATGCTGAACTTTTTCATGTAATTGCCATAGACAACTCAAATACTCTTATCATTCAATTTTTCTTAATGCTAGCTGGATATCCTCTTACCTTGTAAAAGTCTTTACCAGTTTTAGAGTTTTGGTAATCTTGAATTACTGGAGGCATTCCAGTGGAATCTGTTTTGCCAATCTCCTGTAACTCACTGAAGTACAAGAAAAAAAGTTCAATCATTGGGTTTAATTCTGGTAAAGGAGACAGTTGCATTCATAACAGAAAGCTACAGGTATAACAAGTATAACCGTAGTGACTTAGACTAGAAATTTTATTTCATGGGTGAAATATCTGTCTTGCTTCAAGCACAAGAAAAGCAATACAGACTTCAGAATCAGATTTATTGTCACTGACATGTTATGAAATATGTTGTTTTGTGGCAGCGATACAATATAGATATAACAAATTACTATAAATTAAATACACAGTGCAAAAGAGGAAGTGTTCCTGAACCATTCAGAAATTTGACAGCAGAGCTGAAGTAACTGTTTCTAGAAGGTAGACTGTATATTCAGGCTCCTTTACCTCATCCCCGATGGTAGCATTGAGAAGATAGCATGTTCTGGATGATGAGGATTCTTAATGATGGATATCTCCTTCCTAAAGGCACCAGCTTTGGAACATGTCCTCTACGATGGGAAGGCTGCATCTGTGATGGAGCTGTCTAAACCTCTGAAGCCTCTCGTTTGGCACTCCGTACCAGAGAGTGATGCAAACAGCCAGAATACTTTCCAGGATACTTAAGTGGAAATTTACTAGTCTTTGGTGATGTACCAAACTTCCTCAAATTCCTAATTAAGTCGAGTCCCTGTATACCGTAGTCATGGTTGTATCAACATGTTAAGTCCAGGAAAGATCCTCTGAGGTGGTGATGCTCTTTCCACTGCTGACCCCTCAACGATGACTGGTGCGTGTGCTTCCAACACCTTTCTTGAGGACAGTCGAAAAATATGCCAGAGAACCTAGTACAGCTGAGGCTGGGGCAATAAAAGTAAATGTTCTACTTCTCTTACATATAAGTATCAAATGTGCTAGAAACTCTAATGAATTCCTTTTTGGGTAGATAGCTTGCTTTTAAAGTTCATGTCACTGATGAAAGGTTCTAAGATCTGTAATTAAACTGATAGGCAAAGGCAATGTTTTCCCTTGCTTTTTGTCCCATCAGTAACTAAAAATAAATCAAAACACTCCTGAAAAGGAAAGATGTTGCCCTGTATATATCAGGAAGCTGGTCAGAACATCAAACAACTCTCTGGAACATCCAAATTACAGCTGCGTCATTGCTTAATACTGTGGCTGAATACAATTGGCCAATAATAAATTCAGCATGGTCATAGCAATCTTCTTCATCCATAGTTCATCAACATAAAGCACAATCATGCTGTGTTGACAGGCTTCTACAAATCAAGCTTCGACATTTCAGATCATCTTAGAAATTACATTTCCTAAAATGAACTTAGGGAGTTTCAGAATTAATTATTGCTTACTTATATAATGTGGAATTTGTAGTTTTGCAACAGTGAAAGTCTTTACTTGGAGTTTTGATCACAAAAAAAATCTCAGTGTTAGTCCCATTAAAGAACCAGATTGACCAGATTGAACAGGGAAACATGGCCAAACAATTTTTAAATGGTGAATGATGCAATCATCTGGGTACCGTGAGAAACAAATGATAAACACAAGAGATTCTGCAGATGTTGGAAATCCAGAGCAACACCCATCAAAGGCTAGAAGAATTCAGCAGGTCAGGCCACATATATGGAAATGAATAAACAGTCAACATTTCAGACTAAGACTCTTCATCAGGACCAGAATAAGGTAGGGAGAGGGGAAGGGTGAAGCCAGGTGGTTTGGGAAGAGGGGGATGAAGTAAGAGGCTGAGTGATAGAAAAGGTAAAGGGCTGGAGAAGAAGGATTCTAATAGAAGAAATTAGACCATGGAAGAAAGGAAGAGGGGCATTGGTGGAAGTGAAAGACAAGTGAGGAGAAGACTGGCCACCAGGAAATCCTGTTTTTTTTTCCAGATGGAATGAAGGTGCTTGACAAAGCAGTCTGCCCATCTATGTTCGGTTCCACCAACGTACAGACCACATTGAGAGCACCGGATATAATAAACAACCCCAAAAGATTTGCAGGTGACGTGTTGCCTCACCTGCAAGGATTGCTTGGGCCTTAAATGGAGTTGATGAAGGAGATGAATTGGTAGGTGTAGCATTTCTTCTGCTTGCAAGAATAAATGCCAGGAAGGAGATTAGTGGGTAAGGACAAAATGACAATAGAAGCACAGAACGAGCAATCTCTGTGAAAAGCGGAAAGTGCGGGTAGGTAAAGTTGCAGTTGATGGTACGATACTGTTAAAAATGGCAGAAGTTGTGGATAATGATGTGCTGGATGAGGAGACTCATGGGGTGGTAGATGAAGACAAGAGTAACTCTATCCCCGTTAAGAGGGCAGGGAGATGGAAGTGAGGGTGGATGTCTGGGCAATGGAGATGAGGGTGGAGGCAGGATAACCGTTGGAGGTCATCTCTGATGTCTGGAAAGGAATGTCTCATTCTCAAATCAAAGGCACTGGAGATGAAGGAACTGAGAAAGGTGTTGGGATAGCATTTTTACAGGAGACAGAGGGAAGAGGTATAATGAAGATAGAAACAAGGAACAAATGATGCTGCACGGTAAACTAGTGTTTTGTTCATTCGTCAAAAAGACAGCATCCATCAATGAGGATCCCCATCACCCAGGACATGCCTTCTTCATATTACCACCATGAAGCAGGGGATACAGGAGCTCAAAGACATACTCTCAACATTTTAGCAACAGCTTCTTCACATCTGCCATCAGATTTCTGAATGGACAATTAACCCAGGTACACAACCTCATTATTTTTACACTACTTTATTTTCAAATTAAATTTCTTATTGTAATTTATGGTTTTAAATTATTATGCACTGCATTGTACTGCTGCCTGCTGTTATAAGGACTATAAAATGGTTCCCTGGTATATTAAAATGGACTCTTGACTTTACAATCTGCCTCGTTATGATCTTGCACCTTATTGTTTATCTGCACTGCAATTTCTCTGCAGCATTTTTACGATTTATTCTGCATTCTGTTAATGTCGTACGTTGCTCTTCCGCAATGCACAGTATAATGATTTCTTCTGGATGAACAGTATGCAAGAGAAACTTTTCACTGTATTTCAGTATTCGTGACAATACTAAAGCAATTCCAATACCAACTTCAATTCTAATTTATTTTCCCCAAATGGAACCACTGCTAACTTATCTTAAGAGGCACCATATACAGCAGGGATCAGCAACCTTTTTGTCTCTGTGGGCCGGATTGTGTATTAATAAGCGGACGGTGGGCCAGATAAATGCCATAAAAAACTTGAAATATGGGAATTATCTGTTTAAATACATCTAATTATGTTTTGTCTCAAATTAATGAATAACGCAAGCTAGAAAATCATTTGTGCTTAAGGTTGCCTACCCCTGATATACATCAGAAGCATTAAAACAAATTACATTTTCATGTATATTATCTTGTAGTGCAGGGGTGTTAAACTCATTTTAGGTCACGGGCCGGATTGAGCAAAATGCAGCTTTTTGCGGGCCGGATCAGTCGGACGCGTGCGAACGCAGCTTTCGTTGCCTCCGTTTTTTCAGCCTGCTCTCATGTGTCTCAGTCTCTGCTATAACTACTAAGTGTTTCACTTTACAAATTCCGTTTCTTATGAAGAAGACTGCCGAGCAAGACTGCCGAATAAACACTAAAAACCCTGAAAACCTGGTACCTGAATAAACTCAGCATTAGCCATATCATACGCCACAGGCGCTTCGATTACTGGGGCCAGCTTTAATAGTAATTAGATATTATCTCGCGGGCCAAAGATAATTCCACCGCGGGCCGGATTTGGCCCGCGGGCCTTGAGTTTGACATATATGTTGTAGCGTATATATGTTCTTATTGTAAACTTTTGCAGTTTATTGGCCACACAGTGGGTTTTTAAAGAGAGAAGAGACACAGTGTGTAAAATTGAAAATTTAGTCAGAGAGGAATTTGGTGCAGAGAGAAATGACTGAAAGACTTGTAGTGGTTCACTCAAGTTTGGGATTTTAACATTTAATCAGAGCAAGAGATCACAACCTTTTTTCTGACATGGACCAATACCATTAAGCAAGGGGTCTGTGGACCCCAGGTTGAAACCCCTGATTCAAGAGTTTTAGTGTCTGATGAAAGTCAATGTTCTAACTTTTTAAAGAACTAAAATATAAAACATAACATAACAAAATATAAACTGGGAGAACCACTACAGCGCATCTTCAACATGAGCCTGGAGCAGAGAAGAGTACCCAGACAGTGGAAGACATCCTGTATTGTCCCGGTACCGAAGAAACCACAACCAAAGGAGTTGAATGACTTCAGACCTGTTGCCTTGACGTCGCACGTGATGAAGACCATGGAGCGGCTGATAATACAGAATCTGAGGCCACAAACCAGGCACGCCCAGGATCCTCTTCAGTTTGCATATAAGGAGAAGGTGGGAGTGGAGGATGCTATCACGTATTTGCTGCACAAATCACTCTCTCACCTAGAGGGGGTCAGTTGTGCTGTGAGGATTACATTCCTTGACTTCTCTAGTGCCTTTAACACCATCCAGCCCAAGATCTTAAGGCACAAACTAACGGAGATGGGAGTAGACTCTCACATGGTGGATTGGATAGTGGACTACTTGACAGATAGACCTCAGTATGTGCGGTTGGGAGACTGTAGGTCTGACACGGTGGTCAGCAGCACAGGGGCGCCGCAGGGAACCGTACTCTCTCCGGTCCTGTTCACCCTGTACACATCAGACTTCCAATATAACTCAGAGTCCTGCCATGTGCAGAAGTTCGCTGATGACACGGCCATAGTGGGGTGTGTCAGGAATGGACAGGAGGAGGAGTATAGGAAACTGATACAGGACTTTGTGATATGGTGCAATTCAAACTACCTGCGTCTCAATATCACCAAGACCAAGGAGATGGTGGTGGACTTTAGGAGATCTAGGCCTCATATGGAGCCAGTGATCATTAATGGAGAATGTGTGGAGCAGGTTAAGACCTACAAGTATCTGGGAGTACAGTTAGACGAGAAGCTTGACTGGACTGCCAACACAGATGCCTTGTGCAGGAAGGCACAGAGTCGAATGTACTTCCTAAGAAGGTTGGCGTCATTCAATGTCTGTAGTGAGATGCTGAAGATGTTCTATAGGTCAGTTGTGGAGAGCGCCCTCTTCTTTGTGGTGGCGTGTTGGGGAGGAAGCATTAAGAAGAGGGACGCCTCACGTCTTAATAAGCTGGTAAGGAAGGCGGGCTCTGTCGTGGGCAAAGTACTGGAGAGTTTAACATCGGTAGCTGAGCGAAGGGCGCTGAGTAGGCTACGGTCAATTATGGATAACTCTGAACATCCTCTACATAGCACCATCCAGAGACAGAGAAGCAGTTTCAGTGACAGGTTACTATCGATGCAATGCTCCTCAGACAGGATGAAGAGGTCAATACTCCCCAATGCCATTAGGTTTACAATTCTACCGCCAGGACTTAAGAACTTTTTAAAAGCTATTATTAATGCTTTTTGAGATGGTGATTTAGATGCATATCATATTTTTTTTTTACTGAGTTAAGTATTGTATGTAATTAGTTTTGCTACAACAAGTGTATGGGGCATTGGAAAAAAAGTTGAATTTCCCCATGGGGATGAATAAAGTATCTATCTATCTATCTATCTATCTATCTAGATTAATTTACAACAGTTATGCATCTGGACTGCAAAAAGTATTGCTGATGTTTTGGAAAAAACAGATCTGAAGCATTCTAGTATCTGAAGTCTCTTGTATCACGAAAACTTAAATATCGGAGAAAAAGAGATAATAACAAAAAAGCACATGTCAGTAACCCTGCTTTGGATAGCAGCAAATTCCATTATATAAATTATTAAATATCTCTACAAGAGCTATAACCTAAAATGGTACTGGACCATAAGAAAACTTCAATAGGGAGGTTTAATGAGTGCTGTGAAAGGTTCTATTTCATGCAACAAGGGCAGAGATACACAAAGAAACAACACCACTGGAACCTGTTTACCTGAAGCAAATGAGAAAGGGGAGTTCTTGGTGGAAAGGATAAATGGGACTTTAAACTGAGGGATTGGAATATTAATAAAAACAGAAAATTAACCAAAAACAATGAATAAAAAAAGGTAGACTAAGGGTCTTAACTGTGTGGAAAACATGTGTGGTCCTGGTAGCCAAGAAGGGTCATTAGAAAGTCTTGAATTGCTACTGCCCAGCAGTCCTGATCTCACACATCATGAAGTCCCCAGAGGCTGGTCCTGTCTCACTTCTGACTCCTGGTCAGATCAGCCCTTGATCCCCTGCAGTTTGCTTACTAGGAGCACAGTGGAGTCGAAGATGCTGTCATCTACTTGCTGAACAAAGCCTTCTCCCATTTGGATAAGCAGGGCAGCACTGTGACGATCATGTTTTTTTGATTCCTCAAGTGCCATACAGCCTTCATTGCAGGGGGGAAAAGCTCCCTTCAATGCAGGTTGGCACTTCCATTATATCCTGGATAATAGACCATCTGACTGGCAGACCACAATTTGAGTCCTCAGAGCTGTGTGTCAGGTGTGGCTATAAGCAGGCCTGTGGCCCCAGTACTGGCTGTATACCTCGGACTTTTGATACAACACCGAGTCATGTCATCTGCAAAAATTCTGTGATGTCTCAGCAATAGTTGGGTGTATAACGGGAAGATGGGAGAATGAATACAGGAGAACTTTGTCAAATAATGCAAGTTGAATCATTTGCAGCTCCACATCAGTAAGACAAGGGAGATGGTGATGGATTTTAGAAAACTAAGCTTGCACTGCTCCTTGTTACTATTGATGGAGAGGGCTGACAAGTACCTGGGGTGCACTTGGATGACACAGTTGAGTGGAGCACCAACACAGAGGCTATGTACAAGAAGGGCCATAGTTTTCTCTACTTCCTGAGGAGACTGAGGTCCTTTAGAGTATGCAGGCCTCTCCTTCACATATTCTACCAGCCTGTTGTCACCAGTATAATGTTCTATGTATTGGCGCGTGGCCAAGTAGTTAAGGCGTTTGTCTAGTGATCTTAAGGTCACTAGTTCAAGCCTTGGCAGAGGCTGCGTGTGTCCTTGAGCAAGGCACTTAACCGCGTATTTCTCTGCAACGACACTGGTGCCAAGCTGTACGGGTCCTAACGCCCTTCCCTTAGACAACATCGGTGGTATGGAGAGGGGAGACTTGCAGCATGGGCAACTGCCGGTCTTCCATACAACCTTGCCCAGGCTTGCACCCTGAAAACTTTCCAAGACACAAATCCATGGTCTATTGAGTCTAACAGAAGCCTACATAATCTTCTATGTGGCGGTGTGCTGGGGCAATGGCATCAACGTGGGTGATACCATCAGGCTCAATAACCTGATTGGAAAGACTAGATTTGTTATAGGAGTCAAACTGGACAAAATGGAGGCTATGGTAAAACAAAGGACCCTGCGGAAAACACTGGCGATTCTGGACAATGTTTCCCACCCTCTGCATGCTACCTGGGCTGAACAGAGGAGCAGTTTGAATAATAGACTAAGACAACTGCATTGCTCCAAACAGAGCTATACAGGCAGTTCCTGGGTTACAAACGAGTTCCGTTCCTGAGTCCGTCTTTTAAGTCAGATTTGTACATAAGTCGGAACAAGTACATCCGGTATTATTTAGCGTCAGTTAGTCAAACGTTTGTCTTAGTATATAGTATATTTTTTACCTTTCTATGCATATAAAACACTTAAAATATGTATTCCAATAATTAAACCACTGCGTTACTTAGTAATAATTGTAGCTTTCATCGGGGCAGGGCCTTTCACATGCTCCATTATTCTCACTTTATCCTTTAAAATTGTCCCGATCATTGACCGACTTAGCCTAACACTTTTCCAATGACCGATGATGTTTTACCTCTTTCCAAATGCTTTATTATTTCCACTTTATTTTCAATCATGATCGCTTCCCATCAACAGAACAGAAACACTGTGGGCGGTGGGTCTCGAGCTCCATCGGCTGCCGAGGTCCGCCAGGTCCTAAGGACCACTGCACTGAATTCCCCGGGTCCTAAAGTTCACCGCACTCAGATAGGTTAAATGGGACGAGTGGGGGGCTGTGCTGGGTTTGGGTATTTGACCCTCCTCAATATTCCGCGTGGGAATTTAAACTGGAGGAGGCAGTGTTTTTTTTTTACGTAGTCGAGTTGCGAGCTCGACATCAACCTGGCCCGACCAGACTATGTAACAGTTTCTTCCCCCAAGCTATTAAACTTCTCAATACCCAGAGCCTGGACTGACACCTTACTGCCCCTATTGTCTTGTTTATTATTTATTGTAATGCCCGCACTGTTTTCTGCACTTTATGCAGTCCTGGGTAGGTCTGCAGTCTAGCATAGTTTTTTCTGTGTTTTTTTTACGTAGCTCAGTCTAGTTTTTGTATTGTGTCATGTTAACACCATGGTCCTGAAAAAACGTTTCATTTTTATTATGTACTGTACCAGCAGTTATGGTCGAAATGACAATAAAAGTCACTTGACTTGACTAATATTTGTATATTTGCATATCTATGCACTTGTAATGATGCTCTGACACTGTAGTTTTCTTTGGGATCAATGTCTAATCGCCAAAATTGTTGCTTGAAACTTAAGGGGAAGATTACCTACATCTTCTCTTGAAAAGGGTGACAATACTGTGAGAGAAACAAAACTTTTGAGAAAATAAATCTGGTGAAATATTTGGTGACTGAAAGAAAAATTCTGGGTCTTCTCAATAACTTCTGTTATGATTATATTTTGCACATTACACTATACTTTTATCACATATCTACTGTATAAAGTCACTTACCGTAATAACTTCAATTCCTGTGCAGCCTTCAAGATGATTTCATGCTCTCGTTCAGACAATGCTACAATATTTTGGCCATCTGGTGATTGGTCCACCATAGATTTATCAGAGAAAGACAGTGGTGGTTTTTCAGGTAAAGTGGACACATGACCAGGACCGGTCTGGGGTGGCAGATTGTCAAAGGATAGCCTCCTGTTGTCTGTTTCCGGATATCTTCTGTCATCAATCCGTTCTCTCTGCCAGCCAAACCTGTCTGGAGGATAATTTCGTTCATCTCTCCTCCAGTCTTGTCTTTCTGGATAGTCCCGACCCCACAACTCCCTTTCCTGGTCCTGATGATAACCTCTTTCAGGTTCCTTCCTCCACTGTTCTTCCCTCCACCTGTCTGCTCGCAGATGTAGAGGAGAGAATTCTCGTCCATGACCGTGATGATCCCATTCCTCTGGTCTGTGGAAGTAGTCTCTGTTCCGTTCATTGTCTCTGTTAAAACCATGTTCGTGAGACCTTCCACTCCTGTCAAACTCTTGGTCAAAGCCTCTGTCAAAAGATTCATTTGGAGGACCACGATTTTCCCTTCTATTTAAAACTTCCTGAGTCAGAGGGGGCCGACGAAGAAGTGACCGTTCATCTCTCCTAAATGTATCGCGCTCATCCCAGAAGTCTGGACCTGTATCTGTCCAATTATTCCTTTCCCAGGATAAAGTTCTCTCTCTATCATAATCTGGAGCTCCTCTAGGGCCAGAGAAACGATCATCCATCTGTCTCCTTTCTTCATGATGCCAAGAGGCTTGCATTTCTGTCCTCTGATATGGTCTCATCTCCGGACCATCAATGTTACTGGGACCATCGCCCTTACGCATAGAGATAAAATCCTTGCCCATCGGTGGCTTATGTTCTGGGCCTTTTTCTTGGTCATTATTCCGACGCATTGGTGCAGATTCAAATCTTTTACCTGTTTCTAATGTTTTTGGCTCGTGTTTTTCAGATGCTGCCTTTGCAGTAGCTGATGCATTTGAAGGCAGCATTTTAGCTGGATCGCTTTGAACCTGAGGAACAGTTACTGAAGGAGTTGCTGCTTCAGAACCGTCCATTTTTTTTTGAATTTCATGTGATTTAGATAAGTCAGCACTTTTTTTCAACAAATCTTTGCCAACTGAAGTATCTGAATCTTTAGGGTCTGTGGCAGATAAGGTTGCATGGGCTGGAATCTTTTCATCTACTGGCTTCACTAAAGCCTGTGGTACAGTATCTTTGTTTTGTTTCACATCCTTATCTTCTGTAGTCTCTATGTTCTTGTCTCCAACAGGTTTTACTTGTTCCTGAACTTGCTCTGAAGATGACTTTAAATCTTGTCCAATTTGCCCAGCTGCAACTTGAGGACCTTTGCATCTTGAGCTAGGCACAGAGGATCCACTAGGAGAAGGTCCACGAGGACCACTGAATCTTGGTCCCTTTGGTCCATCAAACCGAGGACCAGGGCCTTGAAATCTCCCAGATGAACCCTCAATTCGTTGTCTAGAGCCCTCAAGTCGCTGTCCTGGAACCTGTCTATCAAATCGGTGTACTATGCCTGGTCCCTCAAAATGTGGCCCAGAACCCTGGCCTTCAAAACGATGCCCTGGGCCCTGTTTCTCAAACTGACTGCCACCTAGGTTCTCAAAATTCCCAACACCAGGGCCCTCAAAAAAATTTCCTCCTGAGCCATCAAAGCATCCACCTCTTGGGCCATCAAAGCGACTATCCTCTGGACCATCAAATCGATTAATTCCTGAACCTTCATACTCAAAGCGATTACCTGGGCCTCGTCCTTGACTCTCAAAGCAGTTATTAGGACTCTGGTCCTCAAAATATTTACCTCGACCTTGGCCCCCAAAGCGACCACCAGGGCCCTGGTCCTCAAATTGATTGACAGTTCCCTGGTCCTCAAATCTGCTGACTGGACCCTGTCCCTCAAAATGACCACCCCGTCCCTGATTCTTGAAACGACCGCCACGTCCCTGACCCTCGAAGTGCCCACCTCGCCCCTGGCCTTCGAAGCGCCCGCCTCTACCCTGGCCCTCGAAGTGCCCACCTCGACCCTGGCCCTCAAAGCGCCCACCTCGACCTTGGCCCTCAAAGTGCCCGCCTCGACCCTGGCCCTCAAAGTGCCCGCCTCGACCCTGGCCCTCAAAGCGGCCGCCTCGACCCTGGCCCTCAAAGTGCCCGCCACGGCTCTGGCCGTCAAAGTGTCCACCACGCCCCTGGCGGTCAAAACGGCCGCCACGCCCCTGACCCTCAAAGTGGGCACCTCGCCCTTGGCGGTCAAAGCGACCTCCCTGAAGCTGGCCCTCAAAGTGGCCTTCTTGACCTTGGCCTTCAAAGCAGCTGCCATCACCCAGACCCTCAAAGGGACCTCCCGTACTGTGACTTTCACAATGACCTCCTGGACCGTGGCTTTCGTAGTGGTCTCTTGGACCTGGGCCCTCAAAGCGGCCCCATGGACCTGCCCCCTCGAAGCGGTTCCTTGGACCCGGACCATCGAAGCGGCCCCCTGGACCCGGCCCGTCAAAGCGACTCCCTGGACCTGGCCCGTCAAAGCGACCGCCCGGACCCGGCCCGTCAAAGCGACCGCCCGGACCCGGCCCGTCAAAGCGACCGCCCGGACCGTCGAAGCGGCCTCCTGGACCGTCGAAACAGCCTCCCGGACCCGGACCGTCAAAGCGGCCTCCCGGACCCGGACCGTCAAAGCGGCCTCCCGGACCTGGAACATCGAAGCGGCCTCCCGGACCCTCAAAGTGACCTCCTGGATCTTGGCTCTCAAAATTCCCTCTTTGACCTTGGCCTTCAAAATGGCTGCCTGGTCCCTCAAATCGGCCACCTGGACCTTCAAAATGGCCCCTTGGTCCCTGGCTGTCAAAATAGTTTCTTTGTCCCTGGCCATCAAAGCGGCTGTTTGGACCCTCAAAGCATCCACCTTGACCTGTGCCTTCAAAACGGCCACCTGGACCTTGGCTCTCAAAGCGGTTGCTCACACCCGGGCCCTTAAAATGGCCACCAGGACTCTGACCATCGAAGCTGCTGCCCTGACCCTGGCCCTCATAGCGACCGTAAGGACCATGGCCATCAACACGATTGCCAGATCCATGGCCTCTAAAGCGACCCCTGGGCCCGTGCCCCTTAAAACGCTGGCCAAGACCATGACCTTCAGAGCTACTGCTGGGAACTGAACTCTCAGGGCAACTGCCAGGACCTGAACCCTCCGGATGACTGCTGGGGCTCTCACTCCTGATATTATTACTTGCAATTTGCCCTTCAAGTTGTTTGCTGGCATCCTGGGCCTCAATGCTCTTACTAGGACCCTGGGTCTCAAAGAGAATACCAGTACTTTGGTTTTCAATGTGGTTATTGGCACCCTGCATTTCAAAGCAACGACTGGGACTATGACCCTCAAAGCTATTGCCTTGCTTCTTAAGTTCATTACCAGGACCGTGCTTTTCTTGGCAATTAATAGGGCCTTGTACTTCAAGGGAACTTCCCTTTTTCTGAAGGAAATTATCCAGCATTTTGTCAGGAACCTGCTCCTTGGTGTTATCTATCTTCTCAAGTTGATTTCCAGAATCCTGCTCCTCAGGACGCTTAAGCAAACCTTGTTTTTCAAGACGACTACTTGGATCCTGTGTTTGAAATTTGTTTTCAGCAACCTGACTCAATGCTTTATCTTCAGGTTGATGTCCTGGAGCTTTTTCCTCATTTTGCGGCTGCTGAGTCGAATCTTCAACAGTTGAACCTCTAATTTCACTTTCAATATGATGCGTTGCAGCCTCTTTCTCAATGTGCTGTCCAGCACCCTCGCCATGCTGGCCCACAGTCTGCCCTTCAAACTTTGCTTGGGGTCCTTCAAAGCAATGACCTTGAAATGTGGGCCCTCTTGAATCAAAGCGTGATCGAGAAAGGTCTCTCACTCCTGGTTCATCAAATTTGCGTTTTCCTCTTCCATGAGGCCCATCAAACCTACAGAACAAAAATAAACATTTGATCACAAGGCCAATAAGTCCCTTTAATAGTAACTTGACATTCTATAAAATCAGTCTACCTTTTTGTGAAAACGAGAACATCAAATTACTTCCACAAATATGTCTTGAATCACATATTAAATTATAAGCCATCAAAAATATGTTTTAAATATAAACATATGAAATTTTTTGCAGATACATATCCAAATCTCCTTTGAATGCTATAGCTTAATTGGCCTTCATTACTAACCATAATAGTGCTTTGCAGACCCTAATCATTCACTGTATATAAAAGATTTTCATCAAGTCATTTTTGGTTCTTTTTGTCAATCGCTTCCATGCTATGCTTTCTGGCTCCTGACTCATCTGTCATAGATGATTGTTTCTCTTTCTGTCTATACCTTTTATAGGCTTAAATACTTGCATTAGATTGCTCACAATCTTCTCTGCTCCAAGGAAAACAACTTATTTGAGAAATATGAGGAGGCCATTCAGACCATCACAACTGGAGCAACCTTCCAGCTCCACCAACCATGTGTCTGCATCCTTGCAATTTTTTTCTCCTTCATATATCTCTCAAAAACTACAATGGTATCTACCTTTGTCATATCTGCAGGTTGTGCGTTCCAGACTACAATCACACACTACATAAGATTTTCTCATGTCGCTATTAATTCTCTTTATCTTTATTTTTGACTCTGATCACTTAGTAGAAGAACATAGCAGCTCACTCTGTCTCAAGTCACCTCCTTGCTATTCAATGGGCTGTAACTCCTCCTCCATTGTGCTGAATTCCCGAATCTTTCAAATGTTTACCCACCTTCTTTTTAAATACATTGAGTGGTCTCAATTCCAGAACTCTCCAGAATAAAGAATTCCAGAGATTCACCATCCTCTGTGAGAGGTTCTTCTACATTTCAATTTTAAATGACTGCCATCTAGTAGCCATTTTCCACTAACGGAAACATCTCAAGCTGGCAATGCCCCATTCGAATCTTGTATGTTTCAGAAAGATTATTCCTCATTCCTTGAAACAACAAAAAATATAGAGCTATAGTTGCTTGAAACAGAATAAGACTCTGATCCCAACGTGTAGCCTGGTGAATTAAACCTTCTCAAATCCTTTCTTGAATAAAAGGAGCATTGCACTCCCAGTTTGGTCTCACCATATCCTGTAAGAATAATTCCCTATTTCTACATTCCCGATATCTTGCACAAAAGCCAACATATTGCTTGCTTTCCAAACCATCTTGCTAACATTTTGTGATTCATACACAAGAATAATTATATACTTTTGTATTTTGGTACTTTTGATAGCTTAATCCACGTAAAATATAGCCTGCCTTTAGACTCCTCTTACTGAGTTGCGAGACCTCACAATTGCTCACATTACGCTTCTATCAAATTTCCCCTCAGCCTTCTTGTCTCCAAACAGTTCTAGCTTCTACATTCTTCTCACCTATTTCTACATTCTTCAGCCCCTGTACCTTTTCAGAACAGTATATTCCCAATTTAATTTTGTTATTCATCCTGCCAAAGTTAACCATCTGATAATTCTCTGAATTAAAGTTCACCTGCCATGCACCTACTTACTGCATCAGCTTGTTTATAACCTGCTGCCATTTATCATTACACCTTCACAATTTACAATACAGAAAAAAAACTGATAACCTGGCTCCGGACTAACAGACTTTACAAATTATTGAATCTTGCTCCTATTAGTATACAAACATGTTTTTATTTCACTTTCTTTACATGTTATACAATAGTATAATAAACTTTCCAGTGAATCAATGATTTTAAAGGGTACATGAAATATGCATGCATTCTAGACTCCAGCTTGACTGCAAGTCTATCCATGCTCTGGGCCACTCTTATTCCAGACCTAGCTCCACTCGCACATTCAGTCCACAGTCTGGACACTGATCCCAACCGCACTCTAGACTCCTGGCAATGGCCACACACCCCACTTGTGCTCTGGACTCCAGCTAACATTCTGTGATAATGAACAAGTTTAATTAATGCTGATTATTGGGATTTCTGAACAGCAGAATGCTGGATCATTGGCATTTTACTTTTAGAGATGGAGACTTGCACACATAAGTGCAAGTCATTAAAACAGATTTTAAAAATCAGTGGCTTTAACACTGATTCCTACGACATGCCACTATTTCATTTTTTTCATTCTGCCATTCTGTAAAACAACCATTTACCATGGTCCTCTGTTGCTTATTATTCAGCTTTGTACCCAGATTATCAATGACTCATTTTAAGTAGTGTATTCCTTACAGTGAAGTTTCCTCTGTAATATCTTACTGAAGTCTTCTATCCCCCTTTGAAGACTTCATATCTTTCTTAGGGTTCATTTCCCGGAACTGAAGATAATATTGCCTTGTGATTAGACCAGTTTTAAAAAAGGTTCATTTTGATTTTCATATTCTTATACACAACTGAGAAGGAGACTGTTTTACTGCCTGAATTGATTCAGTGTAGAAATCTTGAATTGCTTTAGTAGCAAATTTTCAGTCTACAGTGTTAATACACTGTTGCATAAATATACAAAAATGGCTTCTATAAATGACTACCAGTAGCCTTTTATTTTCCATAATTACACCACAAAAATAAACCTTAAGATAGCTTACTAGTTCTCCTGAAACCAGTTACAACTTAAGGAAGGAAGTGTGGCGACCCACTTTCTGCGCAGGCGAACCGGCTCACAAATAGCCAGCGCGTGGGGGAGAGACTTTGGTAATGCACCTCTGACATCATTTCCGCCCGGAGAGGGCGGGCGCTAGGGATTTAAATACCAGCACCGCGAAGTTTGAATAAACTTGTCTCGAAACAACTTACCGACTGCGTGTTGTTATTTCAGCCCTGTGTGTAGCACATCGCTACATTGGTGACCCCGACGGTCCAAACGGGATTTGGACCAAAGATGACCAACTCTTCATCTGTTCATGCAGTTTCGCTACAACTGCCGACTTTCTGGACGCTGCGACCACGCGTGTGGTTTAGCCAAGCAGAAGCCCAGTTCCAGATTTGGCAGATATCCTCTGATTCAACGCGTTACTACCATGTGGTGAGCGCCCTTGACCAGGAGACAGCCGCCCAGGTTGCGGATTTCATACAGTCGCCCCCGGAAGAACACAAATATGAAGTATTCAAGGCGCTGCTCATTGGGACCTTTGGCCTCTCACGGCGTGAGCGGGGTGCCCGCCTGCTTCACCTGGACGGTTTGGGAGACAGACTGCCATCAGCATTGATGAACAAGATGCTGTCCCTGGCTGACGGACACAAGCCCTGCCTCATTTTCAAGCAAGCGTTCCTAGAGCAACTGCCCGAGGACATACATCTGCTGCGGGCCGATGCAAATTTCAGCGACCCCCGGAAGGTG
Source organism: Hemitrygon akajei (assembly GCF_048418815.1). Classification (NCBI taxonomy): domain Eukaryota; kingdom Metazoa; phylum Chordata; class Chondrichthyes; order Myliobatiformes; family Dasyatidae; genus Hemitrygon; species Hemitrygon akajei. The sequence continues at coordinate 15,932,658 of NC_133126.1, forward strand.
GCGGCCCGGGCAGACGTGCTGTGGAAAGCCAAGAGGGAGAGCGTGGCGTCCGTCGGTCAGATTACCAGGCCACGCGCCCAACAGCAGACCAGACCAGGCCCGGCAGGGGAGCGCACACAACACAGAGACAGGAGTGAGGAGGCCAGTGAACAGTGGTGTTTCTACCACCAGCAGTGGGGCACAAAAGCTCGCCATTGTCGCCCACCCTGCCAGGGCCAGGGCCAGGGCCAGCTGCCGCTAATGACTCTGGCGGCTGGCCACCAGGACAGCCTCTTGTACGTCTGGGACAAACAGTCGGGACGCCGCTTCTTGGTCGACACTGGAGCGGAGATCAGCGTCTTGCCCCCGACGGGGTACGACACCCGCAACAGGAAGCCAGGACCCACCCTGAGGGCTGCAAACGGTAGCACGATACGGACCTACGGCACCCGCACAGTGCAGCTGCAGTTCGGCGCCAGCTGGTTCACGTGGGACTTCACACTGGCTGCGGTGGCCCAACCACTCCTGGGGATGGACTTCTTGCGAGCTCACAGCCTGCTGGTCGACTTGCAAGGGAAAAGAATGGTTCATGCCGAGACTTTCCAGACTTTCTCCCTGGGTGAAGCCAAGTTGCCGGCCCCACACCTGGACTCCATCACGCTGTCGGACAACAAATTCACCAGACTCCTGGCAGGCTTCCCATCGATTCTGACACCGCGGTTCACGGCAGCCATGCCCAGACACGGGATACAGCACCACATTCCGACCCAGGGACCACCCCTCCACGCCCGCGCACGAAGGCTCCCTCCGGAAAAGCTCCGCCTGGCAAAGGAGAAATTCAAGCGGATGGAGGAATTGGGGATCATACGGCAGTCCGACAGCCCATGGGCCTCCCCCCTGCACGTGGTGCCCAAAGCAACAGGGGGCTGGAGACCATGCGGCGACTACCGCAGGCTGAACGAGGCTACGACACCGGGCTGCTACCCTGTGCCGCACATTTAGGATTTTGCAGCAAACCTGCACGGCGCACGAATCTTCTCCAAGGTGGACCTCGTCCGGGGATACCATCAAATCCCGATGCATCCGGACGACGTCCCCAAAAAGGCACTCATCACCCCTTTTGGCCTTTTCAAGTTCCTCCGCATGCCGGTCGGCCTAAAGAATGCCGCACAGACGTTTCAGCGGTTAATGGACACAGTGGGACGCGACCTGGACTTCGCTTTCATCTATTTGGACGACATCCTCATAGCCAGCAGCAGTCGTCAGGAGCATCTGTCCCACCTCCGTCAACTACGCCCGACTGAGTGAATACGGCCTGACAATCAACCCGGCCAAATGCCAGTTCGGGCTCGACACCATCGACTTCCTAGGCCACAGGATTACTAAAGACGGGGCAACCCCTCTGCCCGCTAAGGTAGACGCAGTCCACCATTTCCCACGACCCAGCACAATCAAAGGCCTTCAGGAATTCGTGGGTATGGTAAATTTTACCACCGTTTCCTCCCTTCAGCTGCCCAAATCATGCGCCCCCTGTTCGCCCTGATGTCGGGTAAGGGCAAGGACATTACCTGGGATGAGGAGTCCGCCGCCGCTTTCATTAAAACAAAATAAGCCTTGGCAAACGCCACGATGCTAGTGCACCCCAGAATGGACGTCCCTACCGCCCTCACAGTGGACGCATCTAACAAGGCAGTTGGTGGGGTGTTGGAACAACTCATCGAGGGTCGCTGGCAACCCCTGGCGTTTTTCAGCAAACACCTGTGACCACCCGAGCTCAAATACAGTGCTTTCGACCGGGAACTGTTGGCGCTATACCTGGCAATCCGGCATTTCAGGTACTTCTTAGCAGGCAGGCCGTTCGCCGTGTTCACGGACCACAAACCGTTGACCTTCGCGTTCACGAAGGTGTCCGATCCCTGGTCGGCTTGCCAGCAGCGACATCTGTCCTACATCTCGGAGTACACGATGAACATCCAGCACGTCTCGGGAAAGGACAATGTCGTGGCGGACGCACTCTCCAGACCAGCTGTCCAGGCCCTGTCCCTGGGGGTGGACTATGCAGCACTGGCGGAGGGGCAGCAGGCAGACGACAAGATGCCCAGCTACAGGACCGCAGTCTCAGGTTTGCAGCTGCAGGACTTTCTTGTAGGCCCAGGTGAGAGGACCCTCCTATGCGACGTGGCTACCGGCCAACCTCGCCCCATCGTCCCGGCAGCCTGGAGGCGGCGGGTTTTCAACTCCATACACGGTTTGGCGCACCCATCTATCAGGACAACTGTCCGGCTGGTCTCCAGCAAGTTCGCGTGGCACAGATTTCGCAAGCAGGTCAGTGAATGGGCCAGAACATGCGCGCAGTGCCAAACAGCCAAGGTATAGCAGCACACTAAAGCCCCGCCACAGCAGTTTGAACCCATCCACCGGAGGTTCGACCACATTCACGTGGATATCGTGGGCCCCCTACCAGTGTCCCGAAGAGCGCCGTACCTCCTAACAGTGGTAGACTGGTTCACGAGGTGGCCAGAGGCAGTCCCGCTCACCGACACATCTGCCGATTCCTGCGCCCGAGCACTGATCGCAACCTGGGTAGCACGCTTCCGGGTACCGGCCCACATTACCTCCGACAGAGGCGCCCAGTTCACCTCCAGCCTGTTGGGAACGCAGCTGCACCACACAACTGCCTACCACCCACAGTCGAACGGACTGGTGGAACGCTTCCACTGTCACTTGAAGTCAGCTCTCATGGCCCGCCTGAGAGGACCTAACTGGGTGGACGAGCTTCCCTGGGTCCTGCTTGGAATTCGTACAGCGCCCAAAGAGGATCTGCACGCCTCGTCGGCCGAGTTGGAGTACGGCGCACCCCTGGCCGTCCCAGGAGAGTTCATACCAGCCCCAAGGGAGCAAGAGGAAGAACCCGCAGCAGTCCTGGACAGGCTATGCGAAAGGCTTGGCAACCTGGCCCCCGTACCGACTTCACAGCACGGACTGACCCCGACCCATGTACCCAAAGAACTGCAAAACTGTAAGTTTGTGTTTGTGCAAAGGGGCGGACACCGGGCGCCGCTACAGCGGCCGTATGAGGGACCGTTCAGGGTGATCAACAACAACGGGTCCACGTACGTTCTGGACATTGGGGGGGAAAGAGGAGGTTTTCATGGTGGACCGACTCAAACCAGCCCACGTGGACTTGGCGCAGCCGGTCGCGGTTCAGGCACCGCGGCACAGAGGCAGAGCTCCCAAACAGAGTCTGACCCAGACTGAGGACATTGGGGGGTGTATCGCCGGTTCTGGGGGGGGGGGGTTATGTGGCAACCCACTTTCTGTGCAGGCGAACCGGCTCACAAATAGCCAGTGCAAGGGGAGAGACTTTGGTAATGCACCTCTGACGTCATTTCCGCCCGGAGAGGGCGGGCGCTAGGGATTTAAATACCAGCACCGTGAAGTTTGAATAAACTAGTCTCGAAACGACTTACCGACTGCGTGTCAATATTTCAGCGCTGTGTGTAGCACATCACTACAGAAGGACAATTAATTTGAAAAGTTAAAGGTGTATTTCTCTCTCCAAAACTGCAAATGCCTATGTCAAGACCTAAAAACACATCTTTGATTGCTTTATTTCACACTTGCATCAAACATGAGAGTGTTCAATCACAATAATTAAGGCCAGTCTATGTTACATTCTGAAAATTAAAGGTTAATCATAGTTGAAACTAAAAGCATGAATTGGAGCAACTTGTTGCACATAAACTGACTTCACTATGGATGGCCCTAAGCCCGGCCGTGATAGGAGGGTTGGGCATGGTGCTAGCAACCCCCACTTATAAAGACCCAGAGCTACAGAAACTTCAAAGACCTTATTCCTGGGAGAGGAAGGATCTTTACCTGGAAGACTGATGGAAATTGTGTAGCGAAAGCAGAAGCCACAATCAGCCCAGAACAGAAAACTCTGGCAAACTGCAGTCAGCAGCCTGTGCCCCAGTAGGGGCGATGGGCTTAAGAAGAAGCTGGACATAAATTGCTGTCAAACCTGATGAAATATAAACTTGTTCTATAAGTGGCACTGATAAGTGTCAACGAAACAGAAGCAAACTCAACCAGTAATTGCCCAGAGTAGCATTTTCAGACAAAACTGAGTGCACATGAATAAGAGGAAATACAGTGGATAGATGAGGAACTAAAGGTACAGACAGTTGCATACCCAACACAAATTAAAATGTCTAATCATTTCTTCCAGGTTTCAAAAAAATGTGCATAAAGTTACTAATTTTAATACCTTGGCGCTCCGAGATCTTCAAATCGTAGTCCACTTTGTGATTGGTCTGATGGCATTGTCCCATATTGCCCAAATCGATTATATTGTGATGTTGAAACTGAAGGAGACACCTTCATTTCATCATGTGGTGTTGGAATCAAGGGTTTCTTCGGTTCTGTGACAACAGGTGAACTTTGAGATAATGGGGTAGGACCCTGTGAAACTGGTGAAGTGGTCTGAGTCATTGATGGGGGAGCCCAAGTCATTGGTGGAGGAGGCTGTGATACTGGTGGAAAGGTCTGAGTTATTGATGGAGGGACCTGAGACACTGGTGGTGGGGCTTGAGAAATCGGTGGTGGGGCTAGAGTCATTGGTGGAGGGGCTAGAGACACTGGTGGAGGTGGCAGAGTCATTGGTGGAGGTGGCAGGGTCATTAATGGGGGTGGCAGAGTCATTGGAGGTGGTGCACCTGACATTAGCGGAGGGACTCCAACCATTGGTGGAGGCATCCGAGTTGCTGGTGGAGGCACCTGAGTCACTGGTGGGGGAGCTTGAGACATGGAAGGAGGGGCTGGAGACACCAATGGAGGGGCCTGAGAAACCAATGGAGGGGCCTGAGACACAGATGAAGAACTCTGGGAAATTGGCGGACTCTTTTCTTCTGAGGAAACTGAGACTACAGGTGAACTTGTTGCACCTTGTGTAGAAGAACCAGTTAATGTAGGGGGCATTCCCATGGGTGGCACTGGAGGCATTGGTAGAGTTTGAGAGGGCAATCCTCTTGATGCATTTCCCAAGTAATTCTGGGATTGATTGTTCATGTATTGTTGTTGAACATTCCTGAGAGCATCCATTCTTTCTTGAAAGTGATGATTCGTTGATACCATTTGTTCTTGCCATTGGTTCCACTGTATTTCGTACTGTTGGAGTTGATCCTTGTTAGGATAGGCTTGTAGCTGAGCCTTCCAAATCTGAAACTGTCGCTGCCATTCTTGATATAGAGGGATGAACTGCTGCTGCTGCATTTCCAAATGTCTCAGCTGCATTTCTAGAGGTAGAGACTAAAGAAAAAGGAACTTATTACAGCACATCCTGCTTTATAAAAAGTTTAATAATTCTAGGCATTACTTTCACGTTCACACAAGGTGGGTGATCTTACTTGTCCATGTAGAAATAATGTTAATTTTTCAAAGGCAGTCCAAATTATGACAACTGATGAGTACAAGAGCAATCTTACTTTGCAAGAAATCCACAAAACTGAGGTAACTTGCAAGGAAAGCAAAAAAAACACTTAATTGCACAAAAGTATTTAAATGCCTGAAAACCCGCAACATAAATACTAAGCAACATACACAAAATGCTGTTGGAACTGGGCAAATCAGGTGCATCTGTGGAAAGAATAAACAGATGACATTTTGGACTAAGACCTTTCACTTAATGAAGGATCTCAAAATGTTGATTGTTTATTCCCTTCCACAAATGCTGCCTGACTTGCTGAGTTCCTCTGGCATTTTTGTGTGTGCTGTTCATGATTCTCATAGTTCTATTAACCCACAACTTAGTCTTCTTGATTCAAAGAACAATTTATTTTGAAAGACTGGTATGATTCCCATAAATTTCATCTGACACTCAGATGTTGGAATCCTGTATGGTGCAGAGTACTGCAAACAATATTCCAGATGAGGTCTGAATAATGATTTATAAAGGTCTGGGATAACTTTCTTGCTTTAATAAATAATGTTGTGTGATATTGTTAAAAAAACCCTCAAATTTTTTCTCTCATTTTCAAAGATTTGCATTCAAGTGTAGCTGTTTAAAATTATATTATTTAGCTGATACTATCTCATCAACATTCTTATTACCAAAATGCAGCACTTTATACTTCTGTGCATAAGATTGGGAAAAACCATTCTAAACAAACATTCCCATAGCAACTACAGTGAAATAAATATACTGAAAGTCTAGCTAGTTCATAATTCAAATATAATGGTAAAAACTGTTTAGAAAAGGGATCATATTTTATAGTTTAAGTCAAATTTCACTCATTATTATTTGCCTCTCAGGTTAACTCTTCAATGCATTGTACTATTTATTTGTGACGCACATGGAAATTTCACTGAAGAATTAAATGTGCCATAATATAAAACAAAGGTTCATGTCTCCTCATCAAAAGCAGATAAATGCATTGTCAGATATGTGTGCAAAGAGTTCCAAGATGCCCTTTCAATCAATGAAAGATGAAAAACAGGAAAATCATAGGTTAAAGAACCTAAAAGGAATATGTTAAATGCAATGAAAATCAAACAAAAATTGGGACATTCTTAACTAATGAAGATAACTTCAATTACAGCCTTCTAACCGTATTTCTTGCATTTAGAACCATTAATATCAATTTATGATGTTACGATTTAAACCTTCTACTACACACATTCTACTTCTACTTTTAAACCTTCTACTACTATATTTTCAGAACCAACCAATTTCTCTTACACTAAATCACCAAAGTATCATGCTTACGTGAACAAAAGTTAAGATGACACAGAAGAATTTTCCAAAGATATCGCCAAAGAGGGTGTCACTAACCTGTACGTGTTGGATCTGCTGCATTATCTGCTGGTACTGTTGCAGCAGTTGTTGAAGTTGATTATGTTGTTGCATCATGCTTTGTTGCTGATACTCGATACGCTGTTGTTGCCACTGGGCGGCCGCTGCCTGTAGCATCTTCAATCTCTCTGCTTCCTCTGGATTTTCTGGAGGTTGGATAGTAGGCTAGGAACAATTCACATATCATTGCAAAGTTATGAAATAAGTCTTTGGAAATTGCATATTTGGACTTGTTTATTGCCATGGCTTAGAGGTTCTTACATATTTATCAATCACTGAAATTATTTAATAAAAATCCTGATGCCCCATCAATAACTATTCGGAACTACAGTTTTGTAGTACTGTAGTAATATTGTAAATGCTCTAATTTGTCTGTATTTCATTTAAATAAATATCTGTTACTCAGTTAATGGTAGCTTGTCTTTTTATATGGTGGACCGATTTTAGGTTGTTTGAGGAACATATGCAAAACCAGTATTCTCAATGAAGATAACAGAACATTGGGATTGGCCTAGTGACCCATAAATAGCACAGCTGGCTAAACATGCGGCAGGAGGCAACTTGATCAGGACAAATGTCAACTGACTGTCACCACTTTATGAAATCTGCATGGGAGATGGTGAAAGATATCCTTACAATTCATAATCTGCAGTCAAGAGAGACAAAACTAAGAATCACTTCGGCAGAAATTACATCAATTTATGAATTCTTCAGTCCTGAACTTCTTGAATTTCTCAAATAACATTGTGGCAGTAACATTACCAAGATGACAGCAGTTCAACACAAGATGCACCACCACTTTTTCAAGAGTAAAGATGAGGAATAAATATTGATGGTGATGGACACACCCTAATCCCGTAAATTAATAGGAACATAGTACGTTTAAAAGAGAAAACAATAATTTAATCTTCAATGATGTGTTTAATAGTTGTTCTATGAAATATGAAGATTAATATTTCTCTAATTACTGCTGGGTACAAATTATTGACAAATCAGACATTGTATCTCTTATAGGAATTGAATGAAAAATCAATAGATTTCAGAATCAGGTTTATTATCACTGACTTATGTTGTGGAATTTGTTGTTTTGCAGCAGCAGTAGTGCAATATATTTATTTTAAAAAGTTACTGATTGTCAGCGAGGAGATGTATGGTTGACAATATGTTCTTCCAATGAAGATCCAGTTGTAGAGAAATGCACAGTGGACCAGGTTCTAAAGCTTGTCCATTAGTATTGAGGGGATGATGGTGTTGAATGCTGAGTTGTAGTCAAGAAACAGCAGTATGATGTAACTATTGCTATTATCCTGGTGGTCCAAGGCTGACTGTAGTGTTAGTGAGATTGTATCTGCTGTAGACCTACTGTGGCAGTAGGAAAATCACAGCGGGTTCAGGTCCTCACCCAGGCAAGAGTTAATTCTAGCCTTGACCAACCTCTCATATCACTTCATCACAGTAGATGCGAGTGCTTCTGGGCAATAGTCGTTGAGGCAGCTCACCTTTGGAAGCAGGCAGGACTTCTGAATGTAGCAGTGAGGGGATGAAGAAATCCTTGAACAGTTCAGCCAGTTGGTTGGCATAGGTTTTCATTGCCGTGCCAGCTACAATATTCAGGGACTGGTGCCTTGCAAGGGTTCTTAAAAGAAGCTCAACTTTAACTTCCAGGACAAATATCACAGGGTCATCAGATGATGCAGCGATTCACACAGGTAGTTTTAGTTTCCCTTTCAAAGCATGCACAGCAGGCATTGAGCTCCTCTGAGAGTGAAGCATCACAGCCATTTATGTTAGCTTTCACCTTATAGGAAGTAATGGCATGCAAACAACTGTGTCTCTAACTTCACTCGTTCTTCTGACTGACATCTGTAGGTTGTACCTGGACTTCTTGTAAAGTTCTGGATGTCTTGAATAGTATAGAATATATTTATATTTTGCATTAATCCCACAATATGAGGGAGCAAAAATTTTTTGTTACGACTCCGTTGCAATGTACAGACATGTGAATTTAAAAGTCAAATGGTTTGTAGAAAGAAGCTGTCCCGTAGCCTGTTGGTCCCGACTTTAATGCTGCAGTACTGTTTGCCAGACGAAGCAGCTGAAACAGTTTATGGTTGGGGTGACTGGTGTCTCCAGTGATCTTTCATGCCTTCTTTCTGCACCTGCTGCTATAAATGTTCTCAATGGAAGGAAGTTCACATCCACAGATGTGCTGGGCTGTCCGTACTACTTTCTGCAGTGCCCTGTGATCAAGGTTGGTGCAATTCCTGGACTAGGTGGTGATACAGCCAGTCAGTATGCTCTCAATGGTGCCCCTGTAGAAAGTCTTGAGGGTTTGGGGGCTCATGCTGAACTTCTTCAGTCACCTGAGGTGGAAGAGATGCTGTTGCTCTTTTTTTGCCACAAAACTGTTGTGTACAGTACAGCCCAGGTGAAATCATTGGTGAGGTGAAACTACTTGAAACTACTCACCCTCTCAACTGCAGACCCATTTATGCTGATCAGGCAAAGCATGTCTCCGTTCCTTCTGTAATCCACAATCAGCTCTCTTGATTTTTGGACATTGAGGGAGAGGTTGTTATCCTGGCACCACTGTGTCAGGATGTCAACCTCTCCTCTGTAGGCTGTCTTATTACCACTAGAAATAAGGCCGATCAAAGTAGTGTCATCTGCGAATTTGATCAGCGGATTGGAGCTGTGTGTTGCAGCAGAGTTGTGGGTGTAAAGGGAGTAGAGAAGGGGAATCAGTACACAACCCTGGAGGGCACCTGTGTTGAGGGACAAGACAGGTAGAGGTGAGGGAGCCCATCCTTACTACTTTGAATGATCCAATGGAAGCCTAGGATCCAGCAGCACAAAATGGGGTGCAGGCCAAGGTCTCTGGGCTTCCTGTCAAGTCTGGAGGGAATTATCGTGTTGAATGCTGAACTGTAGCCCTGGAACCGTATTCTAATGTCTGCATCCCTCTTCTCCAGGTGAGTAAGGATGGTGTGTAGTGCTGTGGCTATGGCAATATTGGTAGACCAGTCGACAGCAGGCAGATTGCAGGGGTTCCACTGTGGGTGGTAGCATGCTGCAGGTGGAGTCTTTAACCAGCCTCTCAAAGCATTTGCTTATAATTGAGGTGAGTGTGACAGGGCACCAATTGTTCAGGTTTGCTATCTAGGCTTTCTTAGGTACAAGGACAATGATGGATGATTTGAAACAGGAGGGCACTACACACTGTGAGAGGGAGAGATAAAAAATGTCCGTTATCACACCAGTCAGTTGTTCAGCACACACTTTAAGGATGCGCCCTGGGATACCATCCGGCCCTGCTGCCTTGTGGCTGTTGACATATTGGAACATTCTATGCACCTCAGCCTCAGAGGTGACCAAGGTGCAGGTCTCGTCAGCGGCTCTCCTTAGGAGTTCAGTATTATCAACCTCGAATTGAGATTTAAAAAAACACTTAGCTCATCCGAGAGTGTGGCAGCAATGTTGACTGTACTGCTGTGTTTCTTTTTGAAATCCATGATGGTATGCAGTCCTTGCTATACGCTGCGTCTGTCATTGTTGCAGAGTTGTGACTGGATTTTGTCCGTGCTGCCATTTTGCCACCTTGATGGCTCTAAGTAAATCATAGTGGTATCTCTTGAGCTCCTGTTGGTCTCCAGATGCAAAGGCTTTATCCGTTGCACTGAGAGGAACACACACTGAACTATTTATCCAAGGCTTCTGGTTTGGATAGACCCCGACTGACTTTTGGGGAACAATGTCTTCAATGCACTTCCGAATGATGCTCCATGTATTCGGAGATGGTCTCAGCTCAAAATACCTCTCAGGTGACGCTATCAAAGCAGTCTTGTAACATTGAGTCTGACTGGTTGGACCAGCAGTGGATAGTTTTCACTATGGCCACTCCTTGCTTCAATTTCTGTGTGCAGGCGGGCAGATGCAAGATGGAGGAATGGTCAGACTTTCCGAACAGAAGGCAGAGAAGTGTTTTGTAGGCATTGCAGAAGGCAGAGTAGCAGTGGTCAAATATGCTTACTCCCTGTGTGCTCACCTCGATACGTTGGCAGAACTTAGGATAAACTCTGGTCAGCAACTCCTAGTTAAAGCCTCCAGCAATGATGAAATCAGCCTCTAGTTGTGTGGTTTCATGGATATTGATGGTTTTGCAAAGTTCATTAAGAGCCAGGTTGGATTCAGCCTATGGTGGGATGTACACAGATGTAATAACAACAGACATGAATTCTCTAAGGAGCCAGAAAGGTCGACATAACAGCATAAGATACTCCAGATCTAAGGAGCAAAAAGATTTGAGGGTGTGCACGCTACCTGGAGCACACCAACCATTGTTCACTATGAAACATACTCCCCACCTTTACTTTTCCCCAAGAGGTCTTTAGACCTGTCCGCTCGGAACACAGAGAAGCCAATGGGTTCAATAGCATGGTCTGGTATTTCCTCCGACCACCAGGTTTTGGTAAAGCATAAGATGTTACAGTGCTTTGTTTCCAATTGGTAGGATATTCTGGCTCTCAGCTCACACAGCTTGTTGACCAGGGACTGTACGTTGGCCAGGAGTATGCTAGGGAGCGGCAGCTGATTTGCGTGCCGTCTTAACTTAACCAAGACGCCGGCTCTTCTTCCTCGCCGCTGGCAACGTTTCCTTAGTAATGCCAGTGTGGTGAATGAACCTCCTGTGGTTTGTGCAAGCTGGGGATCCCAGTGATTGAAAGGCGGCACGTTATGATCGAATGCCATCTTTCTGATGTTCAAAAGTGTCAATCAATCTATACCTGATCTAAGAAGAGTGCAGAAAGAAGGAAAGATAAGCAGAAAATTACAATGTCAATTCAGAGTACACAGCAGATTGCATATCTTCTGGTTCATTCACGGCTTCTGGTTTGAGAATGCCTGTTCATCACAGGCAGTTAATCTTTCTCATTCAATTTTCCTTCATTCAATGTAAACCATTTCAGAACTGGATGACTATCTTATCATGCATCCACTCAGTTTTTAACATTCACATTGTAAGAAATGATTTAAATCTGACTGAAATTCAAAATAATCCTCACCATTAAAATACTTTATATCCATTGCAAAGTTATACAAATATAGTTTGTGCAAAGAAACCCAAAAGATATACTACTAATTTCCTTCAGTTTATCAACAGGAAAATGATATCTACTGATTTTCATTCATAGCTTTCAAAGTGTTCTGCACGCTTTTATGTCACAGTAAATGTATAGCTGTTAATTTTCTTTCTACATGTCAAAAAGGAAAGTACATAAATTTACATATAAGACAATAAAAGGTCTAATTTACCTTTGCTTCTTCAGGTGGTGGAGGTGGAGGCATCTCCTCTTTAGGAGGTGGAGGCGGTGGCTGTGTTTTGGATGCCTCATAAGGTGGAGCTGGTGGCAACGGTGGCTGTGTAGTGTAACAGCCCTTGGCCTCTCCAGGTTTCTGCTGTGCAGAATCACTGATCTGGTTCATTTCTGCACTCTGACTCTGTTCCTGCTGACCTCCATACTGTTTGCCTCCATGATACCAATATTGTTGCTGTTGCTGCTAACAGAATGCCGATAATGCATATTAATTTCCCACATTATACTCCATCTGCTAAACTTATGTCCAACCACCTGCTCTATTTATATCATTTTGCTGGTTTTGCAATGCTGTCATAACTTGAGTTGCTAATTCTATTTATGTTACAATTGAAAAGGCTATAATACAATTAGTCCTATCATTTAAATTAAAATACATTTGTACATGATTGATTGAGGCTGTAGTGCTGATTTCCACTTGCTACAGCTTGCTAATCTAAATTTAACCAATTAATACAATTAATTGTATTAATTGCCCATTTCTCAACTCTAGAGTCATAGAGCACTGCAGCACAGAAACAGCCCTTGACTAAAACCATCCATGCTCTTCACATCCATAACTTTTCCACCACTTCCACTGGCAGCTCATTCCACTCTCAACACCCTCTAAGTGAAAAGGTTTTCCCTCAGATTCCCCTTAAATCTACCACCTTTAAACAAGACTCCGGTTCTAGTCTCAGCTAACCTCAATAGGAAAATCCTGCCATTTACATTATCTATACCTCATAATTTTATATACCTCTATAAAATATACCTCGTTCTATGTTCCAAAATTTAAAGTAATTTTATTACTAAATTACACGTCACCATAAACAATCCAGATTCATTTTCTAGTGGTCATTCATAGTAAATACAAAATACAATAGAATCAATGCAAGATTGCCCCCAACAGAACAATCACGACAGCAGACTGTGCAAATACAAAAAAATAAATAAATAAACTATAAATATTGAGACCATGAGATGAAGATTCTTTAAAAGTGAGTCCATAGGTTGTGGGAACATTTCAGTGATTAGTTGAATGAAGTTATCCCTTCTGGTTCAAGAGCCTGATGGTTGAGGGGTAATAACTATTCCTGATCTGGAGGTATGGGTCCTGAGGCTCCTATACCTTCTTCCTAATGGCAGGAGTGAGAAGAGAGCGTGGTGTGGATCCTTAATGAAGGATAATCCTCCAGTCCCAGCAACATCCTCGTAAATTTTCTCTGCACTCTTTCAATCTTATTGATAATTTTCCTGTATGTAGGTGACTATAGTTCAACATAACAACCCAACTCTTATACTCAAATCTTGATTTATGGAGGTCAATGTGCTAAAAAGCAAAAAGCAAGATCTCCTGGTCGCCAACCATTTTAATTCCAATCCCCATTCCAGCATGTTGGTTCATGGCCTCGTCTACTGCCATGATGAAGCCACCCTCAGGATGGAGGAGCAACATCTCATATTCTGTCTGAATAGCCTCCAACCTGATGGCATAAACATCTATTTGTCCAGCTTCTGGTAATTTTCCCCTCTCCCCCTTCCAATTTCCCACTCTGGCCACCCCTCTTAAATCTTTTCCTCACCTGCCTATCACATCTACTTGCTACTCTTGCTCCTTTCCTTTCTTCTATGGTCCACTCTCCTCTTCTATCAAAATCGTTCTCCAGCCCTTTACCTACCATCTCCTAGCCTCTTATTTCATTGTTCTTCCCCCACTCACCTGGCTTTACACATCACCTTCGAGCTTGTAATCCTTCCCCTCCCCCCACCACTTTACTTCTTTGTCTTTCTCCTTCCTTCCCACTAAACCCCTAATTTTGGTGTCATCCACAAATTTGCTGATCCTTTACTGTTCTATTAACCATACAACTCCAGTCCCCTCTGATTTTCTGCATTAATATTGGGCTTGATTCCTGTCCATTTTTAATCCATGTTTATCCTTGCTGAGCTCAATGGTATGACCCAGCATAATGCTCTTTCATGTCTTGCTATTTTGTTTGTAGTATATCAAATCTATAAATGGGCTATTTTTGAGCTGTTGTCCAGCTCAGTTTCCTCTCACTTCCAACAAGTTTTTATCCATACAGGTTTCCCCTGCTATCCGAAGGTAGAGCGTTCCTATGAAACCGTTTGTAAGCCGAAATGTCGTAAAGTGAAGAAGCAATTACCATTAATTTATATGGGAATTTTTTTGAGCGTTCCCAGAACCAAAAAATAACTTATCAAATAACACATAAAACCTAAAATAACACAAACTTACAGTAAAAGCAGGAATGATATGATAAATATACAGCCTATATAAAGTAGAAATATTTTATGTACAGTGTAGTTTCACTTATCAAAATCAGGAAGACAGCCAGCTGAAATTGATTTCGAGAAAAAAAATCGGCACATACACGCATGCGCACACAACTGCCTGCACAAGGCTTCACGGTCATGGTAGTCTTTCTCGGGGTAAACACAAATATAAAGCGGGTGTCTTTTTTTTGTAAAAGTAAAAATCCTCTTTGGTTAGCGAAATCAGGTACTAATGTAGGTCTTTCGTAACAACGAGCTGTCATAAAGCGGATGTTGGAAAAATGGGGGCCACCTGTACTATCCTGCCCACCACTGAGAGTATCTATCTGAGGTGTCACCTCAAATCGGCATCATCTATCACCAATGGTCTCCACCATCCAGATCATGCCATCTTCTTGTATTCACTACTATCGAAACCTCAAGTCCCACACTACCACATTCAAACAGATTCCCGTCAACCATTCAGTTCTTGAACTAACCTGCACAATTCTAATCAATATCTCACTGTAGCAACATTATGAACATTTTGCATTACAATTATACTCAGAAAACTCTGATGGTGTGACATCAGACAGCACTCAACACTTGAAAAAGACACCAAAGATGAACAGAATAAACAATTCAAGACAGTTCTCAAAACCTCCTCGAAATACTCAACCTCTCCACTTACTTATGGAAACAATTTCCAATGTTGCGGTATGTTTCAATAAAGCTGCTAAACTTATCTTTTATGTTTGACAAGTTCTGTTAACTACAGTCTTCAAACACTATCACCCTAGATTATGATTCATTTTATTTCATAATACAGTATATCAAACAGAAAAAGAACAAACTTGCATTTCCCAATCAAATAAAGTCACCAATCACATGATTGTCAGACATCATGGCTGAAGGGCCTGTTCCTATGCTGAACTGTTTAATATTCTATGTTCCAAGCTGATGTTATAGCTGCACTGGAAGAACATGGGGAGTTTGGATGTACAGGTCTTCAGCAATATTTTAAACAGGAGGTGACTGCTCAATGGTGACTATGGCCAGTTTTCTGACTTCACACAAAAGTAGGTCAATGACGAAAAATGAACAGCTGTACCCTGATCCTATTTTGTTTTTAAATGACAATTATAACTTTCAGATGGTGCTGAGTCAGTTTCTTGAGCCCACTGCAATGCTCCTAGTGAAGGTACACTAAAATACGGTAAACCACCAAGTTAAAAATCAAATGACAAAGCAGGACCAGTGATAGCTAGCTAAATCAAGATTATAAGCAATTTGGAAAAGAATAAACAGATCACGGCTCTCCCATACACCTGCTAACTTTTCCCTCTTGCAAATTGAAGCTGTTATCTAAATAGCTTTGCAAATTTGTATTTCATAGATAGTATATGCTGGCAGTAATACTAGAAATAAATATATGGGGAGGTGGTGTGCTAATCAAGCAAACATTTTTGAGGATTCTCAGAGAAGTAGAGATCACACTCCAGATTCTTCCAATGGAAAGGTAATGAAGTGCCAGGAGGTCAATCATTTACTTCTAATCATCGCAATATAGGAAAGATGTGATTGCCCTGGAGAGGGTGCAGGGAAGATTCCTCAGGACATTGCCTGAAGTGCAGCTTCTCACTTATAAGGGACTGAACAGGCTTAGTTTATTTTCCTAATGAAGCAAAGATGGTTAAAGTGACCTGAGAAACATATATACAATTTTGAGAGGCATAGAGTGGAACATTGACGCATGATGGGGCTATCTAAGAAGACGGCATAGGTTTCAGATGAGACAGGATCTGAGGGGGTATTTGTTCACACAAAATGCTGGTTGCAGTCTGGGTTGCACTGCCTGAAGGGATGGCAGAGGTAAACACCTTATTGATATTCAGGCATTTAGGCAAGTACTTGAATCAGGACTTAAACCCAAAACTTTACAACTCAAAGGTGAAAAAGCAAATTATGTTGACAGTCTTTAAGTGTTTCTACTAGGAGCTCTTTGGTTAAAATCATTTTCACATTTAAAGCCTATATTATCATCTATGAGTTAACTATGGAAGAGTATTCACAAGTATGTTAGTATTACTGTCTCACAGCATCACAGATTAAAACTCAATCTATATCTCTGGAGCTGTCCACATTGACTTAACACATTCTGCCTGTGATTACGTGGACTTCCTCCAGGGGCACTTGTTTCATCTCACATGCCCAGTCATGCTGGTTTTGTATTAATTACACATCATCTTAAATTGCCCCTATTATGTTGAATGGGTGGCAGGAGGCTGGCGAATTGTTGATGGGAAATATGGGCTAGTGTAGATTGATATTTGATGGTTGGCACTATCACAGTTGGCCTAACTACCTGTTTCTGTGCTGCATGACTCTGTGACTCTTAAGCAGACTGGAAGATCCAAATGTAAGAATTGCTCAGGTATCAAATTCCATGTGATAACAGATCAACACTACATCCAAATTAATACATATTTTGTATGCAGCACAGTAGCATAGTGGTTAACGTAACACTATTACAGTGCCTGCTGTAAGTTCAGAGTTCAATTCCTAACACCGTCAGTCAGGAGTTTCTATGTTCTTCCCATGCCCAAGTGGATTTCCGCAAATGCTTCAGTTTCTTATTACATTCCAAAGATGCAAGATTAGGGTCAGAGAATTGCAGGCATGCTACGTTGGCATCAGAACACAGTGACACTTGCAGACTCATTTGATGCATACGGCACATTTCACTGCACATTTCGACGTACATGTGACAAATAAATCTAAACTCTCATTATACTTACTTGATAAGAGCCATTTATTGCTTTGGAGTAATCATTAGCCTTTTTGTCACCAGATGCTGCCACAGTGCTTGCTGAAGTTGACTGAAATAGATGAAATGACACTTGTTAATACAGAAAATTTAGATATTAGAAACAGATTTTTGCTCAGGTACATTTAAATTTATTAGTTTTAAATTTTAAATCCTTTGAATTTCTTCAGAGAAGTCAAAGGACAATTTAAACAGAATATACAGAGCACTAAATGCTTATATCGTACATCCTGGGAATATGCTAAAGTCTTTAATATACACCTTCTGTACCTAATAAAGTAGCCACTGAGTATATGTTGTGAAGAAGAATATGAATTCCTTCTTTTCTCGGTCAGGCTCATGGTAACAACTCCCCCCCCCCCCCCACACCCCACCACACACACACCCCTGCATTCCAAAGAATGGGCTATCCCTTTTCTCCTAGAGTAAGGAGATCATTACTCAATGGCTCATTTTGGTGTACGTGAAGAGTGAGAGACGGTGTGGTGATGATAAAGTTTTAAGGGAACTGGGAGTCTCAGATTCCTGTAAATACAGTCGGCCCTCCTTATCCACGAGGGATTGGTTCCAGGACTGCTCACTGACACCAAAAAACGCAGATGCTCAAATCCCTTATTCAACCTGTCTCAATGAGGTAGACCTTAGGACCCACCGGAACCCCAGACCTTATTTAACCTGTCGCAGTGAGGTGGACATTAGGAACCAGCAGCCAATCTCTGAATCCGCAGTGTTTCTGTTCACGAAAATAATCATGATCAAAAATAAAGTGGAAATAATAAAGCCATCGGAAAGAGGTGAAATGCTATTGGTCATTGGAAAAGCGTTAGGCTATAGTTGGTCAACGATTGGAACAATTTTAAAGGATAAAATGAGAAAGGCCCTGCCCCGATGAAAGCTACAATTATTACTAAGCAACACAGTGGTTTAATTATTGGTTTTTGGGGTTTTGGGTTTTTGATCCTCCATATCAACCAGGTACGTTAGGAGAGCGCACTCGGAAGTGGTCTGTCACTGGATTGAACTCAGGAACTTCCCGAGCCCGGCGCTGAAACATATGTTCTTAAGTGTTTTATATGCATAGAAAGGTAAAATATATACTATATACTAAGACAAACGCTTGACTAACTGACGCTAAATAATATCGGATGTACCTGTTCCGACTTACATAGTAAGAGAACTTCCGTTTTTTTTAATGATCCTGATCCACAGTAACTTACACACAACCTCCCGTATACTTTAAATCATCTCTAGATTACTTATACAGTTGGCCCTCCATATCCGTGAATTCCGCATGCGCGAATTCAACAAACTGCGAATCACGAAAACCCGGAAGTGCTCTTCCAGCACTTGTTGTTCGAACTTGTACAGATTTTCTTTTCTTGTCATTATTCCCTAAACAATGTAGTATAACAACTATTTTACACAGCATTTACATTGTATTAGCTATTATAAGTAATCTGGAGATGTTTTAAAGTATACAGGAGCATGTGCATAGGTTATCGTGGATCGGGATTGAAAAAAAAATCGGAAGTTCTCTTACTAAGTAAGTCAGAACAGGTACATCCGGTATTAATTAGCATCAGTTAGTCAAACATTTGTCTTAGTATATAGATTATATTTTACCTTTCTATGCATATAAAACTTAAGAACGTATATTTCAGCGTCGGGCTCGGGAACGGAAGCTCCCGAGTTTGATCCAGCGACAGATCGCTCCCTAGTGCGCTCTCCTCTATGCAGAGGTTCAAAACCCAAAAATTAAACCACTGTGTTGCTTAGTAATAATTGTAGCTTTCATCGGGGCAGAGTCTTTCTCACTTTATCCTTTAAAATTGTTCCGATCGTTGACCGACTGTAGCCTAACACTTTTCCAATGACCGATGTTGTTTCACCTCTTTCCGATCGCTTTATTATTTCCACTTTATTTTCAATCGTGATTGTGATTATTTTCATGAACAAAACACTGCGGATTCAGAGCTCTGGCACTGGGTCCTGATGTCCACTCCACTGAGACAGGTTAAATAAGGTCTGGGGTTCCACTGGGTCCTAAGGTCCACTGTATTAGACAGGTTGTATAAGGGACTTGAGCATCCAAGAGGGGTCCCGGAACCAATCCCTCGCGGATAAGGAGGGCCGACTGTAATACCTAATACAATGTAAATGCTATGTAAGCTAGTTGGTATACAGCATTGTTTAGGGAATAATGACAAGAAAAAAAATCTGTACATGCTCGAACAACAAGTGCTGGAAGAGCACTTCCGGGTTTTCTCAATTCAAGGTTGGTTAAATTCGCACATGCGGAACTTGCGGATAAGGAAGGCCGACTGTAATGGTTAAGGTTGAGTCTGTGTATTCTGGTTTGAGAATGGCTGCAGTTTGAGCAGTTGTTATCTCCTGACTTTTCACAACTTTTGATTTCATGTTTAAATTTCAACATTGGGTTAAGTACCGACTATGTCTGTAACTGCAGTATGTTTGAATAATATCTCACAACTGCTTCTTTGAGTGAAAATAAGGATTATAAACTTACAAAACCCACAAGAAGATGTCTCCTAACTTTTCACACCTTTTGGTTTCGACAAAAGGTGGGGATAAGGCAGGACATTCCTTTCTTAATAATTTAGATAAGAGACTTCACCAAAATTAAGTTCTGCTCTATTTGAGTAGCCGGGATCTGACTGTTCTTTTGTATTGATATGTTGAGGATCAATTTGTCCTGCTGACTCCTTGTCTCACTTGCAGGATGTAACAATCTATACCCTGTTTTCTGATTACCTTTGCCTGATGTGATTAAGTATTGTTTGTCAAGTACATTTACCTGTTTTAGGTGATTAAATGGCCTTTGTCTATCACTGTTGATGGCATTTGTGACAAAGATGGTATAAAAAACTGTATCTCTGTCCTTAGAGAGACTTCGAGTGTCTGACTCTCTGTGAGTGCAGATGGAATGTTCTCTCTTGTAGCTTGCTACTAATAAAGGCGGAAAAGAATCAACAGTGATACTTGTTTCATTCAGGCTGATGTGCTGGTGCTGTAGCCAGAAAGATCTGATGGTATATATCTGCATTTTCTTTTCTGTCATTTTGTTACTTTGCCATTTTTGCACTGTAAATATTTTGCACTTTTTCTAAAATTTTTCCACTTTTGACACACATAAAAAACCTTTACACTGAATGGGCTATTGTGGCCTGCCTTCTGATTTTTAAAGTCCACACCTTCATAACAGCATGAGGCCTTCACCAAAACCCAGTGGTATGACACACATCCAGAGATAACCCCACTTCTTTTTCTTAAGCCCATCATCCCTACTGGGGCATAGGCTGCTGACAGCAGTTTACAATGGTCCTCTGTCCTAGATCACTCTTTCAAGTTTCTTGGGGCAGTCTATCTTATTTCTTCTAGGGAAGATCCTTCCAATCCCAGAGATGAAGTCTTCAGAGCTTCTGTTGGTGTCTTTCTGTAGCTTGGATTTTCAAATGGATGGGGCTGCTATCCCCATGCCAACCCTCCCCCTTTAGCAGCTGGGCTTGGGACCGTCCGTGGCAGAGATGGATAACCCTTATATGATTTTCTTAAAATAGTTCTATTAGTCCATTTGGCTGAAGAAGTGTTCTCCTCCAAAATTGACCACTTCCAAAAGTATGGCACCACCATGGGTACACTGAGGATTTATGTGCTCAGGTTTCTACACGATGTATGATTCAGGCTCTAGACAAGCACCTGAACACCCTGTCGTACAGTCATACCAGGTTGACCAAAGAAGGATGCAGTGCTATACATCAAGAAAGATTATCTCAATCATTTATTTCAAATATCACAACATCTTACGGCTTCAATTTAAATGTAGGTATCATGCTGCAAGTGACCATTCTGTTTTCCTTATGTTGAAGGACTTTTGAAAGGAGTAAATCAGCACCAAGGGTCTAAGTACTTTGGGTTGGGTCTACAATGTCCATCACCAAAAATTTCAAAAACTGACTGGGGTCTACAAGTGAGGAAATCAAGGATCCAGCTGCAAATGTAGGTATTGAGGCCAAGGTCTTGAAGCTTATTGATTATTTTTATGGGGATGATAGTATTGAATGTCCAGCTGAAGACAAAAAAAGAGCATCCTGATGTGTACATCTTTGCTGTCTACCAGTATTGAGTGAATAACCAATAAAATAGCATCTGATGTGGACCTGTTGAGTTGGTAGACAAATTGGAGTGGGCCCAAGTCACTTCTCAGGCAAGAGTTGATATGTTTCATCACCAAATTCTCAAAGCACTTTATGATAGCTGATGTAAGTGATACCGGATACTAGTCATTGACACAGGTTATCATGTTCTTTACTTAGACTCGAGTATAATTGAAGCCTGTACACTTCCAGATGAAGCCTAATCAACTGGGCCAGAAGATTTCTGTCAGTTTACCCTCCTGAAGGATGTTCTCATGTTAGCCTCAGAGACTGAAATTACATGGTCATTGGGGACTATGGGAGTTCGTGAAGGTTCCTCCATGTTTTGATGGTCAAAGCAGACAAAAGGCAGTGAGCTCATCTGGGAGCAAAGCCCTTATGTCATCTATGTTGCTTAGCTTTTTTAAAAAGGTTTAAAAGAGCATTCAAGCCCTGGTACAGCTGTCGAGCATCTCCCAGTGACTCAAGTTTGGTCTATAATTGCCACCGCATGCTAGATGATTTCTGGAGATTGTAGCTGGACCTCTTATATCTTACTTGGTTGCCGGACCTGAGTGCCAATTCTCATGGTTCACCCAATGCTTTAGGTTGGGAAGTCTTTGAATGGTCTTGTAGGGACAGACTAGTCCACAACTGTTTTAAAAAATTCCATGACAACTGTGATCCTTGATGAGTCTTTAAACATGACCCAGTCCACCAACTCAAAACAATTTCATAGTACTCCTATGCCTATCGTGACCACCTTATCTCTGGAGCCTTACTCTTTAGTCTCAGGTTACACATAGGTAGATGGACAACCAAGTGATCAGATTTCCCAAAATGTAGTTTAGGCATGGAACTGTAGGCATTCCTTATCATAGTATAGAAGTGGCTTAGTGTGTTGGGACCCCTGATGCTGCAGGTTTATACATGATAATTGGGCAGAGATTTCTTCAAACAAGCCTAATTGAAGTCCCCAGCTATGATTTCAAATGTATTGGGTGAGCAGATTCTTGTTTGGCGATGCAGCACTCAATATGTCAAGTACCTGGTTAACATCAGCTTTTGGCAATATGTAAACTGCAATCAGAATCATGAAAGGGGAACTCTCTTGGTAAGTAGAACAGTTGGCACTTAATTGTTAGATTCCAAGTTGAGGGAACAAGAGTGCAACAAGACTACTGCATCTGAGCACCACAAAAAGTTTATCATGAAGCACCATAACACCATCTTTTGCCTTCTCTCAATTGGCAGTTTGGTCCATAGCAAGAAGCCCTTAGGTCCGATTGCCAAATCTGATGTATTCAGAGTGAGCCATATCTCCTGTAAAAAAAAACACACCAATTCCTCTTTTCCCTTTGATAGAGTAATCTTGCCCTCAGGTCCTCAATCTTGTTCTACAGCGACCGTACACTCACTAATACTAGGTAGAGGAGCTTTCATTTCTTGGCGTTTCAGCCTGGCTTGAAAGCTTCACCTTCTCCCTCTCTTCCTTCTATATCAATGTACCTTCATCTGCTTAAAAGCGTCATTCCTGTATGCTTACAAGTTAAGTCCGCCAAGTCCTTCATAAGATCATGAAATCTTCAGTTCGTTAAGGCGGTTCAAAAATACATTGTTTAAAGGGAAATTACAGGCTGCAGATTGCAGTTAGTGTAATTCGGAAGAGGTACATTTAAAATTTTGTAATCTGCTTGTAACACATCACCATGGTTCACTGACGATACCAGTAGTAACTACAATGTATCTTATGACACTCTCATAAACTTCACACTCTCGCATACCTCTCATCAAACCATAATAATCAAACCAAGTGATCAAACCCAGATCAAAGAAGAATCCAAAGTGCATGTGTGAAGCAGCATCAGATGCATCTAAAACTGAGGTTACACCCTGATGAAGCCCTAAAATAGGACTACAAATTTACAAAGCAGCAAAAGTAGTATGCAATATACAGGGCCAAGCAATCAAACAAAAAACACATCAGGCCAAAGCTCTAAATTCCTGCAATGAGTCACAAATGGGAGGACAAACTAAGAACACTGCATTGCTCAGACAGACAGTACAGCATGTGTGTGTCAAAGACAATGCCAAAGAAAATAGTTACTTATTAAAGTCAGTCACTGCGTTTGAAGGATATAGGCAGAAATGGTGTCTATTAATGGTGGCTCAACTAATTGCTTCGTCAAAGATATTATCAAGAGTTAACAAGTTCTCTGGTAACAGCATAATATTAATCCAACTAGCACCTTAGCAAGAATAAGCTTGCAGCAAGAAGACTTAGATGTCACTGAACTAAGGTACAATAAATGACAAATACTATTTCTGCTACAGAAACTTTGTCAACAAGAGAGGGTCTAGCCATGACTTCAAAATCATTCAGCAAAATTTTCTTTGCTAAGTTTCTAATCAATGAAAAAAATTAACTGGACCAGCAATGGTCCAAAAGGTCAAAGGTATATATCCTGCCCCAAATCCATTCCTCAATTTCCTCACTTGCAGATCCCAGTCAGTTCAGATTGGCAAAAATATCTCCTCCACAATTTCATCAGCACATTTGCACCACAAGACTGTGTGCTTAGACCCCGGCTCTACTCAATTTATACTTATGACTGTGAGGGTAAGCACAGCTCTAATGCCATACTTGGTGATGCCACTGTCATTGGCCGAATCAAAGGTGGTGACAAATACGGCTGTGTGGTGACACAACAACAACCTCTCAATTAATGTCAGTGTTATGTTGTAGGTATTTCATTTTGTGCTGTTCTGTGCAAGCTGCTTGTTTTCAGCTTATGCTTGGGTTACTGTTGAAGATAAGGAGAAATGTCTGTAATCCAATTAGGATAGCTGAATTGAAGGGAAGGTTTCTGTGGTGAGGGACACTAAGGTTGGGCTTGGGGTTTTTTTTGGATTCAAGAGAGATGAAGAGAGAAGATGCCAAAGAGAAGAGGTCGTAGGATTCAACCTGGAGCGGGTCCGTGATTTGATGAAGCCCGGTGTGAGATTGATTGAGGATCGGTGGCCTAGGGAAACTGTGAGCGCCAACTTGTGCACATTACACTGCTTCATTAAAATTGGCCTTTTTCTTTTTTTGTTCTTTTCTTTACTAACCCATTAGTCAAATTAAGAATTATAAAGCTAAATCTTTTAATTGCATGCAGTGTATTGTCTGTTATTTTGTAGCACTCATTAGTAACAGGGTAACGAATAACACAGCATCCACACAAACAGGGGATTTGGGGTGGGCTCATGCCTCAATCTCACACGTTTGACGAGGCTGGAGATTATCTTCCCTAGACTTACGCAGCCAAGGAAAGCAGGATGTTTCATCAGCAGGACTAAGAGATGATTATTGATCAGGAGGAAGAAACCAGAAGTCCATGAGCAAGTCCTCATCAGGGAATTTGATGGCTAGCAACTTTAAATTCTTCTGTGTTATCATTTCAAGGTATCTGTCCTGGGTCCAACATCTAAGTAACATCACAGAGAAAGCATGGTAGCACCTCTACTTTCTTAGAAGTTTGCAAAGGTTCAGCATGTCATCTAATACTTTGACAAACTTCTAAAGATGTGTGGCAGACATTATATTAACTGGTTGCATCATGGTCTGATATAGAGACACTAATGCCCTTGAACAGAAAATCTTACAAGAAGTAGTGGATATGGTCCAGTCCATCATGGATAAAACCTTCTCCACCACTGAGCACATCTACAAGAAGCAGTGTTCCAGGAAGGCAGGATTCATTATTAAGGACCCTCACCATCCAAGCCATGGTCTCTTCTTGCTCCTGCATCAGGAAGGTGGTACAAGAATCTTAAGACCCACACCACCAGGTTCATAAAGAGTTATTGCCCCATAACCATCAGGCTCTTGAACCAGACAGGATAACTTCACTGAACTCCACTCACCTCATCACTGAACTGTTCCCAGAACCTATGAACTCTCTTTCAAGGACTTTTCACGTCACGTTCTCGATATTTATTGCTCGTGTTATTTGTTTTTTATATTTGCGGTTTCTCGTATTTTGCACATTGGCTCTATGTCTATCCTGCTGGGTGTGGTTTCTTTAGATTTACTATAAGAAGAAAACGAATCTGAGCATTGTAAATGGTGACATATATGTACTTAGATAACAACAACACACACAAAATGCTGGTGGAACACAGCAGGCCAGGCAGCATCTATAGGGAGAAGCGCTGTTGACATTTTGGGCCGAGACCCTTCGTCAGGACTAACCGAAAGGAAAGATAGTAAGAGATTTGAAAATAGTGGGAGAAGGGGGAAATGCGAAATGATAGGAGAAGACCGGAGGGGGTGGGATGAAGCTAAGAGCTGGAAAGGTGATTGGCGAAAGTGATTCAGAGCTGGAGAAGGGAAAGGATCATGGGACAGGAGGCCTCAGGAGAAAGAAAGTGGGGGGAGCACCAGAGGGAGATGGAGAACAGGCAAACAACTAAATATGTCAGGGATGGGGTAAGAAGGGGAGGAGGGGCATTAACGGAAGTTAGAGAAGTCAATGTTCATGCCATCAGGTTGGAGGCTACCCAGCCGATATATAAGGTGTTCTTCCTCCAACCTGAATTTGGATTCATTTTGACAATAGAGGAGGCCATGGATAGACATATCAGAATGGGAATGGGACGTGGAATTAAAATATGTGGCCACTGGGAGATCCTGCTTTTTCTGGTGGACCGAGCGTAGGTGTTCAGCGAACCGGTCTCCCAGTCTGCGTCGGGTCTCACCAATATATAAGAGGCAACACCGGGAGCACCGACACAGTATACCACACCAGCCGACTCACAGGTGAAGTGTTGCCTCACCTGGAAGGACTGTCTGGGGCCCAGAATGGTGGTGAGGGAGAAAGTGTAAGGGCAGGTGTAGCACTTGCTCCGTTTACAAGGATAAGTGCCAGGAGGGAGATCGGTGGGAAGGGATGGGGAGAACAAGTGGACAAGGGAGTCGCGTAGGGAGCGATCCCTGCGAAAAGCAGAAAGGTGGGGGGGGGGGGGCGGGGAGGGAAAAATGTGTTTGGTAGTGGGATCCCGTTGGAGGTGGCGGAAGTTACGGAGAATTATACGTTGGACCTGGAGGCTGATGGGGTGGTAGGTAAGGACAAGGGGAACCCTATCCCGAGTGAGGTGGCGGGTGGATTGGGTGAGGGCAGATGTGCGGGAAATGGGAGAGATGCGTTTGAGAGCAGAGTTGATGGTGGACGAAGGGAAGCCCCTTTGTTTAAAAAAGGAAGACATCTCCTTCGTCCTGGAATAAAAAGCCTCATCCTGAGAGCAGATGTGGCGGAGACAGAGGAATTGTGAGAAGGGGATAGCCTTTTTGCAAGAGACAGGGTGGGAAGAGGAATAGTCCAGGTAGCTGTGAGAGTCTGTAGGTTTATAGTAGATATCAGTAGTTAGGCCGTCTCCAGGGATGGAGACAGAAGATCAAGAAAGGGGAGGGAGGTGTTGGAAATGGACCAGGTAAATTTGAGGGCAGGGTGAAAGTTGGAGGCAAAGTTAATGAAGTCAATGAGCTCAGCATGCGTGCAAGAGGCAGCGCCAATGCAGTCGTCGATGTAGCGAAGGAAAAGAGGGGGATGGATACCGTATAGACTTGGAACATGGACTGTTCCACAAAGCCAACAAAAAGGCAGGCATAACTGGGACCCATATGGGTGCCCATGGCTACACCCGTGGTTTGGAGGAAGTGGGAGGAGCCAAAGGAGAAGGGTCTCGGCCCGAAACGTCGACAGCGCTTCTCCCTATAGATGCTGCCTGGCCTGCTGTGTTCCACTAGCATTTTGTGTGTGTTGTTGTTTGAATTTCCAGCATCTGCAGATTTCCTTGTGTTTGCTACTTAGATAATAAATTTACTTTGAACTTTGAATTCCACAGACCATTGCAAAACATGTTAGAAATGATCCATTATGCCAATAAATCCACAGAAAGCTTGACACATTGTAGGATAAAACCTTCCGAAGATACCAGTACTCTATCCATCACAATTCACTTTCACTACCACCAGTGCATCACTGACGCAATGCACTGTAATTCTCACTGAGGTTGCTTCAAGATACTGTATTCCAGTTTACACTAAGCTAGCACACATATAACACTCTGCTAGCAGGCATGTAATATCACTGATACTTGCAGTTGTCTTCCAAATTACAAACCTCCTGATGTGGAAAGATTTCAGAATCAGAATCACTTTATTGCCAGTACATGAAACATACCAGAATTGATTGTGGTTTAATGCCAAGCATAAATCACAGGACAATAGCACAACAGACAACACATCAGCAACCGACAATTTTCAAGACAATAGTGCAAACAGCCATGAGCAATCAACAAATAGAACAGTCACATATGCAAACGTCAATAATCACACTTAGATGTGAACATATGAACAGACTCAATAATCAACAGAACAAGGAGAGCAGGAAAGACCATTTAAAGGATGTTGTGTAGCCATGTGCAACAGAACAAGGAGAGCAGGAAAGACCATTTAAAGGATGTTGTGTAGCCATGTGCAACACGCAGCGCTAAAAGAGTCAACACAGAGTCGGTAAACTGCAGTCAAAGATAAAGTTTATTCCAACTTCACAGCCTTGCTTTAAAGCCTCTCTCCCCCACCGGATGCCTCGAGAGGCACGTACTGAAACCCCCTCAGGCTTTCTTCCTTTGTGCCTGCACGCTGGCTAATTGTCAGCCGGTTCGAGTGTGCTAGTAATTGGGTCGCCACATAACCCCCCCCCCAGAACCGGTGATACACCCCCCAATGTCCACAGTCTGGGCCGGACCCTGTTTGGGAGGTCGGCCTCTGCACTGCGGTGCCGGAAACTCGACCGGTTGCACCAAGTCCACATGGGCCGGATTGAGTCGGTCCACCGTGAAAACCTCCTCTCTCCCCCCAACGTCCAGCACGAACATGGACCTGTTGTTTCTGATCACCGTAAACGGCCCCACGTAGGGCTGTTGCAGCGGTGGCCGATGCCCGCCCCGTCGTACAAACACAAACTTTCAGTTCTGCAGGTCTTTGGGTACGCAGGTCGGGTGCTGCCCAGGCTGCGAAGTGGGTATGGGGGCCAGGGCACCGAGCCTCTCGCGCAGTCTGCCCAGGACTGCTGCGGGTTCTTCCTCTCGCCCCCTTGGGGCTGGTATGAACTCCCCGGGAACGACCAGGGGTGCGCTGTACACCAACTCGGCCGACGAAGCATGCAGATCGTCTTTGGGCGCCGTGCGGATGCCAAGTAGGACCCAGGGAAGCTCGCCCGCCCAGTTAGCTCCTCGCGGGCGGGCCATGAGAGCCGATTTTAGGTGACGGTGGAAACGCTCCACTAGTCCGTTCGACTGTGGGTGGTAGGCAGTGGTGTGGTGCAGCTGAGTCCCCAACAGGCTGGCCATTGCTGACCACAGGCTGGAGGTGAACTGGGCGCCTCTGTCGGAGGTAATGTGGGCCGGTACACCAAAGCGGGACACCCAGGTGGCGATCAGTGCCCGGGCGCAAGATTCAGAGGTGGTGTCGGTGAGCGGGACCGCCTCTGGCCATCTTGTGAACCAGTCCACGATAGTCAGGAGGTGCCGCGCTCTGCGCGACACTGGCAGGGGGCCCACGATATCCACATGAATGTGGTCGAAACACCGGTGGGTGGGGTGGAACTGCTGCGGCGGGGCCTTGGTGTGTCGCTGCACCTTGGCCGTCTGGCAGTGCATGCACGTTCTGGCCCATTCACGGACCAGCTTGCGGAGTCCGTGCCAAACAAACCTGCTGGAGACCATCCGGACGGTAGTGCGGATGGAGGGGTGCGTCAAGTTATGAATAGAGTCGAAAACACATCGTCGCCAAGGTGGCGGGACGACGGGACGGGGCTGGCCGGTGGCGACGTCACAGAGTAGGGTCCTCTCACCTGGGCCTACGGGGAGGTCTTGGAGCTGCAAACCGGAGACTGCGGTCCTGTAACACGGGATCTCCTCATCTGCCTGCTGTGCCTCTGCCAGCGCCTCAAAGTCTACCCCTTGGGAAAGGGCGTGAATGATAGGGCGAGAGAGCGCATCCGCCATGACATTGTCCTTACCCGAGACGTGCCGGACGTCCGTCGTGTATTCAGAGATGTAGGACAGATGGCACTGCTGGCGGGACGACCAGGGATCAGACACCTTTGTGAATGTAAAGGTAAGCGGTTTGTGGTCTGTGAACGCGGTGAAGGGCCTACCTTCTAAGAAGTACCTGAAATGACGGATTGCCAGGTATAGCGCCAACAGCTCCCAGTCGAAAGCACTGTATTTGAGCTCGGGTGGCCGCAGGTGTTTGCTGAAAAACGCCAGGGGTTGCCAGCGGCCCGCGATGAGCTGCTCCAGTACCCCACCGACTGCCGTATTAGATGCGTCCACTGTGAGGGCGGTAGGGACGTCCATTCTGCGGTGCACTAGCATCGCAGCGTTCGCCAAGGCATCCTTCGTTTGAATGAAAGCGGCGGCGGACTCCTCGTCCCAGGTAATGTCCTGGCGAACAGGGGGCGCATGATCCGGGCAGCTGAACGGAGGAAGCAGTGGTAGAAATTGACCATACCTACGAATTCCTGAAGGCCTTTGATCGTGGTGGGTCGGGGGAAATGGCGGACTGCATCTACCTTAGCGGGCAGAGGGGTTGCCCCGTCTGTGGTAATCCTGTGGCCCAGGAAGTCAATGGTGTCGAGCCCAAACTGGCATTTGGCCAGGTTGATTGTTAGACCGTAGTCACTCAGCCGGGCATAGAGTTGTCGGAGGTGGGACAGATGCTCCTGACGGCTGCTGCTGGCTATGAGGATGTCGTCCAAATAGATGAATGCAAAGTCCAGGTCGCGTCCCACCGCGTCCATCAACTGCTGGAACGTCTGTGCAGCATTCTTCAGGCCGAACGGCATGCGGAGGAACTCAAAAAGGCCGAACGGGGTGATGAGAGCCGTTTTGGGGACGTCGTCCGGATGCATCGGGATTTGATGGTATCCGCGGATGAGGTCTACCTTGGAGAAGATCCGTGCGCCGTGCAGGTTTGCTGCAAAGTCCTGAATGTGCGGCACAGGGTAGCGGTCCGGTGTTGTAGCCTCGTTCAGCCTGCGGTAGTCGCTGCACGGTCTCCAGCCCCCTGTCACTTTGGGCACCATGTGCAGGGGGGAGGCCCATGGGCTATCGGACCGCCGGATGATCCCCAATTCCTCTATCCTCTTGAACTCCTCCTTCGCCAGTCGGAGCTTGTCCGGGGGAAGCCGCCGAGCATGGGCGTGGAGGGGTGGTCCCTGGGTCGGGATGTGGTGCTGTATGCCATGTCGAGGCATGGCTGCCGCAAACTGCGGTGCCAGAACCGATGGGAAATCTGCCAGGACTCTGGTGAAGTCGTTGTCGGACAGCGTGATGGAGCCGAGGTGCGGGGCTGGCAACTGGGCTGCACCCAGGGAGAACGTCTGAAAGGTCTCGGCATGAACCAGTCTCTTCCTGGGCAGTTCGACCAGTAGGCTGTGAGCCCGCAAGAAATCCGCACCCAGAAGCGGTTGGGCTACGGCGGCTCACGTGAACTGGCTGGAGCCGAACCGTAGCTGCACTGGACGGGTGCCATAGGTCCTTATTGTGCTGCCGTTCGCGGCCCGCGGGGGGGGACCCGGCGCCCTGCTGCGGGTGTCGTAACTCGTCGAAGGTAAGACGCTGATCTCGGCACCGGTGTCGTCCCGACCTGCTGTCCCACACATACAGGAGGCTATCCCAATGGCCAGCCGCTGTAGCCATCAGCGACGGCTGGCCCTGGCGTTTCCCGGGAACTGGCAGGGTGGGCGACAACGGCGGGCTTCTGCTCCCCACCGCTGGTGGTAGAAACACCATTGCTCGTTGGGCTCCACACCCTGGCCTCTGGGTTTAGCGAGCTTTGCAGCCGGGCCTGGACTGGTTTGCTGCTGGGAGCGTGGCCGGGTGATCAGTGAGATGGACGCCCCACTCCCCTTCTTGGCATTCCACAGCAAGTCCGCCCGGGCTGCCACCTTCCGGGGGTCGCTGAAATCCGCGTCGGACAGCAGCAGGCGTATGTCCTCGGGCAGCTGCTCCAGGAATGCCTGCTCAAACATGAGGCAGGGTGTGTGTCCATCGGCCAGAGACAACATCTCATTCATTAAAGCTGATGGAGGCCTGTCTCCCAAGCCATCCAGGTGCAGTAAACAGGCAGCTCGCTCGCGGCGGGAGAGCCCGAAAGTCCCTATGAGCAGGGCTTTGAATTCCGTGTACTTGCCGTCCGCTGGGGGAGACTGTACGAACTCCGCGACCTGGGCCACTGTGTCCTGGTCGAGGGAGCTCACCATGTAGTAGTAACGGGTGTCCTCTGAGGTTATCTGCCGAATGTGGAATTGGGCTTCTGCTTGCTGAAACCATAGGTGAGGTTGTAGCATCCAGAAGCTTGGCAGTTTCAAGGAAACCGCATGAACAGATGCGGCGTCGTTCATCTCCGGTCCAAAAACGTTTGGACCGTCGGGGTCACCAATTGTAGCGGTGTGCTACACGCAGCGCTAAAATAACGACACGGAGTCGGTAAACTGCAGTCAAAGATAAAGTTTATTCCAACTTCACAGCCTTGCTCTAAAGCCTCTCTCCCCCACCGAATGCCTCGAGAGGCACGTACTGAAACCCCCTCAGGCTTTCTTCCTTTGTGCCTGCACGCTGGCTAATTGTCAGCCGGTTCGAGTGTGCTAGTAATTGGGTTGCCACAGTTGTGCAGTTAGGGTATTACACCTGAGTGAGTTTTGTTGAGAAGCTGGATAGCTCCAAGAAAGAAGCTTTAGAGTTGGTGCTGATGGACTTCTAGTGTTTCCCTGATGGCATTTGGTAAATAGGCAACTGCTCGTGTGGGTAGTCAGCAGTAATTTTTTCAGTTCTTTTCTTCACTCTGGAGATGAACAGGTGTTTTAATGTCAGGAGCTGACAGCCAATGATCTTCCCTGCCACGTGGACCACTCACTGCAACCTAGGCTTGGAGAAGGAGGTAGTGGCGGAAAGCCGAATGTGATAGAGGTTGTCACGACCACTCTAAATGATGGCTGAGTAAAAACTTATCAGGATACATCCTGAGAAGTTAATTTTCGTAAGCTGGCACAGGAAGAACAATCTCTGTTGGGTTTTCCTAGTGATGTGAGTAATATGCTTGTCCCACTTCAAGTATTGGTAGTGGCCGTCCTCAGTAATTTGAATGACTGAACCACAGCCAGACTGTGAATTTCCAGGAGGGAGTAGGTTGGGGGGTTGTTGGTGTAAGTCAATCCACATTTTCCACTCTCTTGATAGCATTAAGCCCCAAATTGTTATGAGCACACCGTGTTGCAAGACAGTCTACCTCTATTTAATAGCAGGTCATATCATTATTAGAGATGAGACCAGCTATAGTAGTGTCATCCGTGAACTTTAGGATTTTAGTGGATTTGTCAGTGGAGGCACAATCATTTGGATAAAGTGACAAGAGGAGTGGTAAAAGAACATAGCCCCGGGGACAGTGTGTGCTTATAAGCAATAGATCGGACAAGTAGGAGAGCTGCCTTATGTATTACTTTCTTCCTGTAAGAAACTTCATAATCCACTGACAGATATTGTAGGGTATAGCTAGCTGGGTTAGCCTGCTGTGCAGCAACTCCAGAACAATAGTCATCATCCACAATATGGAACAATAGTGATCAATGAACTACTAGCCAAGGACTTAATTCTGGAACTCCCATGTAGCAACATTGTAGAAATACTCTCACCAAAATGACTACAGTAATTTAGGCCAGCAATTTCAATAGCTTTTCTAGGGTAATTAGACCTGGCTTGCCAGTAAAGTCCAGATCCCATAAACAAATAAAATCCTTGTAACTCAGAAATGGCAAGTTTTCCTGAAGGCTGGATCTGAGGAAGTTATATCACCCTCTGACATGGAAAATGTATTTCAAGTAGCTATCAAAATAAGACTGGCCTTTATAAAACAGAAAATCAAATGTTCAAGGGTTCTAAAATAGATAAACCATGCATGAAGATATACTGCAATTGATCAATTAGCATTTAACAGTGCTATGTTCATTTTGGAGAAAAAAATTACTTGAACTAAAACAAAACACTTCTACAATAGCCTATGATTACATGAAGCAGAGAAAAAAAGACTAATGGATCCTCACACCAGCTCTATCTTTAAATGACATGCCTAGACACTAAACACAATTCTTCACTTAGGCTGACAATCCAGTCTTAGCAGCCAGGATAGACATACTGGCAACTTGGATAGAGATACTGAACCAACAACATCCCCCTTGAAATTTATTTCTACAAACAGTCTTCACATATTGCCAGGTTCACAGTCTCAAATTTCTGTACGAGCAACGTTCAATGCTGTGGATAACCCTACAATATCCATTATCGGACTTTGTGGCAATTTGCCCCGCTAATATGAACTGAATACTTTGGGTCTACTCCGAGGATTTGATTCTAAGGACTTAACTATGTTCAGAAGGCTGTTGTTGCTTCTATTGTTTATATGATTTGTGTTTCTTTTTCTCTTTCTCTGTGAGCACAGGGGCATTGGTCATTTTTTAAATTGAGTTCTTTCGGGTCCCTTACTTTGCAACTGCCTGTAAGCAAACAAATCTTGAAGTTGTCGAATTTAAACATTCTTTAATAAATTCACTTTGGAACTTTGAAATACCGAATGTCACATACGATCAAATCACAGCACTTACAAACAAGAGTACCAAATTCAGTTTAATAACTGGCATGCACAGTGCGGGACTGCCAATCTTAACACACAGCTTCATTTGATTTGAGATAATACTTAACTTAGCTAAACAGTTGCCACATGAACGGTTACAATGTTTAGCTCCAGGTAGCTTTAAAAATATTAGAACAGGGGTCCCCAACCTTTTTTGCACTACGGACCAGTTTGATATTGACAATATTCTTGCGAACCAGCCGACTGGGGGGGGGTGTTCAAGTAGGGTTGCCAACTTTCTCACTCCCAAATAAGGGACCAAAGTAGCAGTCAAATATGGCACACTTGTGTATACCCAGAGAAAGACTACCATGACCATGAAGCCTTGTGCGGGCACCTGCATGTGCATGCGTGTACATGCCGATTTTTTTCTCCACGGTTTTGCCTTAATCTTCCTGATTCTGTTAAGTGAAACTACACTGTACATACATTATTTCTACTTCATATAGGCTGTGTATTTATCATATCATTCCTGCTTTTTCTATATGTTAGTGTTATTATAGGTTTTATGTGTTATTTGGTATGATTTGGTAGGTTATTTCAAGTTCAACAGTGCGTGACAGGGAATGAGGAAAGGTGCAGCTGACTCATATCGTTTCCTTGTGGCCCGGTAGTACATGCTTTGCGGCCCAGTACCAGTCCACGGCTCGGTGGTTGGGACCACTGTATTAGAAGGCCAAGATAAATCCACTATGTACAGGATCCCATGTTTTCACACATTGAATTCCTTAACAGTCACCAGCAAAAAAACTGCCCTTGAGAATAACACCTTGAAACCTTGAACAGCAAAATAAAGTTCCACAACTTCCTACACCAAGAAAATACGAAAAAAAGCACCAATAGCAACTGCAGCAAAACCATCAAGCTTAGATGTATGAGGAATTCCCTTCCCTTTCCCGATCTCACTGCCTCTATCTCTGGAGACAACTTATTCACGAATGTGCATTATAAGCCAACAGACTTTCACAGCTACCTGGACTATACGTCGTCCCACCCTGCTTCTTGTAAAAATACCACCCCCATATCTCAATTCCTCCGTCTTCACTACATCTGCTCTCATAATGAGGCTTTTCATTCCAGAACAAAGGAGATGTCCCCCTTTTTCAAAGATAGGGGATTCCCTTCCACCACCATCAACGCTGCGCTCAACTGGGTCTCTTCTATTTCACACATATCTGCTCTTACCCCATCCTCCCAACACCCTACCTGGGATAGGGATCCTCTTGTCCTCACCCACCACCCCAGCAGCCTCCGCATCCAGCACATAATTCTCCGAAACTTCCGCCTCCTCCAACTGGATCCCACCACCAAACACATCTCCCCCCCCTCGCACTTTCTGCTTTCCACAGGGATCGCTCCCTACACAACTCACTTGTCCATTCGCCCCTCCCCACTGATCTCCCTCCTGGCACTTATCCTTGCAAGTGGAACAAGTGCTACACCTGCCCCTACAACTCCTCCCCTCACTACCATTCAGGGTCCCAAACAGTCCTTCCAGGTGAGGCAACACTTCACCTGTGAATCTGTTGGCGTCATATACTGTATTCGGTGCTCCCGATATGGCCTTCTGTATATTGGTGAGACCCAACGTAGATTGGGAGATCGCTTTGTCGAACATCTACGCTCCGACCACCAGAACAAGTGAGATTTCCCAGAGGCCACCCATTTTAAATCACTACCCATTCTGATATGTCCACCCATGGCCTCCTCCACTGTCGTAATAAAGGCCACACTTAGGTTGGAGGAACAATACCTTATATTCCGTTTGGGTAACCTCCAACCTGATGGCATGAACATCGATTTCCCCCTCTCATGTTATCTCCTTGCCTGCCCATCGCCTCTCTCTGACACTCCTCCCCCACCCCCTTTTTCATTCTTCCATGGCTCTCTGTCTCTTCCACCAATCAAGTTCCGAACTCTGCTTACTTTATTGTCACCAAACAATCGATACTAGAGCGCACAATCATCACAGCGATATTTGATTCTGCACTTCGTGCTCCCTGAAGTACAAATTGAAGTAAATATAATAAAAATTTAAATTATAAATCATAATTAGAAAATAAAAAAGGGAAAATAAGGTAGTGCAAGTCAGGTTCAGATATTTGGAAGGTATGGCCCAGATCCAGGTCAGGATCTGTTCAGCAGTCTTATCACAGTTGGAAAGAAGCTGTTCCCAAATCTGGCCGTATGAATCTTCAAGCTCCTGAACCTTCTCCCGGAGGGAAGAAGGACAAAAAGTGTGCTGGCTGGGTGGGTCGTGTCCTTGATTATCTTGGCAGCACTGCTCCGACAGCGTGCGGTGTAAAGTGAGTCCAAGGATGGAAGATTGGTTTGTGTGATGTGCTGGGCTATGTTCATGACCATCTGCAGCTTCTTCCGGCCTTGGACAAGACAACTTCCATACCAGGTTGTGATGCACCCTAGAAGAATGCTTTCTACAGTGCACCTATAAAAATTAGTGAGGGTTTTAGGGGACAGCCAAATTTCTTCAGCTTTCTCAGGAAGTAAAGGAGCTGGTGGGCCTTCTTGGCAGTGGACTCTGCTTGGTTAGACCAAGTCAGGTCATTTGTGATATTCACCCCGAGGAACTTCAAGCTTTTGTTCCACCTGACCTGACCTGCTGAGTTCTTCCAGCATTTTGTGTGTGTTGCTCAGATTACCAGCATCTGCAGATTTTCTCTTGTTTGTGATGCATTAGGAACTATAGCCTTAAACAATAATTTAATGGTGTCATAAATTCCATCCCACATGGGCACCTGAGAAACCATGAAGCAGAACCAAATGCAAAATAAACTATTAGCCAAGTGAACCCTGATTTTGTGCAAAAAATTTTCTGTGAGTTATCCTTTCAACTACCTCCTAAAAACTCTTGATACATTATTTTCAAATACCCTGATGGTTGCATCACCACATAAAAGAAAATTTATATTCATCACATGCCACTGACAGATTACCCAAAAAATATTGCAGACCAAGTTAACTCATTCTATACGGTACTGTCCTCTGTTTTTGATTCTGAAATTTGAGAAGAGAGATTCTTGAATGTTTAAACAAATTTAAATATCCAGGTTATCATTAGCGAGGATAGTCCATTCACTTGATGCTACCACTTCATAGATTCACAGAAAAGAACAACACAAGAAACAGGCCTTTCAGCCCATCTAGTCAATGCCAAAACCATTAAAACTGCCTACTTCCATTGACCTGCCCTGGGACAATAGTCTTCCATAACCCTATCCAAACTTCGCTTCAACATTGAAATTGAGCTTGCATGCTCCACTTGTGCTGGCCGCTCTTTCCACATTCTCATGTCCCTTTAAGTTAGTGGCTGCCAACCTGTCGATCGTGATCGACTGGTTGATCTTTGAGACCTTCCCAGTAGATCTCGAAAAAAAACAACATTTCGAGATGTTTCCAGGTTGGGAGGTTTTAGTTCCGTTCCTTCTTTCCAGTGTGCATGCACATAGCTCCCCCGTATGACACAGTATACTTCAGGGTCCCCAACCTGCACCTTTCTTCATTGCCTGTCACGGCCAATGTTGAACTTGAGCACACGCGAGGTCATCAGTTGCCTAAACGCGCGGCCAGCGAGAACCGCTGATGCTACTGGCCCAGAATGCGGCTGGCGGGAACCGCAGGTGCTACTGGCCCGGAGCACAGCCGGCGGGAACCGCCGATGCTACTGGCCCGGAATGTGGCCGGCGGGAACCGTCGATGCTACTGGCCCGGAACGCGGCCAGCGGGAACCACCAATGCTACTGGCCCGGAGCGTGGCTGGCGGGAACCGCCGATGCTACTGGCCCAGAGCGCGGCTGGCGGGAAGTGCTGATGCTGCTGGCTCGGAGCACAGACAGATGGGCGCTGCCTCTGAACCTGTTTAACACACTGAATGTTCGTGGGGAACCCGGTGCTAAAATATTCACAGACGACCTAATTCGGACTCAAGGTTTCGTAAGTATCAGAGCAACTATTGCACTGTGATTTACTGAAACAAACTTTTGTCAGCCGATAGATCCCACAAGGGGGGTGCACGCGTCCTGTTGCTCTCTTTGGACTGCCACCACTGCGGCCCCGGTACGGGGACCTCCGGCCCTGACCTTGTCCTCTCACCCAACCCACGGCCAACCGCACCTGGCCAGGGCGGCTGGCGGGCAGAGGCTGGAGTTCGGGCCGGGAGGCTGTATAATGAGGCAATGCAGCCCTCAAAATTGCTTCAGTACCCTGAGTCCAAGTACCCCGCACTTAAAGACGAACCCGTTGAGTTTTCTCAGCGGAAAAAACGTGAGCAGGCGGGACAGCAGCTAAGTGCCAAGAGCTGCGAAAACTAAATTGCGGAATAGACTGGACATAAGGAACCTGCTTTGAGTATCGCTGTATTCCCGTCATGTTTACCACCCTCTCCCCCCCCCCCCCAGTCCGCTGGTGTGCAAGAATACTGTGAATATTAAACCAGTCCGCGGTGCAAAAAAGGGTGGGTACCCCTGGTGTTTATGCATTATTTCTACTTCCGGGTTGTGGGGTTTTACTTCCGGTCTTTTCTGTCCCAGTGCACATGCGTGTAACTAATCGATCTAGGGTCGATCTTGCCTTTCACTAAGGCCGAGGTAGGGGATCTTGGGCTTACAAAGGTTGGTGACCACTACTCTAAGTGAAGAAGTTTCCCCTCATGTTCCTCTTAAACTATTAACCTTTCACCTTTTACCCATGACCTCTGGCTGTAGTCCCATACAACCTTAGTGGAAAAAGCGTACTTGCATTTACCCTAATACCTTTCATAATTTTGTATACCGCTACCAAATCTCCTCTCAATTCTCTACATTCACTTTCTCGTACTCTAAATTCCACTTCTCTCCGTTATTCTATTGTCACTTCTGCACTTCTTTCTCCACTGGACTCTTTGCACCATACTATTGCTTTGCACTATCTGTTGTACTTATTACTATCTATAGCCCCAACTCTTACATCAGAATGTTGTTCATTGAATTTAGTTTGGCATTCAATACTGTGATCCCCAAACTTTGCCAGCTTGGTATCAGCTCATCCCTCTCCAACTGGACCTTGGATTTTCTGACTAACAGACCCCAATCTATTCAATTAGACCTCTCTTCCTCCACTCTCACCCTGAACACTGGTGTAACTCAAGGCTGTGTGCTGAGCCCTCTTCTGTACTCCCTTTTCATCTATGACTGTGTTTCTGTACGTGGTTCTAACTCCATAATCAAGTTCACAGACGACACCATGGTGGTTGGCCTGATCAGAGGGGATGACGAGACGGCCTATAGGGATGAGGTCCAGCACCTGGCTGCGTGGTGTGCCGACAACTTGGCCCTTAACACCCAGAAGACCGAGGAGATCATTGTGGACTTCAGGCATGCTAGGAGCCACACTCACTTCCCCATCTACATCAATGGAGCTGTAGTGGAGCGTGTATCAAGCTTCAAATTCCTTGGTGTCCATATTTCCGAGGATCTCACCTGGTCCCTGAACTCTTCCATCCTGATCAAAAAGGTACAATAGCGCCTTTATTTCCTGCGAAGCATCAAGAAAGCTCACCTCTGCCTCAGGATACTGACGGACTTTTACTGCTGTACCACTGAGAGCATACTCACCAACTGCATCTCAGTGTCGTATGGCAATTGTCTCGTATCGGACCGCAAAGCACTCCAATCTGTGGTGAAAACTGCCCAGCAGATTATCGGCACCCAGTTGCCCACCACCGAGAACATCTACCATAAACGCTGCCTGGGCAGGGTGAAAAGCATTATCAAGGATGCATCTCACCCTAACCATGGACTTTTTATTCTCCTCCCATCCGGTAGGCGCTACAGGAGCTTCTGCTCCCGCACCAGCAGGCACAGGAAGAGCTTCTTCCCTGAGGCTGTGACCCTGCTGAACCTCACATCAGAGCGCTAAGCAGTATTGCACCCATATTGTACTGTCTCAGTACTTTTATACTTGTGTGCTGTAGCACTTACTTTTTATTCGCAGTTATTTTGTAAATAACACTATTCTTTGCATTTCTGGTTGGATGCTAACTGTATTTCACTGGCTTTGTATCTGTACTCGGCACAATGACAATAAAGTTGAATCTAATCTAATGCTTATTCTGTGAGCAAAGGATTTCATTGAACCCTGATATATGACAATAAAATAACCCATCCTAGAATACTTGTTTTAGCTGTGTAACAAAATAACCATACTTTTATTACATGAACCAGAAAAAAACGACTCCATCTAATCCAGACTGAAGCCTCCACAAACCACATTTACATCTCCCACAGAATACAGACGTATGGATTTATTGCAAGATTAATAAACTTTGAAATATTGTGGAATATTGGTAGCTTGGGTTGGCTATTCGGAAGTTTGCTGATTGCCGAGCCTGGCTAAGTGTTTGCAGACATTTTGGCTCCGATCGAGAAGATATCGCCAGTGTGCAGTTAAGGGCGTTGTCTCCTCAGAATGTTGGCTTATATACTCCTCCGGGGTCTGAATGGATATTGATTAGATGTCCTGATCTAGTTGGCTGGTTCAATCATGACGTCTAATCAGTATCCATTCAGAGGACTATATAAGCCGGCATTCTGAAGAGACAACACCCTCAAATGTGCACTGACGATGGCTTCTTGATTGGAGCCGAAATGTCTGCAAACATTTTGCCAAGCTCAACAATCAACCAAACTTCTAAATTTATTGTTGATGTGAAGAATCAGCAGCTGGAATTCCTAAATGCACACGTTGTTACAGCAGTTTGGATTTTAAGAAAAAGCAACTCTTCATAGCACAGGAGACCATACAGTCCATCATGCTAGGTAAAAAAACAAACCAGCGTAACCACATCTGCCTTTGCAGTCCACATCTCTTCGGAGATCTCTTGGGGCACCAGATGGAGTAGGTCATATTTTGACTTTGCTCTGTTCATTTTTCAATTTTTTACCTCCTTTTCACTATTTATATTAAAGTATTTCTATCACTTTTATATGCCTGAACTTTGATTTTTAATCGCTGAAATTGAATACCAGAGCGCAAAAGGCATCAGCCAAAGGCAAGGAAGCCGGTAATGGAAATGGAAGGAAAGGAGGAGATCCTAAACTACTTAAAGAATCTCCACTCACTTTGGAAGCTATGTTGAAACTCCTGCATGATAAATTCGATAAAAAATTTTCTACTTTGGAAGTAGTTTTAAAGGAGATCGAAAGCAAACTGGGAGCTCCTACGCAGGAGAGTGAAAAACAATAGCAGCAAATAGCTGAACTCAATGAAGCTGGAAGACAGAAAGATCGCAGATTGGATGCACTGGAAAAGAAATTAACTTTGACTACTCAGACACTGGAACAGTATAAACTCAAGATTATTGACCTGGAAAGTCGTAGTCGTAAACAGAACCTGTGAATAATAGGATTCTGTGAAGACGTTGAGAGTGGTGAGCTTCCTAAATTTTTGTCTCAGTTTTTAATAGATGTGTTCGGCTCTGAAGCTTTCTCTACTATTCCTATACTGGATCATGCACATCGTGCTCTGAGAGCTAAACCCCCTAAACAGGGGAAACCCCGGCCTGTTATACTTCGATTCTACTATGTGCAAACCAAGGAGCATTTAATTCAAATTGCCTGTCAGAAATGGGTTACTGTACATGGGGAACTCAAGTTTTGACTGGTTGAAGACTACAGTTCCGAGGTGATGCGAGGGGTTTAAACCGGTGATGTCCGAGCTTTATCAAAGAAAGTTTCAACCAGCTCTGCTATTTCCAGCCCGTTTAAGAGTTGTTCTGCCCGACAAATTACATAAATGGTTTAAATCCGTGGAAGAAGCTCAACAATTCCTTGACGACCAACGTTTGATCCCAGCTGTCTAATAAATTGAATGTCTCTTCGTGTCTGTACTCATTTGGTTTATAATTAGTTCACAGATTTAGATTTTTGAAGTTGGGAGATTTTTGCCATTGGTTTGATAACACTCGTATTCTGTTTCAGAGTATTAATGTTTATTATGCTTTTATGTTTAAGTTTCTTTTGTTACTTTATTACTTTCAATTGTTCAACGTTTGAAAATAATTTTAAAAATGATTTGATGATCGACTGTGTTTTTCTCTGAAATATTAATAAGATTGTATTCCGGTGCTGTTTATAGCATTCCCTTCTCAATGTTTTGACTAAGGTGGAAGTTCGAATTTTTCTCATTTTTTTGTGCCTGTATTCATTTAGTTTATAAGTTAATAACCAGTTTATAAATCTGACTGTTAAGAGTTTGAAGTTTTTTCTGATCTGGTGACTGAATTTTTTTTCCCTAAAATATTAATAAGATTGTATTCTGTTTCAATTTTTTAAGATTGTGCTTCTCAAAATGTTTTGCAAATATGGCATTCCTTTCTCAATGTTTTGACTGGGTGGTATTAACATTTTTTTTCAATTTTGCAGACTTGCCATCAAGAGAGTGAGGGTAAGGGAGGTACTAGTTAGCTTTCTGGCTGTCCTTTGGCCAGTTTTCAGGTCTTTGTGGGTGGGGTGTGGGGTTATCTTTAGTTTAGTTTTTCTCATCTGGGCTGAACTGAAACCACAAAAATGTCTGAATTGTCATAACTTCTGGTTCCCCTATACATACCATATGGTTTATTCAAATAAAATGGATAATATTACTAACTTTGTTTCATGGAATACGAATGGTTTGAATCATCTAATTAAATGGAAGAAGATTTTAAAAGTTTTTCATAGATTGAAAGCTCAGATTATCTTTGCCCAGGAAACTCATGTGAGGAAGGAGGATAGTCAGCATTTCTTTAGGCTTTGGAAGGGCAAACAATCTTATTTTAATTCACAGGCTAAGGTGAAAGGTGTTATCTATTTTTATAGACTCGTCAATTTCATTTGTTCACACCTGAATGGTAGATTTCTATTAATTACTGGTTTACTTTATAACCAAAAAGTTGTTATGGTTAATATCTATGCACCAAATGCCAACTACCCTGAATCCTTTAAACAGTTATTTGCATCTCTTCCTAATTTAAATGAATATATGTTGATAATGGGCGGAGATTTTAACTGTTGTCTGAATCCTTTGATGGACAGGTCTGCATCCAATCAGGTACCTCCAAACAAATCGGCTATTCTTATTAATTCCTTTTTAGTTGACTCCGGAATTTTAGATATTTGGAGGTTTTTACACCCTAATGATAAAGAGTTCTCATTCCTTACTCATGTATATCATAATTATTCTAGAATTGACTACTT
Source organism: Hemitrygon akajei (assembly GCF_048418815.1). Classification (NCBI taxonomy): domain Eukaryota; kingdom Metazoa; phylum Chordata; class Chondrichthyes; order Myliobatiformes; family Dasyatidae; genus Hemitrygon; species Hemitrygon akajei. Next base: position 15,976,071 of record NC_133126.1, read on the forward strand.
TTTTTATCGACTCTCGATTAGTTCCATTTGTTACTGTCTGTGAGTACGATGCAATCACTGTTTCTGAACATGCGCCCTTGAAACTATCAATCAAATTAACTGATGAAACTTTTAGCGCTAGGCATTGGTGGTTCAATTCTACTCTACTTCAGGACTTAAACTTTGTTAACTTTATTAAAGAACAGATTGCTTTTTTCTTTTCAACTAACTTTACGGAAGAAATTTCCAGTGGGATATTATGGGATACTTTTAAACTATACATGCGTGGTCAAGTTATATTATATTCTGCTGGATTGAAAAAGCAAATTAATAATGAAATACATACATTGGTTGAAAGATTAAAGAAATTGATAAAAAATATTCTGTTGCTCCTAATCTGGAGCTTTATACAAAGAGAGTTGAACTTCAGATGCAACACAGTTTGTTATTAACATCCCCAATTGAAAATCGATTACTTAAAACTAAGAGCCAATTTTATATACATGATGACAAATTGGGTAAATTATTGGCCAACCAATTGAAAATTGCTTCGGCTAAACGTCAGATTACTAAAGTTCGTAAATAGGATGGTAGCTTGACAGTTGATCATGACAAAATTGATAAATCTTTTTAATTCTATACCTCTTTATACCAAACAGAATTTCCTGATGATTCTACCATAATGCATGAATTTTTATGAAAATTGAAGATTCCAAAATTACCACTTGATGAATGTTTAGCATTAGATGCACCCACTAAGGAAGAAGAAATAAAGCAATTTCTTTGCTGAATTTTGGTAAAACACCTGGTTTGGATTGGTATACAGTAGAATTTTTCAAACCTTTTTCAAATCTACTTTCTCCTTGGTTATGTAGAATCTTTAAGGATGCTTTATCTGTAGGTAAATTACCACAATCCTTTTATGAAGCATCTATTTCTTTAATTTCTAAAAAAGATAAAAGACCCCACTGAATGTGCATCATATAGACCTATATCCTTGCTGAATGTGGTCTCCAAAATCTTTTCCAAAATATTGGCAACTAGATTTGAAAATGGATTGCCACAAATTGTCTCTGATGACCAGACAGTATTTATTATAAATTGTTATTCATATTTTAATGTAAGGAGGTTAATGAATATTGTTTATACTCCTTCATCTAAAACCCCAGCATGTGTTATTTCGCTTGACGCCGAGAAGGCGTTTGATAGAGTTGAATGGGAATATTTATTTAATACGCTTGAATTTTAGCTTAAAATTTTTATCTTGGATTAAATTGATATATCATACACCTTTGGCTTCTGTAGTTACCATTAATCAGAGATCCCCCTTTTTCAGGCTTTTTCGAGGCACCAGACAGGGCTGTCCTTTAGTCCCTTACTACTTGATTTTGGCTTGGAGCCCCTGGCAATCACTCTTCGTGACTCACCCAATATATTAGGCATTATTCGTGGGAATGAGATACTTAAGGTATCACTAAATGCAGATGACCTGTTATTATATATCTCTAACCCAGAGAAATCCATCCCTGCAATAATATTACTACTTTCTCAGTTTAGTACTGTTTCTGGTTATAAATTGAATCTTAATAAGAGTGAACTTTTCCCATTAAATATGCAAGCTTCCATCTATAGACAATCACCATTCAGACTGGTTACTAATTACTTATTTGGGCAATAAAATTACTAAGAAGCATAATGATCTATTTAAAGTTAACTTTTTACCCTTAATTGATCCATGTTAAACAACTGCTTACTAAATGGTCCCCATTGTCCTTATTGTTGATAGGTAGAATTAATACTATTGAGATGATTATTTTACCTAAATTTCTGTATCTATTTCAAGCGGAACCAATTTTCATTTCTAAATCCTTTTTTGCTATTATTGACTCTAAAATTTCTTCATATATAATGGCAGAAAAAAATCCTAGATTAAGTAAAAAATATTTACAGAAATCAAAATAGGAGGGTGGATTGGCAATGCCAAATTTTAGATTCTGTTATTGGGCAATTAATATTTGATATTTAATGTTTTGGACACAAGATCTGGATGAAATTCATTGTCCACGATGGGTGAACCACGAGCGCGAGCCTGTACAGGGGTTTTCATTGGCTTCTATCTTAGGGGCCTCGCTTCCCTTTGCACTTACTAAACTGAATAAACAAATAACTAATCCAATAACTAAACATACAATACGAATATGGTTTCAATTTCATAAAATACTTTGATTGAATAAATTTATCCTATCAAGTCCTATTTATCTAATTTTTTCTTCCAACCTTCCAGAATTGATCAAGCTTTTCTTTTATGGAGAACGAGGGGAATAACATGCTTTTGTGACTTATTCATGGATAACTGTCTCATATCTCTTGAACAGTTGTCTAATAAATATAGTTTGCCTAGATCACAATTTTTCAGATATTTACAGATTAGAAACTTTTTGAATATTATGTTACCTACTTTTCTGGTATCACATCAAACTGAAATTACAGAAAAACATTTAGGTTTAAACCCCTATCAGAAGTGTTTAATAGCAATTATTTATGATCTGATTACAAAAATACATCTAGGTACATCTAATAAAATTAAGAATGAATGGGAAAGAGAACTTCAGGTACCTTTACATATAGAGAAATGGAAGAAAATTCTCCAACTAGTTAACACTTCTTCAATGTCTGCTAGACACACCTTGACACAATTTAAGGTGGTTCATAGAGCCCATATGTCCAAGGATAAGTTAGCTCATTTTTATTGCCATATAAATCCTGTCTGTGACAGATGCAAGTCTGAGGTAGCTTCTTTGACACATATGTTCTGGTCTTGCCCTCCTTTGGAAAAATATTGGAAAGATATCTTTGATACTATTTCAGCAGTTTTGCATATTGATTTACAACCTCATCCTATTACTGTAATTTTTGGATTACCAGCAATGGACTCCAATCAATTATCCCCTTCAGCTTGCAAGGCCCTGCCCCAATGAAAGCTACAATTATTGCTAAGCAACGCAGTGGTTTAATTATTGAAATATATATGTTTCTTAAGTGTTTTATATGCATAGAAAGGTAAAATATGTACTATATACTAAGACAAACATTTTACTAACAGAGGCTACATAATACCAGATGTACCTGTTCCGACTTCAAATCCGACTTAAAGGCAGACTCAGGAACGGAACTTGTTCATAACCCGGTGACTGCATGTACTTTTAAATCATCTCTAGATTACTTATAATACCTAATACAATGTAAATGCTATGTAAATAGTTGTTATACTGTATTGTTTAGGGGAAAATGACAAGAAAAAATAGTCTGTACATGCTCAAACCATTAGACAGTGCTCAGCACTTCCCTTCGAAACTGAATCTTTGACTTCCTGTCCAACGGTGCAATCATTAAGGTCAGGCAGCCAACATCTCCCCCACCATTATCCTCAACAACAGTGCCCCACATGGCTGCGTCCTCAGCCCTCTTTTTTTACTCCCTATACACTCACAGCTGTATGGGTAGATTCTACTCTAACTCCATCTACAAGTTTGCAGATGACATCACCATGATGGGCCAGATCTCAAATCAGGTTAAGACAGAATACAAGTAGGAGCTAGCGAGCTAACTGGCATGGTATCATGACCTGGTCACTGACTTCATCAAGTGGGGCAGAGCACATACTGCTGTATGTTCAATGGTGCTCAGGTGGAGACTGATGGTTGAAAGCTTCAAGTTTCTAAGTGTGAACATTACCAATGTCTTGCAGTGATCCAACCACATAGAAGCCACAGCCAAGAAAGCACACATCAGTGCCTCTACTTCCTCAGAAGGCTAAGGAAATTTGGCATATCTCCATTAACCTCAGTAATGTGTTCTACACATATGTGAAGAACAGGAGGGTGACTGGAATGATGGTAGAAAGAGTATAGGGCTGATCAAGGATAAAAGAGGATACTTGAGGCTGGAGCCGGATGAGGTAGGGGAGGTCCATAATAAGCAAGTTTGCTGATGGCACAAAGGTTAGTGGTATTGTGGATAGCTGAAGGTTGCTCTAACAGGACACTGACAGGATGCAGAACTGGTTTGAGAACTGACAGATGAAGTTCAATCCAGAAAAGTGTGAAGTGATATACTTTGATCATATAATGTTAATGTTATAATTGTTAACACTGTGGAAGTACAGAGGGGTCTTAGGGTCCAAGTCCCTAAAATCCCCCTTTGATAAGAGAGAACGGACAGAGTTTGTTTTCTCCAGGGTGGCAATGGCTGATACAAGAAGTCATGCGCTAGAGTGATTGGAGGAAAGTATAGGGGGTTGTCAGAGTTAGATTTGTTACATAGAGGGATGGGTGCTGGTAGAGCAGATACATTAAATACATTTAAGAAACTCTTAAATAAGCATTAAAAAAATGGAGAGCTATGTAGGAGGTAAGCATTAGATTAACCTTAGCATAGGTTAAAAGGTAGGCACATCGTGGGCGAAAGAGCCTGTATTGTGCTGTACTGTTCTATGTTCTGTAATAAATCCTTAACAATTACACCAGGTAAATGTTACAGAAACATGTAAAGAACAAGATGAGGTTTTTTTTGAGATAAATTAGTTTGCACAGACGTATGAGGTAAATAACACTCGATCAGATTATTACAAATGGTTGATTATTATAGGTACATACAGCTTAATGATTACAGCTCAAGGAACAAATTACTACATACAGATTAGTCTGGAATAGCATCACTACTATATAAGATTTCTTCTGTGCGTAGAAAAGCTTCCAAAATTATTAATTAATCCAAAAATCATATGGATATTTTCAAGTTCCCTCTAACTCTACTCGCAAAAATATCTATTCTCTCTAGATCCTTTCCAGTTCACTTTTTCACCAGCATCACCAACCCTAACATTTTTATGCAAGCATGAAAAATCTAACATCTGATCATTCACCTCCTGCCATTCTTTGATCCATAGCTTCAAATGCACTTTTTTTAATAGGAGAAGGATGAAAGGTTCATCAATTTGAAACACTAACTCTGTTCACTCTCTAAAGGTCAAGGATCAACTTTAATTGCCATATACGTTTACATATATTAGGATCTTCTTGTGCGTCTTAGCACAATATGCAACAAAAACATTCAATTATCAAGGAATTATTAAAAAATAAGTTTGAGGCTTAAGTACGGATATGGAATAAATGTGCATAAATAAATATCAGCATTTGTTTATGATGTAAACAGCAATATAAAATGGGCGGGGGAGGGGTGGTAGAGAGGCTAACTAGAATGATTGATCGGATTAACTGCCTGGGGGAAGAAACTCTTAAAATGGAAAACATGAGGAAATCTGCAGGTACCGGAAATTCAAGCAACACACACAAAATGCTGGTGGAACGCACCAGGCCAGGCAGCATCAAAAGGAAGAAGTACAGTCGATGTTTTGTGTTCAGAACCTTCCTCAGGACTAATAGAAAAAAGAGAGAGTAAGAGATTTGAAAGGGAGGGGAAGACCTGAAATGATAGGAGAAGACAGGAGGGGGAAGGATAAAGCTAAGAGCTGGGAAATTGATTGGCAAGTGGAATACAACACTAGAGAAGTGGGAGTATCATAGAACGGAAGGCCTTGGAAGAAAGAAAGGGGGAGGGGAACACCAGAGGAAGATGGAGAATGGGCAAGGAGTTATTGTGAGGGAAAGAGAGAGATAAAGAGAGAAAAAAAGGGGGAAATAAATAAATAGATAGATAGCTAGATAGGTAGGTAGGTAGGCGTCAGAAGGGGAGGAGGGGCATTAACGGAAGTTAGAGAAATCAATGTTCATGCCATCAGGTTGGAGGCTAGCCAGGCAGAATATAAGGTGTTGTTCCTCCAACCCGAGGGTGGCTTCATCTCAACAGTAGAGGATTGGCATATCAGAATGAGAATGGGACGTGGAATTAAAATGTGTGGCCCCTGGGAGATCCTGCTTCCTCTGGCGGACAGAGCGTAGGTGTTCAGCCAAACAGTCTCCCAGTCTACGTTGGGTCTCACCAATATATAGAAGGTCACACAGGGAGCACCAGACACAGTTAAAACGGCACACAGTTTTTGTTTTAATTGCCCTATGCTGCCTGACCAATTATCTCTGGCATTTTGTTTAAAATTTCCAAAGCCTGCAGGATTAGTTTTCCAATAAACAGCAATTTATATGTAATCCTAATTTAATACATACAGCATTCAAGAGTGGAATTTCCTTTACACTGAGACAAGTTGCTTTAAAGCATATATGTCAAACTGAAGGCCTGCGGGCCAAATCCAGCCCGCGGTGGAATTATCTTTGGCCCGCGAGATAATATCTAATTACTATTAAAGCTGGCCCCAGTAATCGAAGCGCCTATGGTGTATGATATGGCTAATGCTGAGTTTATTCAGGTACCAGGTTTTCAGGGTCTTTAGTGTTTATTCGGCAGTCTTCTTCATAAGAAATGGAATTTGTAAAGTGAAACACTTTGTAGTTATAGCAGAGACTGAGACACATGAGAGCAGGCTGAAAAAACGGAGGCAACGAAAGCTGCGTTCGCATGCGTCCGACTGATCCGGCCCGCATGAAGCTGCATTTTGCTCAATCCAGCCCGTGACCTAAAATGAGTTTGACACCCCTGCTTTAAAGGGACAATTACACTGCTCTTTTCATGATTTCAAGACACGAAGTACTCTGAAAGTGCAAGTGTCATTATTGCAATGACAGCCATAGAAACAGAAAGATTTATCCAAAACAGCAAAGATCCATTAAACAGCAACATGATGATGACCAGGTAGTTCTCTGTGGTATTAACTGAGAATTAGGGCGCCGTGGTAGCATAGCAGTTAGCACAAAGCTATTACAGATCAGGATATTCCAGAGTTCAATTTTGGGGCTGTCTATAAGGAGATTGTTATATTCTCCCCACGTGTAGGTTTTCTCTAGGTGCTCTGGTTTCTTCCCAGAGTCCAAAGGTGTACCAGTTATAAGGTAAATTGGTCTTTGTAAATTGTCCTGTGATTTGGCTCGCCCAGTCATTAAGTTTATTGTCATTTAACTATATATATCATCAAACAAGACAACGTTTCTCTGGGCCAGAGTGTAGTATGGTAGTAAACATAACACACAGTAACTTAAGAAGGAAGAATAAAATCTACAAATGAATTATGCATAAACAAACAAAGTAAAGACCATAAATTAAATATTGTAAGGTCCAGAACAAATTAACCGGTGACACTTTGACTGCGATGCCGCAGTGAGTTCAGAACCATAAGGAAACTGTTTCCTATCCTGACCATTCTTGTCTTTATGCATTGGAGTCTCTTGCCTGATGGTAGAAAGTCAAAAAGGATGCTGGATGGATGGATGGGATCCTTGATAATTCTAAGAGCCCTGTGTATGCAGATCGCCTGATAAATGTCCCCAATGGATGATAGGGAGGCCCTTATGTTCCTCTCAGTCGTTCTCAGTCCTTTGTAGGGACTTCCAGTCTGATGCTCAGCTGCTCCCGTACCAGAGGAGATGCAGTATGTCAGGATGCTCTCAATGGTGGTCCTGTAAATTTCAGTTAAGATCAGTGGTGGGGGGAGGGAGGGGTGAACCTTGCTTGCCTCAGTCTCCTTAGGAACTGGATGCGGTGCTGTGCCTTTATTCAGGGAGGCAATATTAAGAGACCAGGTGAGGTCATCCATGATGCAAACTCCCAGGAATTTGGTGCACTAACTCTCTCTATGGAGGAGCCATGTATGCGCCGAGTGTTGATTCATCTTTATCTTCCTAAAGTCCACAATAATTTCCTTGGTTTTCTCCATGTTCAGACTTCGGTTGTTTTTCCTCACACCAGTCCACAAGCTGCTCCACTTCCTCTCTGTACTCTAACTTGCCATTGTTGTTGATGAGGCCAACCACTATTGTCAACCACAAACTTGATGACATAGTTTGAGCTGTATACCGCAACACAGTCATGCATCAGCAGTGTGAACAGTAGCAGGCTAAGCACACAACTCTGGGAAGCGCCAGTGCTCAGTGCAATGGGAATACAGACATTGCTGCCCACACAGACTGACTGCGGAGACCCACTGAAGACAGTTTCCCCACCAGTTTCAGGGGTATGATGGTGTTAAACATCAAACTGGTCTATAAACAGCAGCCTGGCATACAAGACCCTATTTTCCAGGTGGGAAAGGACAGAGTGGAGGGCAGAGGCTATCAGTAGATAGATTCGAGTGATAAGCAAACTGGAAAGGGTCCAATGAAGCCAAGAGAAAGGCTTTAATGTGTTCCATGACCAGCTGCTCAAAGCATTTCTTAATGGTTGACGTTAATGCCATCGGACAATAGTCATTTAGACAGGTTACTGTCACGTTCTTTAGCACTGGATGTATTACCTAAACAGTCCTGCAATGTTGAGATTGTTCCTTCAGCAACCCACACAAATTGGTTTGGCCTGTTTGGCTGATGATTTGCATGTTGGAATTACCATAACAGGCAAGTGATCAGAGAGCCCAACTGCTTTATATGCACCTGGTATGTTAGTATAAACCAGGTCCAGTGGAACTTCGGCAGGACTCTTTTCAGGTTCACATGGTTAAAATCAACAGCAACAATGAAGACACCATCAAGGTGTTTGGTTTGAAAATCACTGATGGCACTGTAGCGCCTCACCGGCATTTGCAGGGTTTGACAATAGAAACAACTATCAACACAGTAATAGTGAACTCCCTAGGTATATAAAATGGTCTGCACTTCACAAAAACGAATTCAATCATCAGTGAACAGTGGGATGCCACTGTTACACCAGTTCTTATTTATGTAAACACAGATGCCACCACCGCAGAGTTTGTCTGAGATTGTTGGATTCCTGTTGAACCAAAATGTGCTGAAATTCTCCAGTTGGATTGCTGCATCTGGCATGATGTCCTGAGTTTCCATGAGAATCAATGTGCAGTTCTTCATCTCTCATTGGTTTAATCTCAGGCACTGGTAGTCAAGTTTATTTTCAAATGAATGTTTGCCAGAAAGAATGACAGGAGAGCAGGCCTGAAGGGCTTCAATCTGAGTCTCTCACGGATCCCAGTAAGCTCCCCTCCCCCCCCACACCTTTGCTTTCTAGTGCACCGCTTTCGATGGCATCTTCCATGGATGACTGTCACAGGCAATGGCGTGTGCCGTAAGCCCAAGCTGCGGAGCTTCTCAGTAGTCCAACAGTTTACTAACAAGTTGGAATTGCTGTGCACAGTATATGTAATAGCCAGCATGTCCCAAAGACATAAGATGAACTATTACACCAAGAGATTGAATGGTTGCTATGTCTGAACGTGCCATCATCTTAAACTTAAAGTGTTAATTAGATGGGCAAGACAGCACGGCTCATTGGGCCGGTACATAAATAAAAAAAAATAAAAAATAAAAATTCACATAAGCTTGCTTAAATTCTTCCGAGACACAAAAGTCTTTAACCTTGAAACTTGCAAGCAATTCAAATACTGTTGAATCCAACGCTTTGGTGTGGACTGAAGAAATAGCATTTTGTCTCTGGTGAATGTTTTTATAGTTTTACAGCAATTTTTGTCAGTATTGTCAGCACGAATAAAAACACGATGGAAGAACAGCTAGGTCATGTTGTACATCAGCTTTTTATAATTTATAACCATTTATAATTCTTCATCCTTGTACTTATCCCTAAAAAACTGAGCCCTGTGTAAACCATGATTGCTTCTTCTTTGGCAGATCCTCAGCATCAACAATGATTTGCTTGACTTTCTTCCACTCCAAAATGTGCAGGTGCTGCAATGGATAAGGCTGCTGTGGGAAAACCACTCTTCCACTTAAGGGGAAAGTGCCTGATAGCAGACAAGTGGGTTGCATATGAGGTGATGGGCTTCTCCCAGGGTTTATGCATGCTCCAGGTGCATGTGCAAAGTCCTCAAAAGTATCCCAATGCTCCTTCTCCACTTTAAGTCATGCATTGGATATTTCAAGCAGGCAGCAGAGACAATGCATTCCTTCAAGGAGGCTTTGAGCAGATCCTTGAGTATCTTCCTGGAAAAGTGTCTGCTTTGAGAGCCTGGTGTCAGACATGTGAACTATGTTGCCTGCCCAAGGTAGTTGAATGAATATAATTGGACTTCTCCCCTTCCTTTCCAGTCCTGAAGAAGGGTCTCACCCTGAACTGACAACTATTTAAGTTTTTTCGTAGATGCTGCCTGGCCTACAGAGTTCCTCCAGGGTGTGTGTGTGTGTGTGTGTGTGTCACTTTGGATTGTCAGCATCTGCAGACTTTCTCATAATTAGAATTTCAGTGCTGAGGATACTGGCCTGGGATGGCCCAGCATCTATGGAAGAGTACAGTTGATGTTTCAGGCCGAGACCCTTCATTTGGTTTTTACTGTTGATCTGCTTACTCTTCCAGGACATTTGGAGGATTTCACAGTATTCTGAATGGTTGCTTCACTGTCTTGTACAGAGATCAAGACACCAATGCAGAAGATTGAAAAAGCTGCAGTTGGTTGTAAACTAGCCTCCACAAAAGGCAGTGCATCAGAAAAGGCGGCATTCATCATTAAAACTGTGTACCATTTTGGGATCCTTATTTAAGAAAGGATGTGCTGACGTTGGAGAGGGTTCAGTGAAGAGTCACTAGAATGATTCCGGGAATGAGAGGGTTAACATATGAAGAAAATTTGACCGCTCTTGGACTGTACTCCTTGGAGATTAGAAGAATGAGGGGGGACCTCATAGAAACATTTCGAATGTTAAAAGGCATGGACAGAGTGGATGTGGCAAATTTGTTTCCCATGATGGGGAGTCTAGTACGAGAGGGCATGACGCAAGGATTGAAGGGCGCCGCCCATTCAAAACAGAGATGTGAAGAAATATTTTTAGCCAGAAGGTGGTGAATCTGTGGAATTTGTTGCCACAGGCGGCAGTGTAAGCCAAGTCATTGGCTGTATTTAAGGCAGAGATCGATAGGTATCTGAGTAGCCAGGGCATCAAAGGTTATGGTGAGAAGGCGGGGTAATGGGACTAAATGGGAGAATGGATCAGCTCATGATAAAATGGCGGAGCAGACTCAATGGGCTGAATGGCCGACTTCTGCTCCTTGTCTTATGGTCTTAAGGACCCTTGTCATCAAGGACATGTCCTCTTTTCATTACTACCACCAGAGAGGTGGTACAGGAGCCTGAAAACGCACACTCAACATTTTAGAAACAACTTCTATAGCTCCCTCATCAGTTTTCTGAACAGCCCATGAACACTGCCTCCCTTTTTACACTAATTATCTTTAATACATTCTTTTTGTATTTGTAGTGCTTTTTATGTATTGCACTGTACTGCTGCCATGAAACAATAAATTTCAGTGATAATAAACCTGATTCTGATACTTAACCTCTCATTCAACTTGTCTGGGTCACTGTGAGATCCTCCTCACACCTCATATTCCCACCCAGAAAGAAATATTACATGAGGTTATCTCATCTAATCATTGATAGAGATTATGAATGTCAGGAGGCCACGCTGTATAGTAAATTATTAATAATTACCTAAAATAACAAAAAAACTCCTACCTATCTGTCCAACAATTTTCAATCTATGTTAGTATATTACTATTAGTTGTACGTGGTTTAATTTTGCAGGACAAAGTTCAAAGTTAAATTTATTATTAGAGTACATACATGTCAAATCTATAGAATAGCAAACATGATCAATGGACAACAAACTGCAAATCTGGATATAAACAGTTAATAAACAAGCATGAAATAAAAAGACAAAAGAATCCTTAGTTGAGCTCTTTTGTTCAAGAGCCTGATAGTTAAGGGGTATTAACTATTCTTGAACTTGGTGTGCGAGTCCTGAGGCACCTCTACCTTCTACTTGATAGCAACAGTGAGAAAAGAGCATGGCCAAATCTAAATGCATTAATCAATGGCATGGTAGCGGAATACTATTAAAGCACCAGTAGCCAGGGTTCAATAACACTGCTACCTGTAAAGAGTTTGTATGTCCTCTCCGTGTCTGTGTAGGGGTTTCCTCCCACATTCCAAAGAGGTATAGGTTAATTGGTCTCATTGGCTTGTGGGTTGGAAGGGTATTACTGTGTTGTATTTCTAAATTAAAAAGATCTGTTGTTTTTGTTTTATATATTCTATCAACTACATTGCCAAATCAACTCTGGTAAATTTGTCAAATATATTTTCCTTTTCATAAGTCCATACTGACTTTGTCTATGTTTTAATATTGTCTATATTTAATACCCAGTTAACATTTTAAGAATGTTCTTTTTATTTATCTATTTTGTAGCACCTGCCTGCTCCTCATGGTGGTCATCCATTTGACTGGCTCAAACTATAGTGTGAGCACCTCCCTGAAACTCTGAACTATAATATTGCTGTATGTGTCACAGAGAGTCCAAGTGCTGCACCATGCTGCATGCCACCACAGTAACAGGCCCTTCCACCCCATTGAGCCCACACTGCTCAATCACACCCATGTGACCAATTAAACCACTAACTCTTATGTCTTTGGAACACGTGAGAAAACCCACAAGGTCACAGGGAAAATGTACAGACTTCTTACAATGACAGATTTGAACCCAGGTTGCTACCACTGTAATAGCATTACACCAACCAGCATGCCGCGCAGTGTGATCACATCCTTTACAAAAGATTCTAGCGTTCCCTCACTACTGATTTTAGGCTAAACTGAATGTAGCACCTGCTTTTTGCTCTCCCTCCCTTTCCTCAAGTAAGTGACGAATATCTATTACATGCCCACAGACTCATACATACGATTATTTTGACCCTAACTCATCTGGTTTTTACAAACAAGAGAAAATCTGCAAATGATGGAAATCTAAGCAACACACACAAAATGCTGGAGGAACTTAGCAGGCCAGGCAGCATCTATGGAAGAGTACAGTTGATGTTTTGGGCCAAGACCCTTCATCTGGTTTTTACTTTTGAACTGTGTAGACTGGCAGCAAAGGAGGATGAACTATGCTTAAAAGTGTGCTTCAGGTGAGGAATCACTTGTTTTCATACTGTGAGGCCTAGCATCAAGGAGGAGGAGCAGTGACCATTTAACATGTGGGCTTCAGGTGAGAAACTGAAAAAAAAATCAGCAGTGAATAAAAGGGAGGCAGGCTCTGCCACAGTACAAAGTCATTCCTGAGTTAAGGTAAGGTAAAATTCCCCCCCCCCCCCACTTTCTTTAGACCATTAGTTATTGAAGGTGCAGTAATGCCAGTCAGTGGAGTGGTATGCTTGGGTTCTCAGATATACAAGGTGAATGAATATTAAAATGTCCCTGATGATTATATCTACAGAAAATGCGTACAGCTGTAGCTCCTCTCAAGTTGGCACGTATCATGATGTGGCGGCTAGTCACATCAAAATTTGAGCCGCATGAATGAATAACTGCTAGGAGGAGCAGGCAGGTAACGTAAAAGTTCCCAGTAGCTGTTTCCTTCTCAAACAAATATACTGTTGGAGAAGGTAGTCTCTGAGGAAAAAATGACACCAGCAACCTGATCAGTGACATCATGACTGTGGTACAGCAAAGTCTAGCCAAGCAAAAGCGATCAAGAATTCTTTAGTCAGGGGCACTGACAAGCTTAAAGAATGTTTAACGAAGAACATCTAGCCTTTCATTCCTGGGATCCTGAGATCATTCTTATAAACCTCCTTGGACTCACTCCAGAGCCTGCAACCCTACACTTCACTATGCTGTGTTCCATCTGCCACTTCTTTACCCTCTCCCAATCTGTCAAAGTCCTTATATAAATGCCCTATCTCTACAATACCAACTGTTATGCATCTGTCTTGGTATTATCTTCAAACTTGGCCAAATATCATCAGTTCTGTCCGTCTGTCTGTTCCTTCATCCAGATTAATGTATATAATGAAAAACTGAGATCCCAACATCACCTCCTGAAGAACTCTACTGGTCACCTGCAGCCACCCAGTAAACACCCCCTTTCTCTCCAATGACTTCTGTCAGTCAAACTTGTATCCACATTAGTGCTTCACCTCTACACCATGGGCTCTTAACTTGTTTAGACCATAAGATAGATAGATAGATACTTTATTCATCCCCATGGGGAAATTCAACTTTTTTCCAATGTCCCATACACTTGTTGTAGCAAAACTAATTACATACAATACTTAACTCAGTAAAAAATATGATATGCATCTAAATCACTATCTCAAAAAGCATTAATAATAGCTTTTAAAAAGTTCTTAAGTCCTGGCAGTAGAATTGTAAAGCCTAATGGCATTGGGGAGTATTGACCTCTTCATCCTGTCTGAGGAGCATTGCATCGATAGTAACCTGTCGCTGAAACTGCTTCTCTGTCTCTGGATGGTGCTATGTAGAGGATGTTCAGAGTTATCCATAATTGAACGTAGCCTACTCAGCGCCCTTCGCTCAGCTACCGATGTTAAACTCTCCAGTACTTTGCCCACGACAGAGCCCGCCTTCCTTACCAGCTTATTAAGACGTGAGGCATCCCTCTTCTTAATGCTTCCTCCCCAACACGCCACCACAAAGAAGAGGGCGCTCTCCACAACTGACCTATAGAACATCTTCAGCATCTCACTACAGACATTGAATGACGCCAACCTTCTAAGGAAGTACAGTCGACTCTGTGCCTTCCTGCACAAGGCATCTGTGTTGGCAGTCCAGTCTAGCTTCTCGTCTAACTGTACTCCCAGATACTTGTAGGTCTTAACCTGCTCCACACATTCTCCATTAATGATCACTGGCTCCATATGAGGCCTAGATCTCCTAAAGTCCACCACCATCTCCTTGGTCTTGGTGATATTGAGACGCAGGTAGTTTGAGTTGCACCATATCACAAAGTCCTGTATCAGTTTCCTATACTCCTCCTCCTGTCCATTCCTGACACACCCCACTATGGCCGTGTCATCAGCGAACTTCTGCACATGGCAGGACTCCGAGTTATATTGGAAGTCTGATGTGTACAGGGTGAACAGGACCGGAGAGAGTACATAGGAGCAGGATTAGGCCATTTGACCTATCAAGTCTGCTCTGTCATTTCATCATGGCTGATCCATTTTTCCTTTCAGCTCTGATTTCCTCCCCCCCCCCCACCCCGTATCCCTTCATGCCCTGATCAATCAAGAATCTATCAACCTTTGCCTTAAACAGACATAAATACTTGGCCTCCACAACTGCCTGAGGCAACGAATACCACAGATTCACCACTTTCTGGCTAAACTTGTTGGAAATTCCTTATCTCCATTCTAAAAGGATGCCCCGCTATTCTGAGGCTGTGTTCTCTGGTCCTCAGGAAACATCCTCTCCACATCGACTCCGTCAAGGCCTTTCACCATTTGATAGGTTTCAATTAAGTCACCCCTCATTCTTCTGAATTCCAGTGAATACAGGCCCAGGGCCATCAAACGCTCTCAATTATGACAAGCCATTTAACCCTGGAATAATTTTTGTGAACCTCCTTTGAACCCTCTCCAGTTTCAAATGATCCTTTTTAAGATAAGGGACCCAAAACTTCTTCTAATACTCCAAGTGAGGCCTCACCAGTGTTTACAAAGTCTCAATCAGCCTCTTGTGCAACATTTTGTCAAATTCCTTCTGAAAATCCAAATAAATCACACCCACTGACTTTCATTTGTTTAACGTGCTTTGTTGTCTCCTAACAGATTTGTCAGGCTAGATCTCTCCTTAACAAAACCTTGCTGAATTTGTTAAACACACAAATTGCTAGAGGAACTCAGACAGCATCTATGGAAAAGTGTAAACAGTTGATATTTCAGGCCAAGATCCTTCCAGACTGAAAACAGATGAGAAGTCAAGGTAAGAAGGTGGGGAAAGAGGGAAGTAAGACATATAGGGGAGTAGGAAGAACAAGGTAGTAGCTGATAGGTGAAACCGGGAGAGGGAGGAGTAGTAAAGAACTGGGAAGTCAATTGGTCAAAGAGATAATGAGCTGGAGAGGACAGAAGACCATGGAAGAAAAGGGAGGGGGAGGAGCACCAGTGTGAAGTGATGGGCAGGTAAGGAGATAAGATGAGTGTGTGAACTTCTCAGCTCTTTACTTCAGCTCTCCCCCTCTCTCAGTTTCATCTATCATATACCACCTTGTATTACTTGCTCCTCTCCCCCACCTTCTTACTGACTTCTCATCTCTTTTTCCAGTCCTGAAGAAGGGCCTCAGCCAGAAATTTCGATGCTGCCTGGCCTGCTGAGTTCCTCCAACATTTTGTGTATATTATTTTGATTTCCAGCATCTGCAGATTTTCTCTTGCTGAATGTGCTATTTTATCATGTATTTCCAATTACTCAGAAATTGTTTCTTTAATAATGGACTCTAAAATCTTATCAGCCAGCCTATAGTTTCCTGTCTTTTGTCTCCCTCCCTTCTTGCAATTTTCCAGTCCTCTGGGGCCCACTCTAACTCTAATTCCTGAAAGATCACCATTAATGCTTCTTAAATCTCTTTGCTATCTCCTTCAAAAACTCTGGGATGTAGTCTATCTGGTCTAGATGATTTATCCCATCTTTAGGCCATTCAGCTTCCCCAGTAGTAATGCCAAATGAAGGCCACAAACTGATCAGTCACGATCTTACTAAATGGCAAAGCAAATTGGAGGGACCAAATAACTTACTCTTAAAGTGCAAACACGAGGAAATCTGTAGATGCTGGAAATTCAAACAACACACACAAAATGCTGGTGGAACACAGCAGGTCAGGCAGCATCTGTAGGGAGCACTGTCGATGTTTCGGGCGGAGACTTGCTGTATTCCACCAGCATTTTGTGTGTGTTGATTTACTCTTAAAGTGTACCTTTCTGCCTTTGTGTACAGCTATAGCAAAAAATCCAGTGTTTCTTTGGGAAATAACGATATAAAAATAATGACTGATTGTCATATCTGATGACAGTTAGATTTGTGCAGTTCTGTTGTGTGTTTGTAGGTGGCTGCTGAGTCCAAATTGTGAGCAACAGACGTCCACAAGAAGGACATGCAAAACTGGCAGATCTGGAAGTGGAACAGCTGCTATTGCTTTCCTTCTTTGTTGGGCAGCGATTAGTACTGCTTGGCATCTCCCCTCCAGGATGTTGTGAGCAGTTCTAGCCTAAGCTCACTGGCCACTCTGGTTCTGCACACTCTGTCCTTGCCATTTTGGTACCATCCCACCGTGTGTAACTTTAGCTTTCATGCATCCCAGCGTGTGTAACTTTAGCTTTCATGCAATCTTTGAACCACTTAAAGGGCCTATCTCAATTTTTCTTGCCCAGCAAAAGCTCACCATATAGTAGATATAATGTAATACTGCCAAGATATAACTCTACCCAATTTCTTACTTTGTTGGAATAGTACTTATTTAAAATGCAATATTGTGCAGAAGTCTTAAGCACAAGTAAAAAAAAATCTGTAAAGGGATGATGCTTTCAAAAATAATGAAATGAAACATTTCTAAATATCAAAAGAATTATTATAAACAGTAAAGTTAAAGAAACACTAATTCTAATCAATATTTCGTGTGACCACCCTTTGCTTTTAAAACCGCATCATTTTTTTTTTAGGTACACTGTTGTGCAGTTTTAAGAAACTTAGCTGGTAGGTTATCCAAGCTTCTTGGAGAACTTGCCACAGTTCTTCTGCAACCTTAGGTTGTCTCGCTTGCTTTTGCCTCTCCAGGTATTCACAGGGTCTCAATTTAGTTTAGATCAGGACTCTGTGGAGACTATACCATCTGAAACCATATGAAGGATCTTGGGTGGTTAAGACTTTTGCACAGTACTGTAAATGGAATTTGGCATGCAGAAAAAAAATCTATTATTTTTGAAGTAGTGTAACAGTTCACTTCTTCCCAAATCAAAGCCTGCTGACTAAAGAAAAGCTTATGTATTAATCAAATGAAAAGTAACCTAGAAACATTTTGCAGAGGAGTTTCCAATCTCAACAGGCCACCACTGTGCAGTAACAAAACTGATTCGCTACGAAATTATCACGTTACTTCTATATCACTTCAAATAAAAAGGCTTAACCCGAACTGCAACATTATCACTATCAGGAAATTCACTGGAACTGGAACACTAGTAAGTATAACTTGTACATTAGTTTAACTTTAAACACAAGAGATTCTGTAGATGCTGTAAATCCAAACCAACACACACAAAATGTTGAAGGAACTCAGCAGGTCAGACAGCATCTATGGAAATAAATGAACAATTGACATTTCAGGCTGAGACCCTTCAGCAGGACTGGAAAGCTAAAGGGAAGATGCCAGAATAAAAAAATGAGGGGAGGAGGAGGAGTACAAGCTAGAAGGTGCTAGGTGAAACCAGATGATTTCCCCTGGGCCATCTGGTTTCCTCCCACAGTCCAGAGATACTGGGTAGGTTAAATGGTTACTGTAAATTAGGTTAGGGTTAAATCTGGGTTGTGGGGGGTTGCGGCTTGAAGGAAGGGCTTATCCAGCGCTGTTTCTCTAATTAAATAAACAGGAGCGGGGCGCAGGGGGAGGTGATAGGCAGATGGGGAGAAAAGGTAAGAGGCCAGAGAGGGAAATGAAGAGGGAAGGGGAGGGGGAGATATTACCAGCTATTGGAGTAATCAGTGTTCATGCCATCAAGTTGGAGATTAGATTTGCTGTCATCACAACCACTGAGGGTTGCGTGCAATCCAATCTCATCAGTAGGTAGCCATGATCTAATGCAAAACTTGCAAACTGGCTGACTAGAAAGAAATTGGCAACATACAATCACCTTTACTGACTGACCACTGTTTAATGCTACTACAGTGACATTTTTAATGGTTCAAACGGGAAAACATGGTTCTGTTCATGCAATCCCGAACAATATTTAAGATCAGAGCGATTATGATGTGACTTTTCATATATGTTCTTACATTATTTTAGCATCAAGATGACCTGTTTTTGTTTTGACATACAACGTACATCACCTTTTTTTAAAAAATACAGATGTAAGAGTTGTGTTTATTCTGTCTTTTTATCTCACCTGTAAAGCCACGGCGGAGTAATCTGGATGTTGTTGAGTGGATTGGCTAGTCTGGGTGAGTTGGTTCGGGGCATTGCTGGTGTCCCAAATGTTCGGTGGAGGTTGTTGCAGATGAGGTGGTAAAGGTGGCGGTGGTATTGACGGTGGTGGTTGGTGCTGATGGGCAGGATACTGCAGGACTGACTGCAACTGCTGCTGGTGCATTTGCTGCAACTGCTGCATCTGCTGGAGATGCTGCTCCCTTAGTGTCTGGAAGTTAGACGTTAAACCGGTACTAGGGACCGGCGGGGGTACGGTGGTGGGACCAACAACGAGCCCCGGGGCCGGTACACGCGGCGCAGGAAGGAGCGGCGGCTGAGCAGCCCCGCCATAGTATGGAAGGTGCGCCCCTCCCCCACCATACCGACCCCATGACGGATACATCGAGTGTAAACCTTTAGCCAAACGCGTTCAACCAACGAAAATAACTCGATGGGTGCAAAACGTGCCGGATGTTATCACAATTCTGACAGATTGCGCTGTCGAACTGGAGTCGAAATATTCGACGACAGGCAGTCACTATTTCAGACTCTCCTTCATTCTTCCCTGACGAGCGCCATCACAAACAAAATGAAAAAAGCCGACGGCCTGGCGTCATCGCGTCACGTACGCGGTTTCGTAACACGCTCGACGTCGAACGCCCAACGTCGGACCTGACGTCGCCAAAGCACGTTGCCATCCTGCTTGGCTCAGCTTCAGCTGACACGGAGGTTGGGTGGCACATGGAGTTCTATCCGGAAAAATGTGAAGTGATTTACTCCGGAAGGTGGAATTTGATAGCAGATTACTAGGCTAACGGCAGGATTCTTGGCAGTGTGGAGGAACAGAGAAATGTTCCTCAAGATTTTTTGATCCCTCAAAAGTTACCGCTCAAGTTGATAGGGTTGCCAAGAAGGCATATAGTGTGTTGGGATTCGTTATTGGGGGATGTTGCAGCTCTATAAAAAATGGTTAGACCATACTTTGGAGTATTGAGTTCGGTTCTCGTCACCTCATTATAAGAAGGATATGGAAGTTTTGGAGACGGTGCTGTCTGGAATAGAGAGCTTGTCTAATGAAGATAGGGCTTTTGTCCTCGGAGTTAAGGAGGATGAGAGGAGACTTAATAGAGGCGCATAAAAGGCATAGAGTCATAGAAAAGTACAACATAGAAACAGGCCTTTTGGCCCATCGAAACCATGCCAAACCTTTCAAACTGCCTACTCCCATTGACCTGCACCAAGACCATAGCCCTCCATACCCCTACTACCCGGGTACCTATCCAGACTTCTCTTCAATGTTGAAATTGAGCACGGATGCACCACCTGTGCTGGCAGCTCATTCCACCAGTCTCAAGATGCTCTGAGTGAAGAAGATTCCCCTCACGTTCATCTTTAACCTTTCACCCTTTACCCATGACCTCTGGTTGTCTTCCCACCCAACCTTGGTGGAAAAAGCCTGCTGGCATGCACCCTATCTATACCCCTCATAATTTTGAATACAGTACCTCTATCAAATCCCCTTAATCGTCCATGTTCCAAGGAATAAAGTCCTAATCTATGCAATTTTTCCTTGTAACTCAGGTCCTCTGGACCCAGCATTATCCTCTTAAATTTTTTCTGCACTCTTTCAACCTTATTTACACTTTTCCTGTAGGTAGAAGGCCAAAACTGCAATGACATTACTCCAAATTAGGCCTCACTAATGTCTTGTATAACTTCGACATAACATCTTATCTCCTGTACTCAATACTTTGATTTATAAAGGCCAATGTCCCAGAAGCTTTCTTTATAACCCTCTCGACCTGTGATACCTCTTTCAATTGAGTTATGGACCTGCATTCCCAGATCCCTTTGTTTTACTGCGCTCCTCAGTACCTCACCATTCACCTTGGTTGGTCTTAATAAAGTGTAACACCTAGTATTTGTCTGCATTAAATTCCATCTGCCATTTTTCAGCCCATTTTTATAGTTGGTCCAGATTCTGTTGCAAGCTATAATAGCCTTCCTTGCAGTCCACTACACCCTGAATCTTGTCATCTGCAAATTTGCTGATCTGGTTAACCACATTATCATCTAGATCAACCTCACACATTTCCCTGCAGCCCTCCACTAATTGCAGGCCTACAGTCAAAGAGGCAACCATCTGCTACCAATCACAAACAAGAGGAAATCTACGGATGCTGGAAATCCAAGCAACACACAGAAAATGCTGGAGGAACTCAGCAGGCCAGGCAGCATCTATGGAAAAGAGTACTGAATTAAATAGACTTTATTTCTTACATCCTTCATATACATGAGGAGTAAAAATTTTACATCTCTGTCTAAATGTGCAATGTGCAATCATAGTAATTTATAATAAATAGAACAGTCAATGTAACATAGAATGCACTCAAATCAGCGCGAGTTCATCAGACTGATGGCCTGGTGGAAGAAGCTGTCCTGGAGCCTGTTGGTCCTGGCTTTTATGCTGCCATACCGTTTCCTGATACCACAGCAGGACTGCCGAAGGGTCTCGGCCCGAAACATTGACTGTACTGTTTTCCATAGATGCTGCCTGGCCTGCTGAGTTCCTCCAGTATTGTGTGTGTGTTGCATTTACTACCAATGTCTAGATCAGGGATGGCCAACCTATGGCACATGCATCAGAAGTGGTGCATTGGATGTTTAGAAGTGGCGCATTGCACCCCAGCGATTAATAATAAAAAAGCTTACTCATGCAAAAATATTAACCAAAAGTAAGTATGCTGATGATACTAAGGTAGGAGGTGTTGTGGATAATGAGGTGGGTTTTCAAAGCTTGCAGGGAGATTTATGCCGGTTAGAAGAATGGGCTGAACGTTGGCAGATGAAGTTTAATGCTGAGAAGTGTGAGGTTCTACATTTTGGCAGGAATAATCCAAATAGAACATACAGGGTAAATGGTAGGGCATTGAGGAATGCAGTGGAACAGAGAGATCTAGGAATAACAGTGCATAGTTCCCTGAAGGTGGAGTCTCATGTAGATAGGGTGGTGAAGAAGGCTCTTGGAATGCTGGCCTTTATAAATCAGAGCATTGAGTACAGAAGTTGGGATGTAATGTTAAAATTGTACAAGGCATTGGTAAGGCCAAATTTGGAATATTGTGTACAGTTCTGGTCACTGAATTATAGGAAAGATATCAATAAATTAGAGAGAGTGCAGAGACGATTTACTAGGATGTTACCTGGGTTTCAGCACTTAAGTTACAGAGAAAGGTTGAACAAGTTAGGTCTCTATTCATTGGAGCGTAGAAGGTTGAGGGGGGATTTGATCGGGGTATTTAAAATGTTGAGAGGGATAGATAGAGTTGACGTGAATAGGCTGTTTCCATTGAAAGTAGGGGAGATTCAAACGAGAGGACATGATTTGAGAGTTAGGGGGCAAAAGTTTAAGGGAAACACGAGGGGGTATTTCTTTACTCAGAGAGTGATAGCTGTGTGGAATGAGCTTCCTGTAGAAGTAGTAGAGGCCAGTTCAGTTGTGTCATTTAAGGTAAAATTGGATAGGTATATGGACAGGAAAGGAGTGGAGGGTTATGGGCTGAGTACGGGTAGGTGGGACTAGGTGAGATTAAGAGTTCGGCACGGACTAGGAGGGCCGGAATGGCCTGTTTCCGTGCTGTGATTGTTATATGGTTATATGGTTATAAAAACCGATTTGTAGAAAAAAAAAGGAATTCAAGTAGCTTACAGTAAGAAATGGGTTTTACTGAGAATAAATCTAAAACTTAGCCATTATTTTTAGTGATTTTATTATTTCGTGCACATCTTTTGACAAATGTCAAGTCAAGTCACTTTTATTGTCATTTCGACCATAACTGCTGGTACAGTACATAGTAAAAATGAGACGTTTTTCAGGACCATGGTGTTACATGACACAGTACAAAAACTAGACTGAACTACGTTAAAAAAAAACAACAGAGAAAGCTACACTAGACTACAGACCTACACAGGACTGCGTAAAGTGCACAAAAAACAGTGCAGGAATTACAATAAATAATAAACAGGACAATAGGGCAAGGTGTCAGTCCAAGCTCTGGGTATTGAGGAGTCTGATAGCTTGGGGGAAGAAACTGTTACATAGTTAACTGTTAAATGTTATCTTCTTTCACATTAATCTGTTCTCAATTTTAAAAATATTCAGTGAGTCAAACTAGGAAAGAACTTTTGTTCTGCAGTCGTTCCATAACTGTTCAATACACGTTTGATACTTGTTTGATCCTGAGGCGCCAGGCGTCTGCACCAGCGGTGTGTCGCAGATTTTTGCCAGTCAGTTTACAATTGACACTCGTGCGCTACAGAGTTGTGCTTTGTTCGTCCTTTGTGAACATTTGCAGTTTTGTACTTTTTCGAAAACTAAGCCTTGCTTTTACATTCAGTTACCCCTCACAGTGCAAAAGAAAAGCAGAAAGTAAAATAGTAAGCGTGAATTCAAAGGAAAATGAGTTCTTATTTACAGTGGGTCCGTCAGGAAAACCATTCTGCATTGTTTGTGAAAACATTTGAAGACATGAACTTAGTTGACACTATAAAACACAATATCAGACTGAAATAGAAGGAAAACTGTAGCTAGTGCTTAGGTCTGAGTTACAGAAAGAATATGTGATTAAAAAAGGAAGAAATCAAAAGAAAACAAAATATATTTGTTAAAAGTCTTATTAAGGTAAGTAATGTTTATCTTGTTTTTATATTAAATCAATGAATCGTGTAAAAATGCTAAATATGTCTAATAACCTATTTTTACAAGAATTGAATGGGGGTACAAGAGTTGCATGGCACATCTGAACTCGTGCATGAAAAAACTGACAAAAATGTAAAAGGTTGGCTACCCCCTGGTCTAGAGAAAGCCAATATCTAATCCAATTTACTACCTCAGCTTGAATGCTGAGCAACTGAACCTTCTTGACCAACCTCCCATGCGGGACCTTGTCAAATGCCTTGCTAAAGTCTATGTAGACAACTGCCTTGCCTTCATCCATTTTCCAAGTAACTTCTTCCAAAGCCTCTATAAGATTGGTTAGACATGACCAAGTATGCACAAAGCCGTGCTGATTATCCTGAATCAGTCCATGTCTATCCAAGTACTTATATATCCAGTCTATAATTTCCTGGTTTATTTTTAAAGCCTTTCTTAAACAGCAGACCAACATTATCTATCCTCCAGTCCTCTGGTACCTCACCTGTCACTAAGGATGATTTAAGTATCTCTGCTAGGGCCCTCGCACCTTCTGCACTTACCTCCCGCAGGGTCTATGGAAATACCTTGTCAGGCCCTGGGGATTTATCCACCTTAATTTGCCTCAGCACAGCTAACATCTCCTCCTCTGAAATCTAAAGAGGTTCCATGGAGTTGATGGTGCTTTGCCTTACTTCTATGTCCGTCTTCTGAGTAAATATAGATGCAAAAGATACATTTAAGGTCTCCTCCATCTCTTTTGGCTCCACACATGGATTACCATTCTGATCTTCCATAGGACCAGTTGTGTCCTTTGTAATCCTTTTGCTCAGTATATCTGTAGAATCGCTTTGGATTTTCCTTCACCTTGTCTGCTCATGCAACCTCATGTCTTCTTTTAACACTCTTGATTTTTTTTTAACTGTTCTCTTCAATTTCTTTGACTCCATAAGCACTTCATTTGTTCTTACCTGCTTATCCCTGCGATGTGCCTCCTTTTTTCTCAAGCAGGGCTTCAATATCTCTTGAAAACCAAGGTTCACTACACTGGTTATATTTACCTTTTATTCTTACAGGCACATACAAATTATGCACTCTCAAAATTTCACTTTTGAAGACCTCCCACTATTCAAGTACACTTTTGCCAGAAAGCAGCATGTCCCAATCCACACTTGCCAGATTCTTTTTGATAACATCAAAATTGGCCTTTCTCCAGTTTAGAATCTCAACCCACGGACCAGAGCTATCTTTTTGCATATTTACTTTGAAACGAATGGCACCATGCTCACTAGATGCAAAGTGTTCCCCTGCACAAACTTCTGCCTCCTGCTCTGTCTGATTCCCTAATAGATCAAATATCACACATTCTCACCTTGGGATTTGAATGTACTGATTATGGAAAACTTCTTGAACACATTTGACAAATTCGATCCCATTTGGTCCTTTTATAGTATGGGAGTCCCAAACAATATGTGGAAAGTTAAAATCACCAACTACAGTATAACAACCTTATGTTTCTTGCACGTCTGTGGTCTCTCTACAAATTTGTTCCTCTAAATCCCTTGGACTCTTGGGGTGGTCTGTAATATAGCCCCATTAATGTGGTTAAACCTTTCGTAGTTCTCTGTTCCACCCATAACACCTCACTAGATAAGTCCTATGATCTATCCCGATGGAGCATCACTGTGACATTCTCCCTGACAAGTAATGCCACCCCTCCTTCTTTGATCCCTCCCACATCTAAAACAACAGAACCCCTGAGTACTGAACTGCCAGTCCTGCCCCTTCTGCAACCAAGTCTCACCATAATGTCTACAATATCCTAATACCAGGTGTTGATCTGTGCCTTGGGCTCATCTGCCTTTGAAATATATGCAGCTTAGGACATAATCTATCTATTAGGCATAGATAGTATGCACATACTCCTCAAACCCATTCCCCCACCCTCCACCAGGCTGGCAACGACTAATAGGAGATGAGATAGTGTGGCCTAGTGGGCAAGGCATCAGACTAGTAACCTGAAGGTCACTGGTTCGAGCCTCAGCTGAGGCAGCGTGTTTGTGTCCTTGAGCAAGGCACTTAACAACACATTGCTCTGCGACGTCACCGATGCCAAGCTACATGGGTCCTAGTGCCCTTCCCTTGGACAACATCGGTGGCGTGGAGAGGGGAAGGCCTGCAGCTTGGGCAACTGCCAGTCTCCCATACAACCCTGCCCAGGCCTGCGCCCTGGAAGCTCTCGAGACCAACGGATGCCACCACCAGTTTTAAGATGATTGAAAGTATGGGTAGAATATTAGAGGGTGATTTTTTTATATAACGAATAGTAAGTGCATGGAACACCTGACGGGATGGTAGTTGAGATAGGTTCATTAGGAGCAAGTAGGAGACTCTCAGATAGGCATGTGGAAGAAAAAAATTGGAGGTTATGTAGCTTGGAGGAGGTATAAAAAGTCGGCAGTATTGTAGGTCTGTACTGCACTGTACTGACCTACTCCAAGGTTTTCACCCAGGGAGCCAATTAGTGGCAATGCTGCTAAGCAAAGAAGGTGCTAACACTACTGATCATATGAACCAAAGTTCAAAGTAAATTTATTATCAAAGTATACATACGTCATCATATACTACTACTCTGAGGTTCATTTTCTTGTTGGCATTCTGTAAATACATAGAAACGTAATAGCATCAATGAAAAGCTGCATACAACAAAGATGGACAAACAACCTCCATGCAAAATCCACTTTGGTTCAGGAGCCTGATAGCTGAAGGGTAATAACTGTTCCTGTAGTGGTGTGGGTCCTGAGGCTCCTAGTCCTTCTTCCTAATGGCAGCAGTGAGAAGAGAACATAGACTAAATGGTGGAGGTCTTTGATGATGGAGGTTGCTTTCCTGTGCCAGTCCTTGTTATATATGTGCTCATTGATTGGCAGCACTTTTCTATGAGAAGCTGCGCAGTATCCACTTCTTTTTGTAGCTTTTCCGTTCGAGAGCATTGGTATTTCCATACCTGGCCATGATATTTTACTTTATTGTCACCAAACAATTGATACTAGAGCGTACAATCATCACAGCGATATTTGATTCTGCACTTCGCGGTCCCTAAAGTACAAATTGAAGTAAATATAATAAAAATTTAAATTATAAATCATAATTAGAAATGAGAAAAGGGAAACTAAGGTAGTGCAAGTCAGGTCCGGATATTTGGAAGGTACGGCCCAGACTCCGGGTCAGGATCCGTTCAGCAGTCTTATCACAGTTGGAAAGAAGCTGTTCCCAAATCTGGCCATATGAATCTTCATGCTCCTGAACCTTCTCCCAGAGGGAAGAGGGACAAAAAGTGTACTGGCTGGGTGGGTCGTGTCCTTGATTATCCTGGCAGCACTGCTCCGACAGCGTGCGGCATAAAGTGAGTCCAAGGATGGAAGATTGGTTTGTGTGATGTGCTGGACTATGTTCACGATCTTCTGCAGCTTCTTCCGGTCTTGGACAGGACAACTTCCATACCAGGTTGTGACGCACCCTAGAAGAATGCTTTCTACAGTGCACCAACCTGTCAGTATGCTTTCCACCATGCATCCAGTTAAGTATACCAAAATTTCAGATGACATGCCACAGCTTCAAAGAAAGTAGAGGCGTTGTCGTGCCTTCTTTGTAATAGCACTTACGTGGTGAACCAAGGGATGCTAAGAATAAAATACAGTTTATGAATAAAATACAGTTTTTGTATATTTTATTATGAATAAAATTTATCATGGAAATAAAAAGAAAGCTGCAATGGAGACTTATTTTTCATTCCAGATTAGGTTTTATCCTGGTGAATGTAAATGAAAACAATTTATAGATGGACAAACACTGAGGAACATTGGTTTATTTCTGTGGAATGTGGAATTTCTGTGGAATATCTGTGGAATGCTCTGCCTCAGAAGGCACTGGAGGCCAATTTCCCTGGATGCTTTCAAGAAAGAGTTAGATAGAGCTCTTAAAGATAGCAGAGTCAAGGGATATGGGGAGAAGGCAGGAATGGGGTACTGATTGTGAATGATCAGCCATGATCACAGTGAATGGCGGTGCTGGCTTGAAGGACCAAATGGTTTACTCCTGCATCTATTGTCTATTATCTATTTCAAAATTACAGCAACTGTTTTGGATCCGTCAATTTCAGCTTTTGTTTTGCCATCTCCCCTAGCCCCCATTCATATTTCCGAGCCTTCAGAATCAGCTTTCATCAAAGTGATTCACTGCAGTGTCATGAAAGGCACTAGGGAGGATTCTGCACCATAGGCAAACCTTTATTGTTTGCATCCCAATCTCCATTGCAAATTAATATGTGGAAACATTCTTGCTGAGAAGAAGTGAAGGATGCTGAGAATGGTCAGGGATGGGGTAAATAAATGGAATACAGGTTATAGGGTGGAGTCTAAATAAACTACACGATCAGGTGGACAGTAACTGAAGGAAAATGAAGAAATCTTGTTACTGTCAGCTAATCTGTCTGGAGGAGCTGCATATGAAGTGAGTGGGTTGTGGAGGAAAGGGAAACAGGAAAGAACCAATTAGACTGTGAGGTACAAAATAGTGCCTTTGTTGGAAAACTGAAATAAGGGGGGAGTGTTTGGAAAGATCAGTATTTCGGACAGTACCTGCAGAGAGTGAATGATACTGGATTACAGATGAACTGGCCAGGGACTGCAAAGCAAAAAGCTGCAGATACGCAATCAATACGTACTCTCTCCGGTCCTGTTCACCCTGTACACATCAGACTTCCAATATAACTCGGAGTCCTGCCATGTGCAGAAGTTCGCTGATGACACGGCCATAGTGGGGTGTGTCAGGAATGGACAGGAGGAGGAGTATAGGAAACTGATACAGGACTTTGTGATATGGTGCAACTCAAACTACCTGCGTCTCAATGTCACCAAGACCAAGGAGATGGTGGTGGACTTTAGGAGATCTAGGCCTCATATGGAGCCAGTGATCATTAATGGAGAATGTGTGGAGCAGGTTAAGACCTACAAGTATCTGGGAGTACAGTTAGACGAGAAGCTAGACTGGACTGCCAACATAGATGCCTTGTGCAGGAAGGCACAGAGTCGACTGTACTTCCTTAGAAGGTTGGCGTCATTCAATGTCTGCAGTGAGATGCTGAAGATGTTCTATAGGTCAGTTGTTGAGAGCGCCCTCTTCTTTGTGGTGGCGTGTTGGGGAGGAAGCATTAAGAAGAAGGACGCCTCACGTCTTAATAAGCTGGTAAGGAAGGCGGGCTCTGTCGTGGGCAAAGTACTGGAGAGTTTAACATCGGTAGCTGAGCGAAGGGCGCTGAGTAGGCTACGGTCAATTATGGAAAACCCTGAACATCCTCTACATAGCACCATCCAGAGACAGAGAAGCAGTTTCAGCGACAGGTTACTGTCGATGCAATGCTCCTCAGACAGGATGAAGAGGTCAATACTCCCCAATGCCATTAGGCTTTACAATTCAACTGCCAGTACTTAAGAACTTTTTTAAAGCTATTATTAATGCTTTTTGAGTTAGTGATTTAGATGCATATCATATTATTACTGAGTTAAGTATTGTATGTAATGAGTTTTTGCTACAACAAGTGTATGGGACATTGGAAAAAAAATGTTGAATTTCCCCATGGGGATGAATAAAGTATCTATCTATCTATCTATCTATCTAATAAATGTTAGAAACACACACTTGGTCAGGCTGTGTCTATGGAGAGAGAACAAAATTAGCATTTAGGATCAATGACCCTTCACAACATTATATATAAAGTACAGGTTGATTGGTTCTTTATTAGTAAAGGAGTTAATGGTTATGGAGAGAAGACAGGAGAATGGGGTTGAGAGGGAAAATAAAACAGCCAATGACAGAGCAGGCTCGAAAGGTACGAATGGCCTAATTCTGCTCCAACATTTTATAATCTTATCAAAAATGTTAAGGTGAGGAAACATGTGGGTTTTAAATTACAGAGAAATGGGAGAGGCAGAAAGAATGAAGGGAATGTCTGTGAGTAGGTGGAGACCAAGTTTAACCAGGTAGCACAAAGCTTTCATGCTATCCAGTTAACAGACAAACAAAGGCAGTAAGATGGAGTGAAGAACATGTTGCTGCTGTGAGATGCAGTTTTAGTACATGGTATACGTTGGAAATCAGAAACTGAATGAATGTCATAAATATTCCGAAGATTAGGGACTGTCATGGAAATTTGCACATTGTGGCTGATTCCTGGAGAAATATATATTTAATACAGATTAGATTGCTTAAGATCTGAAAACCATACCACAATTAGTTGTTGATCACAATATGAATTTTAAAGCTCTAAATTTGTGGAAGACTATTAACTGCAATTCCATAAATTTACAGTCCTAGAATTTGGAAGTTAACATCCAGTATATTTGAATTTTTACACTGATCACACTATTATTCTTTCCTTTTTTATGTTTTTAATTATCTACATGTATCATGGAACATTTGTAGAACTTGCAGAAGACCTATTCTATCGACAAGGAATCAAGGAAATGAATCGACCTGCAACTTTCTTTTAACTTCTCATGAAGTAAGTAGGAGAGTTAAAAAGAGGAAGTTAGCACATGGAGATTTGAATAGCAAAATGACATTCTCGTAATGGAGTCTCATCAATCATTGCAGTATGCTTTCACTCCAGTCATTTGTAAGTTGTCAATGTACATTTTCTGCTCATAATGTCAAGAAGGAATGCTCAGAGCAGACAACTCAAAATAAATTAATGTTTTAAAATATAATATCTTACTTCTCAATCAAGATCTCACAGGTAGTCTGTTATTGGTATAACAGTTATTCTCTCTTTTTTGCACTACTTATTTTATACAGTCGATTCTGGTTAATTGGGACACATTGGGATCAGTACATTTTGGCATAATTAAGCAGCTATCCCTAATAGCTGAAATTTCATGTTAGTAGCTTAAAAGGTATAAAAAAGACAAACTACTGTTTAACAGTAATAAATTATGTATTTAAATTAAATATAAAGCAAATTAGAACACTATAAAATCACTACAGTATTATAAAACTGTGTATAAGTTCTTAACTTGTTATTGTTTAATTACTTATGGTTTTATATTGCTATATTTCTTCACTATTCTTGGTTGATGCGGCTGTAACAAAACCCAATTTCCCTCAGGATCAATAAAGTATGTCTGTCTGTCTGTCTGTAATAGTTATCAATGGAAGAATTAATCCAGTGTAAATAAACAAAATTAGCACAGACACCTAGTGTAGATAATGGACTGTGTTCATTCAATGCTTTTGACAATTGCATCCTCCATACCTTCATTTTCATTATAACATTGTCAACCTGATGATTGTCAATACTTTCAATTTCGTCAGAGTTCCTAACTTATCGAAGTAGCGAAACTATAACATATTCACTCACTCCTGGCTGCTTCTGGCATCTCCAGGCCTGTATGCTTGAATCTGCAGTGAGCAAAACAGTTTGTAATTGTCTTACTGCTTATTTTCAGCAACTCTCACAACTGATTCCTCCAGTAACCCAAAGGGACACACCTCCCATTCTCCTTGATGCGGGTTTCCACCATGTGGCCCCTTTGGCTGATATATGCTGCTGTGCATTCACAGAAGATCCTGTAAAAGCCAGCTGTCCTGTGTCCAAGGTCATATATGAGCACAGAAACTGAGATTTGTGGTTCTTTAAGCATCAAGGAGCATAGGAGGTGTATCCGTTTATGTTACCCGGAGAAATCGGTGGTAACGAAACATTGCATTCTCAATGGCCATAGGATTGACACAAAACTACTGTGCCATGCCAATGGCTTTTGGGACCACTTGGTGAAGGAAGCCATTGAAACAAAACTAGAGGAAAAGAATTCTAACAAAGATGACGGTCTCACTCTTAGTAAGAACTGCAATTCAATTGCAAAGAAGGTGAGACAGCGGAAACCTGGTTGTTTGAGGACTAACCCATCAGGAGGGAGAGATGGCAGGGGTATAAATATCACCGGACTAGACATGCCTAGGCATCATCCCTGATGAAGATGGCAGAAGTTTGTCATTGAAACGTTGGTTAAAAATCTGTACCTGTACCTGACTGGAAGCATGAGAAGAGTTTATTCATCATAAACACCAGGAAAGCACTAGATCCTTTTTTATTAACAATATTCTCACCTTTACAATAAAAATGAATATGTTTGTTTAAGGGTCTCCAACATTAAAGTGTTTATCTGCCAGCTCCCACATGTTCATAATATTTCAACAATGGTGTAAAAATACACCACTTCTATGTTCCTAGGATGTTGTGCAACTAACATTTCAGCATGACTCCAAGACAACTATTTCACATTCTGACCATAGAATCATTAAAGAATCTTGTGGGGCCCATTGAATAGAGACACTAAAAGCTTCTGAAACTCACAAGCCAGCTATGGGAAAATAGTCCAGTCCTAGAAGTGTTCTCACACTCCATAAGGAATAACCAAGTTAGTTGTTCCAGGATAAACAAGCATGGTTGCACAATGCCATGCAGTGCCACCTCTCACTACAGGTGGACAGCAAACATTATCAAGGAGATCATTTACTAACTAGCATGTTCTGAACAGTTGTGTAAACCAATCTACGCTCAATGTTAATTTGGAATTAAAGTGAAAACTAAAGTCTGACTGTATCACATAGATTTTCACTTTCAGTGGGATACAGATGCCTCAGGATGTTGGAGATTTTCCTTCCACTCTGCCATTCCATCTTGCATCACAAGCCAACCAACTCCCACAACTATTTTGGTGGCACTTCCTTCCACAATGCTTTCCACAAGAATTCAATTCCATTCTCCTATTTTCTCTAACTCAATTGTACCTATTTTCATGATAGTCTGCTCACAAGTCTTCTTCTTTAATTAAGACAAATCTACTGTGAGGAAGTACTTTGAGAAGTAGCCAAAATCACGTCCTGGCAAAGCAAAGTTCAAAGTTTAAGCAACACACACAAAATGTAGAGGAACTCAGCAGGCCAGGCAGCCTCTATGGAAAAGAACATACGTGTCACCATATGCAACCCTGAGAATCATTTTATAGAGGGGCATTTACAGTAAATACAGGAAACTTAATAGAATCAATGAAAGACTACACCCAAAAGGATGATAAAACAACCAATTTGCAAATGATAACAAAATGAGCAAATACAAAATGAAAGAAAACAATAATAATAAATAAATAAACAATAAACATTGAGAACATGAGACAAAGAGCCTTTGAAAGTGAGTCTGTAGGTTGTGGGAACAGTTTTGTGAAGCGGGTGAGTGAAGTTATCCCCTCTGGTTAAAGAGCCTGATGGTTGAGGGGTAATAATTGTTCCTGTCCCGGACCCACTGCAACTTGCCTGTTGCCAGAATAGGTCCATAGCAGATGCAATCTCATTGGCTCTCCACTCAGCCTTGGACCATGTGGTCAATAGTAATACCTAAGTAAATCTTCTGTTTATTAATTACATCTTAGCATTCAATACCATCATACCTTCAATAATAATTAACAAGCTCCAAAGCCTGGGCCTCTGTACCTCCATTTGCAACTGGATCCTTGACTTCCTCACTGGGAGAACGCTGTCAGTGTGGATCGGAAATAGCACCTCCTCCTCACTTACGATCTTAATGGGAGCAAATTGGAAGCAAATCAAGATAGGTAGATTGCAAAGAAGAAGGAGTATTCTAAAGGCAGGATGACTCAACTGTGACTGACAAGGGATGTCAATGTCAACATAAAAGCAAAAGAATGGGCATATAATAGAGCAAAAATAGTGGGAAGTTAGAGGATTGGAAAACTTTTAAAAACCAACAGAAGACAACTAAAAGAGCTTTGTGGGGGGGGGGGGGGGGAGACAAGATAGGAATGTGAGCTCACCAACAATATCAAAGAAGATACCAGTTTTTCAGATATATATAAAGACTAAAAGAGAAGAGAGAGTTGATATTGGACTGCTGTAAATGATGCTGGAGAAGTAGTAATGGGGAACAAGGAAATGGCGGATGAACTGAATAAGTATTTTGCATCAGTCTTCACCATGGAAGACAGTAACAGTATGCTGTAAGTTTGAGAGAATCGGGGGCAGAATTGAGTGCAACTGCTGTAACCAGGGAGAAGGTGCTTGGTGAACCGAAAGGTCTGAAGGAGATGTCATCTGGACCAGATGGACTATAGACAATAGACAATAGGCGCAGAAGTAGACCATTCAGCCCTTCGAGCCTGCACCACCATTCTGAGATCATGGCTGATCATCTACTATCAATACCCGGTTCCTGCCTTGTCCCCATATCCCTTGATTCCCCTATCCATAAGATACCTATCTAGCTCCTTCTTGAAAGCATCCAGAGAATTGGCCTCCACTGCCTTCCAAGGCAGTGCATTCCAGACCCCCACAACTCTTTGGGAGAAGAAGTTTTTCCTTAACTCTGTCCTAAATGACCTACCCCTTATTCTCAAACCATGCCCTCTGGTACTGGACTCTCCCAGCATCTGGAACATATTTCCTGCTTCTATCTTGTCCAATCCCTTAATAATCTTATATGTTGCAATCAGATCCCCTCTCAATCTCCTTAATTCCAGCGTGTACAAGCCCAGTCTCTCTAACCTCTCTGTGTAAGACAGTCCGGACATCCCAGGAATTATATTATAACCCAGGAACTATATTCCAGGGTTCTGAAAGAGGAAGCTGAAGAGATTATGTAGGCGTTAGTAATGATCTTTAATAATACAATAGATTCTGGCATGGTGGCAGAGAACTGAGAAATTTAAAATGTCACTCCAATCTTCGAGAAAGGAGGAAGGCAGAAGAAAGAAAGTTATAGGCCAATTAGCCCAACCTCAGTGGTTGGGAAAATGTTGGAGTCAATTATTAAGGATTTGGAGTATTTGGGAGCACATGATAAAATAAGCCAAAGTCAGCATGGCTTCCTTAAGGAAAAATCTTGCCTGACAAATCATTTCTTTTCCAATCTTTTTATTAATATCAAGATAGTAGATATAACATAATATTGCTTAACAATTATTGGGATTACATTGTTAATGGTTAACATATATAATTTTATATTCAGTTAATACAAAGGTAATAAACCTCCCAAAAATGTTCAGGTACAAATGTAAAATACATAAAAAAAGGATTAACATATACAAAAAGAAAAAAAGAAAGAAAATATACTTGTTTAGTTTTTTTCTGCCTGACAAATCTGTTGGAATTCTTTAAAGAAATCAGAAACAGGATAAACAAAGGAGAATCGGTGGATGTTGTGTACTTGGATTTTCAGAAGGCCTCTGACAAGGTGCCACATATGAGACTGCTTAACAAGATGGTATTACAGGAAAGATACTAGCATGGATAGAGCATTGCCTAATTGGCATGAGGCTAAGTGTAGGAATAAAAGAAGCCTTTTCTGATTGGATGCTGGTCACTAGTGGTGTTCCACGGAGATCAGTGTTGGAATCACTTCTTTTTACATTGTATGTCAATGATTTGGATGACAATTGATGGCATTGTGGCCAGCTTTATGAATGAAACAAAGATAGACAGAAGGGCAGGTACTGTTGAGGGAGCAGGGTGGCTGCAGAAGGACTTAGACAGATTAGAAGAATGGGCAAATAAGTGGCAAATGGAATATAGTGTTGGGAAATTTATGGTCATGCACTTTGGTAGAAGAAATAAAAGCATAGACTAGTTTCTTAATGGGGAGAAAATTCAAAACTCTGAGGTGCAAAGGGACTTGGGAATCCTTGGCAGGATTCCCTAACGGTTCATTTGCAGGTCGAGTCGGTGGTGAGGAAATGCAAATGCAATGTGAGCATTCATTTCAAGAGGACTAGAATACTGAAGCAAGGATGAGGCATTATAAGACACTACTGAGATCTCACTTGGAGTGTTGTAAGCAATTTTGGGCCCCTTATTTAAGAAAAGATGTGATGACACTGGAGAGGGTTTAGAGGAGGTTCACGAGAATGATTCTGGGATTGAAAGACTTATCGTATGAGGAGCAATGATTGATGGCTCTGGGCCTATACTCACTGGAACATCGAAGAATGGGGGGGGGGGGGGGGAGTTCTCATTGAAACCTATTGAATGTTGAAAGGCCTACATAGAGTGGATGTGAAGAGGATGTTTGCTATGGTGCCGGAATCTAGGGCCAGAGGACACAAACCTCTGAATAGTGGGTCGTCCATTTAGTACAGAAATGAGGATGAATTTCTTTAGACTAAGGGTGTTGTACCTATGGAATTCGCTGCCATAACCAGGTCATTGGATGTACTTAAGGTGGAAGTTGATAGGTTCTTGATTAGTCAAGGCATGAATGGTTATTAGGAAACGGCATGAGAATGGGGTTGAGAGGAAAACGGATCAGTCTTAATGAAATGGCAGAGTGGACTCAATGAGCCAAATGGCCCAATTTTGTTTCTCTGTCTTATGGATAATCAACACCAGTGCACCTTAAGGATGCATGCTCAGCCCAATTATCTACTCTCTCTATACCCATGACTGTGGGGTTAGGCACAGCACAAACACCATCTCTTAAATTTGCCAATTACACAACTATTGTTGGCAGAATTTCTGTTGGTGAAGATGAGGTGTATAGGAGTGAGATAGATCTGCTAGTTGAATGGTATCACAACAACAACCTTGCACTCAATGTCAGTAAATCCAAGAATTGATTATGGACTTCGGGAAGGGGATGTCAATGGAATACACACTAGTCCTCTTCAAGGGATCAGCAGTGCAATAATGGCAAGCAGTGTCAATTTTCTAGTTTCAGCATCTCTGATGATCTATCCTGGGCCCAACATATTTGGTATGTCACCAAAAACTCAAGTAAAAATTTACAGATGTATCACGGAGAGCATTCTAACTGGTTGCATGACTGTCTGGAATGGAGGGGACAATGCACTGGATTGGAAAAACCTGCAAACTCATCCAGCTCCATCACGTGCACAAATCCTCCCCAGCATCAAAGACATCTTCAAAATACGATGCCTCAAAAAGATGCCATCTATCATTAAGAACTCCAATCACCCAGAACCTGTCTTCTTATTGCCACCATCAAGGAGGAGGTACAGAAGCATGAAGATACACACTCAGAATTTTAGAAACAGCTTGTACATATTTCCCATCCAGTGCAAGGATAAGATTCCTCTTGTCCTCACCTTCCAGCCCTTTGGCCTCATACATTCAACTTCCTTTCTTGCCCCTTTGATAAGATACCACCATCAGATACATCCCCCCCTTCCTTTCAACATTCCAAAGGGAGCATTTTCCCTGAAATTCCCTGTTCTATTCTCCCAACACACGTCACTTCTAATGGCACCTTTCCATTGAACTGCAGAAGAAAAATCTTTTTGCTTTCTCACTTTAT
Source organism: Hemitrygon akajei (assembly GCF_048418815.1). Lineage (NCBI taxonomy): Eukaryota > Metazoa > Chordata > Chondrichthyes > Myliobatiformes > Dasyatidae > Hemitrygon > Hemitrygon akajei. The sequence continues at coordinate 16,013,120 of NC_133126.1, forward strand.
AGAAAACATTTCCTTTTGGTGAAGCACTTTCATTTCAGCCAGTTAAGTCATCCAGTGCTCACAATGTGGTTTCTTATACAATCAGAAAAGCGAACAGAAACTGGATATCTGCACTGTAGACCAACCCACTTCAAGCTGCAAGGATAACCCTGATAAACAGGAAACAGTTTATGTTTCAGATCCTTCATCAGAATTAGCAAGGTACATTACCTTTTCCCTCTTGCAACTCAGCAGCATGCCACTCTAATTAACACTAGAAAAGTAAAAATCTTGAGACTAATTTCTCATTACATATTGGCTACTGTTAATTTGGCCTTTAAAATATAATTCAAAACTGGCTTTTTTTTCAAGAGATGTAGAATTATGAATATAATTGATACTTTAAATTTGAAATGAGTTTTGAAAAAGGTTCTTTGACCTGGAATGTTTTCCTATCCAAACACTGACATGGTGCACTGTTTCTAAATTATTTGGCTAGGGGATTCCCTCTTCTGATTGATGTCAGAACTCTTTAAAGTGGGACATGGTGTTTGTCAGCCATCTAATCCAAGCCCCTGGTTCCTTAAGGATGTTACAGCTGGGGTAGTAGTGGGGATAAGCTCCCAGTACCTACTAAATTCTCCCAATGGTTTTTGTCTGAAATAGCCTCTGACAACCAAGTCCAGCTCCTGGTTCAGCTACTAAAGGTGTGGTTTAGCTACTAAGCCTGGCAGATCCATTTCTACTGACAGGAGAAGGGACAAAGGTGGATTACTGGCTCCTTAAAACCAGTCGCTTTGGGCTGATAGGGCACATTAGTCATGGTTGGGAGCTCATTTAGGAGAAGGAAAAGTCTGACTTGAAACCTCTGCTGCCTTGCAGCTATACCCACTCATAGGGAAGGCTTTGGGAGTAAACCCAGAGAAACAATCCAGAGCTAGAGTGCCTCAGGCAGTCCTGCTTTGAGTTCAACACTGACTGGCAACCCCTGTGATGCCACTGGTGACAACCTGTATTGGTCCCTGTTGTTCCTTTGGATTCATCAGCTGCAAGGAGAGGGGGAGCCTGCTGCATGGGTGACAGCCAGCTCTCCATATCTTTTTTTTTGCTATTTTGCATGACTTGTTCAGGGCACTTTGATGTGGACTGGGGCAGTTCGGCAGACCGGTTCTGCAGTCTGCGGTGTATGAACAACACCGTACTAAACTGAACACTCCTGGACTGTTTCTAGGACTCTACAGTTTGATGTTTAATATTCTGTGTGTTATTTGCTCGCTTTCTGCTGTTTGCCCTATTTGTTATTTTTTTCGCGCATTGGGTGTTTGATGTTTTCTTTGAATAGGTTCCATGGTGTTTCTTTGTTTTATGGCTGCCTATAGGACAAATCTCACAGTCGTATACTGTATACAGTACATACTTTAATAATAAATATAACTCAATCTTTGAGTATCGTATTGCCCTGGCTTGAGTATGTAGACAGCTAGGATGCAACATCCATGGTCAAACCCAAGCAACAGAGGATTCACAAAGCAAGCCTTAATAAAAAATGTTAATCCAGTTAACTTACATTATCATAAACTTTAGCAGGACAGCCTAAAACAAAGATAATCTTGCTGTGGATTGCTACCCCCTCCAAATTCCATGTTCTTTTATGATATTCATATTTATAAATGATGTGATACAATTAGCAATCTTTTGATTTACATTTCACAAGGCTCAATCAATTGTAGATGTTATAATATCAGTATAGTCACAAAGCATTTCCATTCCATTGTTAATTATCTAATATTTTAGAGGAATGGCATAGAGTTGATGTTAGTTTACCTACTGCCCGTTGGTGTTTAGGGCAGCAATGAAAGCCTTCCATCTCTGCCTGTCCTTGGCCATCTTCTCTATTATTTCCCAGGTGTGGTTCAGGATCCTCATTTCTGCCTCCATGGTATGGTGCGAAGCTTGGTCTCCCGAGTACGTGGTTCGTACATTCCAGAAATCAATCTTGGTCTCGGTGGTGTTCAGGGCAATCATCAATGTGCCAGTAGCTTCCTCTCAGTTTTCACTACTGTTAGTATTACTAGTCCTGCTTGGAGTCTCCGGAATACTGTTGCACACAGATTTAGAAGTATTCTTCATTGCTGTTTTGTTTGACCAGTCAGGGTTGTTAACCCTGAGCTGAACCCCGAACCCAGAGGACTGGCGGACCACATTTAATCTGGCCTCTACCTTTTGACCTGTTTGGCATAAGTGACCCCTCCAAGAGCCAAAGCATAAAGTCCTGACTCCATTCAGCATAACTCTTCAGGTCACTGAGGCAATCAAGCCTCCACACCCTATGACAATGTTGTAGTCCTCTTGGAGGAAAGCTGAAGTTGCTGAATCATGGTTATATATAGCTTGGGTGCCTAAGAGTTTTGCCCAGTACTGTATTTGTCAATGTAGAATGGACAAATACAGTACTTCAATACTTCTTGGCCTTCACGTGAGGCTTAGCTACTAGGCCTGGCAGAACTATATCTACTGACAACAGAAGGGGCATGGGTACCTCCTCTGACTGCCAAAGCCAGAGGTTAAAGTACTGTGCAAAACTCTTAAGCACAATAGCGCATTCTCGCTCGTTCTCTCTCTCCCCCCCCCCCCCTCTCTCTCTCTATATATATATATATATACACACATACACCTACGACTTCTGACAGTATTGCAGAACAATGAGATTCATTTTCTTTTGGGCAATCACAGTAAATATAACAAGCACATTAATATAAGTGAAACACTACATCCAACAAGATGGACAATAACCAATGTGCCAAAACTAACCCAACAAACTGTGCAAATACAAAAAGAAAGAAAAATAAAAATAAATATACAATACATATTGAGAACATGAGATGAAATGTCCTTGAAAGTGAGTCTGTAGGTTGTGTGAATGGTTCAGTGTTAGAGTGAGGGAAGTTATCCACACTGGCTTAAGAGCCTGATGATTGAGGGGTGGGGGGGTTGTAACTGTTCCTGAACCTGGTGGTATGGGTCTTGAGGCTCCTGTAGCTTCTTCCTGATGGCAGCAGTGAGAAGGGAACATCTCCTGGATGGTGTGGGTCCCTGATTATGGATACTGCTTTCCTGCAACAACAGTTCACGTGGTTGTGCTCAATAGTGGGGAGGGCTTTACCGGGCTGTAGCCTCTACTTTTTGTAGGATTTTCCATACAAGGTCATGAGGCAAACACTCAATATACTCTCCGCCACATATCTATAGAAGTTCGTCAAAGTCTTAGATGACGTGCTGAATCTCAAAATGGTGCCAACGAACAATGCTCCCTCGGTCAACATCTTCCAGATAGCCCACAAAAATGTATTTTTACTTCTGTTTTTCTCCAACCGTTAGAACCTGTGATTTATAGTTTAGAGATGGATTGAGTGATCCAGCACTTTGCTGTCTCTGAGAAGCAATCACGTACTCAGGCCTCAATGCAAAGAAACTTCAAGATGGGGCACAAGCTGATGTTAGACACTATTTCACTGATTAAAGTGATTTTTTTCTAATTGCCTGTTCCTTTTCCATTTTTTTGTGCGAGAGGAAGGTGTTTTTAGGTTGATGTTCTGTTAGGTTTTTTTGTGTGTGTGGGGAGGGGTTGCTTTTTGGGTGTTGATGTTCCTGTTCCGTTTTGTGCAGGGAGAGAGGTGTTTGGGGTTGATGATTGGGATGCCATTCTTTAATGTACGTGGGGAAGGTGGGTTTGATGTTTCTCTTTGAATGGGTTTCATGTCTTTTTGTTTTGTGGCTATCTGGAGAAGATTCATTTCAGAGCTGTATATAGATACAAGCTTTAATAATAAATGAACCTTTGAAGTAAAGGTGCTGCCATACTTTCTTCATAATGATACTTATATGCTGAGCCCAGGACAGATCCTCTGAAATAACACCACCAAGCAATTTGAAGTTGCTGACCTCTCCACCTCTGATCCCCTGAAGAGAACTAGCTCATGGACCTCTGGTTTCTTTTTCCAGAAGTAAATAATTAACTCCTGGGTCTCGCTGACATTGAGAGGTTGTTATGGCACCACTCAGCCAGATTTTCAATCTCCCCCATATATGCTGATTCGTCACTATCTTTGATTTGGCCAGCAAATGGTGTCATCCGCAAACTTTAACATGGTATAGGAGCTGTGCTTAGCCTCAGTCATAACCATAAAGCACACATCTTTGTGGTGCACCTATGCTGAGGGAGATTGTGGAAGAAATGTTACCAACCTGAACTGACTGGGGTCTGCGAGTAAGGAAATCGAGGATACAGTTGCACAAGGAGGTATTGAGGCCTCAGACTTTAAGCTTATTGTTTAGTTTTGAGGGGGTGATGGTATTGAATGCTGAACTGTAGTCACTGAAGAACATCCTGATGTTTGCATCTTCACTATCCAGATGTTCTAAGATTGAGTGAAGAGCCAATGAAATGTTATCTTCTGTTGACCTGTTGAGACGGTAGGCAAATTGGAGTGGATCCAAGTTACTTCTCAGGCAGGAGTTAATATGTTTGATCACCAACCCCTCAAAGCACTTTATCACAGTGATTGTAAGTACTGCTGGATGATAATCATTGAGCCAGGTTACCACATTCAGTGGCCACTTTGCTTGTTAATACAAGTATCTAATTAGCCAATCGTCTGGCAGCAACTCAATGTAAAACAGCATGTAGACATGGTCAAGGGGTTCAGTTGTTGTTCAGACCAAACACCAGAATGGAGAAGAAATGTGATTTCAGTGACTTTGACCACGAAACGATTGTTTGGGGTGGTCTGAGTATCTCAGAAACTGATTTCCTGGGATTTTCACACACAACAGTTCATAAGACCATACACTAGAAGCAGAATTAGGTCATTTGGCCAATCGAGTCTGTTCCGCCATTTCATCATGGCTGATCCATTTTTCCTCTCAGCCTTAATCTACCTTCCCTCCACATCCTTTCATGCCCCGACCAATCAAGAATCTATCAACTTCTGCTTTAAGTATACATAAAGACTTGGCTGCCACAGGCAATGTATTCCAGATTCACTACTAAAGAAATTCCATCTCATCTCCATTCGAAAAGGATGCCCCTCTTTTCTGAGGCTCTGTCCTCTGGCCTTAGACTCTTCCACCATAGGAAACATCCTCTTCATTTCCACTCCATCATGGCCATTCATCATTCGATAGATTTCAATAAGGTCACCCATTATTCTTCCATACTCCAGTGAATACAGGCCCAGAGTCAAAAAATGCTTTTCAAATGACAAGCCATTTAATCCTGGAATCATTTTTGTGAACCTCCCTTTGAACCCTCTCCAGCTTCAGCACATCCTTTCCAAGATAAGGGGCCCAAAACTGCACACAATACTCTAAGTGAGGCCTCACCAGTTATTCAAAAAGTCTCAACATTACACCCTTGCTTATATATTCCTCTTGAAATGAATGCTAACATTGCATTTGCCTTCCTCACCACAGACTCAACCTGCAAATTAACCTTTAGGTATCCAACACAAGGACCTTCAAATCCCTTTGCACCTCAGATTTTTGTATTTTCTCTCCATTAGAAAATAGTCAACTCTTTCATTTCTTCTACCAAAGTGCATGACCATAGAATTCCCAACACTGTATTCCGTCTGCCACTTCTTTGACAATTCTCCTAACCTGTCTAAGACCTTCTGTGGTCCCTTCATTTCCTCAAAACTACCTGCCCCTCTACCTATCAGTTTCTAGAGTTTACCAAAAATGGCGAAAAAAAAACCAAAAAGCATCCAGTGGATGGCAGCATTATAGGCCTTGTTGATGAGAAAGGTCAGAAAATGGCCAGATTAGTTCAAGCTTGACAGTAACTCAAATAACCTGTTACAACAGTGGTGTGCAGAAGAACATCACTGAACACAACAATACATTGAACCTTAAAGTTGATAGGCTACAGCTACAGAAGACCATGAACATACACTCAGTGGCCACTTTATTAGGTACAGGATATAGCTTAATGAAGTGGCCACTGCATTGAAAATCTCAAAATTAAACAATGCTGCACACATTAAACATTCCATAACAATCACTTTAAATGTAAAGCAAAAAAGTGACGGAAAATTATTACATTTAATTTTCCATTTATTAAATACAATTGTGAAAATATATACAGTACATGTACATAGTCTTCGGGGAGGGATTTACATAAAACATTCTTTATCATTAATAATATGCAAAATATTTTTGAATTCTTTTTCTGTATTCATAGAAAATGTTTATCAGTATAGAAACTAAGTAACTACACAAAACAATTGCAAACCACATAGAACACTTTTATTTTGCATAGCTAATAGTTAAGTCTGGTTTGTTCCCACCAAATGCTACTTCCTTTACCGGAGTTCTTATGACCAGCTTTGCTGTGGACCTACAACAACTATAAACTGTGCAGCAATAAACTGTACTCAAACAGCTCAAATTAATGACATAAAGGAGAAAGGTTGACACTGTCAAGGTCATAAATGGGTAGGGAATCCATATCTAAATATGTTCCACAGAAAGGAGAATTCAGTAGTTTGCATGATGGCCAATTACTTACAGGTTCCATAGATTAAATAAGAGATTCAAGTAAAATAAAAAGCTTTTTCCAAATGTGTCCCTTCTGTTTAAGTAATTAGCCCCCAGGACAGGGATTCCCAACCTTTTTTATGCCAAGGGCTCCGACCATTAACCCAAGAGTTTGTGGCCCTCAGGTTGAGAACCCCTGCTCAATGAACATCAAAGGAGAAAAGGGGCTGGAGGAAAAGTTACATGATCTTATTCAAAATAAAACAGGTGTTTATTTTAACATTGTATTGTCAAAGTAAATCAACAGTAAGCTTTAATATAGATGAAGCATATAATTATCTCAAAAATATTATTACATTCCACGTTTAACATTAATTAGCTTGTCAACTTATTCCATTTCACGATTACCTTCTTGAAGCACTGTATGAAAACAAATCAAAACATCTCTAATTGCAAGGCCTCAACCCCCAATAATTCATTACCCACTGGCAAACCCACTTACAAGTCTTCTTAGCTTGAATAAGCTTTGCTGTTACAGATGGCAAAACTACAAAGTATTAAGGAAGAACATAGTAGTGTCTTCCTCCTTCCTTCTCAGTCATGAAGGGGCTCAGCCTGAAACATCAACTGTTTATTCACTTACATAGGTGCTGACTAACCTGCTGAGTTGCTCCACAATTTTGTGTGTATTGGTTTGGATTTCCAGCATTTGCAGTTTCTCGTGTTTATGAAATAGTGGTGGTAATTTTATCATGCATCAAACACAATATACCCAAGTTAGTACACAGTCTAACATTTGATAAAGTCACCAATTTGTAAGGGTCAGAATGAAAACTTCTTACCTGCTGGTCAAAGATATTGTCTATTTATTATCAATTCTATACTACATGCCTAAAAATAGATTTTTAGATAATTAGAGTCTAAGGATATGGGACTGATGGAGGAAAGCAGCAATGGAGGTGAAAGATCTTCTTAGATGGCAAAGCAGGCACAAGAAGGAAAATGGCCCATCCCTACTTTTTTAATGTTCATGCATACATGGATTATTAACAAAATTATTTTGGATTGGATAAGAGAGAGTCCACTCCTGTTCTTTGGTGGATCTTGAATTTGTCTGCTTAAGTGTGTATGTCATGGGCTTAAAGTTTTATGTTGGCACTGGTTGCTTAATAACCAGTTTTACTTTTCAATACTGCAAAACTGAAAAGACTTACTTACTGTATTTTTCCACACCTACATTATCAACACAATATTAATTTAACTCTTCCACTGCTTATTTTAATATTGTGTTACTCACTGTTACGACTCCTTGAAATTTAAGAAAATGCAATGTTACTGAAAGAATCATTTCTCGTAAATATTCAAGAGGGAGGGGTGGACACTGGAAGGGCAGATAAAGAAATGCATTAACTAGCCCTATTATAGATTAAAAGCAGCTGTTTTAAACTAGCAATTTGGTTTAACGTAAAACAAACACTTCATGAAAAATGTAAAACAAATAGTTTTTTGGTGCAACCAGAATATCATTGCCTTTTCAAAATCTTGGAGCGCCATAGTCATCTGGCATTCGTTCAATGTTATACCTGAAAGAAAAATAATCAAGTTGAACAGCAGTTGTTCTTAAACTATTTATTAATATAATCCACCCAGTATACAGGCAAATGAAAAATAATTCTCTTTATTACAGTATTTCACAATTTCAGAAATTTCATTATTGCCTTGGTTGAATTATTGCCCTGAAGCTAGGAAACATGAAAGCCAATTTCTGGGCCCAATTGGGCCCCACAAATGATGTGAAATTAAAGAGCAAGTCTTAAATAATGATATGGTGGGATCATGTTTATTCTGAGTAGACAGACAAGACCTACCATCACACAATTCATCAAACGTTTTCTACTATGGTGATACAGTAACCTCAGAACAAAGCTATCAACGAACAAGAGATGTATTAGCAAAGGTGCTATACTGAGCTGCAGACTGGATTGTGGTACAAGTTGATTAAGCAATGTTTGAACCAATTCCCTCCTAACTAAAAGGTGAGAGTATCACCAGTGAGCCAAACCTTGCAAGAGGAAAAGTTAGAACTCCTTTCTTTCAAGGACAGCTGAATATTGGTTAAACTCAAGCTGGGAATGAATATTAAACAAAGAAATGGAGCAGCAGAGGTTGAAAGAACAGGAACCAAAAATTGTTATGACATTGAACAATTCAAATAGGATTACAATAAATTCTTGGTCAATAGCCAAATGGCCACCATCAATACAATACTCCAATTCTATAATTCAGGCTTATGAGTTTGATATCCAATTTCCTGTTCTTTCAACAAACTGTTCTCCATCCACCTATTTTCTACACAGGTGAGCTGAAATCTAATTTCACATGATTGTTTTCCATCTAGCCACGTTCTTACCTATGATTAGAGATGTACATAATAGGAACACCTGGAATTTTCCGGATTCTCCTCTTAAGCTCTCTGTCCACAGTTGCTACAATGTAACATTTATGCTGCAAATGAAAAGTAGGTTGCCATTTAAAATAAAAATCATGTGAAACTGATATCCAACAGCTTAGAATACTGACTTGCCACACAAACTGAAATTGCAAAATGGCTCACGAGGCATTTAAATCCAAGGATCTAGATTAATCCGTGACTGCATTAAAAAGTGCTTATATCGGTTAGTCGGGTGACAGGGTGGAGATACGTCTGTACCAAACGAGCAGTAAGGTGCTCCTTCCCTCCGCTAGCCTGCAGGTCACTCTTAGGCAAGGTGTAGCACCTGCTTAGCCCCTCAATCAGGGTAACATGAAGCTATGGAGCAGGCGGTGGATGGTCGTGTGAGCAAATGGTGCATATCCCAAATTCTGGTTATGCTACCACTGACGCCAGGCAATCTCCGAAGAGTATTGATAATATCTAGGGTTACCTGTCATGTAAAGACACTGCCCAGAAGAAGGCAATGGCAAACCACTTATGTAGAAAAAATTGCCAAGAACAGTCATGGTCATGAGACCACAATTTCCTGTGTCATATGACACGGCACATAATGATGATGACATTGGTTATAGTAACCATTAAACAGTGGCTTAGCTAGTGAGGCTGTTGCCTCAATCCAGGTTCAATCCTGACCTTTGCTGTCTGTGTGGTGAGTTTGCAAATTCTTTATGTGATGGTATGGGTTTCCTCTCACATCCCAAAGTCATAGAGCTTGACAGGTTCACTGACTACTTTAAGTCACCTATTGTGAATGTTGGTGAGTGGTAGGATCTGGCGGAGGTGAAGGGAATCAGGGATAAGTAAAATGGGATTGATATAGCTTTAGTGTAAATGGGTTGGCACAGACCATGCATACCTCACTTTTTCTCAGATAAACATGAAACTCTGGAAATGCTACAATGAAGATCTACTATTGTATCATGGAAGACAAATCATACATTACATGGATAGACAGGACAAGCTAGGAGCTGGCCTTCTTAGAGTAGAAAAGGTCAAAAGGAAATTTGAGAGCAACGTTCAGAAAACATTAATTGGATAAGAGTAACAGAAAATGTTTCTAAAAGTAGAAAGATCAGTACCCAGGAGACACAGATTTATGGTCACAGCAAAGAATCAGAGGAATGGCATTTCTATTCTATGAGTGGAATACACTGTCAGCGAGAGCAATGGTAATTAGCTTTCAGAAATGAATTACATACTGTACGTGAAGAGGTGAAAGCTTCAGTGACTGGAGAAAGAATGGGGTGAAAGGAGAGTTTTGACCACTCTTCTAAAGAGCTGTTCTACAATTTTACTGATTATTGAACTTAGTTTCAACAAAAGAAAACTGTTCAAAATAAAATATTCACTGTAGTATGTTTACTTCATACCTGTGTGACTCTTTGCACAAGGCAATCATCAGCATACGTTCCTTTGTGTGTGCAGGGTAACCGTTCAAATCGTGGATCCTTTGCTATTCTAGGAATGTAGACAGAGCAGAGTGTAATAATGTTATGACTATACTACTGACATGTTTATTCAACAATTTGTTTTTGCTTTTAGCTTCAGATCACTCCTTTGGGAAACTTGATATTCCTATCTTCCCAAAAAGCTGCTTTTACTTGCTTAAATAACAGCATATATTTGTAGAATGACTAAAAATGAACTATTGGTATTCAGTCCTTTAGATGCCTTTGAATTTTTGCATGCATTTAAAACTCAGACATAACAGCAAAGCATTGGGTGATCTAGCAGTGATGGAAATTAAGGAACTTGTGGAATAAGGAATGATACCAAGGTAAACACGAGGAAATCTGCAGATGCTGGAAATGCAAGCAACACACACAAAATGCTGGTGCAACGCAGCAGGCCCGGCAGCATCTATAGGAAGAAGCACTGTCGACGTTTCAGTTAGTCCTGACAAAGGGTCTCGGCCCAAAACATCGACAGTGCTTCTTCCTATAGATGCTGCCTGGCATGATACCAAGGTAGTTGCTCTTCCTAGGTTTAGTTTCCTGGTTCGTGAATTAATAGTTTCACTCCAAGCAAATGAGGAAGCATGAAGACCCTCAGAGCTTGTAGGTAGATAGTACCCAACTACATACTTCAGAAATGGGACAAAGCATCTGATATGTAGTAAATTTAAATTAGATTACATTAGATTCAACTTTATTGTCATTGTGCTGTGTACAGATAAAAAGCCAATGAATGCAATTAGCATCTAACCAGAAGTGCAGAAGTGTTATTTACAAAATAACTGCAAATAAAAAGTAAGTGCTACAGCACACAAATATAAAAGTACTGAGACAGTACAATATGGGTGTAATACTGCTTAGCGCTGTGATGTGAGGTTCAGCAGGGTCACAGCCTCAGGGAAGAAGCTCTTCCTATGCCTGCTGGTGCAAGAGTTTAGGCTCCTGTAGCGCCTACTGGATGGGAGGAGAGTAAAAAGTCCATGGTTAGGGTGAGATGCATCCTTGATAATGCTTTTTACCCTGCCCAGGCAGCGTTTATGGTAGATGTTCTCAATGGTGGGCAATGGGTGCCGATAATCCGCTGAGCAGTTTTCACCACACGCTAGAGTGCTTGCGGTCCGACATGGGACAATTGCCATATGACACTGAGATGCAGTTGGTGAGTATGCTCTCAATGGTACAGCGGTAAAAGTCCATCAGTATCCTGGGACAGAGGTGAACTTTCTTGATGCTCCTCAGGAAATAAAGGTGCTGTTGCACCTTTTTGATCAGGATGGAGGAGTTCGGGGACCAGGTGAGATCATCGGAAATGTGAACACCAAGGAATTTCAAACTTGATACATGCTCCGCTACAACTCCGTTAATGTAGATGGGGACATGAGTGTGGCTCCTAGCATGCCTGAAGTCCACAATGATCTCCTTGGTCTTCTGGGTGTTAAGGGCCAGGTTGTTGTCAGCACACCACGTGGCCAGGTGCTGGACCTCGTCCCTGTAGGCTGTCTTGTCATCCCCTCTGATCAAGCCAATCACCGTGGTGTCGTCTGTGAACTTGATTATGGAGTAGAACCATGTACAGAAATGCAGTCATAGGTGAAAAGGGAGTACAGAAGAGGGCACAGCACACAGCCTTGAGGCAAGCTGGTATTCAGGGTGAGAATGGAGGAGGAGAGGTTGTCTAACTTAACAGATTGGGGTGCTTTAGTCAGAAAGTCCAAGGCCCAATTACAGAGGGATGAGCTGATACCAAGCTGGCAAAGTTTGGCTATCAGCTTAGAGGAGATCACAATATTGAATTGCCACTACTTTTGTATGGGAGTATATAGAGGCTATTTTGCAGACTGGTATGGTACCCAGAATGAATGCAAACCTAATCTATTGTCATTCGGGATAGTTGTAGAAAGAGTATTGCCCAAGTTACTGGGTGAATTACTCTTTTTCCAGAAGCATTATGGATCATACAATTTTCACCTGATTGATAATACGGGGACGGCACAATAGTATAGCAGTTAGCGTAATGTTATTACAGTGACAGCTGTAAGATAGGGATTCAATTCTTGCTGCTGTTTGTAAGGAGTTTGTACATTCCCCCCATGACCTCATGCATTTCCCCCAGGTGCTCTGCTTTCCTCTCAGTTCCAAAGATGTTTGCTTAGCGTTGGTGTGTTATGGGCATGCTATTTATGTAATTTTAATTTAGTGTGGAACAGGCCGTTCTAGCCCATTTAATACTAACCTTGTCACCGGACAACTTGCAATGACTAATTAACCTACTAACCGGTACATCTTTAGAATATGGGAGGAAACCAACGTATTCACAGAGAGGAATGTAGAATCTCCTTACAGAGGACATGGGAATTGAACTCAGAACTCCAATCCCCAGCTGTCACAGCGTCCCACTAACTGCTACGCTGCCAAGGCTTGTTGGTGCCGCAAGCACGGCAACACTTGTGGGCTGCCCAGCGCTGACCTGATTTGATGCAAATGTTGCATTTCACTGTATGTTTCGAAGTACATGTGACTAATCTATATCTAGTCTATAATTTATCTGTAACTTACATTTACAAAGTAATTTTAATTAATAACAATATGCCAATATGTTACAAAGAAAGTTCTTGTTCAAAATAACGGAATTAGCAGGGAATTATCAGGAAACCAAGAGCAACATTGGGATTTCAATACGAACACAGTGGTCCCAAAGTCGTAGTCAGTGGTTTGCTATTGTTTTGAGTGTATGCTGTTGAAGAACTCCAGTCAGATCATAACACTGAGGCAGTTCCCTTTTATTTGTACTGGGAAAACCACAGAGCATTTCACATTGGACCTGTTACAGGGATTGCTTCACCACTAATTTCAATGGAAGGGGATAGAATGTGAGGAACTAAGCTAAGAAAAAGGGTAATATTGGATTGGAGTGTAGAATTGTTCTTTTTCTTGTAGTTTAAATTTCTTATGCTTGTTTATGTTTTTATATAATCACCCATATACATGTATAGTACTGTGCAAAAGTCATAGGCACATATATATAGCTAGGGTGCCTAAGAATTTTGCACAGTACTTTATATTATATCTTTCTAGTTACCAAATAACACTGAATACTACTGAGCGAATACAAAACTAAGTACTCTTGTTTTGTTTCACAATGATCTTCCTATTTACCCAATATACAGTACAGTGAGTTTTCCAGTGGTTACAGTTGCCTCTGTATTTTTCTGGAAACTTCTTGGTTCCAGTGGCAGGTGCCATATTACTTGAATCTGGCTTATTTTATTGGTTAACTATTATCACTGGAATTTTCTGTTATCAGTCGTTCTGGTATGAGCAGACCTCACTACTTTCTAGTCTCTCTTCTTTTCCTTTGTTCTCTCTTGTCATGCTTCTTCTCCTTTCTTCTTCACTGCATTTATAACATTTAATAAAACAATTGTAAGCAACAAGTTTTATGCCTCATTCTTTGACTTCCGAAGACCCTTTGGGTCGCAAAAACATCAGGATCCAATAGTAATATAGATTTTTTTAAAAAATTAGTGGTCTATTAGTGTTTAAAATTAAGGTTCTTGAGTTTTTTTTAATGGCCAGCAGTTATTCTGTTTCTCTGCCTCCTGATCCCGTTATATCAAATGGTACCATTGTTCTGGTGGGCTGTCACAAGGGGATTTAGCCAGCTCTACACTTCAAGTTCCAACTGGAAAAAGTTGCTCAACACAGATCTGAGCTGTTCAGAAGCACCACTGGAATAAGTAGTTTGAACCTGCACAAGCTTGGCAGGTTACAAGGATATTTGGCCACTGTAACAGACATGGTCCCTGATTTGAATTTCAAACAACAAAGCATGCTGTCAGTTCCTTATACGCAAGCTTATAGCAAGAACATCCTTGAACTGTGAGATATTTTTCATTTGCTTGGAATCATTCACTAATGCAGTTTGACAAGTCAGAAGTTGGTGGTAGCAGGGTGGAGAAGCAGGGAAAAGCATGTCGTTGAAACAGGAGAACTGAACTGATACCCGCCTAGCCGGATAAACCTGCTTCAGAAGTTGTTTTACCTGAGTGCAACTCTGTATTTCTGCCCCAGTTTCTCAATTTCTGCCATCACACAGTCAGTAATACAGGGAGTACCTGGAAAAAAAATATTCCAAGATTTTAACTTATATTCTTCAATTTATTCTCATTCATCTGAAGAGCTTTCCCCACGATATGCATCATAAAATAAGTAATATTCTAATTTTGTGCAAATGCTTCACGTCCAACTCAGATATGAAACAATTTTGTGCACAGTAAACGATTACATCTCCTCTCCACCCTTGCATGCTGATCCTTGTGTCTCCATTGTTTTGTACTTATGTTTGTGGCATCCAAATATGTAAGTTTCTTAGCCTTTGGATCTTGGATTCTTACAGTGGATGCCATCCTTTTTCAGTACAATTTTGATTTTTTGCTTTCCCTTTATCCAACTGATCTTTGCCCACTGTATGCCAATGAATTTCTTTCAGCACTTTTTAAGTATGCTGGTCATCACGTTAGCTCTCATAATGTTGTCAGGCAAGTGTCAAAAGTCATTACTGTACTGGAACAATTTGACCAGAGACATAACTAATTCTAGAGGTCAGGCCTTTAGTATTAGCTGGAATACTGTCTGATATAATAGCTTCTACTGTATCTAGTGCTCTCAGTCATTTATGGAGTAAGTGGATTGAATTACTGACGAGCAGCTTCCATGACCACAGGAATCTCAAAGAAACTGAAACCCTCATCCACCCGGCACCTGCGGCTTGAAGTAACAGTGAATGCTTTGGTCCTTTCATTTATATTCACCTACTATCCCTCACTATCCATGCAGATATGCATGTTCTTGAAAATTCCTCATTTGTTAAATGTTTAATTATCTACCACAACTCACAACTAGATGCAGCAGGCTTGCAGAGCTTTAATGCAGTGAAATTTGATGGACACAAACCATGAAATATGGATAAAAACACAATGAGAGGGCAAGAAACAAAGCATGGCAAAAATATTGAGAGAATGGAGGGATAAAGTTTTGAGTTAAACATAAAAATTGCCTGTAATTTCCACCGCATCAATGGGAATGGTGGCAGGGTGGCTATGTTGCTGAAATATTATCCAGACACCTGAATTATGAAACAAATATGCAAACTTGATAATGTTGATAATAACTGATCTTTTAAATTTCTGCTAATAGTGATGAATAGGTTATTGCTGAGAGTCTCAATGATGACAATGCCTTAAAAGAGAGATGATCAGACACTTAGTAGGAGGAGGTTTACTTCCACCTTCTAAAGGGCAATGAAGAGCAGGTAACAAATCTCCACATGCCATGTATAGTTTAGGAAAAGCTCAGGCGATGCAAATGTCATTTGGCAATTAATCATCCCACATGTTGATATTGTCTATGCTGTATTTTATGCACCCGGAGATAACAACGTCTTGTGGTATTGCATTACAAATGGAAATTAACACTGTAACCTTTTAATCAATGTCGGCAAGACTAAGGAATTGATAACTGACTTCAGGAAGAGGAGACTGGAGGTCCATGAGCTACTCCTCATCGGAGATCAGAGGGGGAGAGGGTCAGCATCTTTAAATTCCTCTGTGTTATCATTTTGGAGGACCTGTCTTGGCCCCAGCACCTGAGTGCAATTGTGAAGAAAGCACAGCGGTGCCTCTACATCCTTAGGAGTTTGCAAAGATTTGGCATGGCATCCAAAACTTTGACAAACTTCTATACATGTGTGGTGCAGAATATACTGACAGGTTGCACCACAGCCTGGTATGGGAACACTAATGCCCTTGAACGAAAAATCCTACAAGAAGTAGTGGACAGTCATCACTGCCATCAGGAAGAAGGGACAAGAGCTTCAGGACTCTCACCACTAGGTTCAGAAACAGTTATTATTCCTCAACTATCAGGCACTTGAACCAGAGGGGATAACTGCACAACTTCACTTGCCCCATCACTGAACTGTTCCCACAACCTATCAACTCACTTTCAAGGACTCTTCATCTCATGTTCTCGATATTGCTTGCTTGCTTGCTTGCTTATTTATTTATTTATTTATTTATTTATTCTACTGTGCATTTGCAGTTTGTTGTCTTTTGCACATTGGCTGATGTCCATTCTGTTAAATCCAAATGCTTTCAAGTTAAACTCTTTCTTATGCACAAGTTTAGATGACAAAAACAAAGATGAATTACTTGACATAGTTGTTTACAGGAATTGAAGTTTCTATATTTGGCAATGGGAGTGCATACGACAGTGTTACGTTTTGAAAAATTAAGGCTATTAGAACAAGTGATTCCAGAAGTAAACTGTACTCATAACAGTACCTTAAATAAAGTGCTACAGCACTATATCTCAACCTTGTTACCAAAGAGAATGAACAGACTGGGGAAAAGGGAAGGAAGGAAATAGCAAAAATAGAAGAATTAAGTAACTTGATCTTGTTTGTGTGTTCTTGTAATTTCCTTGTCTTGCAATCAGAAATTCAAATAGCAATTCAAAGTACATCCCAAGTGCCACCTCTCCCCCTGCTGCTAGGTTTCAATCTCATACTGTCAGGGAAGGATGATCTAAAAAAGCCTATGTTAAAATTTAAAAGACTCCAGGAAAACATAGTTAGGACAATGAGATCATCTCTGATGAATTGAGGCCAGAATTTTCAATTGGCGAATGACAGTGCACAAGGGAGAGCATGATTAGACATACACAAAGGAACGTTAAAACTGTGAAATTAAGGTAGTTAAACAAAGGAAAATAAAAGCTGTGAAATACAGATATCAAATACAGAACAGCAATGGCGAAAGAAGCTTTCCAGAAAATGACCATATTAACAGACAGAAAGATGAGCATGTACACTAAAAACAGAATACTGCAGTGCTACGTTTATTCTATCCTGACCTATGGAAGTGAACGCTGGACCATTTCCCCAGCAATGGAAAAGAGACTAGAAACAGCTGAATTATGGTTCTACAGGAGAATGTTAAAAATATCATGGACCACACACATCAAATGAAGAAGTTCTCAGAAGAGCCCAGGCAGTTAGATCACTCCTACTAACAATAAGAGAAAGACAACTCAGATTCCTAGGACACATCATGCGGAAAGATGAACTCATACTCTCTGGAAAGATCGAGGGGAGCAAACCTGGAGGAAGACCTCGGCTTATGTACATCAAAAGCCTAGCCAGGGGGCTACACTTCAAGCAAATGGAAGTCATCCAAAGAATAAGGGATAGGTCTGTATGGAAAACCATGGTCACCAACGTCCGCATCGGATATGGTATCTAGACAGATGACAGAAATATGGAGCTGTAGGAAATATCCAGCAGGTCAAGCCATATTAATGGAGAGAGGACAATTGAACCAATAGAACAGTCCTCCTGGCCAGGTATAGGTGTTGGGTAAGATGAACTAGGAGGTACATCATCTGCAGAAGGCTAAACATGTGGCGTTCTAAGCTGGCGACCCAGGTCTGTACCAGAAAACCAGGTATGATTTGCAGAGGGCCATTTCAAGGGCAAAGAGACAATTACGAATGATGTCCGAGGCGACATCGGATGTACGACAGCTCTGGCAGGATTTGCAAGACGTTACTTCCTACAAAGTGGAACCCAATAGCATGATGGCAGCGATGTGTCACTACCAGATGAACTCAACGCCTTCTATGCCCACTTTGAAAGGGAGAAAATAACTACCATTCTGAAGATCCCTGCTGCACCTGATGACTGTGTGATCTGTCTCAGAGGCCGATGTTAGGCTGTCTTTAAAGAAGGTGAACCCTCGCAAGACACAAGGTTCTGATGGAGTACCCAGTAAGGCTCTGAATACCTGTGCCAACCAACGGGCGGGAGTATTCAAGGACATTTTCAGCCTCTCACTGCTACTGGCAGAAGTTCCCACTTACTTCGAAAAGGCAACAATTATACCAGTGCCTAAGAAGAATAATGTGAGCTGCCTTAATGACTATTGCCCGGTAGCACTCATATCTACAGCGATGAAATGCTTTGAAAGGTTGGTTATGAACTAGACTGAACTCCTGCCTCAGCAAGGACCTGGACCCATTGCAATTTGCCTATCGCCACATTACATCAATGGCAGATGCAATCTCAATGGCTCTTCACAAGGCCTTAGACCACCTGGAGAACACAAACACCTATGTCAGGATGCTGTTCATCGACTATCGCTCAGCATTTAATACCATCATTCCCACAATCCTGATTGAGAAATTGCAGAACCTGAGCCTCTGTACCTCCCTCTGCAATTGGATCCTTGACTTCCTAACCAGAAGACCACAATCCGTGCGGATTGGTGATAATATCTCCTCCTCACTGATGATCAACACTGGTGTGTTCTTAGCCCACTGCTCTACTCTCTCTATACCCATAACAGTGTGGTAGGCATAGCTCAAATACCATCTATAAATTTCCTGATGATACAACCATTGTTGGTAGAATCTCAGGTGGTGACAAGAGGCCATACAAGAGTGAGATATGCCAACTAGAGAAGTGGTGTCACAACAACAACCTGGCACTCAATGTCAGTAAGACGAAAGAATTGATTGTGGATTTCAGGAAGGGTAAGATGAAAGAACACATATCAATCCTCATAGAGGGATCAGAAGTGGAGAGAGTGAGCAATTTCAAGTTCCTCAGTGTCAAGATCTCGGAGGACCTAACCTGGTCCCAACATATCGATGCAGTTATAACGAAGGCAAGACAGCAACCATACTTAATTAGGCGTTTGAAGAAATCTGGTATGTCAACAAATACACTCAAAAACTTCAATAGATAATAGATGTACCGTGGAGAGCACTCTGACAGGCCGCATCACTGTCTGGTATGGGTGGGTGGGGGGGGGGGGGGGGGGCTACTACACAGGTCCAAAAGAAGCTGCAGAGGGTTGTAAATTTAGTCAGATCCATCTTGGGTACTAGCCTACAAAGTACCTAGGACATCTTTAAGGAGCAGTGTCTCAGAAAGGCAGCGTTCATTATTAAGGACCTCCAGCACCCAGGGCACGCCCTTTTCTCACTGTTACCATCAGGTAGGAGGTACAGAAGCCTGAAGGCACACACTCAGTGGTTTAGGAACAGCTTCTTCCCCACGGCCACCCGATTCCTAAATGGACATTGAACCCCTGAACACTACCTCACTTTTAAAATATATATTATTTGTTTTTTGCACGAATTTTAATCTATTCAGTATACATATACTGTAATTTATTATTATTTTCTTCTTCTATATTATGTATTGCATTGAACTGCTGCTGCTAAATTAACAAAGTACATGGCACATGCCAGTGATAATAAACTTGATTCTGAAGAACTGATTACTTCTAGAATAACTGCATTCACAGACATTAGTAAACTGGGTAATTGTCAGGAACTTACACTTTGCATATAAACAATCCATCATAGACTGCACAATGTCCAGCTTGGCTTTGATAGAGAAATTGATGAAATTGGTATCAACCAAGATGTAATAGGGAGGACCCAGCTGTGTGTTATATTGGAAGAACAGACAAGAAGGATACTTCACCCTGGAGAAAATACAAGATAAGTTATTTAATTTTTATATCTAAATTTTACATTAGGCATAATTTCATTAGACACTAATATTTTATCTTTCAAAGATGTTTTAAAAAATGTTTGGAAACTAAGTATGAAAGTTTCAGCTTCTCAGCATAAATATTCCCACCAAATGGGTGCCATGATACTCAGCACAGTTTTTAATCAGATACTGCTCATATACGTTGCCACACTGGTCAAACTTCACCGCACATATATATGTGAACAGATATTGGCAAATGTGCAGAAATTACCATCTTTTGTTTTCTGCATTTCACTTGTCAATAAAAGGTCAGCATGGTAGCGATCAGGGTTTGAATCCCCCTGCAGTCTGTAAAAAGCTTCTCCGTGACCACATGGGTTTCCTCTGGGAACTCCAGTTTCCGAAGACATATAGTTGGGTTTGTGAGAGTTGTAATGCTATGTAGGCACTGGGAAGCATGCGACAATTGTGGGCTCCCCCGAGCGCAATCCACACTGATTTGATTTGATACAAATGATGCATTTCACTGCATGTTTCAATGTACATGTGACAAATAAAGCTCATCTTACATCTTAAATGGGAAACTGATTCCAGGATGCAACACTGATTAGTAGCCAAAAATTACTTCTGATGCCTATGCAGAAGGCAATCTGGTTGACATAATTCTTACAATTCTAATGGAAGTTCCTAGAGCAGAGGGAACATGATCTTTTCGTAAGTCATAAAAGTGCACAACTTGGAAGTGAACACGCAGATGGTTGCCTTCGCCTGTGCCTAGTTATCTC
The DNA here is from genome assembly GCF_048418815.1 of Hemitrygon akajei. Classification (NCBI taxonomy): domain Eukaryota; kingdom Metazoa; phylum Chordata; class Chondrichthyes; order Myliobatiformes; family Dasyatidae; genus Hemitrygon; species Hemitrygon akajei. The sequence continues at coordinate 16,033,931 of NC_133126.1, forward strand.
ATAGATTATGTAGCAGTGAGGTTCAATTTGTGTAACTCTGCTCATTCCCTGCTCCCAACCAAGCAATATTATCCCTCTTTCCCACTATTTTTCCCTCTCACGTGCTCATCAGCTTCTTTTGGTTCTCTTACCACTTGCCCAGAAGGTAATCAATTAAGCTACCTGGTGATCTTTGGGACACAATAGGAAATCTGAACACAAAATTGAACTCTACTGTGTTACAGGGAAAACTTGCAAACTCTACACAAACAGCACCCAAAGTCAGGATCAAACTCCAGTCCCTGGAGATGTGAGATAACAGCATCTGCACAAAATGCCACTGGGCAGATTGACGTCATTCAGGGCAGCTACTGGAGTACTGCTGGAGCTGCACTTATAAATACATTCAAGTGTATTCCATTATAGTATTGATTTGACCATGCAGATGGTTGAAAGGCTTTGGAGTTGGTGATCCATTTTCTAGCCAATGGGACCCCAACACTCCCCCACCCACACAAATGGTAAAATGTCAGACATAAAAGATTCTGCCCCATGCTAATTAAGAGTTATACAGAACTGGACAGGCCCAACTAGCCCACCTTGACAAAAATGCCAAACTATGCGGGTCCCATATCTCCATGAACCTTTCCTATTCATGTACCTGTCCAATTACCTTTCAAACATTGATAGTGTAAGTAGCCCCACCACTTCCTCTGGCAGCCAATTCCATGTATTGACCAATCTCTACATGGAAAAAAAAAGTTGCCCCTTGAGTTCCTATTAAATTTCTCCCCCCCCCTCACCTTAAACCTACACTTTCTTGTTCCCAACTTTGCGGGAAAAATAAAAGACTGCACATTTAAAGACTGGACAAAGGTTCTTTTGCCCGTAACGCTGACTCTATTTCCCTTTCCACAGATGCTGTCTGACCCGGTGAGTACTCCTAGAATTTTCTATTTTTGTTTGGTTTGCTAATGGAAATGACATTGTCTGCCACCATTTTAAATGATGACGCATGAATGCTATTTGCTGCTTTGTAGTGTGCACTATATCACTTGCCATGGAGTTTCCAATGGAGGTGTAGATGTACAGAATTTTCTGGCGTAGAGCCCCGATGATCCAAGTGCAGATGAAGGGATAGACCAATACTTGACCATCCAGATCTGCAGCTTCACTGCTTGCTCTCAGTACTATCACAGCTTTTAGACAGCAGAAAAATATTTCACAAGCACCCCACTAATATTAATCAAGATATTACTTTAAAATTTATAATCTTGAAATTCCAATGTGAAACGTACACTTCTTTTACTTTCAAGGCACTGGGATCCTCTTTCTTCATCTTCTTAGGTTTTGCTCTCTCACTTTCTTTTCTGAAATAAAACAAATTTATTGTGAAAGGTAGCAGCAACCATCTCCTGAAGGGTTTTGTGATTTGTGGGAATTTATATCTGTTTTTTTGAGAATAAAACAGTAACTTACAAATCGATGCCTTAACACATTTATGTCAGGTTAAGCTGCTGTGTCTAGAAAGCTAACACAGATCAATAATTCCTTTAAAGGGGAGACACAGGTAGATTGGGTCGTAAAGAGAGCTTCTGGCACAGTGGCCTTCATAAATCAAGGTATAGCAGATTCTGGTTAATGGGAACACATTGGGATAAGTAGATTTTGGCCCAATTAAGCAGTTGTAACAGTTAGCCGAAGTTTCATGGAAATAGCTTTAAAAGTTATGAAAAAAGACAAATCACCATTTAACTGAGTAATGAACTCTAGAATCAACACCTGCCTAACCAAGGACGTGGACCTGCTGCAATCTGCCCATCACCACAATAGGTCTACAATCTTACTGGCTCTCCACTCGGCCTTGGATCACCTGGATGATAGTAATACTTATGTAAGGCTGTTGCTTATTGATTACAGCTCAACATTCACATAATTATACCCTCAGTTCTAATCAACAAGCTCCAAAACATGGGCCTTTATACCTCCCTCTGCAAATGGATCCTTGGTTTCCTCACTGGGAGACCACAGATTGGAAATAACATCTCCTAATTGTTGACATTCAACACTGAAGCCCCTCAAGGATGCATACTTAGCCCTTGCCTCTACTCTGTCTACACCCACTTTACAACTGGCTAGGCAGTTCAAGTGGCATCTAATGATTTGCCGATGACAACTGTTGGCAGTATTTCAGATGGTGAGGAGACGTACTGGGGCAATCAGCTGGTTGAGTGATGTCACAGCAGCAACTTTGCACTCAACTTCAGAAGACCAAGGAATAGATTGTGGTCTTCAGGAAGGGGAAGTCAAGGCAACACACAGCAGTCCTCGATGAGGGATCAGAAAGGGGGATCAGTTTCAACACACAGCAGTCCTCGAAGAGGGATCAGAAAGGGGGATCAGTTTCAACACACAGCAGTCCTCGATGAGGGATCAGAAAGGGGGATCAGTTTCAACACACAGCAGTCCTCGATGAGGGATCAGAAAGGGGGATCAGTTTCAACACACAGCAGTCCTCGATGAGGGATCAGAAAGGGGGATCAGTTTCAACACACAGCAGTCCTCGATGAGGGATCAGAAAGGGGGATCAGTTTCAACACACAGCAGTCCTCGATGAGGGATCAGAAAGGGGGATCAGTTTCAACACACAGCAGTCCTCGATGAGGGATCAGAAAGGGGGATCAGTTTCAACACACAGCAGTCCTCGATGAGGGATCAGAAAGGGGGATCAGTTTCAACACACAGCAGTCCTCGATGAGGGATCAGAAAGGGGGATCAGTTTCAAGTTCCTGGGTGTCATCATCTCCGAGGATTTGTCCTGGGCCCAACATATCGAAGCAATTACAAAGGCATGACCGTAGCTATATTTCATTAGGAGTTTGAGGAGACTTGCTATGTCACTAAAGACACTCGCAAATTTTACCATGGAGAGCATTCTAACGGGTTGCATCACCATCGTGTACAAGATTAGAAAAAGCCGCAGAAATTATTAAACTTAGCCAGCTCCACCATGGCACTTGCCTCCCCCGTATCTATGACACCTTTAAAAGGCCATGCTTCAAAAAGATGGCATCCATCAATAAGGACCCTGATCACCCAGGACATGCCCTCTCCTCACTGCTACCGGCAAGGTGATGGTACAGGAGTCTGAAGGCACACATTCAATGTTTCAGAAACAGCTTCTTTCCTTCCCCGTCAGATTTCTGAACGAACATTGAACCCGTGAACACTACCTCAATTGTTCCCCTCTCTTTTTGCTCTACTTATAAAATATAATTCTCTTTCTTATACTTATTGTAATGTATTGTTTATTATTACATACTTAAATGTATTGCTGCCACAAAACAAATTTCACAACACATGACAGTAATATTAAACCTGATTATGAAATTATGTATTTAAATGAAATACAGAATAAATTAGAATGCTACCAATACTACATTGTTATAAAACTGCGCATTGGTCCCATTCATTATCGATACAGGAATTCATCCATTATATGCTGCCATGTTCTTTTGATTGACTGTCAATGCACAAAATCAGTGAAGACACCTAGTGTAGATAACGGACTGCATACAATGCTTTCAATGATTGAGTCCTCCAAATCTTCATTTTCATTATAACATTCAAGATGATTACCAATTCCTTCAAATTCATCATAGCTCTTAACTTGTTGAAGTAGAGAAACAGTTTTATTTTCATTCCAGGCCGTCTCTTTTAGCTCAAAACCTGAATGCTTGAAACTGCAATGATTAAAACATTTCTGAATTGTCTTACTGTTGATTTCTCACCAAATATCAATGACAAAAAGAACTACTCTTTGAACACAAACACATGCAACTGATTCCATTTAAAAACCGTTCACTCTACGAGCAGCATAGTGTGTAATGGTCACACAAGTGCATGTGACTGAAGCTAGGTGGACACTGTTTGGCAACTGTCTCCTGTCTAAAATAAGTGGCATAGTGTCCCAAATAAACTAAGGGAATCCTGGCTATTTCTTTGGATTATTTTTTGTTCTTTAAGAGTTGTCCCAAATATGAAGCTCCCCCAATTAACTGATGGCCCCATTAACCGGAATCCACTGTATTGAGATCAGGATTTGGGATATTATGTTGAAGCTGAGACCAAATTTGGAGTAATGTGTGCAGTTCTGGTCACCTCTGAACGGGAAAGAGATCAATAAGATTAAAAGAGTAGAGAGAATATTTACAAAAACCTGAATTATGGATTAGACTGAATAGGTTAGGACATTATTCCCTTGGATGCAGTAGAAAAAGGAGAGGTCTTATAGAGGTATACAAAATTAAGAGGAGTTAGAGATTGGGTTAATGTAAGCAGGCTTTTTTCTACTGAAGATGGGAGAAACTGGAACCAGAGGTCATAGGTTAAGAGTGAAAGGTGACAAATATAAGGAGGAGCCTGAGGGGGAACTTCTTCACTCAGAGGGTGGATATGAGTGTGGAAATGAGCTGCCAGTGAAAGTGGTGGATGCGGGTTCGATTTCAACACAAGAGAAGTTTGGATAAGTACATGGACAGGAGAGGTATGGAGGGCAATGTTCAAGGTGCAGGTCAATGGGACAAGGCAAAATAACAGTTTGGCACATATTAGATGGGGTCTACAGTCTATGACACTTTACCAAGAACATTAACTTGCTAGGTTTCAGAACATATTGAAGTGTATCAAGAAATAAAGATCACTCCTTGCATGCAAATAACAACAAACATTAGTAGTATGATAAGCCACTGATCAGCTAAATACAAGATCAATAAGATTTTAAAAAAAGTACAGAAAATCTGTGAAGGATATCACTTCCCAAACAGAAAGTCCTCAAAGAGTAATGCAGCACAATAACATTGAAATGGGGTCCATAAACTTCATCTAATCTTTTAGTTTCATCCCAAGCTTAATTTAAAAACTTACATTCTTGAATCACGCAGACTGATCATTCGCTTCATGGTTGCATATTTTCTTGTTTTCTTTGCTTTTCCCTGGAAAAAAAAGAATCAAACAAGTGGGAGAGGCGAGAATAAGTTGAATACTAGAAAAGTGAGAATAACCAGTCCCAAAATAAAGTAGAATTCTACCAAAATATAGTGTTGAAATAAGTTAGCAGACTTAAACATTACCTCAGTCTCTCTCTCCCCCTCGGTGCTAAATGACCCATACCTGGAAGAAACCCATCCACTTAGGAGAAGGTCAGATAAACTTCCTACAGAGGACGCTGGATTGAACTCCAAACTCCAGAGTTGTAATAGCATTATGCTATTACAAGATAGTATTTTCCATAATTTCAGACTTCCAGCATCCACAGTGTTTTGGCTTCAGAAATCATGGTCATTAGAGACCAATCTCTCCACTCACTCATCTTCAAATCCATCACCATTCTCTTTTCTATATGCATATACCAGCTAACAATGATACCAGATCCATCTCCTTTTCTGCAGTTTACCAATTACTTAGCAACTTATTTCTAGCTTTTAGTTTTAAAGAAAGACAGGACAGGGTGCAATTTGCACAACTTCCCCAGTAGCAGTGTGGATTGGTAGGTTAATTAGCAAGTGTAAATTGCTTTTAGCATGTGACCGAGTGATTAAACTGCACTGTGAGCCATGGGAATAGGGTGAAAAGGGTGTGGAAATAATTAAAAGGGATTAAAGATTAATATAAATAGCTGGTCAATATTTAGTGTACATTCTATGGGCTGAAGGGCCTATTTCTGTGCTGTATCTCTTAAAATAAATCACTGACCTGAAGACCCTTGAGATAGATAACAAAGCAATATCTGATAAATATAAAAGATCCTGTGATATTCTCCCAGAGTAAAGACAGGGCAGTGGGACAGCTGGTAAAGTCAACGGTGCCAGAAACCCAGGTTTGATTTGAAGGCTTAATCTTCTCATCAGCAAAGCCCTCAACTCAACTGAAATAGATCACCCAGTACTCACCAGTGGCACTTTGTGAGAGATTTCTGAGCATCAAGAAGCACAATGGCACAAACATCTAATTTCTCTAATTTCCAGTAATGTCTCCCTCCCATCTTTCTTTTTTTTCATTCCCTATTCTGGGTTTCTTCCTCACCCCTTTTCTTCTCCTTACTTGCCCATCACCTCCCTCTGCTCTCCCCCTCCTCTTTTTTCCATGGTCCACTGTCCTCCCCCATTAGGATCCTTCTTCAGTCCTTTACCTCTTCCACCTATCACCTGCCAGCTTCTTACATCATTCCCCCTTCTCCTGGTCTCACTAGCTTGTATTCCCAGCCCCTCACCCCACCCCCACCACCACTTTATTCTGGCTTCTGCCCCCTTCCTTTCCAGTCCTGATTAAGGGCCTTGGCTCAAAATGTTCACTGTTAAGCCCCTTCTACAGATCCTGCTTGACCTGGTGAATTCCCCCAACATTTTGTTTGTTGCTCAAAATTTCCAGCATGTGCAGAATCGCTTGTAGTTACAAAAGGCATCATGAATCTTCTCCAATTCACCACAGGCACAAACACCGACGGGTCTTCCATGAAAAATCTACACAGCCCAAGCTCCACATTTGATTTTAAAATTGGAGGCAGCAGATGAGAAGGCAACATGCACTCTGAAAAGGGTCCGAACGGGGAAAGATGAAAAGAGGGGGTTTGGAGTCCAGTACATCCAGTCTTAGGCAGTGTAGCAGCAAAACTAATTCAAAATCAAAACAATTGCCGCTAGCCTGAGACCACCATGGGGTTGTTATAGTTGCATGACACATCCCCATCTAAAATATGATTGTTCCAAAGACTCAAATTCCTTTTTTTCAATCCTTCATTAGCAATTAGCAAACATACGATCTTGAAGTGATATTAAGTGATCAGCAAAGATATGAACTCTGCCTGTCCCAAGCTATAAACTGCCACAAAATAAGCAAGAATATGTAACTTATTCTCTTCACTTTTACCACACCCCAAGTAACGTGACTAGTTACCACAATAAACACGCAAAACAGAATACAAAGCAAATAGAGAACAGATACATGGCTCCTACAGGCACATATGGGTGCTGAAGACTTTTGCACAGTACTGTAGTAATTTTATGTATTGCACAGTACTGCTGCCACAAAAAAAATCAAATTTCATGACGTATGAGTGATGATAAATCTGATTCTGATACGAGTCTCTACTGTGGACTGAGAGTGGGAAGGGGGCAGGGAGAGGGAAATCATGGTTTGGAAAGGGGGAAGGAGTGGGAAGCACAAGAGGCATTCTATAATGATCAATAAATCAATTGTTTGGAATCAAATGGCCTTGCCTGGTGTCTCAGGGCTGGGTGCTTCTGCAGCTGCACCACCCCCCCACTCCTAGTACTTCTCTGACACCTAACACATACCCTTCGTACAGAGCTCCACCCTGACCATTCCCAACAGCCGTTGGTCCTGCCAGATTTATAAATTCACACTCCACTCTATGTTGACAAACACAGTACTGTGCAGAAGTCTTAGGCACCCTTGTTATATATATCTGCCCAAGTCTTCTGCACAGTACTGTAGCTCACAGAAAGTAGCCATACAAGCAGGTAGGGTGGTAAAGGCATGCTTGCCTTCACTGTTGGGAGGACTGAGTATGAGAGTCAGGAAGTAAATTGCAGTTATATGACTACACGTGGAATAATGTGCGCATTTCTGGTACACAAAGGACATGGTGGCTTTAGAAAGGGTGCACAACATTTACCAGGATTCTTCCTGCAGGATATGTGCTATGAGAAGTTCTTCCAAGACAACAACCTGGTCATGGTTTGTAGGCTTGTGTGCCTCAATGACCCAGAAAGCTTTGTTGGCTGGAGTCAGAGCTCTGTGCTTTGGCACTTGGTAGGTCAACCCATGCCAACCAGGTTAAAGGGTAGAAGACAGACTAAGAGTGGTCCAGGGCTAACAACCTTGATTGGTAAAACAAAACTAATACAGAAACAGCAATGAAGAATCCTTCTATGTCTGTGTGCAACAGTATTCCCAAGTCTCCACCAAGGACTTTCATGACTGACAGTAGTGAAAAGTATGATGCTACTAACATGATCTCTGAGAGATCTAACCTGGTCCCAACATATTGATGTAGTTATAAAGAAGGCAAGACAGCGACTATACTTTATTAGGAGTTTGACAAGATTTGGTATGTCAACAAATACACTCAAAAACTTCTATAGTTGTACTGTAGAGAGCATTCTGACAGGCTACATCACTGGTATGGAGGGGCTATGGCACAGGACCAAAAGCTGCAGAGGGTTGTAAATTTAGTCAGCTCCATCTTGGGTACTAGCCTACAAAGTACCCAGGGCACACCCTTTTCTCACTATTACCCTCAGGTAGGAGGTACAGAAACCTGAAGGCACACTCTCAATGATTCAGGAACAGCTTCTTCCCCTCTACCACTCAATTCCTAAATGGCCATTGAACCCTTGGACATTAGTCTTTTTAAAAAAATATATAGTATTTCTGTTTTTTGCATGATTTTTAATCTGTTCAATATACGTATACTGTATAAAGTATACTGAATAAAATTTACTTATCGCTATTATTTTTTTCTTCTATATTTTTCATTGCATTGAATTGCTACAACTAAGTTAACAAATTTCACGTCACATGCTGGTGATAATAAACTTGATTCTGATGAATGAAGCCCTGAAGGCCTCCAGAGATGGAGGACCTTTATTGCTGCTCTGTGCCAGTGGTTGGACAAATTTGGGTTGCTTTTACTACAGCAGCAGAGGCGGAGGCGAGACCTGACGGAAGTTTGCAAGATTATGAGAGGCATAGATAAGCAAGACAGTCAGAATTTTTTCCCAGGCGTGCGAATATCAAGTTGTGAGGACATGCATTTAAGGTAAGAGAGGCAAAGTTCGAAGGAGCCATACAGTCAAGGTTTTGTATTACGCAGAGTGGTGAGTGCCTGAAACAGACCGCTAAGGGTGGGAGGGTTAGCAGACAGGGCAAGGTATTTAACGGACAGATAAATATAGAGGGAATGCAGACTTTTCCCCGGCGTTGGAGACGCAAGAGCTAGAGGTGTTAATTTCTTAAACTCTAAGGTGAGAGGGGAGGGATTTAATAGGAACCTGAGGGACAACGTTTTCCACGCAGAGAATGGTCAGAGCTGACAGTGTAAATGGTTGAGACAAGTACATCAATAAGATTTGGATAACAAAAAGGAAAAGGAAATGGGAGCAGTTTAAGAGAGCATGTTTCCATGCTGTATGACTGCCGATGGAGGGATGTGGCTTTATGAAGGGGGAAATGAGGATCGTGTGCAGGGGGAAGAGAGATTTCGTTTCATTTAGCATCGTGCTCGGAGCAAGTATTGTGGGCCGGATGACCTGCTCGGTCCCAGAGGCCCCTAAGCGCATTTGAGGAAGATTCACCCCCAAAAAGCACAGAAACAACCCGGAGATGAGCGACCCCAACCAACCGACTCGGTGGCGGCCTTACCATGGTTCCCTGCTCGTGGTTCTGGAACACCGTCAACGTCACTTGTCAGCGCCGAACGTCCACGTCATCCGAGGAGCGACTACCCCTCCCATCCAGCTTCCGGTTGCTATAGGTCCCTAGAAACGCGATGGCAGAGGAAGCGTTGTTGGGAAAGCTGGGAATCGGCAGGTATTTGTCAGCTTTTTAAACATGCAGGGGGAAGAGCCGCTGTCACAAGAAGTAAAATAGCAACCAAATAAAGCTTTGAGATGGAAGGAGGTCTGACGTCTTGCAAGACTTAAAACCCAGCTCTGGTTATGGTAATGCTTATTTTTTTAAAAACTCTTTTCGACTGAATGTTTAATTTTAATTTAACGTTAAAAGAAGCAGCATTAGGATTGGGGCGAGCTGCTTCAGTAAAGAACCAGCACAGGGACGGTGGGTCAAATGCATGCCCGCCGTCACCATTGACGGACTATGTTTTAAAAAAACGTTATGAGCGCAGTAGATTACCGAAGAAGGACGTCGTTGCAAAAAACAAATACACAAATGTGCCAAATAGGTTTTACTTGCTAGCTTCCATATGTTATGAAATGCAGTGTGTTTAGAACAACAAGCAGGCTTGTCTGATAAGAACAGTTATCGGGTGCAAGAGATAACAAATTATCAGTTTTATAAATTATTAATGATCCCCTTGTTCGGTGCATTGGTAATTCGTTTTATTTTACGATCCCATTTGTTCATTAATGTCAGATTGAAAGAGGAAAGCTGTATAAAGAATCAAGCTATGAACAGAACATTTGTAACTATCCCCTCTGAATAATGAGTTAACAGACATTAACATTTTTTAAAAAATGTTTTGAGAGCTGTATGTTGGCAAATTTTTATTTCCTATCCTTTGCTTAAAAGTAGAACACCCTTTTGCCAAGTTGCTATTCCCATGACAGACTTCATTTGCAACAAACAAAGAGTAGTTTTGAGCTCTGATCACAGGTACACAATGACCTTGAATAGAAGTGTGAAACAGTGTTAATTTATAAATATTGTATTCTTCCAGGGAAAAAAAACTTAACCTATTAGTTGATGCTGAGTTTAGATTCATGATTAAAAGGTAAATTCAACAGGACAAAATAATTCTCCATTCATTCCTCTTTCTACTTTTTGTGCATAGAACAGTGAGTGCTAACATTTATATATTTTTAATCAGAAGCCTGATCTCAATGCTGTAGGGTTTTGTGGAGACATAATCAAGTCAGGTTTTTCTCTGCATCATAAACCAACATGGTAGCTGGAACATGCGAAAATCTGCAGCTGCTGGAAATCCAAAGCGACATACATAAAATGCTGGAGGAACTCAGCAGGTCAGGCAGTTTCTGTGGAAATAAATAGTCAACATTTCAGGCCGAGACACTTCATCAGGATCTGAAGAAGAGTCTCGGCCCAAAACGTCGACTGTGACTCTTTTCTATAAATGTTCTCTGGCCTGCTAAGTTTCTCCAGCGTTTTGTGTGTGTTGCTTTGGTAGTTGGAAGTTGTTACAGGAATTGGTTCAATCTTTCTTGTGGCCCACTAACTGTAATGTACATCAGATAAACTCAGTCTTGCAAATTCCTTTTGATGATGATGCAAATTATTAATTTACATTACTAGCAGAGCCGAAGTATGCCTTTTCATGTTCTCATTTTCTCAAAGTATGAATTTCCTCCTAGAAATAACAATTTGGACAATGAAATTAATGGATAATTGTATGTAACTTTGGCAGTGGATTGTTGTTTTCAAATGAAACATGCAAATGTTGATACAAGTTTACTGCAAACACAGCAGAATTGTGATAATCCCAATGCTTTAACTGCATTCTGACTTTCCTGCTCTTTTTGTTTTGGGTGCTGGCCTGGCAACTGAGGTGGAAGAATCTTGGAGAGAAACTGATTAAAAAGTGGCTCAATGCTAACAATCTTCTTAAATGCAAAGTCTTATTTGAAGGTAAGACATAAAGACTGTTCTCAGTTATACAGCAATAAGGGGAAAAAACTGCACGTGCTAGAAATTGGATGTAAAAATGGAAATTGCTGAAAACAATCAGCAAGGTAAAAGCTTAGTTAACATTTCTAATTGATGACCTTGCATCAGTCCTGAGATGTTAACTCTGAGATTTTTTTGACGTTCTGAGAGGACTGAGGTGAGGAGAGATTTCTCGAGATTTATAAGCCATTTTTTAACCAATGTCGATGGTTGGGGTTTATAATTTCAGGATTTAAGGCAATGTAATAATGGATGAAGCAAAGGATCAATTGTTATTGACTTGCTGAGCGTGCACCTGGAGCCATGTGTCCTGCATCTGCTTTTGTTCTTTGTGGGTTTTTTTTCCAACAGACCCTATCCAATTAAGAGTGTGAGCATAAATTAGACCTTAAGATATGGGAGCAGAATCGGGCCATTCAGCCCACCAAGTCTGCTCTGCCATTCCATCATGCCCAATTTATTATCCCTCTCAACCCCATCAGACAGAGCCATCTGACAGTCTTCATTTGTTAACCCTTTCATTCCTGTGGTCATTCTTGTGAATATCCTCTGGACTCTCTCCAATGCCAGCGCATCTTTCCTTGGATAAGGCGCCCAAAACAAAACTCACATTACTCCAAGTGCAATCTGACCCCTGCCTTATAAAGCATTACGCCCCCACTTTTCAAAGGCTGAAAGGTTAATTTATTATTAAAGCATGTATCCATATACAGCTCTGTAATTTGTCTTCTCCAGATAGTCACGAAACGAGAAAGAACATGAAAGTCATTCAGAGAGAAACATCAAATCCACCTGCCCCTCCACATGAAAAAGAATGGCACCCCTAAAACCCTCTAAAAGCCTCTAAAACCCACCTCCCCCGCACAAAACAGAACGTGAACATCAGCCCTCCCAATAAACATACTTCTTATTGAGGGGAACAGCCACAGGGGTACTCTGCACTGTCTATTCCCTTTCTCTCTCCTGACAGTCATCTAGAGATTTGCTTCCTGCAACTTAGGGGTGGCTGCCTTCCTGTAGCTCCTATCTATCACCTCCTCATTTTTCCACAGCTCAGTGCACTTTGTGCAGACATAGTTATTAGGGAAACTTGAAGTCTCCCAGAGATCCCATGTCTCACACTAAGAACATACCTCTACCTCCAGATCCATTCTCAGTGCACTAGCTTTGTATCAACAGGAAAAAAAACTTACTGGAAACTTGAAGCTTCTACCTGTTCTCACCCAAGCCTGCTGAGCCAAAGCTGGACCACTCTAATAATGCCAGACTTACGCAATGGCTGTTCCACTTACATCCTTGCACCTTTTTTTATTGAGCATTAGTTTCATCCAGAAAGCACTGCTTTTTATATGAAACAATGAGTTTAATATATGGTTATCAATAATTATCTGTGGCACTTCTAAAATAGGTTTTGAATACTGCAAAACATTTTCAGTTTTGGCACTGAATCTGAATTCAAAATGCCACTGGAACATTTCAAAGACTTGTACTGAGAACTTAATACTCAGATACTCAGTGTCTAGATGTGGGTGTGAACCCCTGTATGAAGTTTTTTGACAGCTTAGTGAAATGTCTTCTGGCAATTTTGTATTTTTCTCTGTTGGGTTTGATGTCTACCACTGTTTTATCAAGGTATGTTGTCATGCTGACAGTTTGCTTTCTTGAAATTGAAGTGACTCCAGAAACATACCATTTTGTCACAGGTGGTTAGACGTGGACCTCAATGGGCCACAGTTGTGTATAACTATCTTGAAGCTTAATGTCAGAATGTTGCTGCTGACAAAAGTGAGATCAAGATTGCAGCATTGTTTCTAGCACTCAGTGTTAATAGAGCTTGGGTCATGAATCAGACAAAGTTACTGTAGTTTGTCTATGCCCAAGTTTCTTTACAAATTCAGCTTAGGCATTGTGACTGTAGTTATTATTAAGACTACAATAACAATTCAAGTTTCTTTTTGGATTTATCAAATACTAAAGGGCTTAGCTTTAAGGTAGAGGGGGAAAGTTTAAAGGACATTTACGAGGCAAGTTTTCTGACACAAACTGGGAGGTGCTGCCAGGGAAGTAGCATGATAGCAACTTTTAAGAGGCATCTAGTCAGACAAGTTACCAGGCAGGAAATGGAGGGATAAGGACACGTGCAGACAAATGGTATTAGTTAAGGTTAGCTTGATGGTCAGCATAGATAATCAAATAAAAATCACGTTTATGAGCACTGACATACACTCAGAGGCCACTTTATTAGGTATAGGAGTGGAACCAGGCGTGGTCATCTGCTGCTGTACCCAAAAGTTAAAGGTTCACTGTGTTGTTCATTCGGAAATGCTCTTCTGCACATCACTGTCATAATGTGTGTATTTGAGTTACTGTCAACTTTAACCAGTTTGGGCAATCTCCTCTGACCACTCTCAATAGAAAGGTGTTTTCACCCATAGAACTTCTGCTCACTGGATGTTTCTTGTTTTTCATTCCCTTCTCTGTAAAGCCCGCAGACTGTTGTGAGTGAAAATCCCAGAAATTAGCAATTTCTGAGATATTCTGCCTGGTACTGATAATCATTCCACGGTCAAAGTCATTTGGATTACATTTTCTCCCCATTCTGATGTTTGGTCTGAACAGCAACTGAACTCTTCAACATATCTGCATGCTTTTATGCATTGTGTTTCTGCCACATGATTGACTGATTTGGTATTTGCATTGACAAGCAAGTGTACTGATATACCTAATAAAGTGGCCATTAGAGTATGCTGTCAAATTTGTTGCCAAAAAGACCAAAGTGCTTGTTCCTGTTCTGCAGTGTTCTATGTTCTTTGTTTACGTAGTTCCAAATGTTTAAATTTCTTTTTTGGGGTTTCTGCACTGTTGAGATTAACAGTTCCTCAACATTTAAATTCAGTATTGTGGCGACCCAATTACTAGCACACTCAAACCGGCTGACAATTAGCCAGCGTGCAGGCACAAAGGCTAGGTCCGCAACAAAGGGAGAAAGCCTGAGGGGGTTTCAGTACGTGCCAGTCGAGGCATCCGGCGGGGGAGAGAGGCTTTAAAGCAAGGCTGTGAAGTTGGAATAAACTTTATCTTTGACTGCAGTTTACCGACTCCGTGTCGTTATTTTAGCGCTGCGTGTAGCACACCGCTACAGTATCTTGATATTATTATTGTGGGTTATTGACGTTATCCTGATAAACAGCTGAATTTCTAAATATAGTACTGCTGCTGAGAGAGGGTGAGAAGCCAGAAACTGGAGTTGATTGCAAGAAGACAGAGGCTGGCTGAATGGGTAGAAAAATGGCAGATGAAATTTCATATAGGAAAGTGTGAAGTGATGCACTTCGGCAGAAAAAGCAAGAGGATGAGCTGAGTTTATTGTGATATTCTGGTGCATTGAAAAATTTGCAGCAGCATCACAGGCACATAGCATTAGATTCAAGATTCAAAATACATTTAATATCAAAGCATGTATAAATTATACAATCTTGAGATTTGTCTGCTTTCAGGTAGCCTCAAATCAAAAAACCTGAAAGAACCCAATTTAAAAAAAAAGGACCAACACAAAATGCACAGAAAAACAGAAAACACAAATCATACGAACAATGGAAGTGAGCAACAGCAATCGGAACCAAAATCCTTAGATCTGAATCCCTGGAGTAGGCTCAAAGCCTCAATTTCAGTTCACCATATTTGCGGGGCAGATCACTGCGAAGTCCACAGACATGAAGCACAGCAGCCAGCGCTGTTTCACAACCTCAGTGCAAAATTGGCCTACTCTTGCCTCTGATCCTGACACCCTACCTTTCCAGTCTATCTGAGCCAGTGTTTAAATTGTCCAAACAGCGGATCATACTTTACATTAGGATCAAGGCCCTGCTGTAGTAAAACGCTCTGGGCCAGGACTACACCATCCAGCCCAAAGCCGTTTTCAACTTCTCCAAGCTGCTTGGTGCTTAGAGTGATCCAACCTTGCACCCGGGATAGCTGGATGGGCATCGAAATACCTTTGCCTCAACTCCTCTCTGAATTGCGCATTACAACTTCATCTGCATCAATTTTGCAATGCACCCGTTATCTCATCCCTCGAATTCACTTCACCTTCACTCGCTTTTTCATTGTTTGCAGAAACGTTTACCATAATTTACCTCAGAAAAGATGTTATTAATAAAGTTTTTAGTCAAATTTCTTGCCTTTGAAGTGCCAGTAAGCTGTCGTTCTCCTTCAGTAGCGCCATCTTAAACTGAAAATCAGAGACCCAACATTAACAAGAAAACATGAAGTAAAAATAAATTATCCAAGAAAGAATACATTTTACACAAACAATTAACAAAAAGTCACTTCTAAAGGATGTGCAAGATCAGAGGGACTTGTCTTTGAAAATGACAGGGCAAGTTAAGAGAAAGGCAGTAAAGCATGAAACCCTGGCATTCATATCGAAAGGCTTAAAAAACAAAAAAGTAGTGGAGTTACATGGTGAACAGAGATTACATCTAGAGAATTGTATCCAGTTTTTGAACCCTTAAATTTAGAAGATGTAAAGATCTGAACATCCAGAAAAGATTGACTGGAATGATTCAAGGAAAGAAATATTTCAACAATTGGGTCAAATAAAATCAGAGTTGAATTAAGGAAGGTTAAGAGAGGTGTTGAAAGAGATGCACACAATCATGACTGGTTTAGCTGGAGTAAATAAAGAAAAACACATTTTAAAAATTGAATGAATGATAAAGGGTGGATGTGAGGAATAGCATTTTTATTTACAGGCTAATCGTGATCTAAAACTCTCTGCCTGCTGAGTTGCTGTAAACAGAATCAATCAAGAGTAATGAATAAATACTTGAGAAATGCAGGAAGTAGAAGCACAGGGATTCCGGATTTGTCTCCTCGTAGCTAGCATAGGCTTGAATGCTTCAATGAATTGGTTTATCTTGATGCGTTATCATCTCTTTAAATACAGAAATAGACTTTTGTGCAATCTTGATAGGAGATTGTTGCTGTTTGCTGTAGTAAGAGAAGTGATTGTGCAATAAAACAAACTTTTTTTTGTCTTCTGCGCTTCCATTATTAAAATTAGAGATATTTTTATTTTTGTGCTGTTCATGGCTGATCTGTAGATAAGCTATGTTCACCAACACAAAAGATACAGATGCTGGATATCTTGAGCACCAATCACAAAATGATGGGGGATTGGGGGATTTCAGCAGTTCTGACGTAGCTTTAGGAGGTTTCACTGCCACTTGGATGAAAAAAAGGTTCCTAATATTGCCCTTAAAATCTCAGCTCCAATTTTCATGTTTCTTTTGTCATGACAAATAGATCACACCTTATCTTTTGATAGTCCAGGGATATAAACTACCATCATACTGTCTGTTCTTGCAATCTATTCCATTATTATTATGGTAAAATTACATTCAGTTCTCTGCCTAGGTCAGTTTTGTCTTCCTGAGGGGCAGTGCAGAAATGAATGTTCTGTTTCAGATAGGATCTGACCAGAATTTAATGTAACCCTTCTAGTTACGGGAAATAAATTCACAGAAAGTGGGCTGAATATCAAACAAAACATGTAGACAAAGAAAAAGAAAAGTAGTCAAATCAAAATTGACTGGGGGTGGGGAGGGAGAAACTTGGTTCATGTTCTGTGACAGAGATGAAATGTCACTGGTGAGGGTATGTTTTGTGTGGATCCAGAATTCCTGTACCTTCGCCACTGGGAACAATGCTTCAAGCTGCCCAGTTATCAAGTTCTGTAATTCCTATCCCTTTGCCTTTCAGCTTTATCTTAATATTCTTTTGAACCAACTCTACTACAGGTTTCCCCTGCTATCTGAAGGTAGAGTGTTCCTATGAAACTGTTTGTAAGCCGAAATGCCGTAAAGCGAAGAAACAATTACCGTTAATTTATATGGGAAAAATTTCTGAGCGTTCCCAGACCCAAAAATTAACCTACCAAATCAAACCAAATAACACATAAAACCTAAAATAACAAGAACATATAGTAAAAGCAGGAATGATATGATAAATATACAGCCTATATAAAATAGAAATATTGTATGTACAGTGTAGTTTCACTTATCAAAATCAGGAAGACAGTGAGCCAAAATTGATGTGGAAAAAAAAAATTGGCACGTACATGCAAGCACACACAACTGCCCGCACAAGGCTTCACAGTCATGGAAGTCTTTCTTGGGGTAACACACGCATAAAGCGGGCGTCTTTTTTTCATAAAAGCGAAAATCCTCTTTGGTTAGTGAAAACAGGTACTAATGTAGGTCTTTCGTAACAGCGAGCTGTCGTAAAGCGACGCTCGAAAAACGGGGGCCACCTGTGCATGCTTGGTATCATTATTTTTGCTTTGTTTACTTTTGTGCAGTGCCATGGAAGCTTATTAATATATTAAAATTCAAAATGAAACAGAAGTTCCTCATTCAGTTTAAATTTCTGCTGCTCAATTCATTATCTGTACCTTATGCAGTTCAGAGTTTTTTGTGGCATCTGAATATTATTACTGCAGCAGATTACATCCTAGATAAATTTAATCTACTGCACTTCCAGTATTTATTGGCTATGGGAGATAGTAAAATGTGGTTGGGAGTGAGACCCTGTCACTCCCGTTGGGTGTTATAAAGTGTTTAAGAATGAAATTTCTCATTTGAAAAGTAAGGTGAAAGTAACAATTTTAATTTTGAAGTAGTTCTGGTCAGTTAATGGAAAATGAGCAGTGTACCTTGGGATAGGTGCAGTGGCAGTTTTCCAAGGTCACTAGTGATGCAACTAAGAGACGAAGGCAGGCAGCCAAGTTTTCTCATGCAACCAGCTGTGTCCATTTTAGTTGACTGGCAGGAATCCATCGTAGCATTTGGTGGATGTGCCACAATACATTTTGTTTTCCTACTTCAGAGATGCAACTGGCTTCTGCTTGCCTGAATTTTGAAAACTCATTTGAGTTCGAGCGAATGTACAGGTAGCTTGCCATGATACAGTTGATAGCACTTGACGCATGCCTGTTGTCAAGAAAAATAAAATAGTTGTTCTATAGATTTATATCTCTTGCTTGACTCTGTGTCACCAGCTTCTTATAGATAAATTACAGAATAGAATGTGCTGTCCTAATTGTCTATGGGTGATTTACGAAACAAGGTCAAGCTGCAGCTATATTGTGCTTACAATTATAAAAATGATAGTAGTAAGATGATGGGCTTTTTACTTCTTTCAAAGTGTCCTTTAATAAAGAAAATGATCTTGTATTAATATAATTCTTTCCATATTGCTTTCAGGAAATACTCCCAGTCAATGAAGTACTTTTAAGTGCCCAGTTACCCCACTTATCTCTACTCCTGAAAGTGCTGATTCATTACGGCATTTTCAGTCTCGGAGTCCAAACACTCCTGGCACATGCCATTTTGAAGACGTGCACAGTTTGAACTATCCCTGGCTGTACCAGGAATCTGGCTTGAGTCTCTGCTGTAATTTCTGGCTGTTGAGCTTATTATCAGAGAGGAACCTCTGGGGTATGGGGAGCTGTGCACAAGTTAGGAGACCTGAACCTACCAGATGGTGTTACATCCAAAAAGTGATGAGAGAGATTGTGGGATCTGGACAGTTTGTTGATACCAGTCATTTTTAGGTCCCCAGGAAAGGTCTGTGTTCAGCATTCTAAGCCCTGCATCTCAAAGGCATAGCCTGCCACTGACTCATATTCAACTTGATCCAACCCTCATAGACAGTTCTGCATGTGTGGGGTAATGAGATCCTTATTTCATAACTGTAGAAGCACTTGCGGTGATGGGGGAGACAGTGTTTAACATCAGATTCCTTACTGAGCCTTATTGTTAATAATGCTAAAGACATTAGGCTCCTGGGAAAGTGTCCTGAGAGCAAGGTGTAGTTGTTGATGCAAAGTAGAAAGTGTTTTGTTGTTTATAGTCATTCTATGATCATTTGTGGGAACTGTTGTGATGTCCTCTTTATCCGATTTCTTTTAGTTTTGAGGACCACTTTTAGTATGAAGAAGACGAGGATCAGCTTTTCAAATGTTCTTCTCATTTGTGTCACGATTGGCTCCTGGGGGTTTGGAGTCCACCTTCATTCAGAGCTGTCATTAGTCTTATTTTAGCAGCATTTAATAATTCAGATATCATGTAAACAAAGAAACTCTGGGAAAAAAAAAGTAGAGCAAACTAGTCCTGCATTAAGGATCCATTCAATAATTGATTAATAATTCCACACAATCTAGTTGATATCCCCTAGAAATATTTTTCTTTACTAACTCTCCTCCATGAGACGTTACTTAATATTTAAAAATGCAGATACTAAATGCATGAATATTATTTCATGGATGAACAAGATATGGGAATTGTGAGCTGTCTCCAGCGCACCTTTGGTGTGTTGGTTGTTAACCTAAACTATGCAATTTACTGTGTATGCTTTGATGTACATGTGATAAATAATGTTGAATCTTGCTTGGATGGGCAATAGTTACAAAAAACTCCTATCTGAGCATTCACAAAAAACAAACTTGACTCATCAATTTGAGACCATATGACATAAGAGCAGTATTAAGCTTTGCCATTCCATCATCAACCCTATTACACTATCATCTCCTCATAACCCTTGACGCCCTGACTAATGAAGAACCTATCAAACACCACTTTAAATGTAACATATGATTTGTCCTCTAACTCTCTGTGGCAAAGGATTCCACAGATTCACTACCCTCTGGCTAAAGAAATTCCTCCTCATCCCTATTCTAAATGAACATCCCTCTATTCTGAGGCTGTGCTGTCTGGCCCTAGACTACCCACTACTGGAAACATCCTTTCAACTTTCAACTCTATCCAAACCTTTCAATTTTTGATAGGTTTCAATGAGATCCTCTCTCATTCTTATAAACTCCAGAAATCATTCTTTGTGAACTTTCTCTGGGCCCTTTCTAATGCCAGCATATTGTTTCTCTGATAAAGGGCCCTAAATTGCTGACAGTACTCCAAGTGTGGTCTGATGAATGCCTTTTAAAGTCTTAGCATTACATCCATGCTTTTATATACCTGTCCTTTTGAAATGTATATTAACATTGCATTTTCCTTCCTTTCCACCTACTCTACCTGCAAGTTTTAATTCATGGAATCCTGCACAGTCTCCCAAGTCCCTTTGCACCTCTTAATTTTTGATTTTTCTCCCTGTTTAGAAGGAATATGCTTTTATTCCTTCTACCAAAGTGCATGACTATATGCAGTACCTCACTACACTATATTCCACCTGCCACTTCTTTACTAATTCTCCTAGGAGGGATATGGAGAGAAGGCAGGGACAGGGTATTGATTGTGGATGATCAGCCGTGTTCACAGTGAATGGCGGTGCTGGCTCAAAGGGCCGAATGGCCTACTCCTATTGTCTATAGTCTGTCTAAGTCCTTGTGTATTCTGAAATAACGCCTACATCTCGCTGACAGTCAACACTGGTGCACCTCAGGGATGTCTGTGTAGCCCACTGCTCTGCTCTCTCTATGCTCATGACTGTATGGCTAGGCACAGTTCAAATATCATCTATAAATTTGCTGATGATACAACCATTGTTGGCAGAATCTCAGATGATGACAAGAGGGCTTACAGAAGCAAGATGTACCAGCTAGTTGAGTGGTATTGCAGCAATAATCTTGCAAACAATGTCAGTAAAACCAAAGAACTGATTGTGGACTTCAGAAAGGGTAAGACAAGGGAACACACACCATTCCTCATAGAGGGATCAGAAGTGGAGAGGGTGAGCAATTTCAAATTCCCGAGTGTCAATACCTTTAAGGACCTAACCTGGTCCCAACCTATCAGTACGGCTATATAGAAAGTAAGACTGCAGTTATATTTCATTAGGAGTTTGAGGAGATTTGGTATGTCACCACAAACACTTGCAAATTTCTACAGATGTACCGTGGGAAGCATTCTTATTGGCTGCATCACAGTCTGATGGTGGGGGTTGGGGGTGGTGCTGCTACTGCACTGGATCAAAGCAAGCTATAGGGTGTTGTAAAATTAGTCAGCTCCATCATGGTCGCTAGCCTCCGTAGTATCCAAGACATATTCAAGGTGCAGTGCCTCAAAAGGACGGTGTCCATCATTAAGAAACCCCACCACCTAGGGCATGCCTTCTTCTCATTGTTACCATCAGGAAATACAGAAGCCAGAGAACACGCACTCAACAAAGCAGGAATAGCTTCTTCCCCTGTGCCATCTGATTTCTGAATGGGCATTGAACCTATATTTATACATACATAAATAAAATAGTTAAATTTATATACTAATGCAGTTCTTTTTTCTGTATTACCAGGTTTTGCATTATAATGCTGCCATAAAGTTAACAAACTTCACGACACATGCCAGTGATATTAAACCTGATTCTGATTCTTAGAGTGGAATGACATTTACAATTTTCCAGTCCTCAGAAACCATTCCAGAATCTAGTTATTCTAGAAAGATCATTACTAATGCCTCGACAATCTCTTCAGCCACCTCTTTCGGGTCCCTGCAGTTTAGTCTATCTAGTCCAGGCGACTTACCTACCTTCAGACCTTTCAGCTTCCCAAGCTTGTTCTTCTTAGTAACAGCAACTACACTCCTGTCCCCTTACAGTTTTGAATTTCTGACTTACTGCTAGTGTCTGTCACAGTGAAGACTGGCGCAAGATACTTAAGTTTGTCCAATGTTATTTTTTTTTGCCTCCCATCTCTGTATCATTTTCTTGTGATCCAGTATCCACTCTTGGCTTTCTTTTGCTCTTTACATTTTTTGGAAAAAAAACTTCTGGCATCCTCTTGTATATTATTGGCTAGCGTACCTTTATATTTCATCTTTTGTCTCCTTATAGATTTCCTAGTTGTCCTCTAATTTTTTAAAAGCTTCCAAATCTTTTAACTTCCCACTAATTTTTGCTATATTACATGCCCTGTCTTTTGCTTTCATGCTGTCTTTCACTTCCCCTGTCAACTATGGTTGTGTCATCGTCCCTTTAGAAAACTATTTTGTCTTTAGGATGCATCTGTGTTGTGCCTTCTGAATTGCTCCCATAGACACCAGCCATTGCTGTTCTGCTATCATTCCTGCTAGTGTTCCCTTCCAATCAACTTTGGCTAGCTCTTCTCTCATGCCTCTATAATTCCCTTTACTCCATTATAATGCTGATACATCTGACTTTAGCTTCTCTGTCAAACTACACGGTGAATTCTATCATATTATTATCATTCTCTTCTAAGGGTTCCTTTACCTTAAGCTCCCTAATCAATTCTGGTTCATTACACAACACCCAATCCAGGATTGCCTTTCTCCTTGTGGGCTCATCCACAAGCTGCTGTAAAAAGCCATCTCATAGGCATTCTACAAATAATCTCTCTTGGGATCCAACATCAACCTCATTTTCCCAATCTACCTGCATATTGAAATCCCCCATGACTTTTCTATTGCCCATTTTAATTTGTACCCTACATCCTGGCTACTGTTCAGAGCCTGTATATTCCTATCAAGGTCTTTTTGCACACCAGGATTCTACATCTTCCGCTCTACATCTCTTTCTACAGATTTCTATTTACTTTTTTAACCAACAGAGCCACCCCACTCCCTCTGCCTACTTGCCTGTCCTTTTGATATAAAGTGTATCCTCAGATGTTAACTCTCAGCTATGATCTTCTTTCAGCCATGACTCAGTGATGCCCTCAACGTTATAACTACCAATCACTAACTGTGCTACAAGATCATTTACCTTATTCCTTATACTACAGGCTTATATCAGTTACTGTCTCAATGACAATAATTTGGAATGGTTCTTTTATTTCTGTTATCCCTTAATGAGAACATTACAAGTAAAAACAGGAATAAGTAACTTGGCCTCTTATGCCTGCTTTGCCATACAATGAGATTATATTATTAATTTCTTATCTCCATTCACATTGTAAGAAAATAAGGAGGACATTCAACCGACTGAACTTGTACTGATCTGAAGAGCAATTCTATTCTGTCACTTACCCGTACTTTCCTTGAACCTATCCTCTGATACACACCAACTAACATGCCCTGATTCTCCTACTGTCTCATTGAGTACTGGCAACTTGTAGAGCTGGTTAACCTTTAACCAGCACCTCCTTGGAATATGAGAGAAAACTGGAGCACCAGAGGAAATTTGCATGGCCATATGGCAAAGGTGCATACTCTACACATTCAGAATAATCCAGTTAACTCAATTTCACTTTAAATATTTTTACCAAAGTGAGGCATGGGACCAGAACTAGGCTGTTTGTCGCATTGAGTTTGCTCTGCTAATTGATTGTGTCTTATTTATTTTTCCTCTCAATCCCATTCTTCTGCCTTCTCCCCAAACCTTCAAATCCTTTCTAATCAATAACCTATCTGCCTCCACTTTTAAATATACCCATTTCAGAAATTTAATAAATTATTGTTTGCATGCATCTGAGTCTTGCTGTCAGCTGCTTCCAGTTCAGTCCTTGGCCAGTACGCTGTTGTGGCTGGGTATCTAATGATTGGTAGGGCGAATGTGTTGATGGATCTGATCTTGTTCTTCCCAATCAGTTGGCTTTTATTTTTACTGAGAAGACACAGGGTGCAATAATCAGCAGGACGCTGCCAGAAGTTGGGCAGAGGCTAACTCTGGGAACTGTCCGAACTCCACACCGCCATGGAGCGGGGGTCTGGGATACAGGTCCTGGTGGAGGGGGTCAGGTGGGGATCTTGGGCTGAACCCCTCGCGCTTACACTACATCTGCCCACAAAAACCTCTAGAAAAGAGTGGCAACATGAAGAGTCATGCTGGCTCAGACATTGCCCAGATTAACAAGGTCCATGCCAATGGTTGGGGAAACGGGATCATTTGGTGATAAAGTGGCTACCGGTCCAAACCATAAATGGATGAGACTGGATGAAAGAGGAGAGAGAGAGATAACTTGTATATTGATTGACTTCTATAATTCAAGGATAGTTTTCATAACCAGTAACTAATGTTTAGGAATGTTAATTACAGTTATCATTTCAATTTAACATCCGAACTGGGTTGCTAAATTTAGTCACTGTTGACCTATTTTGATCACACTTAATAACTTATTTTAATAAGAATATTTTGTGTGCTTTGGTGGATCTATGAAGTAAGATCAGCTGCATATTTCAAGTACAATATATGTACAGCAATCATTTAGGGGAAGCATTGATCAGACACCCTGGGTTTCTCTCTTGGAGTTGCTTTTAATTAACCCTAACTTATTTACAAATTTGAGCTTTTTGTTCCTTCAAGAACCTTCTGTTCTTGGCCACGACAAAGGAAGATTTTTAAGCCACTTCTCAGAATGCACAAGTGGCTCAAAGATCAGATCAGTATAAGGTCCTCAATCTGGAAGACCTAGAACAGGATGAGGAAGACAACACTGACTGAGATGGCAAAAGCAGAGCTCAGTATATGTGTGGTGAATTAAGAATGCTTTTTAAAGTAGAACTTGTGAACCAAGTATTATTTGGCTCATACCTAACAGCAACAATTTATATTACACATAATGAATAAATGGAATAGATGCATACAAATTATTACCAGTCTTGAATGCTGGACAGATCCCTTCCTGAATATATTTATTCTAATTAGTAAAAGTGAAGTGGTTCATTACACTTAATCAATTTTTTAATTTATTTTGCTATGTGTACAATTCTCATGAATTGTCATCAAACTGAAACAGTAACGTTTTCCCAACGTGTAGAACTCAAGTGGTCTTTCCAGGCACTTGGTATATTGTATTCAGCATTCACAATGTGGCTTCCGTGCAGTGGAGGAACTGAATGCAGATTGAACAATGGCTTTGCAGTGCATCTACATTTAGTCTGCAGGAGTGGTCCTCATCTTTCAGTTGCCAGACACATTGATTCTCCATCCCAGATCTACTCTAACCTATCTGTCTCTGGATTCCTACACTGACAGTGAGGCTCAATGCAAGCTTAAGGAACAATGCCTCCTCATCTTCTAGCTGAGTATGTTGCAGCAGTGATGATGAATTCTTCAACTTTAGGTAACTTACTATTTCTTTTGGGTGGTGGGGTGGAGATGTGTCTCTACCAAATGAAGTGTAAGGTGCTCTTTCCCTCTGCTAGCCTGCAGGTCGCCCTTGGGCAAGATGTTGCACCTGCTCAACCCCCTAATTGGGGTTATGTGAAGCCATGGGAGCTGGTGGTGGATGTCACAAGTCCTGGTTATGTAACCACTGATGCCAGGCAGACAATTTCTGAAGAATGTTGATAATGGCTGGTGTCACCCATCTTGTAAAGACACTGCCCAGAAGAAATACAATGGCAAGCCACTTCTGCAGGAAAATTTGCCAAGAACAATCATGGTCATGAGATCATGATTGCCTAAGTCATACAAAATGGCACATAATGATGATGTTGACTATTCCTTTCTGTGGGCGCCATGATAGCATAACGCTTAGCGTAATGCTATTGCAGCTCGAGGCGTCGGAGTTCTGAGCTCAGTTCCAGCACCATCTGTGAAGAGTTTGTATGTTCTCCTCTGTGACCGTATTGGTTTCCTCTGCGTGCTCCAGTTTTCTACCACAGTTCAGTGACGTACTGGTTAATAGGTTTAATGGTCACTGTAAATTTTCCTGTGATTAGGTTACTGTTAAATAGTTGGGTTGCAGTGCGGTACGGCTCGTTGGGGTGGAGGAACCTGTTCCATGCTGTATCTGTAAATAAATAAAATGGTCATTTATGATTGTATATCTGTAATTTTTGACACTTTTCTTTCTTCATGTCTATAGACTGACTTTATAGGCTTTTGTGTTAGGTTTGCTCCCAGTCCTACTGTCTGCAAACCTAGCACAGATAAAAGAAAATGCAGATTATGTGTCACCTATCACATTAACTCATTTGGTATCACCTTATCATCGATACTCAATTTGGTTCTACTTTTCTAGCTCCTATCTTCTCTGCAACTAGAGAATACCTTGTTTTCTCTCTTTCTCAACTTTGACAAAGGACTTGAATCCAAGGTGAATCAATTCCATTTCTTTCACAGATGCTTTCTGACCTACTGAATCCTTTCCACATTTTCTGTTTTTATTTCGTATTTCCAATGTTTGCAATTTATTTGATTTTAATTAAATATCATTTTGTCCCCTCTCTTTACAGATACTGTGGGCCTGCTTTCTGTTTTAATACTTATAGCATTTATTGCAATTATTTTTGTTACTTACTTCAGGATTTTTATACTCCATTTACTATATGTGCATTGACTTCACTTATTATTCTTATAATATGAATCCTTATCCCTTCAGAACGCTGTTTTATATACTATTAGTGATCTGGTTATTCCGAGAGCAGACAACTTAGCCCTTTCTTTTGTTTTATTTACAGATGTGCAGAGATTAGAAGTTTGCTAATATTCAGTCCATTCTGAAGGGAAATTCTTTGGGCGACTGTGTGACTCAGGAGTTAAAAGCAGTCTAACACCAGCTGGTAAAGAAGAGCCCTCGGGAGTAGCTGTGTACACAGGGTTTAAAACTTTATTATTATGTGTATGTTTTAAAAGAAAATTACATTGTTGAATCTGTTTCCTTTCTTGAACATATGATGCTGGTATAACTGGAAAAAACAGGCTAACTGGGAATGGGTGCTAGAAATTACATTAACTATGTATCCCAAATGGCAGCCAGCAAGAAGTATAAACAAAATTTGGTCACAAGGTTCTGCAGATGTTGGAAATAGAACATAGAAGAGTACAGCACAGTACAGACCCTTTGACCCATAATGTGCAAAATTTGAGCACAGGCACAAATTCTGGACGAACTCAGCAGGTCAGGCAGCATCTATGAAGGGGAATAAATGTTTGATTTTTCAAGCCGAGATCCTTTATCGGGGGTGGGAGAGCAGGGCACAGAAGCTAGAATAAGCAAATGGGTGAGAAGGGGAAAAAGTACAAGCTGGGTGGTGATGGATGACACCAGGGGAGAGGGAATGTGAGAGTCTGGAAGGTGATAATCTGTTCCATCTATCAACTTCCAACTTCTCACTTTGGAGAAGGTTTACTTAAAATGGATAGGTAGTCTTCTGACTATAGAATAGAGGGTCTAGACATGTATCTACTGGAATGGAGAACAGTGAGAGGGAATTTATTTGAAACACAAGATCCTGAGAAATCTTGATTGATGTTTTCTCTTTCAGAAGATTCCAGAACTAGCAGTCACTGTTTAAAAGCAGTTTGCATACAAGTCAAATAAATTAGTGTTTTCTTTGAGTAACATAGAAACATAGAAAACCCACAGCACAATACAGGCCCTTCAGCCCACAAAGCTGTGCCAAACATGTCCTTACCTTAGAAATTATCTAGGGTTACTCATAGCCTTCTATTTTTCTAAGCTCCATGTATTTGTCCAGGAGTCTCTTAAAAGACCCTATTGTATCAGCCTCCACACCATCACCAGCAGCCCATTCCACGCACTCACCACTCTCTGCATAAAAAAATCTTATCCCTGACATCTCCTCTGTACCTACTTCCAACCACCTTAAAACTGCCCTCTCGTGCTAGCCATTTCAGCCCTGGGGGAAAGCCTCTGACTATCCACACGATCAATGCCTCTCATCATCTTATACACCTCTATTGTATTTGGAACTCTCTTCTTCCAAGGAGAGTGAAACCAATGTATTTCAAAACTAAGGCAGAAGTAGATAGCTTCTGGATAAACAAGGAGGTGAAAGGTTACTACAGTAGGTAGAAATGCAGAGTTATCGCAGAACAGCTTCGAGGATCTGAAGCCTACCTTTTGTCCTAATTTATGTTTTTGTATATTGAGACGTTGGGGAAATACTCTTGTGCTGTGTTTCAGGTGCAGTGGATACAGTAGAGAAGAAGTGCATTTAGCTTGATGTCTAAGTGCTTGTTGGAGCAATTACCTCGCACCTAATTTTCAGTCTTTTTATTTTAAGTTTCAACAGATTCTTCATGTGGCACTGCTCATTGTGGATGTAGGCCAAGGAAATGAATTTAAGTGGGTTGTTTGCTATTTATAAAACAAATGTAGCATGCCACAAACTACCATCGCAGCCAACATACGACAATCCAAATACAGTGTTATGGCTAATAGAAACACTGCCTTGCAGCATCAGAGAACCAAGTTCAGAGCTGACCTCAGGTGCCATCAGGAGAGAATCTGCACAGTCTCTCTGAGCACATCAGTTTCCTCCCACATTTCAAAGACATACTTGTTGGTAGGTTGTTGGGCCACTGTAAATTGCCCTTGGTGTGTAGGTGTGTGGTAGAATCTGGGAAAGTTGACAGAGAATGAAATGGAATTTGTGTAAAACAGGAGTCCCAAACTCAGGTCTACAGACTCCTAGGTTAATAGTAGGAGTTCATGGCATAAATAAAGATTGGAGCCCCTGGTGTAAAAGCTGTTTGATGGATGTTGAGGGCTTGATAGTCAGAAGTGCTTGTTTTCATGCATGATGATTCTGACTACTGTAACTGCGACACAAGTTTTAATAAGATCTTTTTTTCAAAGTGGTGGTTTCACATGTACTCTGGTGTGAATATATGGTTCTTGCGCAACTGTAAATAAGATACTTGAGAGCAAATTATATTCACAGTCTGCATATATGAAGATATTGCCAAATTAGCAATGGTAGCTGGTGAATGTCTACAAAGTGAAAAGCAATTTTGCAGGCTCTGTCAATGAAAGAAGAAACAAGAAGTAACCGAATGTGACAGAATGAGATGATTTATGACCCTTGATCCTTTCTGTCTTGAGAGAATCTTGACTGGGTATAAAATAGAAGTGTTTAAAAATGGACAAGTTTTAGACTCACTGAATTCAAATTTTCTGATATTTTTAGAATTTATGGGCATGATTTCCTTAAACTCCACCATTCACCTGTGATTTCATGTCCCTTGATATTTTTAGTAAGTGAAATATTTCATATGTAGATATGATAACAGGAAATCTTAAGCCAATGGGATTTGGCTTAAATGTTAATTGGGAGAATAGGTAAGCCATCAGAGCAGGGGGGAGCACAATAATCAACAATGAAATATTCCCAGGTTGTTTCTAGGTACAAAGGGTGAAATATATTTAGTGGCACACAGATTGCCCTATTATATGTAATATATTTTCAGGAAAAGCATTCACACTGTAATCATAAAGCAAAGCATTGCAGATGCTGGGAATCTGAAATAAAAATAAACTAAACTGAAAATACTCAGCAGGTTAGTTGGTGTCTGTGTGAAAGAAAGAGTTAATGTTCCTGATTGTCTTTTATCAGATGGACATTTTATGCTAACTTTTAAAGAGGGTAAATAGAGAAAGGGTAGTACACTTGAGGACAAAGAAGGTATTTATACATGGAGCTGGAGAAAATGGGTGAGTTACTAATCAAGTACTTTGCATGGATGTACATGAAAACGAAGGAAATGGGAGATAGTGAGATTATGGAGTATGCTAAAATTCTAGGACAGTCTGATATTGAGGAGGTGGTGTTTGGACTCTTGAAGAACATTAAGTTGAATGAGTCCCCCAGGGTCTGATGGGATATATCCCAGGTTATTGAGGGAGGCGAGAGAGGACATTGCCGGGGCCTTGTCAAGGATCTTTTTTTATTACAGGTGAGAACCCAGAAGACTGGAGAATTGCCAGTGTTGTTCCTTTGTCTAAGAAGGGCAATAGAATTAAGTTATGAAGTTCTAGGCTGGTGAGTCTTTTATCAGTGTCGGGGAAACTATTGGTGAAGATTCTTAGAGATATACATATTCACACCTGGAATGGCATAGACTTGTTTGGGATAGACAGCCGGGTGCCAGTTGCTAAGAGTGTGGGATCAGGGGAGTGTGACAAAAGGTCCGGGTGCAAGTATGTGCACAAATGCTTGAATGTAGCAAGGCACACTGAGAGTTGTTAGCAATACATATAATGTCAAGGCACTCATAAAAAGAGGCATTTCGGTACACAAGCATGGAAGTTATGTTCAGCCTATACAAAACACTGCTTTTTCTTTTCGCATTATGTAATTCAAGATCATTTTACCCAGTTTTAATCTTTTTAATGATCATTTCCACATGAAATTCATCGCTGCACATATAATGAAGTAATTTGCTCTGCAGTGTGAGTTTCAGCCTGTGTGGCATACATTGAAGCTCAAGGCTTCACAAAAGAACTTTTCTTTGTGCACAATCTATTAGGGTTTGTTTAATTATTAGTTAAGGGACACTCTGCAGACACTGGGAGACCTGACTTGGCAACTCTGAAATTGACTGCAGGTAGTTCATTCACCTTCCAAAGTTCATGGAGAATGCCCTCTATGCTGCTTTGCACTTTTGAGTCACTTTTGCATTAGGTACCCCAGCAGAGACAGTAATGCAGAACTCCACCATCGGAGGTTTCAAGGATGATGTGGTAGCCACTGAGAGAGGCTTGAGCACCTGGTCAGGAGATCTAGGTTCATCCATTCTTGGAACTCTGTTCCCAGAGATATTTCAGACTTAGCTTTGCTTGAACCTGTATGATGAGCAACATAATCTGCAGGCTCAGGTTTTCAAAATCTGTAATTCCAGATACGTGAACTTTTACAGGACAGCCATCAGCATGTCCCTCTCACCTATTGATTTCTTTGCGAATGTGTAGTCCCTGGTGATCATCATCATCATCTTCATCACCTTAATCATCATTATCATCCTCCCTGACCTCTTCCTACCTGCACTGCTGTCTGCTGTATTTGTTCCTGCTTTTCCTGGACTATGTTTTGCTATTCTGGAAGGGGAGATACGTTGGTGAAGGGGACAGGGGATGGGGGACGTAGAACTGGGGGGCTCTCACATCACACCCTGTGAAGACAAATGAGAATAGAGCAACACATATTTGACCTAAGAATACCTTCATGTTGATGTAACAGCACATAGCGTAGTGGTTAGTGCAACACTATTACAGCTCAAAGCGTCGGGATTTGGAGTTCAAATCCGGTGCCATCTGCATGAGTTTGTATGTTCTCTATGTGGCAGTGTGGATTTCCTCTGGATGCTCCAGTTTCCTCTACCGGAAACATGCATGGTTACTGGGACAATGCGGCTCGATGGGCTGGTAGGGCCTGTTCTGCACTGTATCTCTAAATAAAATAATAACAAAGCTGTTCTGCCAATTTACTGAACAGGGATGTAATCATTATAATGAAATTTCTGGTGGATTTTATATGGTCTCTGCTTGAGGAATGGCCTGTGAGCATTAGTTGGGGGATCTACTTCACCTGGTGAGGTGCTGCCTTCAGGTGGGACCCATTGCAGCCAAGCAGTACCTTCCTTAAATACAAAGTGCACTGCAGATGCTGTGGTCAAATCAAGACGTACAAAAAAGCTGGATGAACTCAGCAGGTCGGGCAGCATCCGTTGAAAGAAGCAGTCAACATTTCGGGTCGAGACCCTTCGTCAGGATTAAAGAAGGAGGGGGGAGGGTGGAAAACCAATCAGAGGAAAGATCAAGGGGTGGGGGAGGGGAAGCAGGAAGGGGATAGGCAGGAGAAGTGAAGAAGGAGCCTAAGGGGAAAGCATTATGGGTAGTAGAAGATGGCAGAGTCATAAGAGGTGATAGGCAGCTAGAAGAGGAGACAGAGTGAAGGTGGGATGGGGGAAGGGAGAGGGAGGGAATTACCGGAAGTTGGAGAATTCGATGTTCATACCAAGGGGCTGGAGACTACTCAGACGGTATATGAGATACAAACAACACACAAAATGCTGGTAGAACACAGCAGGCTAGGCAGCATCTATAGGGAGAAGCGATGTCGACATTTTGGGCCGAGACCCTTCATCAGGACTAACCGAAAGGAGAGATAGTAAGAGATTTGAAAGTAGAGGGGGGAGGGGGAAATGCGAAATGATAGGAGAAGACCGGAGGGGGTGGGATGAAGCTAAGAGCTGGAAAGGTGATTGGCAAAAGTGATTCAGAGCTGGAGAAGGGAAAGGATCATGGGACGGGAGGCCTCAGGAGAAAGAAAGGAGGGTG
Organism: Hemitrygon akajei; assembly: GCF_048418815.1. NCBI lineage: Eukaryota > Metazoa > Chordata > Chondrichthyes > Myliobatiformes > Dasyatidae > Hemitrygon > Hemitrygon akajei. Next base: position 16,066,353 of record NC_133126.1, read on the forward strand.
GGGAGCACCAGAGGGAGATGGAGAACAGGCAAACAACTAAATATGTCAGGGATGGGGTAAGAAGGGGAGGAGGGGCATTAACGGAAGTTAGAGAAGTCAATGTTCATGCCATCAGGTTGGAGGCTACCCAGCCGGTATATAAGGTGCTGTTCCTCCAACCTGAGTTTGGATTCATTTTGACAATAGAGGAGGCCATGGATAGACATATCAGAATGGGAATGGGACGTGGAATTAAAATGTGTGGCCACTGGGAGATCCTGCTTTTTCTGGTGGATCGAGCATAGGTGTTCTACGAAATGGTCTCCCAGTCTGCGTCGGGTCTCACCAATATATAAAAGGCCACACCGGGAGCACCGGACGCAGTATACCACACCAGCTGACTCACAGGTGAAGTGTCGCCTCACCTGGGAGGACTGTCTGGGGCCCTGAATGGTGGTGAGGGAGGAAGTGTAAGGGCAGGTGTAGCACTTGTTCCGTTTACAAGGATAAGTGCCAGGAGGGAGATCGGTGGGAAGGGATAGGGGGGACAAGTGGACCAGGGAGATGTTGTTTCTCCAACCTCAGTTTGGCCTCATCATGGCAGTAGAGGAAGCCATGTATGGATATATCGATTTGTGGAATGCTTCATCGAGCACCTACGCTCCATCCGCCATAACAGACAGGATCTCCCGGTTGTCATTTACTTCAACTCTCCTTCACATTCCCATTCGGATATGTCCCCCACCCCTTGATCTTTCCTCTGATTGGTTTTCCACCCTCCTCCCACTTTCTTTATAGGACTCCTGCCCCCTCCTTCTTTAGTCCTGATGAAGGGTCTCGACCTGAAACGTTGACTGCTTCTTTCAAAGGATGCTGCCCGACCTGCTGAGTTCATCCAGCTTTTTAGTACCTTAAGTTCTCACTGTTCTCATCATAATGGCAAAGGGGACTGATAGTATCCAATGTTTAGTGGTTTAGCCTCCTATACAAGGATTGGGAACAGTAGTAATTAATAGTGTAGTAAGGATGGAGAAAGTGGCAAAGGAAGGGATTTTTTGAATTGGGGTGGTGTGTTTCTGTCTCTTGTCTGTCTTCCCTCCCATGGCAAAAGTATGGCCATTGAAAAAGAATTGCTTTTAGTGGTCTGCAATCCTTAACATGCCTTATTTGATATGACATATCATATATAAAATTTATTGCAACATTGCTCTATTCTGTTAGAACATTTTCTCCTGGAAGGGACAATTCAAGCTGCATCCTGTGAGGGTGTTCTTTTGGAGGTTCAGGTTAGTCTTCTCCCACCATCCCCAAAAAAAGGTTCAATTTGCATGTGTTTTATTCACTTCGTCGTCACTTCTGAAAATCTGGGATCTCTCTCTGTAGATGTATTTGCTGTTGCTCTATCTACCAATGGGAGTGTGCTACTGTATTAAACACTCACACAGCAAAGTTTTTGCATCTGTGGTGAATTTTAGCAGTTCCTTATGAGTGATAAATTCAGTAATGGTCTTCTGCACTTGCTTTTGACCAATTTTACAACAGTTTTGAGGTGAATATGCAAGTAGAAATAAATACAGTGACATTTAAGCACACCAAAATTAACTGCAATCCAAAACTGCAGCATGGTTAGACCACAGTTGGAGTGTTTTATCTAATCTTATCACCAGTCTTTAAGAGGCTGTGAAGTTACTAAATAGTTTTCATTCTAATAAATTAATTGGCTTTTGAGGTAGCTGTGTTGCACTTATCCTCTTTGTTCTCACTGGATGCTTTTAAATTGGTTTCATTTAAAAATAACTAGTTAGGCAGTTTATGCTTGACATTATATCAGCTTTCCAATTCCTTGTCTTCATACAGGTTGAAGTCACTAGGGTACGGCAATCTAAATGATCTGGTCAAGTTTGGCAGCAAGTCACAAATAGCTCTCAGACTGGGACGACTTCTGTGGTGGTTACTACAAGTTTGGTAGGAAGGTCCTCCAGCTTTCAAGGGGACATCTAGAGTGGGAGCACAAGGTTAAGTTTGTTTACAACTTAGCCAGAGGTGCAGAACTGAAAAGTGGTCTATGGGTATGTGAAAATTTAGACATTTATTTAAAATATTCCTACCGTTACATCTTCTTTTTCCTCAGTTTAGGGGAGAATGTGTGTCCTTAATTTCAACTCTTTCCCACAGTGGGAGCAGTATTTTTTGCCTCTAGTGTCACACTTTGCACTGTAAGAAGAGACCTGATGATTGTCGTCATTGGTGAGTATACTTTGAATTCCTTTCATAGGTTTCTAAAAATGAGCAATTGAGCTCTTTGATACGATGTATACCTTTTAAAGAGGTTTGTCAATCAAAAGTCAAAGCAAATTTATTATCGAAGTACATATATGTCACCATATACAATCCTGAGATTCATTTTCTTGCAGGAATTTACAGGAAAATAAAGAAATACAATAGAATTTATGAAAACTAATCATAAACAAAGACTGACAAACACTTAATGTACAAAAGAGGCCTTTGAAAATCAAGCATGGTGATGAAAAATTTTATGTACATTCTTTGAAGCAAGTACCCTTCAATTCCCACCTTTTTAAAAAAAAGTTTCATGGCTTCTTTATTTGAGAGATGTTTTTTGAGGAAATTGACTTTGCTTGCCCTTAGCTCAAAAATCCATCCGCAGATCTGGCTGGCATAGAGCTGTCAGAGGACATCCTAGGCCAGAAATTCCATAAATGCCTATTAAAAGAAAGTTTTGAGTTGCTGTAATGTTGTTCATAAAAGTCATATAAAATGAGAGCATCATTTACAAAGGATGACAGAATGGCGTTGTCAGGCTTCCCTTTGTAACACTGCTCTGAAGCTGACAATGCTGCAGTATTGAAGTGTTACAAGTTCTTACAGCTGCTGGCAATCAGCCCAACAAATTTAGAACCTGAATCTGGCATCTGACAGGACATACTACAATGCAAGCAACATTTCCAACTACTGGAGAATATGCTTTGAAATGAATGGATGCTGTAATGATGGGAGGGGCAGAAAACTGTGTGCTCAGGTAATAAAGGGGACCCAAGTAAGTTGCATGCAGGGTAGGAAAATGAAGGGTGATCTGTGAGGAGAAATGCTGCAAAAATGCAGACTGTATTTTGAGAATCACTTTGGGAATGTATCTTTGTGCCCACTCCTGTTCCAGCAGGCTGAAGTCAAAGTAAACATCTTCTCTCTTTAAGAGTGGATGTCTATCCCAATGTAGCACTGTGCAGCAGACTTTGAAATGTGGCAGAGTTTAGCAGCAGACTGAAATGTTCCTGGAGCTAGGAAGCTGAAAATGATTGACCTCAGTAGGCAAGGCATTTGAGGCAACCTAAAAACAAACACAAAAGAGTGAATGTTAAAAAATTATAAACAGAAAATGCTGGAGAAATTCAGCAATTCAGAGGGATTAGCTCTGCTTCTCACTCCACAGTTGCTGTTTGACCTGCTGAGTGTTTTCACTATTTTCTAACTTAGTTGCAGTCAAAGCAAATGAGAAGGGCTGTATTTGAGCTCCTAAGAGATCACAAGTCTGAGGCCCAAGAATGCAAGATGAATCTCATCCCTTTAAATAGCATGATTTCATGGGAAAAGAGATTAATTTAAAAAAAACTGTGATTTTGCAAGTAAGAATTGGTGATTTTGGATTGGTGAAGTTAGCAGTTTCACTGCAGATGAATTTTACCTATCACACTGTTGATGTTGTTTGAGGGCAGTTTCCACATTCTCCCTAGAATTCCACGGGCTTCCTCCAAGTACTTTGGTTTCCCCTCACTTGCCAAAGATGTGCTCTTTGTGCCTTGAAAACATGGTTGGCAGGGGAATCTTGGGAAGTTGTTATGTATGTAAGTTACAGTGCAAGTAAGTAAGTGGAGTAGTGTGACTGATGAGAATGGTGTAAGACCTGGCATCAACTCAGTATACGATTTTTCTATCCTTGTACAGGTGGAATTGCAGTTTCCATCATAGCTTTCTTCTTTACTGTGAAGTTTATTTACGAGCTCGTGGCACGGGTAATTAATTTTCTTCAAAATGACAACAGAGGAAGGCAGGGGAACCGTACCATTTATGACTATGTCCGTGGGAACTACCTGGATCCAAGGTCATGCCTAGTCACCTGGGATTGGAAGGACCCTCAGGAAGTAGGGCGTATCTTGACCTTCAGAGTACATGTGCGTAAAAATGTTTTAAATCTCTTTACTTTCAAAAGAATTTGAAAAACTCAATTTATTGTATTGAGAGGTGTAATTAAAGCTGGCTGGAAGTAGGCAGTTTTACTATAAATGTGAATTTTGGGATTATAATGGAGAGCTGCTGTTGCATAAATATATCTAAGATCTTGTAAGCAAATGCCTGCCCATGTTTTGGTGTAAGATGTCTTAAATATAGATTATTTGTGAAGTGGGATCTATTGAAGATGTTTTTCATCAGTCTGAGGCACCTCTCAAAATGTTTCAAAGAATTTTGCATAATTAAACAGAAAGTTGCACAGCAAGATCCAACATAACAATAGTTGTTAATATACACATGAACTACTGGAAGGGGCAGGCTTGGCCTCATTATAACAATTTGCAAAAATTAATCCTTTTAAAGTGACAACATTTGCACACCACTTCTGGGTCAAATGTGAGCATTCACGTATGCCTTGTGTTTGAGCTGCTTTCTGGAATTACTGAAGTTGGTACAGTAGTATTCCCACTATCCTATCAGGTAGGAAGATAGACAAACTTTCAACATAGTGACAATGAAAGAATAGTGAGATATTTCTAAGCAAAATATTCTGCATGTCTTGGAGGGGAACTTTGAGACATTAGTCTTTTTAACTGGAACTTATATGATTCAGAGACTCTGGCAGCCAAATGCTATGAAAGGAGGGGACTTTTAATCTTTCACTTTGTGAATTACAGTGCATTTCAAAAGTATTCTCCCCCCCCCCCCCGAAAGTTCTCATGTTTTATTGTTTGACAGCCTTGAATCACAGTGGATTTAATTTACTTTTTTTGACACTGATCAACAGAAAAAGACTCTTTTGTGTCAAAGTGAAAACAAATCTCTACAAAGTGATCTAAATTGGTTACAAACATAAAACACAGAGTAATGGATTACATAAGTATTTACCCTCATCAACAATATTTGGTAGATGCACCTTTGGCAGCCATTACAGCCTTCTATCTGTGTGGATAGGCCTCCATCAGCTTTGCACATCTGGACACTGCAATTTTCCCCATTCTTCTCTTCAAAGCTGCTCAAGCTCTGTCAGATTGCATGGTATTGTGAGTGAACACCCCTTTTCAAGTCCAGCTACAACTTCTCAATTGGATTTACATGTGGACTCTGGCGACTCCAGGATAACTTTGTTGTTTTTAAGCCATTCCTGTGTAGCTTTGGCTTTATGCTTGGGGTCATTGTGTTGCTGAAAAACAAATCTCCCAAGTCGCAGTTCTCTTGAAGGTTGCATCAGGTTTTCCTCCAGGATTTTGCTGCATTTATTTTACCCTTTACCGTCACAAGCCTTCCAGGGCCTGCTGCAGTGAAGCACTCCACAGTATGATGCAGCCATGACCATGCTTCACAGTAGGGATGGTGTGTTTTTGATGTGTGGTGTACAGCATCATAGCATCAGAGTAGACAGAGACAATCTACTTTTCGTTGTTGAGAACCCCTATCTAAAGCATGTAGACTTTGGTGGGAATTGGAGTATGGACTGGATCAATTATTTGTATTTTAACAAAAATTCACAGCCTGGGCTCAATGAAACACCCACTTGCATAATTAAATACGACAATTTTGCAGATATAAAAGAATTGGAATGCTCCCTGCTTCTCAATCTCTCTCACTGTGCCTCGTGGCAAATACTCTCAACATTTAGGCCTTTTTGTTGCCTTGCAAACCCCAGAAAAGAAGATGCCCACATGCATTTTCACTCTTATTTCTCTCACATGGAACAGTTCAGTTTTGTTCATTGCATTCTCATGGTGTAAAATTTATAGTGGAACCCTAGAATTTATGAAGGACTATACATAAACAGCCAATTTTGTTAATGTATAATTTTTAATAAACTCTATTGCATTTTTTCTCCCATATAAGTTATATAGAGGAAACCAAACTGTGCAAATAAATATTAAAATGAGAATGAGAGTCCTTGAATGTGAGTCTGTAGGTCGTAGTATCAATGCAGAGCAGTGGGCAGTGAAGTTATTCCACTGGTTCAGGAGCTTGATGGTTGTAGGATAATAACTGTTCCTGAAGCTGATAGATGCAATCTAAGGCTCCTGTACCTCCTGTCTGAGAGTAATAGCAAGAAGAGGGTATCGCCTGGGTGGTGGAGTCTTTGATGCATATTTTTTTAAAATTAAAACGTTCACCAAGCAGACTAATTTGGACTGTATAAGAGTATTTTAAACTTTTTAATGACTTATTAAATTTATTTGAATGTAGCAAATATTACTTACAGTTTTGCTTTATACTACTTTTAGCCACCCAGCATGTATGCAATCATAGGGAGTATTAATACAATATTTCCCCAGTTAAAATATTATTTTTCTTATTTTCATATATAGTTGTTCTACAAGAATGGGCAGCCATTCCCGGCACAACGGCCAGTGGGTTTACGGATTCAGATCTCGCACATGGAACTTGGGTTAGATGTCCCTGTTACACAGGAAGTCCTTCAGGCACAGAACAATAATGTGGTGAAGGTGAGCTTCACTGTGAGGAAAGCAGGAAGGTATGAAGTCATTGTCAAACTTGGAGGACTGAATGTTGCCTACAGCCCATACTACAAAACATTTCAACCTGGTAGGTGTAAATGTCTGTATGTTTTAACCAGGAACCTGACTTCAGCTTTGTCTCTCTGTTGTGTGCAGTTAACTTCCTGTTGTGTGCAATTCTGGTCACCTAAGTATAGAAAGGATATCAGTAAGATTGAAAGAGTGCAGAGAAGATTTGCTAGGATGTTGCCGGGTCTTCAGGAGTTGAGTTACAAGGAAAGATTGAACAGGTTAGGACTTTATTCCTTGGAGCGTAGAAGAATGAGGGGAGATTTGATAGAGGTTTACAAAATTATGAGGGCTATAGACGGAGTAAATGTGAGTAGGCTTTTTCCACTTAGATTAGGAGAGATAAATACGAGAGGACATGGCTTTAGGGTGAAAGGGGAAAGGTTTAGGGGGAACATTAGGGGGAATTTCTTCACTCAGAGAGTGGTGGGAGCAAGGAACGAGCTGCCATCTGACGTGGCAAATGTAGGCTCACTGTTAAGTTTTAAGAATTAATTGGATAGATACATGGATGGGAGAAGTCTAGAGGGTTATGGACTGGGTGCAGGTCAATGGAATTAGTGGAATAAAGTTTCAGCACAGACTAGAAGGGCCGAATGGTTAGTTCTATGGTTAGTTTCACTTTACCAGGCAGCAGTGATGACCAAGAACTTCACTTCAGGACTCCAAAAAAAAAACAACAAAATACATCTGTTACTGAAAATGGTGGAAATATTCAGGAGCTCAGACAGCATTTGTGGAAAAAGAAGTTGTGTTAATATGTCAAGTTGATCCCTATTGTTCCAATTGAAGGTCACTCACCAACCTAAATGTTAAATGTATCTCTTGCACATTTATTGCCCGAATATTTCAACCATTTTGTCTTTTTGCGCTACATAAACAGTAGGTAGGAATTTATCCAACAATGGCGCTAATAAATACTTATCCACTCATTTTCTCTATTTATTTGAGAAGGGATGGGCGGAATGAGGAGAGTTTGACCTTTGTTTTAGCCTTCTCTGAAGCAAGTTTAATTGCATAATTAGTGGAGGGAGTGACCAAATTACCTAATGTTTTTTCTCAGAGTATTAGAATGCTATGTCCAGTCTGGTCAGAAGAAAACAACTAGCATTGAAGGGGATGTGTTGCCAATCTATTAATTTTTTTTCATTTCTCTCATTTTCTTTCTGATTTTTTCTAGTAATTGATTTGGGAGTTAATATTATAATGTATTTTTATCTAGCTGTTCACTATAACAATGCTCCCACTCTCTTAACTTAATTAACTGCAGAAATTGCCCTAAAGTTAGATCTCATTTTAGAAGTTAGTAACTGATAAACCGGTCTGAGTACACACATTTCTGAAATACCTAAAGTTATTAGAATAGGCCTGTTTTCTACTTTGACAATCAGTAACAAGGCAGAAGAAATGACTTATTGCAAAGTTCTAATAAAACTATGATCCTTAAAACAAGATGTTACTTTTCTATGATCTGTAGTTTCATATTGAAATGAGCATGTATAATTGTAATGAAGTAGTTAATTTGCAAATGTTGCTCATGATTTGACTAAAATTGAATAGAGCTCAAAGGAGGGAAAATAATTGAACAAGATACTGGTTGACTGAAGTTGAAATATGGTGTGAATAATGGTGAGAAACATTGAAGAGTTTTGGTATGTTTGAAGCTCAGTGCACAGTATGAATCAAGAAAGCCAATTAAATGATGAATTATTTAAACAAATTAATGGATCATATGCCAGAGGAGTCAACTGCCAAATGGCATAATTTTTATAGAACATAGAATAGTACAGCACAATACAGTATAATGTTGTGCCGACCCTTAAACCCCTCCTCCCATATAACCTCCCCACCTTAAATTCCTCCATATACCTGTCTAATAGTCTCTTAAATTTCACTGGTCTATCTGCCTCCACCACTGACTCAGGCAGGCAGTGCATTTCATGCACCAACCGCTCTCTGAGTAAAAAACCTCCCTCTAATATCCCCCTTGAACTTCCCAACCCTTATCTTAAAGTCATGTCCTCTTGTATTGAGCAGTGGTGCCCTGGGGAAGAGGTGCTGGCTGTCCCCTCTATCTATTCCTCTTGTATACCTCTATCATGTCTCCACTCATCCTCCTTCTCTCCAAAGAGTAAAGCCCGAGCTCCCTTAATCTCTGATCATAATGCATACTCTCTAAACCAGGCAGCATCCTGATAAATCTCCTCTGTCACTGCAGTGCTCAGTCGGAACAGATGGGAAAGCTCATGTACTGAGGCTATATGGGTCGAACTGAGGAATAAGAAAGATATGACCGCATTAATAGGATTATATTATTGACCTCCCAACAGTCCATGGGATTTAAGGAGCAAATTTGTAGAGAGAACGCAGATGGTTGCAAAAAACATCATGTTGTGATAGAAGGTGAATTTAATTTTCCACATATTAACTGAGGCTCCCATACTTTAAAACGGGCTATGTAGGAAAGAGTTTGTCAAATGTGCTCAGGAAAGTTTCCTTGATCAGTATACATGTTTCTCCCATACCAAATGGAGAAAGTAAGATACTGAATTTCCTATTGGAGAATGAGACAGAACAGGTGACAGACGTTTGTATGTTGGGGAACACTATGCATCAAGTGTGGATTGTGACAAATTGTTTTCTAACAAAGATTATTTGGTGAGTGGGAGTATAGAGTTTTTGTATGTACCTGTCAGAGTAAAAGACAAGGATAACAGGTTTAGGAATCCTTGGTTTTTGTGATATATTGAGGGGAAAAAAAAGGAGGCGCATAGCAGGAATAGTTGTGTATATAGGTGTGTGTGTGTGTTTGTTTGTATTATATGTGTATGTATATATGTGTGTGTGTATGTATGTATATATATAAAAATAAAAAGTGTGTGTATGTATATATGTGTATATACATATACACAAGTATTTGGATAGACAAGAACTGATTAGGGATTGTCAGCATAGCATTGTGTGTGGTAGGTCATGTCTAAGCAAACTTACAGTTTTTCAAGGAAGTTGCCAGTTAAAGGCAAGGCAGTGGATGTTGTAAACGTAAACTTTAGCAAAGCCTTTGACGAAGGTCCTGAATGGGAGGTTGGTAAAGCAGGTTCAATCACTTGGCATTCAAGATGAGGTAGTAAATTAGATTAGACATTGGCTGTGTGGATAAAGCCAGAGAGTGGTGGTAGATGGTTGCTTCTCTGACTGGGCTTGTGACTAGTGCTGTGCCACGGTGATTTGTGCTGGGCGTGTTGTTTGTCATCAAAGTCAATGATCTAGGTGATAATATGGTAAAGTGATCAGCAGATTAAGCGGAATAAGGCTTGCAGCATGATCTGGACCAGTGGGTTAAATAGACTGAAAAATGGCAGATGGAATTTAATGCTGATAAGTGTGAGGTGTTGCACTTTGGAAGGACCAACTATGGTAGGTTTTACGTGGTGAGGGGTAGGGCGCTGAGAAGTGTGATACAACAATGGAATCTGGGAATACAATCCATAGTTCACATGAGGATAGAGCCATAAAGAAACCTGATGGTACATTGGCCTTCATAAATCAAAGTATTAAGTACAGGAGTTGGGATGTTATGTTGAAATTGAATAAGATGTTGGTGAGGCCTGAGAGAGTAGAGAAAATTTACTAGGATGTTGTTGGGACTTGAGGACCCAAGTTAAAGGGAAAGGTTGAATAGGTTAGCATTCTATCCCCTTTAATATTTTAAGAGAATTTAGATAGGTACATGAATTGGAGAACTATGATCTGATTGGGCTAGGCATATGAATGGTTATAAATAGCCAGATGGGCCAAAGGGCTTTTTTCTATGCTGGTGTTCTATCTAGGTTGTGAAGAAGGCTAACAAAACTTGTGCTTTTTATCCTAGAAGGGAGGTTTCAAAATTAATTTTTGTAGAGTTTAATATGTCTTTAAGGAAATGTAAAAGGTTAACTGGAAAATTATTTAACATGCAAGTCAAATACATAAACCAAAATTGCAAATGTCATGTTCTAATAAAATAGATCTCTGATAAGACGAGCAGCAATCTCAGAATTATTTAAGAAAAGTTTAGATGTAAAATTAGGAACTTGAGGGCCTATCTGGATGGATGAATTAAGAAACCTGGAATACTCATCCTTAGAAATTAGCTGTAGACTGAAAATCTAGGAATTGTAGACAGTGAATGTGGAATAACTATTCCAGTACCATAGGAAAGTATTTTAGTTAATGCAGTATGATTGCAACAATATAGCATGCACTTTATTTTGTACCTGGCCTGATCTGTATTTGAAGTCAGTTTGTTGCTGGGAAATTTTAATTCCCTTGGTAGTCAAAATAGCCTCCTACCTTTTGCACCTGAAATCTTCTTTATCCTTCATTTATAGGAATAGTGTTTCCAGCAAAAACAAAAATCCTTTACCACTTCTCCACTCTGGTTCTAACAAATGGACAAGAACACACATTGCAGATTGCCCCTCGTGATGAGTATGATAATCCAACAAGCAATGCACTGGCCATTGATGACCAGGATAATTATAAAGTGCAAATAAAAGAGGTGAGTGATTAGAATATAAGGAATGTCTAGAATAGGCCATTACTTTGTTGTAAAGAAACCAAATCCAGTGATTTCAATTCACAAGTCACCTCAAGCTAACTATTTAAATAATGCAAGTTGCTGTAACATTCCTTGGCTGCCGTGTACAGAAGGGTTGTTAAATTTCATCAATTGAGTCAAAATTCCAGATAAGGTGAGCCAATTAGTGTCACCGACACAGGTAGCACACCAAACAGTATCTTTCAGTGATTTCTGATTGGAAAATGCTGATTGAGAGAGAATACTTGTATTCATAAAAATTGAAAGAACACAGCAGTTCATTTATTTCAGGGTAATCATGAAAGCCAAAAATGAATGTCAGATTAATTCCACTTCCCAATCATAGGTGCTTTCAGTGATCACCTTTGTACCTTTTTAGGTATGGGTTCTCTCCACCACCACCCTTTTCAGGTTTCAGAGTCTCAACACTCATTACGTGAAAACATATTTTCTTAACTCCCAATCATGTTAAATCTACACACCCTCATTATTGTTTTATCTGTATAGGAATTATTAATCCAACGTAACAATTATACCAATGCCAAATAGCAAGTTAGACCTCCAGGTTGTTAGGATATAACTAACTGTTAAACATTGGATGTATTTGAGACCAGCCAGCCCTTGGAAAATAGCAAACAAGGTCGATTGTTTGCCGGTTATATAGGACATAGAAATCTACAGCACATTACAGGCCCTTTGGCCCACAATATTGTGCCGACCATGTGACCTACTCTAGAAATTGCCTAGAATTACCCTACTGCATAGCCCTCCATTTTTCTAAGCTCCATGTACTGATAGAAACATAGAAAACCTAGAGCACAATACAGGCCATTCAGCCCACAAAGTTGCGCCGAACATGTCCCTACCTTAGAAATTACTAGGCTTATCTATAGCCCTCTACTTTACTAAGCTCCATGTACCTATCTAAAATCCTCTTAAAAGACCCTATCGTATCCATCTCCACCACTGTTACTGGCAGCCCATTTCACGCACTCACCCCTCTCTGAGTAAATAAACTTACCCTTCACATCTCCTCTATACTTACTCCCCAGCACCTTAAACCTGTGTCCTTTTGTGGCAACCGTTTCAGCCCTGGGAAGAAGCCTCTGACTATCCACACGATCAATACCTGTCATCATCTTGTACACCTCCTCTATCAGGTCACCTCTCATCCTCCGTCACTCCAAGGAGAAAAGGCCGAGTTCACTCAACCTATTCTCATAAAGGCATGCTCCTCAATCTAGGCAACATCCTTGTAAATCTCCTCTGCACCCTTTCCATGATTTCCCCATCCTTCCTGTAGTGAGGCAACCAGAACTGAGCACAGTACTCCAAGTGGAGTCTGACCAGGTTCCTATATAGCTGCAGCATTACCTCTCGACTCCTGAATTCAATTCCACGATTGATGGCCAATACACCATACGCCTTCTTAACCACAGAGTCAACCTGCGCAGTTGCTTTGAGCGTCCTGTGGACTCAGACCCCAAGATCTTTCTGATCCTCCACACTGCCAAGAGTCTTACCATTAATACTATATTCTGCCATTGTATTTGACCTACCAAAATGAACCACCTCACACTTATCTGGGGTGAACTCCATCTGCCACTTCTCAGCCCAGTTTTGCATCCTATCAATGTCCCGCTGTAACCTCCGACAGCCCTCCACACTAGCCACGACACCTTCAACCTTTCTGTCATCAGCAAACTTACTAACCATCCCTCCTCTTCCTCATCCAGTTCATTTATATAAATCACGAAGAGTGAGGGTCTCAGAACAGATACCTGAGGCACACCACTGGTGACCAACCTCCATGCAGAATATGACCCACCTACAACCACTCTTTGCCTTCTGTGGGCAAGCCAGTTCTGGATCCACAAAGCAACATCCCCTTGGATCTCATGCCTCCTTACTTTCTCAGTAAGCCTTGCATGGGGTATTATTAAATGCATTGCTGAAATCCATATACACTACATCCACTGCTCTTCCTTCATCAAAGTGTTCAGTTATGTCCTCAAAAAATTCAATCAAGCTCATAAGGCACGACCTGCCCTTTACAAAGCTATGCTGATTACTCCTAATCATATTATACCTCTCCAAATGTTCATAAATCCTGCCTCTCAGGATCTTCTCCATCAACTTTACCAACCACTGAGGTAAGACTCACTGGTCTATAATTTCGTGGGCTATCTCTACTCCCTTTCTTGAATAAAGGAACAACATCCGCAACCCTCCAATCCTAGAACCTCTCCAGTCCCCATTGATGATGCAAAGATCATTGCCAGAGGCTCAGCAATCTCCTCCCTCACCTCCCACAGTAGCCTGGGGTACACTTCATCCAGTCCCGGCGACTTATCCAACTTGATGCTTTCCAAAAGCTCCAGTACTTCCTCTTTCTTAATATCTACATGCTTAAGCTTATCAGTCTGCTGCAAGTCATCACTACGATCTCCTTTTCTATAGTGAATACTGAAGTAAAGTATTCATTAAGTACCTCTGCTATTTCTTCCGAATCCATACACACTTTCCCACTGTCACACTTGATATGTCCTATTCTTTCACGTGTTATCTTCTTGCTCTTCACATACTTGTAGAATGCCTTGAGGTTTTCCTTAATTCTGCCCACCAAGACCTTCTCATGGCCTCTTCTGGCTCTCCTAATTTCCTTCTTAAGCTCCTTCCTAGTAGCCTTATAATCTTCTAGATCTCTAACATTACCTAGCTCTCTGAACCTTCTGTAAGCTTTTCTTTTCTTCTTGACTTATTTACTTATTTCTTGATTTATTACAGCCTTTGTACACCACGGTTCCTGTACCCTACCATAACTTCCCTGTCTCATTGGAATGTACCCATACAGAGCTCTACACAAATATCCCCTGAATATTTGCCACATTTCTTCCGTACTTTTCCCTGAGAACATCTGTTTCCAATTTAAGACGCCAATATCCTGCCTGATAGCCTCATAATTCCCCTTACTCCAAGCTTTTCTAACTTGTCTGTTCCTATCTCTCTCCTGTGCTATTGTAAAGGAGATAGAATTGTGATCATTATCCCCAAACTGCTCTCCCACTGAGAGATCTGACACCTGACCAGGTTCATTTCCCAATATCAAATCAATTACAGTATCTCCTCTTGTAGGCTTATCAACACATTGTGTCAAGAAACCTTCCTGAACACACCTAACAAACTCCACCCCATCTAAACCCCTCGGTCTAGGGAGATGCCAGTCTATATTTGGGAAATTAAAATATCCCATCACGACAACTGTTATTATTACACCTTTCCAGGATCTATTTCCCTATCTGCTCCTCGCTATCCCTGTTACTATTAGGCGGCCTATTAAAAAAATACCCAGTAAAGTTATTGACCCCTTCCGGTTCCTAACCTCCTCCCCCAGAGACTCTGTAGACAATCCCTCCATGGCGTCCACCTTTTCTGCAACCGTGACACTATCTCTGATCAACAGTGCCACACCCCCACCTCTTTTGCCTCCCACCCTGTCCTTTCTGAAACATCTAAAACATCTAAAACCCAGCACTTGAAGTAACTGTTACGAACCCCGTAACTGGGTGACTTACCAGCAAAGATAGAGACGTCCGTGGAAGTCTGATGATACTATTTTTAACAGTATTTATTAGTAAAAATACACAAAAATAATATCAATGCAAATATGCAGATAATATACTTCATCAATACTAAACCTAAAAGTGCGGGTATAATAATAATCAATAAGAAATAAGCTCTATCGTTGTCTAGGGGATAATGTATTGTCCGATGGAAATATAAAATTCACTGCAGTTCCACAAGCTGCAGTCTTTTTGGTTGTCACGGTGTTGCAATTGTTGAAGAGAGAGAGAGAAAGAGAATGGGAACATTTACCGCTACGGGTTTTTTGCCAACCTTCCTTTATGATTTTGATCCGTCAGGTGTCTCGTTGTTGTGGCCGTTCAATTGTGACCTCTCCTTTAGCTAAACCGTTATTCCGTGGTGAGCCTGCCACCCAGGCAAGGGAGGACGCACATGAGCCCCCACCGGCTTTCACTATAAAACGCTGTCACGGGATTTCTAGCGTTTCTCTTGGTGCGTCTAAAGGGGTGTTCCCCAGACCCCTCTTTTATCCTCACTCACGGGGTCTCAGATGTCAGTCAGGTTGGGATGATGCAATCCCTCAACCAGACCACTCTGGTTGTCCCCTGAGGGGTTTCAATGAATAGTACAGTACTCAATACACAATTCCTTCTCCAAGAGACAATAGCAGTAGTCAGTGGTTCCGTTCCGCTTATGTCAGGAGACATTCCAAACCTTGTGTATTCTGTCTCTCTCTCTCTCATGATGTGTATCTCTCTCATTTTCCTGGGTCTCAGACCCGAAATAATAGCGATCTTGCGATTCTCAAAAAGGACGGGGCGGCTTTGTACCCTTCGGCCCCTCAGAGTTGCTCCACCTTCGTAACATAACCAATCCTGTCCCTGAGCCATCCAAGTCTCTGTAATGGCCACCATATCATATCTCCAAGTACTGATCCATGCTCTAAGCTCATCCGCTTTGTTCACAAGACTCCTTGCATTAAAATAGACACATCTCAAGCCTTCGGTCTGAGCACGTCCCTTCTCTATCACCTGTCTATCCTCCCTCTCGCACTATCCACAAGCTTTCTCTATTTGTGAGCTAACCCGTCTCTTCATATCGGTTCCCACCCCCCAACAATTCTAGTTTAAACTCTCCCCAGTAGCCTTAGCAAACCTCCCCACCAGGATATTGATCCCCCTGGGATTCAAGTGTCACCCGTCCTTTTTGTACAGGTCACACCTGCCCCAAAAGAGGTCCCAATGATCCAGAAATCTGAATCCCTGCCCTCTGCTCCAATCCCTCAGCCACGCATTTATCCACCTCATCCTCTTCCTATTCTCACTGTCGCGTGGCACGGGCAGTAATCCCAAGATTACTACCTTTGCGGTCCTGCTTCTCAACTTCCTTCCTAACTCCCTGTAGTGTTTTTTCAGGACCTGTTCCCTTTTCTTACCTATGTCATTGGTACCAGTATGTACCACGACCTCTGGCTGTTCTCCCTCCCACCGCAGGATATCTTGGACATGATCTGAAACATCCCGGACCCTGGCACCTGGGGGCAAACTACCATCCGAGTTTATTTCCTGTGTCCACAGAATCTCCTGTCTGACCCCCTAACTATAGAGTCCTCTGTCACTACTACCTTCTTCTTCCCTCTCCTGACTGTGACCCACTTGTCTGTCTCCCATGGCCCTGGTGTGACCACCTGCCTATAACTCCTTTCTATCACCTCCTCGCTCTCCCTGACCAGGCGAAGGTCATCGAGCTGCATCTCTAGTTCCCTAACTCGGCCCCTCAGGAGCTGCAGCTCGACACACCTGGTGCAGATATGGCCGTCCAGGAGGCTGGGAGTCTCCAGGACCCCCACATCTGACACTGAGCACAGAAAACTGGCCTCACACACACATTTCCTACTTCGCCTCGTCTGGTTACCACCTAAGCCCGTTGAGCTCGTTAAGCACCTTTCGCACTCTTCTGCCTGACATCATGCGCCTGCGCAGTCTCGCCTCTCTTTAACCTGAGTAGTAAAAAAAACTCCTAAGATCTAAGAGTCTCTTAAAAAACCTTATGTATCCGCCTCCACCATTGTTGCTGGCGGTGCATTCCATGCACCCATCACTCTGTGTGGAAAAACTTACCCCTGACAACCCCTCTTTACCTACTTCTGAGCACCTTAAAACTGTTCCCCCTCGTGCTAGCTATTTCAGCCCTGGGAAAAAGCCTCTGACTATCCACATGATCAATGCCTCTCATCGTCTTATCAGGTCACCTCTCATCCTCCATCACTCCAAGGAGAAAAGGCCAAGTTCACTCAACCTATTCTCATAAGGCACACTCTCCAATCCAGGCAACATCCTTGTAAATCTCCTCTGCACCCTTTTTATAGTATCCACATCCCTCCTGTAGTGAGGTGACCAGAACTGAACACAATACTCTGTGGAGTCTAACCAAGGTCGTGTATAGCCGTCGTTGCTCTTGAACTCAGTCCTACAATTGATGAATGCCAGCACACCATACACCTTCTTAACAACACTGTCAACCTTTGTGTGTCCTATAGGCAAGGACCCTGAAATCTCTCTGATCCTCCACACTGCCAAGAGTCTTGACATTAATACTATATTCTGTCTTCAAATTTGACCTACCAGAATGAACCACTTCACACTTACCAAGGTTGAACTCCATCTGCCACTTCTCAGCCCAGTTCTGCATCCTATCAATGTCCTGCTGTAACTTCTGACAATCCTCCAGACTATCTTCAACACCCCCAGCCTTTGTGTCATCAGGAAACTTACTAACCACACTTCTACATCTTCATCCAGATCATATATAAAAAGCACAAAGAGGAGGGGTCCCAGTACAATTCCCTGTGGAACACCACTGGTTACTGACCTCCATGTAGAATACGAACTGGCTACAACCACCCTTTGCCTTCTGTGGGCAAGCCAATTCTGGATCCACAAAGCAAGGTCTCCTTGGATCCCCTGCCTCCTTACTTTCTGAATGAGCATCCTTATTAAATGCCTGACTGAAATCCATATACACTGCATCCACTGCTCTATCTTCATCAGTGTATTGTTACATCCTCAAAGAATTCATTTAGGCTCGTAAGGCACAACCTGCTATTGGCAAAGCCATGCTGACTATGTCTAATCAGATTATGTCTCTCCAAATGCTCATAAATCCTGCCTTTCAGGATCTTCTCCAACTTGTCCACCACTGAAGTAAGACTCACTGGTCTATGATTTCCTCGATTATCTCTATTCCCTTTCTTGAACAAGGCAACAACATTTGGAACAGTCCAATCCTCTGATACTTCTCCCAAACCTATTAATGATGCAAAGATCATTACCAGAGGCTCAGCAATCTCCTCCCTTGCTCCCCACAGTAACCTGGTGTATATCTCGTCTGGTCCCGGCGACTTACCTAACTTAATGCTTTTCAAATGCTCCAGCACATCCTCTTTCTTAATGTCTCTACAGTCAAGCATTTCAATTGTAGAATGCTTGGGGTTTTCCTTAATCCTGCTCCCAAAGGCCTTTCCATGTCCCCTTCTGGCTCTCCTAATTTCATTCATAAGCTCCTTCCTGGCAAGCTTGTAATTTTCTAGAATTCGATCATACCCATTTTCTAGAACCTTTCTTCTTAACTAGATTTAACACATCCTTTCTGCACCATGATTCCTTTACCCTACCACCCTCAATGGAGCATACCTATACAGAACACCATGCAAACATTCCCTGAACATTTGCCACATTTCTGCCATTCATTTCCTTGAGAAGGTCTGCTCCCAAGTTCCTCTCTAATAGCATCATATTTCCCCTACCCCAATTAAATGTTTTCCTAAATTGTCTGCTCCTGTCCCAGCACTATGGTAAAGGAGATGAGAATTATGATCACCACCTCCAAAATGCTCTCCCACCAAGAGATCTGACACCTGACCAGGTTCATTTCCCAATACCAGATCGAGTACAGCCTCTCCTCTCATTGGCTTACCTAATACTGCGTCAGGAAACCTTCCTGAACACACCTAACAAACTCCACCCCATTCAAACCTCTTGCTCTAAGGAGATGCCAGTCAATATTAGGAAAGTTTAAAATCTTCCATCACAGCAACCCTATTGTTAATGCACCATTCCAGAATCTGCCTCCCTATCTGCTTCTGTTACTATTGGGGGGGGTCTATATAAAAAAACCCAATCAACTTATTGCCCCCTTCATGTTTCTGACTTCCACCCACACTGACTCAGTGTACAATCTCTCCATGCCTTCCTCCTTTTCTGCAGCCTTGACATTACCCCTGATTCGCAATGCCAAACCCCCCCCCCCCCCACTTGTGCCTCTCTCCCTGTCCTTTTTTTTTTTGAAGCATCTAAAGCATGGCATGCTCAGCAGCCATTCCTGTTCCTGAGATATCCAAGTCTCTGTAATGGCCACAACATCATAGTACTACGTATTGATCCACACTCTTAAGTTTATCTGCTTTGTTTATGATTCTCTTTGCATTAAAATAGACACATCTCAAACCATCAGGCTGAGTGCATCTTTGCTCTAACATCTGCCTATCCTTCCTCACAAACTCCCTACAAGCTGTCTCTACTTGTGCTCTAACCTCCCCAGCCTCTGCTTCTTCACGTCAGTTCCCACCTTCCTACGCAAATCTAGCTTAAACCCTTCCCAAAAGCATTAGCAAACCTCCTCGCCAGGCTATTGGTCCCCCTTGGATTCAAGTGCAACACCTCATTTTTGTACAGGTCACACCTGCCCCAGTAGAGCTGCCAACAATCCAGAAATCTGAATCTCTGCCCCCTGTTCCAATCCTTCAGTCACACATTTATCCGTCACTCATTCTATTCCTTTACTCACTGTTACTTGCCACAGGCAGCACTCCCAAGATTACTACCCTTGAAGTCCTGCTTCTCAGCTTCCTTCCTAACTCCCTGTATTCTGCTTTCAGGGCCTCCTCCCTTTTTCTACCTAAGTCGTCGGTACCAATATGTACCACAACCTCTGGCTGCTCACTGTCCCATTTCAGGCTATTGTGGATGCGTTCAGAAACATCACAAACCCTGGCAAGAGGGAAGCAAACTACCATCCATGTTTTTTTTTGTCGCACCCACACAATCGCCTGTCTGACCCCCTAACTATAAAATCCCCTATTACTGCTGCCATCTTCTTCCATTTCCTATTCTTTTGAGCCACAGGGCCAGACTCAGTGTAGGACACATGGCCACTGTTGCTTTCCCCAGATAGGTTTCCCCCCACCCCAACCCCAAGAGCACTCAAAATGGAGTACATATTGTTAAAGGTGACAGCCACAGGGGTGCTCTCCACTACCTGACCCTCTCACTTCCCTCTCCTGACATTCACCCACTTTATCTGTCACCTGTGGCCCCGGTATGACTACCTGCCTGTAGCTCCTATTGATCACCTCCTCACTTTCCCTAATAAGCTGAAGGTCTTCAAGCTGCAGCTCCAGTTTCCTAACTTGGTCTCGAAGGAGCTGCAGCTCGACGCTCCTAGCACAGAAGTGGCCCTCAGGGAGGCTGTTCTTACATTCTTTCTTATGGATAATTTAGGAAAACCTGTCATGTTCCTGAAAACAATGCCAGTAAAAAAAGGCTTATGGAGAAATGTAGATGAGGGTGGTGCATGGGAGGGTGGATGACAAGGTTGTAAAGGACAAAGTCGTACTATTAACCAGAAATGTAAAGAAATGCAAGTACTTTTGTTCATGCGTGATCTTCTACTTTTGGAGGATGTATTTAATTTCCTTACCCAGTTACATCCCACTTGTATACTCTTTTTGATAATGGAGAGAAGATTAGATGTGAACTCAAGATTTCGCCAATGAACATTAGGAGGTAAATAGCCTCCATCAGAAGTAGCTTTGTTCCATATTTTCCTCTAGCCACTATAGGAAATTACTGCCTCCTCTCCACATTGCCCTATTGCAAAATAGTTAAAATCAGTCGTTTTGTTAAATGGAATAATGTGGATGTAAACTAGCATTGAATACCTTATTCTGCATGCTTTGCACATAGGCAGTAGTGGAACACATTTTAAAATGGTTTAACTAAGATTGTGCAAACATCCAATGAATAGTGCAT
This sequence comes from Hemitrygon akajei, assembly GCF_048418815.1. Lineage (NCBI taxonomy): Eukaryota > Metazoa > Chordata > Chondrichthyes > Myliobatiformes > Dasyatidae > Hemitrygon > Hemitrygon akajei. Next base: position 16,087,382 of record NC_133126.1, read on the forward strand.
CAGAACCTGATTAATGTCTCTTTTGTATTTCAGCTTGGTGCTCATGAAAATGAAGATTCTGATATTTTATTTAACAAAACCATTTCTTCAAATAAGACTACGTGCCTGGTTTTTCTTAACCTGACCTTGTGGAGAAGAGGTTGCTTTCGGGTATCTGTTATGTACTGGGATCAATTGATTGGTAATGGCGAGTTTGACATCATCATCCTTAGTGGTAAGTAGGGCATGAGGCCCATGTTATTACCTATGAAGTAGTTTCCATTTTAGAGTTCTTAGCAAACTATTGCTCATTTCCAATGATCTATCTTCAAGATTAAACTGCTTTCCAACCTTGTGATCACCAAGGAACTCAAATGCTGGAGGAGCTCTGCAGGTCAGGCAGTATCAATGGAAAAGACTAAGCAGTTGACATTTCTGGTTAAGACCCTTCATCAGAACTGTGTTCACCATTCCTATATCGGTGTTTGAAACCTTCGAATCACATTTTCATTCCTGCCATATTGCTGACTGGACCACTTATCAAAGTCACAAGTGACTGTGGTAAATCATCTTTCATCATCAGTCTATATTTGTTTAAAAGTTGCCATGGTTGACCACACAATTTTCCTCCAATGCCTTCTACTATACATTCTTCCCACCAACTTTAATTTAAAACTAAATTGCTTTTTTCTCATTCTTAATTTTGATAGAGGCTCTTCAACCTGAAATGTTAACTTTGTTTCTCTTTCTAAATGCTGTTTAACCTACTGTTCCAGCATTTTTTATTTTGATTTGGTTTACTGAATTGTGATGTGTATTGCTTTATCTGAGTAACAATGTTTCTGTGTGAAGAAAGTTACTTCTATTGATTACTTAACACTTTTTATTAACAGAAAATGAGAAGAATGTTGTAGAAAGGAATGTATCAACTCCAGGTAGCAGTGTTTATTTTGAGGCGTACTTGTATAGCACAACAAATTATGCTCATTCACAGTGGCAATTATCTCCAGTTGCACATGCCTCTGTGAGCCGACACCAGTCGACCACCGTGGATGAGGAAGATGATGATAAAGATGGGGATCAGGAAAATCAGACAACTGAAAAAGTGAAGAAACCCAAAAAGGTTTACTGTTACATATCATCAAAGGTAGGAAAAGACTGTGAAATGTGCCCTAAATTAGTGCTGTATCATGATTAAGAATGGTTGATGGTTCACCTTCAACGTAATAGTTTTATAGTTACTGTTTTGAAAATAAAACTTTTGTTATTCCAATTAGTGAACTGTCTTCCCAAAACTCAACATTCTGCATTTTGTGCAGTATTCTGATTTTAATACTAATATTATAACTAATTATTCTCTTAAACATAGTGCATTCAAACTTGCTAAACAAAGGGGTTAATAAGTTTCTTATAAGTGCGAAGAATTGTGCTTTTCTCCCCAACAGGATCAAAGTTCAAAGTAATTTATTATCAAAGTTACACGTTCATCGCCACATTCCAAGTTGTTTTCTGTATCTCAGAGATCTTTTTAATGTTGGCTTATATCTCTAATGCAAGACTAAACATTAAAACATTTATACTTCATTATGCTCATTTGATATATATAGTACACTGCATCTGCTATCCGTATACCTAATTATTACAAATTATTTTCCCATTCTTGTTCTCGGTATCATTCATTTATTTTTATATGTCCTTTTTTTGTATTTACACTGTTTGTCTTTTGCACATTGGTTATTTTTCTGTGTAGTTTTTCATTGATTCTATTGTATTTCTTTGTTTTACTGTGAATGCCTGTAAGAAAATGTATCTCAAGGTAGTATATAGTGACATACATCTCATTTGATAATTTACTTTGAACTTTTTGTATTGTCAGCACATATAACTATCCCTTTGAATACCAATAATCTTCCATGTAACAATTTTCTGTTGACCCCTTCTTGCTCTTAACATGGCTAATTTCACACCTCCCCCATTATACTCCATGCCACCTTATTGACTAATAACTTAATATTTCACTGATAGACATTGTATTGCTACCACACTTGGATATGTTGGACTCCACCTTTCTGAAAACGCTTTGTTTCTACCTGATTCCTACTTTTGTCTGTTTATAAATTTGTAGCCCATGCAAGAAAATTAACTCAAACTATTGTCTAATAATTGACTATATGACACATTATATACTATTTCTGGAAAATTCAACCATGTTACATTTACTCAAATCCCCCCCCGCCCACTTACCATGCCAGTAAGACCCATATGTGTCCAATTGTGATATCAAATGTACATTTCATAAAGTTATGTTAACATGAATAAATCAATATAATTTTTCATGCTTCCTTTAATCATATAGTTAATAATAGGTATTAACAGTTTCCTGACTACTAATGTCAGGGTTCTATTAAAAACATTCCAATTATCTAAAGTCTTGGAGTAATTACTTGGAGCAATTCCATCTGAATTGTGTCTTGGACAGAAGACTATCTTCATGAATATTTGGCCACATAGAAAAGCATTATACTGTGCTACCCTGTGAATTTAACAATGTGATTAGACTTGGCCACCTGGAGACCATTTCCTAGTAGCATTTTGATTCTAGCATTAGGGTAATAGGAAGAACTGCATCTGTACAAATTTAAGTGTTCTTGGAAATATTTTAAACATCTGGGCACTAAATTACTGTTGATATTGAGGGAGAAATTTAAGATATTTATGAAACCTTGGCTCAAGTGTATATTCTCACTTCTGAGTCAGTAGGTCATGATTTTAGGCCCCATTCCATCAATTGAAGTGCATATACAAATAACGTGTGCATTTTCCCATTTTCTGGAAAGCTGATATTGCTTCCAGTGAGAATAAAAATTTATAAAATAAAGAGTGTGTTCTTAAACATACAATGTTTAATGCCCTGGTTAAAAGTTTTACTGCTATGCTGTGAGGTATTTCATTTTAATAGTTTTCTTTCTTTTTCAATCTTTTTATTAATATTAATAATATGAACAAAATACAATTGATATATTAATAAAGGGATTACAAACATACAAATTCCCATTACACATGAAAGAATACATAAGCAATGATTACAATATAAATGAGTTTTCCCAAAACATGAACCATACAGTATATGTATGAACAAGATAAATCTAGGTATTTCATAATATATGATATAAAAAAAACAGAAAAAGGAAAAAAAATGTTTGCAAAATTAACTAAACTACTAATCTAATAGCTAATAAAGAAGAAAAAAGAAGCAAAAAAAGAAAAAAAAGAAAGAAAAACTAGAAAAAGAAAAAAAAAGGGCTGTTTATAATATCTCACAAGAATACATAATCATCAGTGTTGTCAACTCCGATCCTCTCAACATAAATAAGATTAAAGCTGGAAAGTCAAATAAGCTTGGAACAGGGTCATATTACATCATATGAAAATATTGAATAAATGGTCTCCATATCTTTTCAAATTTAATAGAAGTATCGAATACACCACTTCTAATTTTTTCTAAATTTAAACATAACATAGTTTGAGAAAACCAATGAAATACAGTGGGAGGATTAATTTCCTTCCAATTCAACAAAATAGATCTTCTAGCCATCAAAGTGAGAAATGCAATCATTCGACAGGCGGAAGAAGATAAATGAAGTGAGTACATCATTGGTAAACCAAAAATTGCGGTAATAGGATGGGGTTGTAAATCGATGTTCAATACCGCAGAGATAATATCAAAAATATCTTTCCAATATTTTTTCAAAAGCGGACATGACCAAAACACATGAGTTAAAGACGCGGTTTCAAATTGACATCTATCACAAATAGGATTTATATAAGAATAAAAATGAGCTGATTTATCCTTGGACATATGGGCCCTATGTACAACCTTAAATTGTATTAATGAATGTTTAGCACCATTTTAGTAGTTTTCTGTAAGAGCAGTGTGTCCTCCTTGTAGAATGTTTTGGTTTTGGTTGAGATGAGTAGCTCTGCTGTTCAACTAAGGAATGTGAGTCAGCCATTCAGGATGATGGGATCGGGAGAAGGTTCTAGGGAGAGCTGGGCGGACAGAGATTTGTGACAGACACTGGTAGGGTTCTTGGTCTTTTTGGTGGGAGATGCGATCAAGAGAAGTTTGGGAGAGATGCCCGTAGGATTTGATCCAATGGGCAGGTGCGATTTCAAGGAGTGCTTCTCAAGATAAGAGTCCAAGATGGGAAACTCTACCGGTGATTGGTGATGAGAATACAGCACCATGAGTAATGGTAAAACTCAGCTTTTGGAATGGTAATCTGCTCATTTAGACTGATTTAGTTGTAATGGACTCTTTCTTTTCTTTCTTTTAATAACTGTTTGAAAAAGTTGAAATTAGTAAATAATTTGTTATAATTTTGTCAGTGTATAATTTTTTAAAATTTTTTCTTTTTTTTCTTTTTACACTATTATTCAGAAGAAAAAACAAGATTTACAGAGTGCAACACATAGATACATCTCAACATAACTTGTGTACATTCATATATTGTAATAAAATTGATCAAAATGTTATAGCATAACACATAAAGGTATACCACTCTGTAATCAAAAATTTAAAGATAGGTCATACATCATAAAAGAAATTTTTTATATTTAAAAAAAAGTCAACCCCCTACCAACTACCAAAGAAAAAAGCTGATGGATGATAATGGATAATTAGAATAAAAACCATATTCACTTAAGAAGAGAAGATAAAAATATACATAAAAGTCTGTGCACTGTTAAACTTTATACATTGGAAAAGTAATTTAGGAAAAGGACCCAAATATCATAAAAAGATTGTTTCGAATTTAAGACTGAGCAGCGGATCTTTTCTAAATTTAAATAAGGCATAATATCATGTAGCCATTGAAGATGTGTAGGAGGGGTAGACTCCTTCCATTTAAGCAAGATTGCTCTTCTTGCTAAAAGAGAGGTAAAAACTAAAACCTGTATGTTAGGAGTATTTAAAGTTATATCTTCATTTGCAATAATACCAAACAAAGCAGTAAGAGGATTTGGGTCAAATTGGACCCTAAAAAGTTGTGAGAAGGTATGGAATACTTCCTGCCAAAACTTTTCAATTTTAGGGCAAAACCAGAACATATGAATTAAAGAGACATCAGCAGAGTTGCATTTATTACAAAGTGGAGAAACATTTGGATAAAAACTGGACAGCTTCTGTTTAGAAATGTAAGCTCTATGAACCACTTTAAATTGTAGAAGAGAATGACAAGCACAGAAAGATCAAACACGAGGAAATCTGCAAATGCTGGAAATTCAAACAACGCACACAAAATGCTGGTAGAACACAGCAGGCTAGGCAGCATCTATAGGGAGAAACACTGTCGACAGGACAAAGGGTCTTGGCCCAAAACGTCGACAGTGTTTCTCTCTATAGATGCTGCCTAGCCTGCTGTGTTCTACCAGCATTTTGTGTGAGCACAGAAAGATAATTTATTAACCCGTTTAAGAATTTTATTCCATCTATCATTAGAAATCTGACAATTTAGGTCATCCTCCCAAGCTTTTTTTATTTTATCAGTGTATAATTGACGAATGGTAATTCTGTATGGGCTATATTTGCACAGTATTCGCTCAAATTGAGCTTCTGTTAATCGGAACATCCCAACTTTCCTATTTGGTTGGATCCCAAATCATACCAACCCTTGACATGTATTATTTATGAAAAGTAGCCTTCTTACTGTTGAGTCATGTGGCTGTTAACCGAGTCAACTATTGAGCCGTTTGCATATAAGTCCAGTGTGAGGGTTACAAATAGATGAATGATAAGAAAACCACTTTCACAGCAGATTTTGCATGGTTTCTGTTGTAATGTCAAAAGTCATTTCATAAGTTTTTTGAGAGATGGGCACAGTAATGGGTTCCCCTGCCCATCTCTTCCATGCTGAACGTGATGTCTATCCGTGCTAATTCCATTTTCTTGCATTAGTCCCATATCCTCTACTCCTCTCCTGTTACAGCACCTGACCAAGTGTTGTATTTGTGTCCATCTCTACTACTTCCTCTGGCAGCCTTTTCAATTACTATTTCCTTTGGTAACTTGTTCTGTCAGTGAGCTGTTACTTGCCTTCTGGCTGTCACTATGTTGAAAAAGTGAGACTTCTTGTGTGACATCCAAAAAACATACATTCAACATATCCAAAATCCCTCCTTCAGTGGAGTGAGGAGTTGGTGTTTACCTCAGGACATACTGTGCTCAATTATTGGAATCTATACAGACTTCAAGATGTAAATAGGTTAAAAAAAATTAAGGGGAAACACAAGATACAAGATGTATACAAGATATTAAGAGGAATAGATAGAGTGGACAGCCAGTGCCTCTTCCCCAGGGCACCACTGCTCAATACAAGAGGACATGGCTTTAAGGTAAGGGGTGGAAAGTTCAAGGGGGATATTAGAGGAAGGTTTTTCACTCAGAGAGTGGTTGGTGCGTGGAATGCACTGCCTGAGTCAGTGGTGGAGGCAGATACACTAGTGAAATTTAAGAGGTTACAGAACAGGTATATGGAGGAATTTAAGGTGGGGGGTTATATGGGAGGCAGGGTTTAAGGGTCGGCACAACATTGTGGGCCAAAGGGCCTGTACTGTGCTGTACTATTCTATGTTCTACAATTTTAATCAATATTCCATTAGGGTCAAAATCAACATCCTAAGTAACTTGGGTATTCCTAGGAGTTCACATCATGTGAATTGAATTTAATCTCCCAATAACATTAACACAAGCTATTCTGAAGAGCTTTTCCAGACAGAGTAAGAATTGAAAAATATTTAAGTGGTTTATATTTCAGTGTCTATTAATAGGCTTTACAGACCATCTGGAACTGTGCATCCGATTTTCTGAGGTTAATTCATTAGGTCCAGATTTGGAGAACATAAATTTTGAGGTTGTAAAATTGTTTGTGAAATTTGAAGATAAGAACCATTTAACATAGATTGACATGGACAGGGTGGTGAAGAAACACAGATCTTCAATTCCTGATCCAGTCAAAAGTCATTATTAACAGACTGAAATGTGTAACTAATGTAGGCAAGAAAAGCCAAGTTAAAGACATTTATCAGCATATGGATTTAATCCCAATTTTCGTATCTGTTATCCTGAACTTGCATCATCCTGTTTCTCGGAATAGTAGGAATCTTGTGGTGATTTGTAATGTAATTTTCCAAGTTTCCTCTGCCATTGTCAAAGCACGATTTGTGATTTGCTATCTATACATGTTCCAGGTCTATTCTTGCTGGTAGTGCAGGTGCAGTGTATAACACAGTTCTCCTCTGATTCTCTGCTGATCAAAAGCATCTGAAGATGATCCACATAGTGACAGCAGTTAAGTGTACAGAAGACCTGTATAGATGCTTTATGACCTATTTCTGGATGTGGCCAACTAACTGTCGTTGATTACGTCTATTGCATTATCAGCAATCCAATTCTTTTTAAAGACATACTCTTCGGAGAAAACACCCTGCTATACATTCTTCTATCAAAGTAGGGATGCTAAATTTGCCAATTCATCTGCTTTTAATAATGTGAACCCTCAACCTACCCAGTTAAGGTCTTTTCACCTGTTCATAAATGGCACTGCATAGTTATTAGCAAGTACACACTGTGATCTGTTTGTCATTCATTCATTGCTCTTTTTTTATCTGAACACCTGAGATGGGAGCACACGTGTGACTTATAATAATTGCATACAGGTTCAAAAAACAGAATGCCGGCAGGAACAGAATCTACCTGTCTAATCTTTCTGTAACTTCTCTTGCCTTCTAGCAAAGTGGGATATAAAATATGATGTGCCCATAAATAGTTCACATCTTTCTGAGAGCATCTCCACCTCTACTGACTTTGAAAGTTCACTTAGGAGGCAACATAAGCATTGTTCTTATAGGATGGAATTCCTGACCATTTACCAAAACCTGATTTGCATGACAATTGTGGATAATTTAAATTTTGGATCTGTAGTGGAGAGACAAGAGACTTTCGCTTCTAAATTTGTAGTAATTGTAACACTACTATAGTGTGATTACTATGAGGAATAATAACCCAGATCTTCAGATTACAATTGCGCAGATCTGTTTGGGCCTTCTGGCTTCTAATTGGTTTATTGTTGCCATGTGTACAGAGATACAGTGGAGAGCTTTTGTCTGCATGCCATGCAGAGAAATCATTCCAAAAACAAGTACATTGAGGTAGTACCAAAGGAAAAGCAATAGCAGAATATAGAATATTGTCTTAAAGTTTCAGAGAGAGTGGAATGCAGATAGACAAATAAGGTGCAAGGGCCATGAGGAGATGGATTAAGGGTTCAAAAGTTCATCTTTATCATCCAGGAGGTCCACTCAGCAGACTTGTAACAGCAAGGTGGAAGCTGCCCTGAGCTTAGCTGCATATGTTTTTAAGCTTTTGTATCTTCTTTCTAATAGAAGAGTTAGAAAAGACCATGTTGGAAGGGGTTTTTGATTCTGTTCACTGCATTCCCAAGGCAGAAGGAAGAATAGACAAAGTCTGGTTTTCATGGTAGAGTGGGCTGCGTTTACAACACTGCAATTTATTTCATTCTTGGGCAAAGTGGTTGCCATTCCAAGCTGTTTAGATCTGGATGAGATGCTCTAACTCAGGGTTCCTAGAAATCAGCTGAAGTACAGTTCTCTAATGTATTTAAGAATTATTCTCAGGGCACTTGTATTTTTCTGTTGAATTTAAAGTCCAACAGCTGCTCTGTGTGTGAACTTCACAGATATGAGGATAGAAGGCAGGCCTCCTCCTGGTTCCCAACTCTTTTCTGCCCACTGAGCTAGTTTAATCTGCAAGTCTTTAGAATGAGTGAAAGGAAGTAACTGTGGGGGGGGGGGGGGGGGCATTGTTCAGGAGAATTTAACAACTTTTGTACTTTAATTAGTTTCAGTGCATTTAATAATTATTTTAATTGTGTGCAAATGTTTTGTGGTTTGAATTTCATTTTTTAATAGGTTTAACATTCTTCAATGCTGTTTGAATATTTAGTTTAAACACTGGTGGGACCCATCAGTTGACAAGGTAATCAGGATAGCTGAACCTGTCACTTGTGCTTTGAAGTGGTTTTGTGCTACACTGGGCCTCTTCACTGTTCTGGGAATATGCCTTCTGCCAGAAGAAAGGCAGGTGACCAGTGAGTTTAGGCAGGGTCTTCTATCCTTGTCAATTCAAGCCCTCCTGAAACACAGGTATCACATTTAACTATCTGAATTGCCTGGGCAGCCAGTGAGGCCCTGATACCAAGCACCTCCTGTCCCACCTTTGGCAGAGTCTATCATTACCTTACTGGTTTCAACCGCCATCTTAGAAGCCACAGACCAAGAGTCAAAACTCATCTCTCCTTCAGCCCTGAGGGTGTATTGCACAGTGCCTTACACTGTGTTTACAAATTATAATTCTAAGTTGATGGAAGGTTAAAATATTTTGAAATAATAATATCAATATAATGATGCAGCTCCTGAGTATTATGTGCAATAAGTCAAGCAGAACAAAAACGGACTGCCCGTACTCAATACAATAAATGTATCTGCAAGTTTGCCTTTAATAAACAGCTTCCAAAGAAATTTTTTGTTCTTCCGAGGGACGTATGGTGGATGTTAGTGTACAGGATCGGAGTTGCAGAAGGTTGTAAACTCAGCCTGCTCCATTGTGGTCATTAGCCTCCTTGAGGACGTCTTCAAAAAGGCAATGCCTCAAGGAAGTTGCATCCATCATTAAGGACCTTCATCACCCAGGAAATGTGCTCTTCTCATTACTACCATCAGAGAGGGAGGTACAGGAGCCTGAAGACACACATTCAACGTTTTAGTAACAGATTTTTCCCTCCACCATCATATTTCTGAACAGTCTATGAACACTTCTACTATCTTGCTCTCTTTATTTAATTATTTTAATATTTCTTATTGTAACAGTAATTTTATCATTATGTATTACACTGTACTGCTTCCAGAAAATAACAAATTTCACAACATGACAGTGATAATAATAAACCTGATTCTGCTTCTGATTCTGAGGTGCTAAGAAGAGAAAACTATCGTATTTACAGTTGATCATAATTAGATTTATTATCACATAAGATCTCTTGTTAGTGGGCACCATGACGCTAATACACCTCAGGGTGTTCTGGAGTTTGGAGTTCAATTCCAGCACCATTCTGAAAGGGGCCTGTATGTATTTTCTGTAAAATGTGTGGGTTTTCCTCGGGTGCTCCCGGTTTCCTCCCACAGTCCAAAGGGTAGGTTCGTTGGTCATTGTAAATTGTCCTGTGAAGAGGTTAGGGTTAATGTTAAGCCCTGTGGTTTAGCATTGCAGGATTCATTCTCATTAGAGTATACTTACAAGAGTGCTCTCTACTGTCAGGTAACTTATTCTATTTATTTATCTCTTTAGGAAGCTTCCTCATTGCAATTGGGACTGAACTATCATCTCTTTATCTCTTTATGATCATAATTATATGTAGAAAGTGTCTGTTTTGCAGGAATCTGGTCTTTTTTTTTTTGCTTCTTTCTTTGACCTGGAGGGCAACAGGTATATATTTCATAACCTGTTCTCTATTTTGTAAACTTGGCTAACCCTATCAATGCTATTCAAAGCTCTTAATGTAGAACCTTGCCTCTCTACAAAGTCCATCCAAAACATGAAATCTTAATTAACCAACTTACCTGGCAAATAGTCTAAATTGAATAGTAAACAGAATATTTGTTTTCTAGCAATTCTCGGTGAAGGAATTTTACCTGAAAATCATTCCATGGAGACTTTTCACTTTCAGAGTATGTCCAGGAACAAAGGTGGGTCTGAATTCTGCATGTCCAATTTCTGGGGATTGTGGTGGAGTTTAAATTGCAGAATGGATAGGTGCATCATGTGGCGTGTTTCATATTTGTCAAGATTTATCTGATATTGGATTGCCAACAGTTATTTGAGTTAAGGTACCATCAAGACCCTACCTGTGGTCTCTTAACAGATGCGCATGAAGGATTAGCTGCAGTCTAGTGAGCTACTGTTGCATCCATGAAGACAGGGTTAGATTCAACTTTGAACCTTTTTTAAAATCTCTGCTTTAAGCCAAAAGATCTGTCACTGTCCAGAGTTTTACTGAAATTGCTTGGGTGCAAAACATGCAATCTAGCAACACAATTATGGTATACGCTTCAAAACTTTGTTAATTGATATGTTGAAAGAAGGGGGACAAATCAGTGAAAATATGTAACATGGTGCCTTTTTATTCTCAGTTTTACTACCATGGTCTAGACCCAGTGCACAAGTTCCAAACATTAGTTGTGGATGATGGGATACAACCTCCTGTGGAACTTAGTTGCAAAGAGAGAAACATCATGGCAGCAACATTTATCAGTTTCTTGCATAACAACATTGGTAAGAATGGAAAACTGTGTTTTATTGGTGAATAGGTGTCAAGGGAAAGAAAGGGGAGCATTGCTGTTAACGTTTAGGGAAAATTGAATCTAACAACTAAAGAGGTCCTTGAGTGTCAAAATTCTGCCAAATATGACTTGGATGAGAATTTGGTCCCCTGATTTTTGAGTGGCAGGGCAGGGCTCATAAGATTTGCCAGGTGGATATTAGACTTTTACTAGGGCACAAAGGAGAGGAATAGTTGTTAGCCAAATTAATTTGGATCTGTCTTTCTAATCTTTATGTGACTGAATCAGTTTACAACCTGTCTCAATGCCTGAGAACTACACCATAACAGGCCTATTTTAGAGAAAGAACAAAAATAGTAATTTAATATAAAGAAAAATCTGGTCTTTTTAGATCATTCAACATTTATTTCCCTCCTGGGTTGCAGCTGTCTTCTGTCACTACAATTCATTCCCACCCTTCTGCATAAGTATACGTTGGTATCAAATGACTCCCTAGAGTTGTTCTTGACATTTAATATTTTTAATACATCAGCAACTGTAATCCATGACGTTTGTGCCATATATTGTAACCAGTCATTGAAAATTATTATCTGCCATGTAATTTGACATTTTAATTGTGCAAGGAGACCAGCTGGTTTTTTCTAATTGGGAGAATTGAAGAGATAATCTAAGCTGTCGGCTAAAGCAACATAAAGGGAATGCTATACAGTCAGGAATGATGAGGTTGGGATGAAAAGTTAAATTGAGTCTTGGCTTCTTCTAAATGAGCTTTGACATACGATGTGAATCCCATATGGAGTACTGAAGCCATTTTATTTTTGAGATTCTTGTGATGAATCAGCTGATTTTTGTATAGAACCAATCTTGCAGGTATCTGTTTCTCTTTCTAAGCCTCTATAGATATTAAAAGGAAGTATTTTTTCTCCTTTTACTAGGGGGTTCTGAAACCTTCCAAGATAAAGTGAATTTCTTTCAGCGGGAACTCCGTCAGATCCATGTGAAACGACCACATACAAAGATTGTACTTAAAGTCAGCCGGCATAATCTCCTTGAGTCGGTAGGTTTAATGTGGTTTACTGACCATCTGTTTTCTAATAGTTATCTAATAGTTAATAGATCATTACTTAAACAGTAATGTCATTAACTGTCCTTCAGAGCCGTTTTCACTTTGGAATGCTCATTAGTAGGATGGTATATTTTATATTGTATTTGTAGTAACTTGTATTTGTTTGACTGAAGCATTGTAACATTGGAATTAGATTAAAAATCAAATTTTATTACATCAATTAATAAAGATTTTAATGGGTAACTTTGTCTACAAATTCATTTTTACATTTCTGTGTGTCACTAGTCCATGAAAGCCACAAGAAATTTCTCAGCCTCTGATTGGAGCAAGAATTTTGAGGTTATTTTTCAGGATGAGGAAGGTCAGTATTAAAGAGAAAAAAAATTCCAAAAGTGTTTTGTGGTTAAATGTAAAATCTAATTAGACAACATTGATAAATGTAGACCTAAAATAAAAAGTTGATATAACATTGATCTTCATAGATTTTGGTTGGGTGGTGTTGAATTTACCTTGGATGCATTAACTTTTTTCAGCTACTTCCGTCAGGACTTAGTCCCAAAATATGTAACTGTATTCTTACTTAACATCAAACAGCACAGCTTAATAGTTTCATTTATTTTAATAAAGGAAACATCATGTTGATGCTTTATTCAGTGGCACAACATCATATGAATTCTGGAGCTTTTTAGTCCATCTTCAGTACCCATGAGTTGTGGAGCTAGTTCAGAGTCAACAATGTTAATTTCATGGGTTCAGTTTGTTAATTAAAGTTCAAAGTAAATTTTATTATCAAAGTACATGTATGTCTCTTATGTACAACCCTGAGATTCATTTTCCTGTGGGCATACTTAGCAACTCTGTAGAAGAGCAATTATAACAGGATCCATGAAAGATCAACCAGAGTGCAGAAGACAAAAAACTATGCAAATGCAAATATAAATAAATAGCAATAAATAACAAGAGCATGAGATAAGGAGTCCTTAAGTGAGATCATCAGTTGCAGGAACATTTCAACGATGGAGCATGTGATTGTATTTATCCCCTGATCCCCTAATAGCCTGATGATTGAGGGGTAGTAGTTGTTCCTGAACCTGGTGATGCAAATCCTGAGGCCCTTGTACCTTTTGCCTGATGGCAACAGCGAGAAGAAAGCATGACCTGGGTGGTGGGGATCTCTGATGATGGATACTGCTTTCTCACGACAGTGTTTCATGTAGATGTGCCCAATGGTTGGGAGGGTTTTACCCGTGAGGTACTGGGCAGAATCCACTACATTTTGTAGGATTTATAGTAGTATTTGTCTCTAATTCCCATGCACGATCTTTCCCTGGGAATACCTTGTGTCAATATCCTATGGATCTCCTTTAATGCTGTAATATAATTGAAAATGGATATAGAACAATTGACCTCTTATTCCCTCCTTGTGTCAGCATCTGCCCTTCGTTTGCAACACTGCAGAAGAATTATAAGAAGTGAATGCAGGAGTGCATCATTTGGCCTCTTGTGTATGCTGTGCCATTTCGTCTGATTCAGTGAAAATATTGTGCCATCTCTAATTTTTGTTTTTCTCTATTTAAGGAAGGACAGTATGATACAATCAACTATGTTGAAGTAGCTAAGAAATAGTTATCAATTAATTTAGGAGATACATAGCCAGGCCATATTAAGCTAGTACAGAATAGTAAGTACCTAAGACACAGCACAAACAGTAGAATCTATGTCTGAAGATGGTACGTGAAACTAGACTGATCACATCTCATGTACTATAATTACTGTAGTACATCACAATAGGAAGTAGTATAGAGAGAACCACTGGTGTTGACTCATTGTGCAAGTTCACTGTCGCTGTTAACTTTATTACTTTTTTTTGTATATCTGCTAAAATTTGCTTTCACGGACATATCTTTCCCTTAGCAACTGCCTTCAACACAGCAACCACAGGAACCAAAGTTCTCCTCCTTAATCCATTTTGCAAAAACAAAACTATCATAATTTCACTTCCACTACTCGGGTCCATCATCAAAGATCCTTAATTCCCAGCCATGCTCTTTTCTTGCTGCTGCCATCAGCTAGAAGATACAAATGTCTTTGGACTCACGCTCAAGAATAGTTACCACCTCTTAACCATCAGACTTTTGAACAAAAGGGGTTAACTACAATCATTTAAGGACTCTATTGATGGATGTCATTTTTAAATTTCTTGCTCATTTATTGCTACTTATTTGTATCTGCATTTGCACAGCTTGTTTACAGTTTACATTTCCTAGTGTTTACAATTACTGTTCTATAGATTTGCTAAGTATGCCCACAGAAAAGAATCTCAGGGTTATAGAACATAGAATAGTACAGCACAGTACAGGCCCTTTGGCCCACAATTTTGTGCTGACCCTTAAATCTTGTCTCCCATATATCCACCCCCCCCCCCCCCCCCCCCACCTTAGATTCCTCCAACACTTTATATACCAGCTGGGTAGCCTCCAGCCTGATGGCATGAACATTGACTTCTCTAACTTCCGTTAATGCCCCTCTTCCCCTTCTTACCCCATCCCTGACATATTTTCTCTCCCTCTCTGCCCATCACTCTGCCTGTTCTCCATCTCCCTCTGGTGCTCCCCTCTCCCCCTTTCTTTCACCCGAGGCCTCCCGTCCCATGATCCTTTCCCTTCTCCAGCTCTGTATCACTTTCGCCAATCACCTTTCCATCTCTTAGCTTCATCCCACCCCTTCTGGTCTTCTCCTATCATTTTGCATTTCCCCCTCCCCTCACTACTTTCAAATCTCTTAGTATCTTTCTCTTCAGTTAGTCCTGACGAAGGGTCTCGGCCTGAAATGTCGACAGTGCTTCTCCTTATAGATGCTGCCTGGCCTGCTGTGTTCCACCAGCATTTTGTGTGTGTTGTTAGATTCCTCCATATACCTGTCTAGTAATCTCTTAAATTTCACTGGTGTATCTACCTGCACCACTGACTCGGGCAGTGCATTGCACGCACCAACCACTCTCTGAGTAATTCAAAAACCTTCCTCTAATATCCCCCTTGAACTTCCCACCCCTTACCTTAAAGCCATGTCCTCTTGTATTGAGCAGTGGTACCCTGGAGAAGAGGCGCTGACTGTCCACTCTATTCCTTTTAATATCT
Source organism: Hemitrygon akajei (assembly GCF_048418815.1). Taxonomy (NCBI): domain Eukaryota; kingdom Metazoa; phylum Chordata; class Chondrichthyes; order Myliobatiformes; family Dasyatidae; genus Hemitrygon; species Hemitrygon akajei. The sequence goes on from NC_133126.1 coordinate 16,102,979, forward strand.
TATATACCTCTATCATGTCTTCTCTCATCCTCCTCTCCAAAGAGTAAAGCCCATCTCCCTTAATCTCTGATCATAATGCATACTCTCTAAACCAGGCAGCATCCTGGTAAATCTCCTCTGTACCCTTTCCAATGCTTCCACATCCTTCCTATACTGAGGCGACCAGAACTGGACACAGTACTCCCAAGTGTGGCCTAACCAGAGTTTTATAGAGCTGCATCATTACCTCACGACTCTTAAACTCTGTCCCTCGACTTATGAAAGCTAACACCACATAAGCTTTCCTAACTACCCTATCTACCTGTGAGGCAACTTTCAGGGATCTGTGGACATGTACCTTCAGATCCCTCTGCTCCTCCACACTTCCAAGTATCCTGCCATTTACTTTGTACTCTGCCTTGGAGTTTGTCCTTCCAAAGTGTACCACCTCACACTTCTCCGGGTTGAACTCCATCTGTCGCTTCTCAGCCCACTTCTGCATCCTATCAATGGCTCTCTGCAATCTTCGACAATCCTCAACAGTATCCACAATACCACCAACCTTTGTGTTGTCTGCAAACTTGCCAATGCATCCTTCTACCTCCACATCCAGGTCGTTAATAAAAATCACGAAAAGTAGAGGTCCCAGAACCGATCCTTGTGGGACACCACTAGGCCCTCCAATCCAACTGTACTCCCTCCATCACGACCCACTGCTTTCTACAGGCAAGCCAATTCTGAATCCATCTGGCCAAACTTCCCTGGATCTCATGCCTTCTGATTTTCTGAATAAGCCTACCGTGTGGAACCTTGTCAAATGACTTACTAAAATCCATGTAGATCACATCTACTGCACTACCCTCATCTATATGCCAGGTCACCTCCTCAAGGAACTCTATCAGGCTTGTTAGACACGATCTGCCCTTCACAAAGCCATGCTGACTGTCCCTGATCAGACCGTGATTCTCTAAATGCCCAAAGATCCTATCTCTAAGAATCTTCTCCAACAGCTTTCCCACCACAGATGTAAGGCTCACTGGTTGATAATTACCTGGACTATCCCTACTACCTTTTCTGAACAAGGGGACAACATTCGCCTCCCTCCAATCCTACAGTACCATTCCTGTGGACAACGAGGGCATAAAGATCCTACCCAGAGGCTCAGCAATCTCTTCCTTTGCCTCATGAAGCAGCCTGGGGAATATTCCATCAGGCCCTGGGGACTTATCCTTCCTAATGTATTTTAACAACTCCAACACCTCCTCTCCCTTAATATCAACATGCTCCAGAATATCAACCTCACTCATAATATCCTCATTGTCATTAACATAGAAGCATAGAAAATAGGCGCAGGAGTAGGCCATTCGGCCCTTCGAGCCTGCACCGCCATTCAGTATGATCATGGCTGATCATCCAACTCAGAACCCTGTACCTGCTTTCTCTCCATACCCCCGATCCCTTTAGACACAAGGGCCATATCTAACTTCCTCTTAAATATAGCCAATGAACCGGCCTCAACTGTTTCCTGTGGCAGAGAATTCCACAGATTCACCACTCTCTGTGTGAAGTTCCCGCTCATTGGTGAATACCGAAGAGAAGTATTCATTGAGGACCTTGCTCACTTCCACTACCTTTACACTGCTTCTCTTTTCTCAAAGCTTCTTTATATGTTAGATCTGGCTTTACTCCATGCACTATACTTGCAGTTCTCGCAGTTCTCCTCCACCTCACTGTCTGCTCTAACACTCTGGTTCCCCTCCCCCTACAATTCTAGTTTGGCCCCCCCGGAGCAGCACTAGCAAACCTTCCCGCAAGGATGTTTGTCCCCCTCCAGTTCAGGTGCAACCCATTCCATCGGAATAGGTCCCACCTTCCCTGGAACAAGGCCCAATTGTCCAGAAACATGAAGCCCTCCCTCCTGCACCAACTTCTTAGCCACATATTTAGCTGCATTATCTTCTTATTTCTAGCCTCATTAGCATATGGCACGGGTAGCAATCCTGAGAGTGCAACCCTGGAGGTCCGGACCTTCAACTTTGCACCTAACTCCCTAAACTCTCTTTGCAGGACCTCCTCCTTCTTTTTATCCACATCATTGGTCCCTACATGGACCACGACATCTGGCTACTCACCCTCCCTCTTGAGAATACTGAGAACTCAGTCCGAGATATCGCGGACCCTGGCACCAGGGGGGCAACAGACCATACAGGATTCTCGATCTCTCTGACAGAATCTCTTATCTGACCCCCTAACTATTGAATCCCCTATCACTACTGCTCTCCTCTTTTCCCTCCTTCCCTTCTGAGCTGAGGGTCCAGTCTCTGTACCAGAGATGTGACCACTGCAACTTGTCCTTGATAGGTCGTCCCCAACAACAGTATCCAAAACGGTATACTTATTATTAACCATAGAACACTACAGCACAGTACAGGCCCTTCAGCCCTCCATGTTGTGCTGACCCATATAATCCTTAAAAAAAAGTACTAAACCCACACTACCCCATAACCCTCCATTTTTCTTTCATCCATGTGCCTGTCCAAGAGGCTCTTAAATACCCCTAATGTTTTAGTCTCCACCACCATCCCTGGCAAGTCATTCCAGGCACTCACAATCAATCCTCTGTGTTTTTTAAAAAAAACTTACCCCTGATGTCTCCCCTAAACTTCCCTCCCTTAATTTTGTACATATGCCCTCTGGTGTTTGCTGTTGGTGCCCTGGGAAACAGGTACTGACTGTCCACCCTATCTATGCCTGTCATAATCTTGTAGACCTCTATCAAGTCCCCTCTCATTCTTCTACGCTCCAAAGAGAAAAGTCCCAGCTCTGCTAACCTTGCTTCATATGACTTGTTCTCCAAACCAGGCAACATCCTGGTAAATCTCTTCTGCACCCTCTCCATAGCTTCCACATCCTTCCTATAATGAGGTGACCAGAATTGAACACAATACTTAAGTGCGGTCTCACCAGAGATTTGTAGAGTTGCAACGTGACCTCTCTATTCTTGAACTCAATCCCCCTGTTAATGAAGTCTAGCATCCCATAGGCCTTCTTAACTACCCTATCAATCTGTGCAGCGACCTTGAGGGATGTATGGATTTGAACCCCAAGGTCCCTTTGTTCATCCACACTCTTAAGTAAGTGACCATTAATCCTGTACTCAGTCTTCTGGTTTGTCCTTCCAAAATGCATCACCTCACACTTGTCTGGATTGAACTCCATCTGCCATTTTTCTGCCCAACTCTGCAGCCTGTCTGTATCCTCTTATAACCTTCAACAACCTACAGCTCCATCCACAACTCCTCCAATATTGATGGGGATGTGGTGAAATGTATGTAATCTGATAATAAATTTTACTTTGAACTCTTTCTGGCCAAGGGTTCTTTATATAGAAATCATACTGATCTTGGAGAAATAATGATGAAGTTAAAAGGAACAATGGGAACAAAAGGAATGCTTTCCTAAGGAAATACTGATAGAATCTAAGGTACATTTATCTGATGTTTCAGCACTAGATTGGGGTGGACCACGCAGGGAATGGTTTGAGTTGACCTGTAAAGCTCTCTTTGACACAAGTAGTACCCTGTTCGTGCACTTCAGTGACAATAACCAGGGACTAGTAAGTATAACTTTCAATTGTTTAAAAAAAGCCTTATAACTATTCAATTTCAAATGGTAATAAATTACTATTTATCAATTCTAAGAAATCATATTTGCATTTGAACAAACTGCTGGTTAATTGTAACAACTAGAAAATGGTGAAGCCTGCCCCCTTCAGCATGAGGGATAGTGTTAAATGTGGCATGAAACCTCTTAATTGGTTTTAAGAGTTCTATATATATGAGTCTGAAGCAACTGCTTGCAAATAAAGTAAGTAATTTAGTAATTATTAGTATTAAATTTTCTTTTGCTTCAAGACAAGAGATAATTGTTAGTTTATTTTTGTGTGAAAATTCCTTGCATGGACAAGTCTAGGTGTTAACTATGGCCCAGTAGGAACGTTATACCCTCTGTCTGAGGCTACATTCACACTAGACCGGATAATTTTGAAAACGCCGGTTTTCGCGTAAAAACGATAGGCATCCACACTATGTGTTTTTGAAAATATCTCTATCCATATTGAAACGGAGATTTCGGCGAATCTCCTCCTCCTCCGCATGCGCAGGACACATCTACCGAAAACAAGCAACATGTTTGGTGTCGAATCTCGCCCTAAAAGTGCGCGTTTGTGTAGTTACAGACTAGAAAAAACTTAAAACGACAGACTCTCACGCAGGAGAAATTAAAAGTTAAAAAAACAAATACTGGAGCGTACGGAGGCAACCGACAGGGAGTTCACAGACAGATTGACCTGGCTGACGAAGAACATTGAAAAACTGACTAACTCTGTTGCATTAATAAAGCACCTTGTTAAATGTATAAAACATGTCTGCATCAGTGTTATCTTGTATTTCCATACAATGTTACATTAGGCTGTTACACATCTATTGTCAAAGAAGTACTTGCATAAATAGGTAAACCACCTTCATACGAGCAAGGACAGAAAACAGGGCAAAGTGAGTACAGTATACTTATTTATTCATTAAGTTATGGGTCAAAGTATTTGGTGAGTACATTTCTAACTCTTCTGGCTTCAGTCTCGTTGCCGTCTGTTTTGAAATTGTTAGGTTGCGTTTAAGAAAACAATGAAATAGCGCGCTGCCATCTGACAGCGTTTTCAAAAGTCTCCGGTTACCCCCGTCCACACTGATTGCCCGAGCAGCGTTTTCAAAAATACCCACCCTGGAAAGCGTTTCTGAAAAGCTCTGGTTTTGGGGGACGAAAACGCCATTTTAGTGTGGACGGAGGGTAAAAACAAAGAGAAAAAGCTTCAGTTACGGATTTATCCGGCGTAGTGTGGATGTAGCCTGAAAATTGTAGGAACTGAGAGGGTGCTAAAATGGTCTTGTTTTTCAGTGGGACTGTTAAACACAAGGCTCAGTATGTCCTCCCATATAAAAATAAAACACCTAATTAAAGGAACAACTTGGGAATTCTGCACTCGCCCTGGTAGATGTTTATCACTCTCATCATCAGTTCAGAGGTTTCCCCATATCTTTTAGTGATTCTTTGCTGTACTGTTAGTGAATCCTGGCTGCTGTGTTTCCCTATTCTGATACAATGTTTTGTGGATAATGAAGGACCTAGAGGCATCCAGTGGTTTTGAAGAGCATTATATAAATAAAAGCTTATATTTTCTTTGCCTATGAATCTGGACATTGAGGCTAGTAACAACTATGAACCATATTGCACTATATAAAATTAGTGACTTTAATACCAGAAAATACAGGAAAAAATGCCATGGTTTGACCTACTGAGATTTCCAGCATCTTACGTTTTTTTCTTAATTTCAGATTTCTGGTATTTTCAATGGTTTTTAAAATTTAATGACTTAACCAGCAGTTTTCTCTTGGCTATTCAGGTGCACCCAAACCCAGAACGGCCACCTCATCTCCGACCAAAGTTGTATGAGTTTGCAGGGAAAGTAGTTGGGAAGTGTTTGTATGAATCTTCCTTAGGTGGGGCTTACAAACAGCTGGTTTGCGCTCGGTTTACCCGTTCCTTCTTGGCACAAATTATTGGACTCCGGATGCATTATAAGGTAAACTAAGGCTATTTGTGGCTTTGTCATACATATTCCTAATACCCGTAGTGAAATAAAATAAAACAATTTTTTTAAATCAAAGCGTGAAAGAACATGGAAATGAAACCTCTTTCAGTCCATCAAGTTCACACTACCAATCAATCACACAATTTTATACATCCAATACTAACTCCAATTTATTCCCCCTCATGTTCCTAACAACTTCTCTCTAGATCCTTCTGTTCATCTACACACTGGGGATAACTTTTTTTGTTACAGTAGTCAAGGATGGCATGGTAGGGTAGTGGTTAGCACAATGCTTTACAGCATCAATGAACCAGGTTCAATTCCTACCGCTTTCAGTAAGGAGCTTGTATGTTCTCCCTGTGACCGTGTGGGTTTCTCCAGGTACTCCTGCTTCCTCACACAGTCTAAAGATGTACCAGTTAATAGGTTCAATTGGTAATTGTAAATTGTCCTGTGATTAAACTGGGGTTAAATCGGGGATTGCTAAGGGGTGTGGTTTGAAGGGCCAGAAGGGCCTGGTCCACGCTATATCTCAATTGATTAATTAATCAGCCCATGAGTTTGGGATGTGAAAGCGAACAGGAATACTAGGAGCAAACCAAAGTGGTTATGGGGAGATTGTGCAAGCTCCACACAGACTCTGAGGACAGGATGAACCTGGGTCACTAGAGCTGTATCTAGCCCCATCGTTGTGCCCTTTTACTAATGGCTTTGTTCTGTCATTGGACTGAAACATTAACTCTTTCACTTCCGAGATGCTGCCTATCCTGCTGAGTGTTCTCCAGTATTTTCTGTTTCTTTTCCTTATTTGTTGCATGCACTGTATTTTGCATTTAATTTTCAATACGTATTTACTTGTAATGGTTCAGAGTAACATGAGACATTGGATAAGCAAATCGATGCTTTTGAAAAAGTGATATTGGGATGGATCTTAATTGGTTTCTTCCTCCTAATAACATACCCCTCAAATTTAAGAAAGTTTAGACCATATTCTTACTTGTATGGCATGCTTTTCGACTCTTTTAAAATAATCTGAATGGATTCTTTTATACTCGACCTTCCCTTGCAGCCACCCCAACCCATCCCACCCCACTATCTCTCTATCTCTACTCCATATCCAGTCATATTCAGCTGCTTTTGAAACTAATAATTAGCTACCAATTACTTCCAGGGATGAAGCTAGTGTATTCCAATCATGAATTTTCAGATGCAGGGAGCTTGAATAGGGAAGGCATTTGATGGATAAATGCACTTTATTTTGGTTGTAGACTGAAACCTTGCATTAGAGTCCATGAAAATTAAATATGCAATGGTGATGTTTTGCAAATGAGTTTGTTTCTTGAGTTGTGCTTTGCATTTGATATAAATTGCTTGTTAATTGCAGACTTAAGTCATGACGCAGGTTAGAAAATTTAGGCTGCCTTTAAGAAAAGGGAATCGGTATTCCTGTATTTGTAAAAATGTCAGTAATTCTTTTAGTTAAAAATATATTTTTTTCAATTTACATGTCTTTTCTGGTTTGCTAATCACCAGTGTGTTGGCCTTGATGTTGCAATTTAAAATATCATCTCCACATTCTTGCAGTATTTTGCAACAGATGATCCAGAATTCTACAAGAGTAAAGTTTGTTATATTTTGAACAACGATGTGAGTGAAATGGATCTCGTTTTTGCTGAGGAAAAATACAACAAGTCAGGACAGTTGGAAAAGGTAGAGTTGCAAAATATTTAGCTGATACCAGCATTTGAAATGAAATTTCATGTGCCCTTTTGCTGTGTTAAAGATATCATCTAGGGTATTGCTATTGTAACCATAAGGCCGTGTGGATGAAATTTAGGCCATTCGTCCCATCAAGGCCAGTCCATTAATGACCGTGAAGATCGCAATTAAATCATTCCTTATATACTTTTTCCTAGATATATCTTCTTACCCTGCTTCATAACCAACCCCTCACTCTTGGGCAACATCCTGATAAATTTGTGTAAATATATGTAGATTTTAAAATATATCAGAAGGTTGTGCTCTAGAACAAATTGCTTTAAATATTGGTGGAAGAAGACTCTATTATAGAGACCAAAAAAAATCGTAAAGTTATGGAAAAAAGCTTTGCAATGGGTTGAATGGTGTCCATTTATAAGCTTTCTTGTCAATTCTTGTAATTTTTACATACCAAAGGTAGCCTAAGATTGCATAAAACAAAAATCATAGCACTTTATAATCTGTCTCCAAGTATCCAATTAAAATCCAATAGCGTACTGTATCTGGATTTTTCTTAGTTTACTACTTTTCTCTGCTTAAAACGTCTTAGTATTTAAAACATACATTTTCTCAGACTTATTCTAGAATGCATTATGTATTTCTCATCATCGTATGTCTTTCACAGCTTTGTCATTTCTCTCTGACTCCTTACATGCCAATATCATGGTGCTATCAAGAAATTTTACTACTACTCCTTCGGTTCTTTTGTCCTTTGACAATACCTTTATTTAACATTTACACAAAGGCATGAAATACATTTTACCCTATTTTCAGTCTGAGAAACATCCATTTATCCCATTCCTTTTGTATTGATACTTCAAAAATTATTCATAATTTTCTAATGCTTCATGTTTTTCTTAATTTCTCTTCTGCTATTTTCCTGTATTTAATAGCTGTTTCTCTTGACTATTACTTTTCATGTCTTACTCATCACATAATTTAACATACTACTTTAATTCTTGTCTGGAATACAATTGTTTTAATGTTTTCCATCATCTGCTTCAGTGTTTGCCCAGTAAGATTATAGGCCTGCTTACCAAATGTTCCATGCATTTAATCTGATTGAAGTCTGCTTTCTGTTGTGAATATTTTTAAATGCAATTTTTTTATATCTTTTTTTTCATTTTCCTACCTCTTACCTTAACCATTTTAACACCCTCCTCATAGGTACCTGTTTGCAGAACGTACTCAAATGTGAGTTCTTTCCTTTCTTGATGACAGGAGGTTGCCTCATTCAATTCTCCGTTGTAGTAGTTGTTTCATAATGATATTGAGTAATATTAAGATTGCTTTTGGAGTGCTGTATTTTCATTAATTCGTAAACTCCTAAAGCCCTCTTTATTAAAGATGAGTCCCTACCTTGGGGTTTCTGTTATGAGCCTCCACTTTTCATTCTTGTGCAACGCAGAAGGAAGTCATTCAGCCTACCATTTCTGCTTAGTGCACTGCCCCCTTAATTCCTCTGCAACCTATTCTTGCTCACATGTTCATCAGCTCACCTTCTTATCTCCTGCTACCCTCCTACACCAGGAGTAGTTTACAGTAGCCAATTAACCTACTGGCACATCTTTGGGACGTAAGAGGATGTTAAAGCACCTGAGGGAGGTTTACTCAGTTACAGGAGAATGTGCAAAGTCCGCACATACAGCGCCAGAGGTGGGGATTTAACTTGTGTGTCACCGGAGTTGTGGCAGCTTCTCAAGTTACTGCACCACTGTGGCCTTCCACACCACATTGGTGTGTTTTTATTAAACTGCTGTCGTAAGGCTTTGCAACTGCTTGTTATCCTGACACCCTGGATGCAATGTCCCATTTAGCATTACTGATCTTACTGTCAAAATGACTAAGAACATTTCTTCTTTTGGATCATCCCTCTGAGTGTACTCATTCTTCTTCAGGTTGTAGAGCTGATAGCTGGGGGTGTGCAGGTACCAGTAACCAATGACAACAAGATATTCTACTTGAACATGCTTGCACAATACAGACTAGCCACTCAGGTGCGCCAAGAAGTGGAGTGTTTCCTTAAAGGTATGATTGTCTTATGGTGAAACTCAAGTCATTTTAAGCATGTGATTCTGCAGAGGCTGGAAATCCAGAGCAGCGCGTGTAAAATGCTGGAGGAACTCAGCAAGTCAGGCAGTGTCTGTGGAGCTGAATCAACAGTCAACATTTCAGGCTGGGGCCCTTCATGAGGACTTTAAAGGAAGTGAATAGAAGCAGAATGCCACTTTCAAGCTAGTGAAGTTAAATGTAAATTTGTAATCTGTAAACTGATTCCTGTTTTTTTAGACCAAAAGATATAAGAACAGAATTAAACCATTTACTCCATCATTCAGTCATGACTGATTTATTTTCCCTTTCAGCCCCATTCTCCTGCCTTCTTCTGATAACCTTTGATGTCCTTACTAATCAAGAACCTGTCAGCCTCCACTTTGAACCTACGCAATGACTTGGCCTCCAAAGGAAATGAGTTCTACAGATTCACCACTCTTGCTAAAGAGATGTCCTTCTATTCAGAGACTGCACCCTCTTCCATTACAGGAAACATTCTCTCCACACCCGCTTTATCTAGACCTTTAAACATTCAGTACGTTTTGATGAAATCCCCAGCCATGAAATGCTCATCATATGTTAACCCTTTCACTCCCTGAGCCATTCTGGTAATTCATTCTCAGGATTATTTTTGAGGTTATTCTGTGAGAAATGACCCAGCATGATTGGCTTGTACTCACTGAAATGCAGAAGATAAAGTCATTGAGATAGCTTAAATACTGAATCAGAATCAAGTTTGATATCACCGGCATATCATGAAATTTGTTAACTTAGCAGCAGTACAATGCAATATATAGATAAATATAGAAAAATATCAATTGTAGTAAGTATGCATATATATGTATATTAAATAGTTAAGTGAAAAATAGTGGAAAAACAAATAATAAAAAATGTGAAGTAGAGTTCATGGGTTCAATGCCCATTTAGAAATTGGATGGCAGAGGAGAAGTTGTTCCTGAATTGCTAAGTGTGTGCCTTCAAGCTTCTGTACATCATTCCTGATAGCAGCAATGAGAAGAGGGCATATCTGTATGATGGAGTCCTTTATAATGGACTCTGCCTTTCTGAGGCACCACTCCTTGAAGATGTCTTGGATACTACAGAGGCTAGTACCCATGATAGAGCTGCCTGATTTTACAACTTTCTGTAGCTTCTTTTGATCCTGTACAGTAGCCCCTCCATACCAAACAGTGATGTAGCCTGTTGGAATGTTCTCCACAATACATCTGTAGAAGTTTTCAAGTGTTTTAGATGACAAACCATATCTCCTCAAACTCCTAATGAAATATAGCTGCTGTCTTGCCTTCTTTATAGCTGTATCGATATGTTGGGTCCAGGTTAGATCCTCAGAGATGTTGATACCTAAAACTTTAAATTGCCCACTTCTGATCCCTCTGAGAATTGGTTTATGTTGCCTTGTCTTACCCTTTCTGAAGTTCACAATCAGCTGTTTGGTCTTGCTGACATTGAGTGCTAGTTTGTTGCTGCAACGCCACTCAAATAGCTGGTAGACCTCACTCCTGTATGCCCCCGTCTCCATCTGAGATTCTGTCACCAATGGTTGTACCACCAGCAAATTTATAGATAACATATAAACTATGCCTAGCCACACAGTCGTGGGTGTAGAGAGAGCAGAGCGGTAGGCAAAGCACACATCCCTGAGATGTGCTAGTGTTGAGCATTTGCAAGGAGGAGATGTTATTACCATTTTGCACAGATTGTGGTCTGGTTAGGAAGTTGAGGATCCAATTGCAGAGGGAGGTACAGAGGCTTAGGTTCTGTAGCTTTTCAATCAGGACAGTAGGAATGATTGTGTCAATGAACAGCACCCTGATATAGGTGTTTGTATTGTCCAGGTGATCTAAGGCCAAATGAAGAGCCATTGAAATAGATACTGAGAGAGCTTTATAAAGTTGTAAGAGATTTATAAAGGGTTGTTGAGAGGGTGCAGAATCAAGAATTTGGAGGCATTTTCTCAAGATTAGGAATTATCCATGAGCTGAAATGGGAATACTTTTTTTTCCAATGGATTGCAAAACATTGGCACTTTCAACCCCAAGTGGCTACAGATATTCTGTCATACTCAAGGCTGCGTTCATTGATTTTTAGACAAGAGGATCAAAAGGGAAGGAGAATGAGTGCATAGATGGGTTACAGATTCAGCCATGATCTTATTGAATGGTGTAATAGGCTTAAAAGGTTTCAATATATATTGTAATAAATTTTTTGAGGAAATTGTACAATGGGGACAATGTTCCCAACAGGGGAGGGAAACAATCAAAAAGGAACTGATGCTTGCATTGTGACAGATTTAGTAAATATTTGTTAACAGTTCATTGCTTGCATTGATATAGGGGTGGGGAAAGATCTCCATTTCTATGAAAGGAAATGTAGCCAGCTCCATCCTGGCCTTGGCCTTTTCTGGGTAGGGTCCTGGATAACATGAATGCCATATATTAGAATCCAGTTTATTAACTTATGTTTCAAATGCACATTGAAACATAAATTAAAATGTACCATTTGCCTTAATAACCAACACAATCTGAGGATGCGCTGGGGCCAGTCTGCAAGTGTAACACATTCCCACACCAGCATTGCTGTCGACATAGCTGTGCCAAAGAAGTGGAAGAGGGAGCACTTAAGTGTGTGAGAAAATTAACTCTTGCTTTAGATGTTGAAAGGAAGCAAATTACAATCACCTTCACAATGAGAAGGCAGTTGATCAGCAGAGGGTAGTCTTGCAGTCATGGTTGCCTAAACTGAGTTCTCTAGCTGCCAGGGTAATAACAGTGATTTAGGAGCACAAAGCACGCTCTTGTCCACCTGATGTAAGCAGCAAGCCAAAAAGCAGAATGAAAATATATAAAAAGAAACTTGCATTTGTAATATTCTCTTGTTCTTAAGTCATCTCACTTATTAACTTGAAGCCAATAATTATTTTTTTTTCGTGTAGGCTTGAATGAATTAATTCCTGAAAATCTCTTGGCCATTTTTGATGAAAATGAGTTGGAGGTAGGCAATGCTCAAAAAAATAGCTCTTTCACTGTTGATGTGACTGTCCCTTTGCACTGAAATCTTAAGTTTATCCCATGTTTGTACTTGCTCTGAACATAAAGTTATGTGTGTAAGCTACGCCACAATTTAATATAAATTACTTGGGGACATTTTCTAGTATATGTTATGATTGTGATTATTTTTATATGACTATTTCTACTCAAGATATCTTTTGGTCTTTTTCTATCCTCCAGTAGCAAAGGAAGAACTATGTTGGTATAATAGAATGGAAGAGGGACCACTTGTTTCTGTGTAACTGTAGCATTAAGAATCGCTGTGCCACTGTGTTTCTAGCTGTTCTGCTGCTACTAGAAGAGTTCCTCTTGCCTAGAGTCACTTTGTCATTTCCTTTTAGTCACCTTCTGTGCAGGTACTCCTGTACCTAGTGTCACTTTATGTACATACAGTCAGTTTATGTATATATGCTAATTGTATGTATATATGGCCAACTCAGCAGTTACTTGTGCAATGTGTTTATAGGATTACTTTTTATATTTATTGTATTTTTTGAGCTGCTTCGGATCTGGAGTAGCAATCATTTTGTTCTCCTTTAGTCAAGTCAAGTCAACTTTCATTGTCATTTCAACCATAACTGCTGGCACAGTGCATAGTAAAAATGAGACAGCGTTTTTCAGGACCATGGTTTACATGACACAGTACAAAAAACTAGACTGAACTACGTAATAAAAAAAAAACACAGAAAGCTACACTAGACTACAGACCTACACAGGACTGCATAAAGTGCACAAAAACAGTGCAGGCATTACAATAAATAATAAACCGGACAGTAGGGCAAGGTGTCAGTCCAGGCTTCGGGTATTGAGGGGTCTGATAGCTTGGGGGAAAAAACTGTTATATAGTCTGGTTGTAAGAGCCCGAATGCTTCGGAGCCTTTTCCCAGACGGCAGGAGGGGGAAGAGATTGTATGAGGGGTGCATGGGGTCCTTCATAATACTGTTTCCTTTGCGGATGCAGCATGTAGTGTAAATGTCTGTGATGGCGGGAAGAGAGACCCTGATGATCTTCTCAGCTGACCTCAATATCTGCTGCAGGGTCTTGCGATCCGAGATGGTGCAATTTCCGAACCAGGCAGTGATGCAGCTGCTCAGGATGCTCTCAATACAACCCCTGTAGAATGTGATGAGGATGGGGGGTGGGAGATAGACTTTCCTCAGCCTTCGCAAAAAGTAGAGATGCTGCTGGGCTTTCTTTGCTATGAAGCTGGTGTTGAGGGACCAGATGAGATTTTCTGTCAGGTGAACACCAAGAAATCTGGTGCTCTTTACGATCTCTACCGAGGAGCCGTCGATGTTCAGCGGGGAGTGGTCGCTCCATGCCCTCCTGAAGTCAACAACCATCTCTTTTGTTTTGTTCACATTAAGAGACAGGTTGTTGGCTCTGCACCAGTCCGTTAGCCGCTGCACCTCCTCCCTGTAAGCTGACTCGTGTACTCCTTCGGCATGGGGACGATGGTGGCGGCCTTGAAGCACGTTGGAATGGTGGTGCTGCTCAGGGAGATGTTGAAGATGTCAGTGAGAACATCTGCTAGCTGGTCTGCACATCCTCTGAGCACTCTACCAGGAATGTTGTCTGGTCCAGCAGCATTCCGTGGGTTGACCCTGCACAGGGTTCTTCTCATGTTGGCTACGGAGAGACACAACACCTGGTCATTCGCAGGAGGGGTGGACTTCCTCGCCGCCACGTCATTTTCCGCCTCAAACCAGGCGTAGAAGTTATTCAGCGCATTTGGGAGGGAGGCATCACCTGCACAGTCAGGTGATGTTGTCTTGTCATTGGTGATGTCCTGGATGCCCTTCCACATGCGCTGCGTGTCGCCGCTGTCCTGGAAGTGACTGTGGATTCGCTGGGCATGTGCACGCTTTGCCCCTCTGATGGCTCAGGACAGTTTGGCCCATGCTGTTGTTAAAGCTGCCTTGTCGTCTGCTCTGAAGGCGGAGTCGTGGGACCTCAGCAGCGCACACACCTCTGCGGTCATCCATGGCTTCTGGTTGGCACGTATAGTGATGGTCTTGGACAGAGTAACATCATCAATGCACTTGCTGATGTAGCTGGTCACTGATGCTGTGTACCCCTCTAAGTTGGTAGAGTCACCATCGGTTGCAGCCTCCCTGAACATGTGCCAGTCAGTGTGCTCAAAGCAGTCTTGAAGAGCAGAGATGGCTCCTGCTGGCCAGGTTTTCACCTGCTTCTAAACTGGTCTGGAGTGCCTGACAAGCGGTCTGTATGCTGGGATTAGCATAACAGAGATGTGGTCTGAGTAACTGAGGTGGGGGCGGGGCTCTGCCCGGTACGCGTTGGGAATGTTTGTGTAAACCAGGTCCAATGCGTTCTCCCCCCTTGTTGCAAAGTCCACATACTGATGGAATTTGGGGAGCACTGACTTAAGGTTCGCGGGGTTAAAATCACCGGCGACAATAGACAGACCATCAGGGTGTGCATTCTGCAGTTCGCTAATAGCCCCGTACAGTTCACAGAGCGCCTCCTTAGCATTAGCGCTGGGGGGAATGTAGACACCGAATATAAGGACAGAGGTGAATTCCCGTGGCAAATAAAATGGTCTGCATCGAACTGCCACAAATTCCACTAACGATGAGCAGTGTCTGGAAACCAGCACAGAGTTCTTCCACCATTCCGTGTCGATATAAACACAGACACCGCCACCGCGGACCTTACCGGAGACAGCTGCATCTCTGTCCAAACGAAACAAAGCTAGCCCGTCTAGCTGGATGGCAGCATCCGAAATCCCATCAGTGAGCCATGTCTCTGTGAAATTCGGAGCAAACTCTGTACTCACGTCGAGTATTACGTTGGAGTCGGATGTAGTCCATTTTATTGTCCAGGGAGCGGACATTGGAGAGCAGAATGGACGGGAGAGCCGGCCGGCTAGGGTTTGCTTTGAGCCTGGCACGGACCCCTGCCCTGCCCGTTTGCCTCGCTTCTGCTTCCTCGCACATCGCTTTCGACGTCTCCATCTCCGGCTCCCAGCATCAGGCAAGTCCGAGGATTGTAGGCCCGTTCCCCTCAGCAAGCCGACGTTGCGTAATTCAGCCAGCAGATCTTTGTGGAGGTTTGTTTTTGGGCGATCTCTGTATTGTAGTAGTATCTGGCGATGGTAGGTAGCCGCTCTGTTATCCATGTGCCCTAATTGAAAATTGTGTATCAAATTTAAAATAGAAAATTAAATTAAAGTAACACCAGGTCTGAAAGGCCGCTGCTGCCGTGCCGCGCCGCCTCATGGGAAGACTTGTGTACTGAAGAATGACAGTAAACTATCTTGAATTTTATGAATTGGATGCAGTTGGCCACTCCAATGATGATCCAAATCCAGAATTACTTAAAATCTCCAGGTGAATTTTGTGTCAGTATGGTTTTAATCCAGCTTTCAAAGAACAAAAGTCCATATACACACACAACACAATTAGTCACTGTTTGGCTTACAATGATGACTTTTATTGAAGTGGATCCATTAAGATCGTGCAGCTGGAAAGGTATCCATGGGTTGAGTACGGAATTTGGATTGTAATATGGGTATACTTCAGTCAATCTGAGAATGCTTTTGAGGTGATTCTTGTTGGAATGTAGAAAGGCAGGCAGCATTTGTTTCTGTCTGTTTATTCTTCATATGCAAAAATATAAATGTGACAGGACAGAAAGGGAAAAAAAATCACAATTCACCTCATCGCCTTCAATCAGGATCAGATTTATTATCACTGACTTGTATCATGTGAAATTAATTGGTTTGCAGCAGCACAGCACTAGGACTCGATTATTATAAACTACAGAAATAAATGGTTGAAGAAATGGAATAACAATATAGTGGATTCATCGGCTGTTCAGAAATCTGATGGCACAGGAGAAGAAACTTATGAATCATTGAGTGTAGGTTTTCAGGCCCCTGTACCTCTTCCCTGGTGATATAAATGAGAAGTAGGAATGTACAAATAGTGAGGTTCCTTTACTAGGGAGAGTGCCTTTTTGTGTGATTGATTCATAGTTTAGCAACAACCTTCACTGAATTTATTGTAAATAAAGAAATGAGCTGATGATACTGCAGGATTATAGGAGCACCATTCCTTGGTTTAAATAGTCATTTATTTATAATAGAGCCACAGCTTCGGCCTCTTACCGACATTGGTTTTAGCTCCCCCTTTTATGACACATTATAATTTATGCTGAAAGTTCAGGTGTTATGGCTGTTGGGATCATTAATACAGCTTTAAAATTATTGACTTTCAGATTGCCCAAATATACTTTGCTTTCAAATATGTTAGAGAATATTTAGCTTAACTGTCAATTCAGCTAATTTAGAGAATGCACTTATAGCGCTTTGCATGCTGTTAGCAACGGTAGCCAGGATCATGGCACCGTGGGTAGCTTTGTTGCTCAGGATAGAAGAGTGTGGCAGAGTTATCATGGTAGGGGTTTCAATGGTAAAGGGAATAGAAGAGTTTTGTGGTCGCCAATGGGACTGTCTGTTTGTCACGCAGAATAGGTCCTTCCATCCTTTGAGCCACAATAGACAGTAAGTGCAGGAGTAGCCATTCGGCCCTTCTAGCCAGCACCGCCATTCACTCTGATCATGGCTGATCATACACAATCAGTACCCCGTTCCTGCCCTCTCCCCATATCCCTTGACCCCACTATCTATAAGAGCTCTATCTAACTCTCTCTTGAATGCATCCAGAGACTTGGCCTCCACTGCCTTCTGCGGCAGAACATTAAATGCTCAGCATTCCCCCTGATTTAATTCTAGCCTAATCACGGGACAATTTACAATGAACAATTAACCTACCAACCAGTAGGTCTTTTGACTGTGGAAGGAAACCTTGCAGGCAGCAGCAGGAATTGAATCTGGGTTGCCAGGATTGTATAGTGTTGTGCAAACCACTACACTACCTTGCTGCCCCAAAGACTGTCATAATACGGGTTCTCAAGTCACAGTAGCATCCTTGTAAGTTTTCTCTTCTGTACTCTTCCAATCTTATTAATATTTTCCTGTAGGTAGGTAACCAGAACTTCACACAATACCCCAAATTTGGTCTCACCAATGTGTTATATATTAACATAAATTCCAAGGAAATGCGATGTTAAGTTCAGGCTAATCTAGTTTTTTCAGTGCTTTTGAGGTTACCATAGTTGAACAAAATCTTTCTTTCTGCTGGGACAGTATTTTAGGAAACTCAAGGAGTACTGCATTTTGAATGGAATTATCATTCACTTTTGCTATGAAGATTATGATATTATTTCAAGTATTCTTGAATGAAATACTTACTGCCACTAGATGGCAATATGTGCCAACAATGCTAGATACTAATCTCTGGCCCAAGAGGCAACAGCAGCTGCCTGTTATCAAACCTCAGTCTCAGTTGATTGAGGATTTAAGGACTGTATATGCAAGGCTGGACTAGACTTTTACTGTGGAAGCATAGCGTCAGCTGACAACTGATCTGCAATGTCGGCCTTAGAGACGAAGTCCCATAAATTGCAATTTGGTTTGACGCAGACAACATCTTGGAGACGGAGATATCTTCAAATGTTCACAAGACTTTTTTGTTCCTCTACCTCATTTCTACCATTCAAGAAATTAAGTACTTGTATAATTATGTTATAGCTGTAACATTCTTTTTTACAGTTGAAAACCTTTCTTTTCCCAACTTTTTTTTCTGCCTTATTTTTTGGTATCACTAAATCTGGCTTTACTGATTTTTTTAAAAAAAGAATTTGTTTGCATATGTGTTTCCCTACCTTTGTAACTTGCTGCATCTTCATTTCTCACCTGTCTATTTTAAAACTTGAGCTTGTGCACTGTGACATTATGGATGAGGTGGAACTATGGATGGCCCCTGAAAGAGACAGACACTGTGGCATCTGAAGCATTAGTCTTTCTTTCCCCTTTGCATATTGCTGGTATTACATTTCCACTATTTAAAATTTATGATGCGAAGTGGAAATGTAATGGAACTCCTGTAGCTCCTTCAATTATTTCTTGCAGCCAGTGTCCCTTAAAACTCCCATCTTAATATTCAACCTGTCGCTGAATAATTTATTAAAAACCCGAACATTTTCACATATTTTCCTTTTGAACTGTTCAATTATAAATAGCTTAATTTAGCAATGCTGGAAAACCTAAGTAACACATACAAAATGCTAGAGGAACTCAGCAGGTCAGGCAGCATTGATAGAGGAGAATAAACATGAAGGGTCTTGATGGAAAGCTCTCAGACCAAAACATCGACTGTTTATTCCTTTCCCTAGATGCTATCTAACCTGCTGAGTTCCTCCATTATTTTCTGTGTGCTGCCCTTAATTTTATCATAAGCAGGCTATGTAAATCTGTTCGTCTTTAATTGCTTCTCTTCACTGCCTCCTTTGGCTATTAATTCTAATTGATAATGCACCTATTTTTAATACCTGAACTCTGAACAGTATTGTGGCAAGTCATCTAGTTTCTTAATAGCAATGAAAATTTTGATTGTAGTGTGATCCATTTCACCTTTTCAATCAAGTTAACGAAGCTACTCTTGCTGTTTTTTAACCTCCAGCTATTAATGTGTGGGACTGGAAATATCAATGTACCTGATTTCAAGACTCATGCTGTTATTGTTGGAGGGTCCTGGTATTTCCGAGAGAAGGTAAGCCTAGGTATTAACAAAACGGGGAGCTACAGGGGTATGGTTGGTACAGACCAGACCGTCCAATGTTATAAGAAAATGAAGCTATCATAAGAGATACATTGAGTAGAATCAAGCAGTAGAAGCTAATTTTGTGTTTATTGGAAGTTGTATACAACATCCTGCTTGCATTGTGAATTGGTAGAATGCAGAACCGAGTTTATTATCACTTACGTATGTCGTGAAATTTGTTGTTTTGTGGCAGCAGTAAAAACTACTAGAAGACTGTAAGACATAGGAGCAGAATTACAGTAAGTTACATCACCAAATAGAATAATAGGGCAAAATTAGATATAGTGAGCTACTGTGCATGGTTTTACGGATAGTTCAGAAAAAAACATGAGATGGGAATAAGCTTTTCTTAAAACATCGAGTGTGCTTCTTCAGGCTCCTGTACCACCTCTTTGATGGTAAGACCATAAGACATAGGAGCAGAATTAGGCCATTTGAACCATTGTTTCTGCTAAATTATTCAGTTGTGTTTTGGCTATCACAGCTGTCTGTTACAATGAATTCAACTGATTTACCACCCTATGGCTAAAGAAATTCCTCCTCATCCATTCTGAGATGATTTTATTCCTTCTATTCTGAGGCTGTGCCCAATGTTCCTAGACTCTCCCTTTATTGGTAATAATGAGAAGATGTGTCCTGGATGGTGACGGTCCTTAATGATGGATTCCACCTTTTGAAGATGTTCTCAGTAGTGGGGAGGCTTGTGCCTGTGCTGGAGCTAGTTGAGTTTACAGCCCTCTGTAGCGTTTTTCAATCCTGTGCATTGGCACTTCCATACCAGGTGGTGATGCAACCAGTCAGAAAGCTCTTCATGCCACTTCTGTGGAAATTTTCTAGACCCTGTGATGGCGTATCAAATTTCCTCAAAATCTTAACAAAGTGGAGCTGCTGGTGTGTCTTTGTGATTACATCAATGAGTTGGGCCCAGGAACTTGAAGCTGCCAACCCTTTCCACTGCTGACTCCTCAATGAGGACTGGTGTGTGTTCTCCCAACATCCACTCGTGAAGTCCGCAATCAATTCCTTGTTGGCTAAGCACGCATCCTTGAGATATGTCCGTGTTGATTGTCAGTAAGGAAGAGACGTCATTACTGATTTGCTCTAACTGTGGTCTCCCAGTGAGGAAGTCAGGGATCCAGTTGCAGAAGGAAGTACAGAGGTCCATGTTTTGAAGCTTGTTGATTAGTCCTGAAAGGATGATGGTGTTGACTGTTGATCTGTAATCAATAAACAGCAGCCTGACAGATATTGCTGTTGTCCAGGTACTCTTCTTGGGCACCAGTATGATTGATGCCTTTTAAGGTAGGTGGGAACCAATAAGAGGCTGAAGAAGGAGGCTCTCAACAGCATGTTCCAAAGAGCAAAATATATTTGATTTAATATTAAACTGTATGTAACAATGAGTAGATGAACATTTATCTAATAGCATTCCTAATTTAAAGTTCTATTCTTGTATTCATAAGAAACGAGAGTAGGTTATATGGACCCTTGAGGTGTTCTGCAATTCAATGGGATTATGGTTGAATTTGTATCTTGTCTATTTCCCCAAATGATCCCTAAAATCCTCTGATTCCCTGAGTGTCTTGAAATCTATTGATATCAACCGTTCATCAGCAAATGATTATCCACAACCTCTGAGGTAGAAAATGTCACAAACTTCCAGCTCCTGTTAAAGAAGCTTATTGTCTCCACCTCAATGACTGTTGTCTTCTCTTGAGAGCTTGTCGCCAGTTCTCAAGGCTCCAGTTGCCATCATAATTGCTGGGAAGTTGCAGGCATTTAGTCGGGATTGTCACAAATGTTGACATTCTTTGATAGCTGATTCATTCCAAAGGCATGGTTTAACCGGCTGTCAAAACATTTCTGTTGATTAACCTGATTTGGACAGTACTGCATAATACTAGTTATAGTTGAGAGACCCTGCTCAGAGTCACGAGGACCAGGACAGAGCCATTTTCAGGAACCGAGTTGTCTCTTAAAAATATGCTTGGTCTAAGTTCAGACTACTACTGGTTCCCAGAAAGCTCCAAGCTAAAGTTTTAAATGATGAAAATCTGGTAAACAGTGGGCTGAAGGACTTGGTGTGATACTTCATGAGTTTGGGGGCCTTAACTAGAAGAGTCTTTATTGTAAGATAAGCAAGTCATTTAAAATTGTGCAGGCCTTTGGTACTATCTCTTTTGTGTGGAAAATATAACTGTTTCTTTGCTGTACGATTCTATGATTCTAATTGTGCAAGATGGATTTCTGGAGTGTGACTTGCTGTCTGTCAGAAGATGTTTGAGAGTGGTTTTGCTGTTTGAGGTCAGACACTCCCAATCAGGTCACGGTTGCTTGAAGGATCTGATTGTTGTTAGCAGATCTGTTCGAGGTAAGCAAAGGCTTAGTAGCTAGGCTGCAGGAGTCAATGATTTGGTGTTGAATCACTATAAGGGAAAAGATGGTCATTTTTGATATCTAACTTGTCAAAATTGCTGCCAGGTTTGTGGCATAGAAAACATCAATCATTTTTCACTAACAAGTCTTAAATCATCTGTATTTTTTTCTCTCTACTGCCCCTGTCTCTGCATCCTCTCCCTCCTTGACCTCCATCACAGGTAATGAAGTGGTTCTGGACAGTGGTGTCCAGTTTCACTCAAGAGGAACTTGCTCGGTTGTTGCAGTTCACAACGGGCTCTTCCCAGCTGCCGCCAGGAGGATTCGTGGCAATGTGCCCGTCTTTTCAGATCATTGCAGCACCCACGCAGAGTTCCTTGCCCACAGCCCATACATGGTGAGTGTTTTAGCAAATAGCATGTGACTGTGGGTACAGATGTGGGTGAATGTCACATACGGTAGCGTCAACTTCTTAAAATGGCAACGTAATTTTTTTTCCTCCACCTGAACCATCACCCATAACCACATCTCCAAGTGGTTATGAGGAAGATGGTGGTAAGGAATTAGATTCCATTGGCAATGCACTGAAGTAAGATCATAAGATATAGGAGCAGAATTGGGCTATTTGGCCCATTGATTCTGCCCTGCCATTTCATCGTGGCTGATCCATTTTCCCTTTCAGCCCCAATCTCCTGCCATCTCTCCGTATCCCTTCCTGCCCTGAATGGTAACGAATTTTATCAACCTCTGCCTTAAATATACCAATGGTTTTACCTCCACAGCTGCCTGTGGCAGCAAACACCATAGATTCACCACTCTCTGGTTAAAGAAATTCATCTTCATCTGTTCTAAAAGGGCACCCCTCTATTCTGAGGCTGTGTCCTCTGGTTTTAAACTTACCCACCATTAGAAACATCCTCTCCATGTCCACTCTATTGAGGCCTTACAACATTTGATAGGTTTTAATGAGGTCACCCCTCATTCTTCTGAATTCCAGTGAGTGACCCAGAGCCACAAATGCTCCTCATGTGACAAGCTTTTCAATCCCAGAATCATTTTCATAAAACTCCTTTGAAGCCTCTCCAATGTCAGCACATTGTTGTAATTTGATGAAGAGATAATTTTATTCCTTGCTGTGAATTGGAGCATTAAAATGGAGGAGGCTAAGGAAAGAGTTGGGGACAAAACAACAAGTAATATGAGAGGCAATGAAAGGGAGAATGAAGAGAGCAGAAGCAGGGGTAATATAGAAATGAGAGAAAAAAGACATAACAGGTAATATAAACTTTGTACAAGGCACTTAATAAATAATTAACTATCTTTTTTTAATAAAAAGATAATTAAATTTGATCATCTCAACATGTAAATAAGGGCAATTATTATTGCTGACATTTCGTAAAAAGTTGTTGATAACTAGCAGCGAAAGTCAAGCATTTTAATGAGAATGGAGAAAAAAAGCTGATTCAATGCAATTAATTTTTGGACCGACAATTCTTTGTTTGCATCTCTAGTTTTAACCAGTTGTGCCTTCCAACTTATGATTCCTATGAAGAGCTGCATAAAATGCTAAAACTGGCCATTAATGAAGGCAGTGAAGGGTTTGGAATGCTGTAATTCTGAAGTTCTTAAGGACACAATCATCTATCCAATGGAAGATAGTACAGGATCCAGGATCTGGACAGTTAAAAGATCGAAGATCGCTGTGGATTTTCCCTATCTGCCAAATGGACATGGATTGAGCAGCGATTCTCTATTATTGTAACTTGAGTTTTCAATCACTGGGCAAACAGGTTTGAAAGTTGAGGAGAAGTCGATATGGTACAGTTAATGTTTTCCAAATGACTTGGCAAACAACTGGGTAGACAAGTACTCAGTTCCAAAATAGAAGCAGAAGTTTCACAGTCTGTGGTCAAAGTGATTCTTCTGCATTCATCTAATTTACCAATGGCTTAATCTGGGAGATCCTTTGAAGATTTTATCATCTGACTGGAAATAAGAAGAGTACTCTGAATGCTCTGTCACCAAGCTCTTTGTTAAATGGCTTCTATGGCATACAACATTCTGTGTCCACCTCCGTTTTCAAGAAATCTGATGGCCTTGTGATGGAATGAAACACTTGACTATGAAGGAAACTGCAAATTCTGTCTCCCAAATTCTCCCATTGACTGAGCTTTCATCAAACTGTTGGCCTTTTCTTAATGACCGAGCTTTACAACCAACCTCACAAACTTCTGAATACTGCACATTTTCTGAGTTGATCCGCGAGGTTAATATCAGCCAAGCAGGGATTTCGGCCAAACACAGGGTCATGCGTAAGAAATAACTGTTTAGAAGCGATATTTTATTCAAGTCTCCAGATATTCAAGTACATTGTTAAATAATTCTGTTAAGTGAAATGGAAGAACAATAAGTTGATTAATAATGAAGAGGTGGAAGGACTTGCATGTATTCAGTGGATATTTGTAAATAGAATACTGCACATTATTCACAAAAAGTTCCAGAGATCTCAATGCAACCGAAGCAAGCCTCCTTTCCTGTACCATCACATTTCACAATTGTATATCAAATTCTCTAAAAGATCATGTTAGGAACATAGTTATGAGGACCTCTTTAGAAAGAAGTAATTGTATAATGTGGTTGAGATGCATGTTGTATCAGGTTGTGGTATATTACAGATCATTTGAATGGTAAGTTAGTAAATTATTGTTAAGTGTAAGCAAATGTGTTTAAAGACAGGTTTCCTGCATAGTTGAAGACCAACTAGGCTGCATTGATCCAGCTTTACTTAAAATTACAGGGACATTGTAAAGTGAAAAGAAGGCAAAATATCTTTGACTTCAGTTAGAGAACAGCTGCTGGGTATAAAATCAGAAATAGAACGAAAGGTGTGTTCAAAATAGTGTTCCTTGTCCTTTATCTAACTCAAACCTTTTTCTGTTGTCTCTCGTGTCATACAATATACCAGGAAACAGAAAGCACAGCAATTCTGTTTATCATTAATTTTCTCTCACATTTATACAAAATTAAATCTTGCCTTGCTGTCCTTAACGTTCCTCCACTTTGTGTGTCCAGGTCTCAGTATAGATTAGATATGAAGGGATGCAACATACATGATCAAGAAAAAAATGAGAATGATTTTAATACTATAAAGGCAGTACTTTGTAAACTCTTTCTCACAATTGCCTTAACATTAACTAGTGATCTTGGAGTTCTAAGGTTACAAAAGTCATAATTTCACTTGCAGAACATAGTCCCTTGTAAACAAAGAGAAATTTTACATTTTCTAAAATTTCATCTGAAGTATATGGCACAAAATACTTATTCCTACTGACATTCTATTTTTCCTCTTTTAATTTCTCCCCTCTTTTTATTTTTAACTTAATAATGCTTTTCCTCTTTGCTTTGCTATCTCAGAGTCATAGAAAAGTACAGCACAGAAACAGGCCCTTTGGCCTGTCTAGTCCATGCAGAACTATTTAACCTGTCTGTTGCCATCGTTTTGCACCAGGACCATCACCCTCCATACCCCTACAATCCATGTAACTATCTTTTTTGCTGTCTCCTTCCCTTTCTCTGTTTTTTCACTTTCAGCTACCTGTTGTGTGTGCCTCTCTGTCCCTATCATCCTCCTTTTTGTCCACCTCACAACTCCACTTCTTCTGTTTAATAATTGTCTTTTGCAGTCATTCTCGTTTATCTATCATTCATCTGCGCACATGCAATTTCAATCCCCACTGAACACTCAGTCACACAATGCTTCTCAATCTGTGGCTGAAACTCAGTCTCTCATTTTCTTGTGCACCCTCTTGCAGTGTTGCTTCCTCACTTGTGCTCGCCATATCACGTGCTCCAACTGTTTCGCTCTTCCCTCGTCTTTTGCCTCTTTGCATTCCTGACCTTAACCCTGGTGCTAGCTTACCACTTTGCCACTTGAACTTTCAGATGGCTGCTCCTTGGCATCACATGCCCTTCTGCTTTCACTCCTCTCTGTACCACCGAACCCTGCCTAGCACAGCTGCTTCTTCCCACCCAGCCTGGGTGATGGATTTCTGAGGCTTATGGCTGCTGCTAGAACAATTTATTATTTGTTTTTTTTGCTGGAATGTTACTCACTTGTGTTCGGACAGTTTTTATCAGTTCACAATCTGAATCTGTCTCATATTTGCCTGACCATACTGGTGAGTTGCTTTATAAATATAAATTGTTCTTTTTTTTCAAACTCACTTTACAATGTAAGGAAATACTGTAATTTTATTTCCTAAGTTCTTTTCCCCATCAGTACAGCTTGCCTTACAGTAAACATTTCAATCGGCTGACCAATGACCTTACAACAATAGCGCTCAAAGTTCAGAGATGTTCTGCTCAGCTGAGCTGGGAATGGCTCCTCCGTTTGTGAGAGTTCCTCCATCCCAGGTGAAAACACCAGCAATTTATAACTTTAAATGACATATTCTGATGAAAAATTCTGCCTTGGATTTGTAATTATGAAATTATGATCGTCACTGGCCAGAATTTCAAATTCAGTTCTCCAATACGCTATCCTATACACAGAACTGGTGCCTTTTAAAAAAAAAACTAATTTTGAGAATTTGAAAACTATTCTGCTCTGCAGTCTGGTGTCAAAAATAATGGGATGAGAGAAATTTTCTTTTGACAGTACATTCCACCAGAAGTAGAGTGTTGGTATAAAGCCGTTTTGCAGTAGAGATTGATTCCAAAGATAATCTGAGGAGTTCTGTTCCCCACAAGAAATCTGAGCATGTTTTGTTTCGGCATCAGATTCACTTCTGAATTTAGGCTGCATGTTCGTTTATATCTTGGGTATAATTTTTGGATGTAATTCTCACAAAGAACCATCTAAAGCTATGGAATCTTTCCCCCGGAACTGAGATCCAGAAGCAATCAAGCACATTTTTATGTTAATCATGCACTGGTGAAGGGATACTTTATTCAAGGTAGAAATTGTTATTTTAAGATGGAAAATATTGTATTCAATTCAACACTGACTGGATTGCTTACTTTTATAGATCTTCTCTGTTCATTCCAATCAATGAAGTCTGTCTGCCATCTTTCTCTTTTGACAGTGCTGTGTGTTGTCAATATAAAACTCTGTTTCAGTTGATATAACAATCATAAACTTAAATTATGTGAATATCAAATCTGATTATGTTTCATGTAAATCAGGATTTTTTTCTTTTTAATTAAATTTAATGAAGTGATGCATTGCAAATCCAAACAGGAGAGCAGCAAGATGTTTAATAACTTATAACCAGGATGTAACTATTATTTAAAGAAAATGATTTATCTTTTGGTGATATTATACTGCATTTTCTTAAAATTTATAAGAAGTTATATTAATAGTTGTGCATTTGCACAGTAATTTGAAATACTTTATTAGACTAGGGGTTGGTGGGGATCATCATTAGTTTATAGATGCTGTTTCACTAGTTGAGATGTTTTGGGGTCTTAATTTTCTTGTTCATAAAATGCTTGTGAAGAAGACTGTCAGTGAGAGAGATTCAAGTGAAGACTATGAGGAGGTGGGTGGGGGAGGGTGATAAATTAATTTTCTTGTACCATGACAAGTTTAATGGAAGTGAGTAACCATAAGGAGATGAGTATTTTTGAAGAAAAGGTTTATGAAATATCTTGGAAGGGAGTCCTATGCAATACTCGAGTGACATTATTGAGAGCAATGGTGTGGAGCATTGAGAGTATTGTTTGAATATAGCAGGAGATTTTCTTTTCAGAGTTGTCATAGCATTGATTATATGGTGAATTTGTCTTGAGTAATGGACAAAGAAAAATGAGGAGTAATCACATTGAACAGTAAGCATACCTCTTCACATTTTTCTCTGGTAATTCAAAAACATCAGTTACTTCGCACTGTTTTCCAGTTACTCAGCAAATATATTTACTGCTATGATAGGATACTTAGAGAACTCAAAAGTATTGCTGCCAGATGAAATTCATGCACATTACAAAGCTGAACAGAGTAGAGATTTTAAGTTGGCAATTTGATAAAAATGGTTATTTTTATTTTCTTTTAGCTTTCATTGTTGAGGCTGAAGAGGTAGTGTGTTTCTGTGCTGACAGCTATACAATTAATTTTGAAAGTGCACAAAAACAAGTTGTCTTATGATATGAGACTGCATGGGTTTTTTTTATCAGAGTTTATTAGTTTCAGCACCACTATTCAAGTAGAAAATATGTGAGCCCTTTGTTGTATAATGAGAAATGCAGGTGTAGAAACAGAAAATTAAAGTATTGGCTCTGCCAGTAGGTTGAACAAGAGTGTAAGGTGTCAGAATGTATATTTTGAAAATTGAAAGTTTAAGCAGTTTTCTAATTGTTATAAAGGGCCTAGGTTTAAATTGTTAATTTGACCTTTCTCTTTATTATGACAATGGACATACTCTATACAGTGTATTTCTTTTATTAAATGTATTTTGTTTAACATTTCATGTTGTTGGACTATTCTAAGGAATATAGAAGTCTACTCTTATAATCTACCACATTCACTGCAGCTGTAGATGAATGGCAGGGATGTAAGGTGTGTCAGCTAGCCAGTACAGATCCTGATATCCTCTTTTAAGAAACAGATTAAAATCAGTATGTTTTAATTTTCAAGAGAAGCCTGAGTTCTGCGGTAAACAGGGCTAAATCTTGGTTATTGCAGCTCTGAGCGTTGGCAAGAGGTCACACTCTGCAGGGATTCCCACCCTGTACCTTGGGAGCAATTTAATAACTGAAGGCTTTAAAGTTTATGAAAACAAATTTAATTCCCTCCTAGTCCCCTTCTAATACTGGAGTTTTGTGAGTCATCTTTGGTCGTTCCAGTGCAGCCTATGTCAGCCTATAAAATATGACATAGTGGATTTCATGAGTAGTGAGTAAAGGCGTTGATAAAAGAGGACTGCTGCAAGAACTACCATGACTGGAGGGGGGTGGGTACAGTAGCCTAGCGGATAGTGCAATCCTAAAACAGCTCAGGAAGTCAGAGCTCAAGAGTTCAATTCTGGCACTGTAAGGAGTTTGTACGTTCTGCTCCTGATCAATGTGGGGTTCCTCTGGGTACACCAATTGCCTCCCACAGTCCAAAGATGTATCAGTTAGTAAGTTATTTGGTCATTGTCAGTTGTTCTGTGATTAGGTTAGTGTTAATTAGGTGTGTTGCTGGGCTGCACGGCTTGAAGAGTCGGAAGGGCCTGTTCTGCGCTGTATCTCTAAATAAAAAATAAACATTATACCACCTGCAAAGCTCTAATATTCATCGCTCCTCAGTTAGTACAGAGGTGATATTGGAGAATATATGAAATAAATGGAAGAACCAGAACTTTGCTTACACTGGATCATGTATTGCCCCCTTTTAGTTTATCAATGAATGTTCTCACCATAGCATTAGTACTGGCATACCGGGACGATTTTAATATTTTAACATTACATAGTGTTTGATTGTGATCTGAATGTTATTTATTTATAAAAGATAAGTACGAATACTTTTATATTCTGACAAAAATGCTTGATGCTATGGATACATGAGTTTTTTTCTGAATATTTATACTGTTTATGATTAAAATGGGTGAATGAATATGTTATTTCTTATTGTTGGAGTCTTTCTAGAGATTGAAACTTAGTAACTGAAGAAAATATTCCTTATCTTTTAATTTAAAACAGTTTGAGACTTCAGGGGCAATCATAACTTAATATTCAAATATATACATGTGTTACGCCTTTATACAGACTGAATTCTCTTGGTCCATTGAAATGAGACTGGTCAAAAATGGAGTTACTTGGTTTATTCCCATTTCCCAGATCCCAGTAAGTAGCTCTGTGGGTCTTGGCTCTTCAAATCATCCAGGTCTGTTTTTAATGTGATGAAGGTTTCTACCTCATCACCCTTTCAGGCAAGAGGTTCCAGACCTTTGTAACTTTTTGGGTGAAATTTCATCAGCTGAAAAAAGAGGATTAATGGATATGTTTTTTTTCATAAGGCTGAGAGGAATGAACACCAGAAAAAACTCAAGGATTATAAAAGGAGCAAATAAAAAGCAATATTTCAAGTGTAGTTGATTGACATCTCATTGTCTGTAATAGTACCAAAAGACTGAAAACTTTCTATATTAATTAATGATTATACAGTTTATGATTGAGTGCAAACCCTGAACGAGTATTATAGAAGATATAATGGAGCTTTCGATAACTGCAGTAAAATTCCTGTAATATGGCATCTGTTTGTTCAGCTATTCAGATTTTTGTGTCATCTGGCTCATTCATTGGTCCAGTATATGAGCTGGATCCGCAGCACAAATAAGGAATGCAGCCAGGACTGAAGTCTGGATGCTGGGCTGGGCATTGGGGTCCCGAACATAAAAGGATCATGAACATGAATAGGTTTGCAACCAGTGTTTAGAGTGCTTTATACCATATTTACCACTCTTTTTAAAAAGTCTGTAAAATTTAAAAAATTTATTTGCTTCCAGAATTTGGGTAATGCCAGATAGTGATTATTCCCCAATCTCGATTGTTTCTGAAATGAATGGCTCTTCAGACTATTTAAGAAATCAATCAAGATTTAATCAGAGGTCATGGGCCAGATTCGGGTAAATTGCAAATTTCCTTCCCTAAAGAACATAAATGAATTCAATAGTTTTTTTTTTATTGTGGTTTGATAGTTTCTTGCTCATTATTTATAATATCTTCTTGTTCCAAAATTGTTTCGTTAATTGAATTTAGGTTGACCAGCTGTAATGTATGTCTTACTTAAACTTTTATTTCCAGTACAATCATGTTGGACTATGAATACTAGCCTAGTAACTTAACCAGAATATTTTTGTACACCCATTGCAGCTAATGAAGAGATATAACATTAGTTAATTCATAGCATTACTATGCAATACCATTTGAGTTTAGCTCCTTTTTAAAGAATGGAAAACTTTGATTAAAAACTTGGTGGTTTTCTTCTTTCAACATGTTGAATTATATCCAAAATTACCATGGGAGATATTGGGATTAATATAGTTTCTGCCACTTGGTTCCTCAAAAATAGAAAGCTAATTTAACTTCATAATGTTCTTTTGGAGTTTTCTCCCCCTGAAGATTTATATGTTGGTAGATGTCAAGCATTAAATGAAGTGTTAAAGGAGACTATTCAGTCCATTGGCTTTGCCAGTTCATTGGAAGAACCATCCATTTCTCAGTTGCAGCATTCCTTGTTGCCCTCCAAATTCTTCTCATTACACTGTAACTTGTAACAACCCATTATAATTTGAAGTGAACTGTGGAATTTATCTTTGTATTAACAAGCCCAAACAGCCATTAAAAAAAACTAGCAAAAAAGTAGTGAACAACTACTTATACTTTATCATTGCTACCTAATTGCTGTTATGAAAAACATTTACAATAGACTCCTTTCAGAAGCTGATGAGTAGAGAGTGTATGCTGAAAGATATTGAGTGGACTGGTATTTTAAGAAAAAAATACTGTTTTTACAAAAACTCTTGTCCTTAATTATATTGCAAGAATGATGAGTAAATTTTAATAAAGGAATTCATCGTCGTCATCATCTTTAATCAATTACACCTTAATTATCATGCACTGTGAAGTAATGGTTGTTCAGTTGCTGCATTCACTTGAGTACAACTATTCTAAATTGCTGCCATCTGTGACACACTTTTTCTGGTGACTTTGGGAACTAACCCTTTGGACGGTTAGTGATTTCTCCTCTTTCCCCTGTTTCACATTGGCAAGCTGAACAATGTTCATTTTATTTATTTAGTGATACAGTGTGGAGTAGGCCCTTCTGACCCTTTGAGCCACGCTGCCCCAGCAACCCCCATCAAATCCGATTTTACTCTAGCCTAATCATGGGAAAAATTGCAAAGACCGATCAGCCTACTCAGAATGTCTTTGGACTGTGGAAGGAAATCGGAGAAAACCCATTCATTCCATGGGAAGGACGTACAGAGACTTCTTATGAAAGGGCACCAGAATTGTACTCTGAACTCCAGAACGCCATGAACTGTAATAAAGTCGAGCTACCGCTATTCTATATCGCTATTCTACTGCTATTCTGGCACATGGTGTTGTCACCATGGTCACCCAGTTGCTACCTCAGTTCCAAGGATTTGTCGATCCTGAACATGTGGAGTTTGCACAGACTCTCCTTGACTGTATTGGTTTCCTACCTCTTAAAGATACCCTGGTTGTAACTTCCCTCTTGGCTGCTATATTACTCATTATATTCCTAAACTGAGTAGTCTGAGGACAGGTCAAGGACTGGTGTAGAACTGGCATGGCAAAATCAGGAAAGGGGGAATGGGACTGATGGGTTTGCCTCACCAGGATGCTTTCTGTATTATAAGTAAATGATTTTCACTCAATTCTGGGGACATGTCAACAGAGTGCAAAACAGAAATTTTTAATGTCTTTCCTTCGGTCAAGTCCAAACATGGCATTCAGGACATGGATCACAACAATATTTCCTTTAATTTTATTTCTAGCAATTCCTCCTTGGAAACCAAGTTCTGCAACTCTGAATTGGATGTCAACTAAGTAAAATTGATTCAAAGTATATTTATTATCAAAGTACATATGTACTATATACTATGAAATTAATTTTCATGTGGGTATTTACAGTACATACAAAGAAATACAATAGAATCATTGACAATAAGAGGCATAGAGTTACAATGAAAATATCTATTATCAGCATTCAAGAAAACCCAAAGATAATTCCACAAGATCACCATAAGCATTGGATAAGGCAGTGAGAAGCATAGACTGCTCGTATCAGCTATAAGGCCTGGAGGCTCTGTGCTCAGTCTCTTGGAGAGCCTCAGCCACTGAAAATGGATCCTTCCTGAGTCAATGCAATTTCAATTGTTTTCCATTTCCACTTGGTATTAAAAATAGTGAAGAAATAAAAGCTCAGTTCAACAGAGAATACCAAAATCTGTGCAAAGGCTTGAGGATTTAGACCCCTCCCTGCACTCAGTAGATGAAATAGATGTTTTTGCAGCGATGCAGAACAAACAAAAACCCAGTAGGTTAGATGAGATTTACCCAGAGTTCTTGAAGTATCTTCTGGACAAGAAGTTACACTTAGCTTGTTGACCTTTTCACACCAAATAAAGTGGGGGGGGGGGGGGGGTGAAAAAGACACACAATGAATGGAAACAGACCATTTTTGCTGTCTCTAACAGGAGCTAATATTTAATGTTTCATACGTCATTTGATCTCAGCAATGATTTCTGCCTTGTCAATTTTGTGTCTACCTTATAGAACAGTTAAGCCTGACCCATGTGCTTTACAATAGGACTCTCACAATGATTAGTCCTGATAATATCACTTTTCAGCATCCACATTAGCTCCAGTCAAGGAACCTCTCTGGGAAGAGACTGTAGTGATCCATCTTGATTACCAGTTAAGCACAATAGAGACCCACAATGGAATGGCAAGAATAAACAGTGATTCTGTAGATGCTGGAAATCCTGAGCACCATGCACGCAAAGTGCAAAAGGAACTCAGCAGGTCAATCAACATCTAATGAGGGGAATAAACAGTTGGTGTTTTGGGCCAAGATTCTTCATCAGAACTGGAAAGGAAGGGAGAAAAAGCCAGAATAAGAATGTGGAAGAGGGGAAGGAATATAAACTGGTAGATGATTGGTGAAACCAGGTGAGGGGACTGAATTAAGAAGCTGGGTGATGATTTGTGGAAGAAAAGAGTGAAGGAGGGGGAATAGAATGGGAGAGGACAATGGACCATGAGAAATGGAAGGAAGAGAGGGAACAGAGGGAGATAATGGGCAGGTGAGGAGAAGAGAAGGGGTGAGAAGGAAACCAGAATGGAAAAAAGAGAAAAGGAATGGTAGGACAAATTACTGGAAGGTTGATAAATCAGTCTTGTTGCCATCAGGTTGTAGTCTACCAGAAGGAATATTAGATGTCCCACTCTTCAACTTCTCCCTCACTTGGTTACACCTATCATATGCCAGCTTGTACTCCTTCCCCTACCCCCCTTTGTCTTCCTCCCCCTTCCTTTCCAGTACTGATGAAGGGTCTCAGCTTAAAATGTCGACTGTTTATTCCCCTCCCTAGATGGTAGCTGACTTGCTGAGTTCCTTCAGCATTTGAAATGACAATGATACCTTGATCTATTTCAATATGTTTTTGCACTAAACCAATATATGGACAATCTTGAATCGGATATGAGCTAGATAATGTAATGCGGGCATCTTTCACAATGGTGGAGAGTGAAATCAAGTCTTAGTTACCCTTGCAACAATAAAACTTAAACAAAATAACATACTGTCAAAAATTGCTCCTACAGAATTTTTCTGGGTCTTTTGACTAAAGCTCACATGGCCATAGTAGTTCAAAGTTCAAATAAAATCTATTATCAAAGTATGAGATTTATTTTCTTATAGGCATTCACAGTGGAACAAAGAAATACAATAGAATCAATGAGAAGCTACACTCAAACTACATTACAAAAACTGTGAAACAACCAATGTCCAAAAGAAGACAAACTGCAAATACAAAGAAAAAGCAAATAATAATAACAATAGACATATAAGTAAGAAACATTGGGAACATGAGTTGTAGAGTCCTTGAAAATGAGTCTGTAGGTTGTGGATCAGTTCATTGTTAAGGCGGGTGAAGGAACTTGATGATTGAAGGGTATAAGCAGAATAACAGTAGTTGCTGTTTCCTTGCTCTAAAACTTAAATATTGATATATTAATTGGTACAACTATCGTTCAACTAAAAGGACCTTTAAACCTCAGGGAAATTATGAATAGTCAATAAATATGACTTTACTGGGAATTACGGATTAATTTTCAGGATTCATTGAACATGTCAAGGGATTATCAATGTAGAAACTCCTTATAAACACTGGAATTGAATCGGTCGCTGGTGCTGTAACATCATTACTCTAACCACTATGCTACTGTGCTGCCCTTACTGAATGTTATGTCTTCATTCTGCCAAACTGGTGCATGAATTCTATTTCTTATGAATATTCCAAAATTAATTGTACACGTTTACTTTGGCTCCTTAAGCAGCAGGTTCAGTTTACATGATGTCATTTGGTGGCACCTTGCGTTTAGATGACTGAAGCTTCCCTGCAGGTAGCCTCACGTCTTAATAAGCTGGTAAGGAAGGCGCGCTCTGTCGTGGGCAAAGTACTGGAGAGTATAACATCGGTAGCAGAGCGAAGGGCGCTGAGTAGGCTACGGTCAATTATGGAAAACCCTGAACATCCTCTACATAGCACCATTCAGAGACAGAGAAGCAGTTTCAGCGACAGGTTGCTATCGATGCAATGCTCCTTAGACAGGATGAAGAGATCAATACTCCCCAATGCTATTCGGCTTTACAATTCAACCGCCAGGAGTAAGATATGTTAAAGTGCCAGGGTTAGGACTCAATGTATTTAAGTAAACTACTTAAGAACTTTTTAAAAGCTATTATTAATGCTTTTTGAGAGGGTGATTTTAGATGCATATCATATTTTTACTGAGTTAAGTATTGTATGTAATTAGTTTTGCTACAATAAGTGTATGGGACATTGGAAAAAATGTTGAATTTCCCCATGGGGATGAATAAAGTTATCTATCTATCTATCTAGGTGTATCTTGAGTTCTGAACTTCATTTCTACTGGACATACTGCAAGACTTTTAGGAACTACAGACCTTGCAGTGAGTTATTTACAATGTATTAGAGACATCAGAAATACTAATTTATTGCAGTGGTGGCTAACATGATTTTCATAAAGAGAGGTTGTCCAAAGAAAACTTAGTGATGAGGAACTATTAATTAGTTTAAAAGGATGAGATGGCATTAATTCCTAAGAGTGGGATTAAATTTAACATCTGGTGGCAATCACAATGGTGCTGCTGTTCTGGAGAGTGTGACCCATATTACTAAACACACAAAAGGGCATCATTGCATTGAACAAGTCAATCACCCTTTCTCTGGCCATGCTAAGAAAACAAAAGAAGAAGTATGTGCAGGGGTGTGACATGGTCTGCCATTTAGTCAGGGAATTTCCTAACTAAACGAGTTATTGATCTTTTGGAATTCTAAATCCTGGAGCACAAGAAATACTTAAATAATTTTGTAGACATTTATAGGAATCAAATAATTAGTAATTGAAGAGGGGGAAAACAGCTGAGGTAACATTTCCATATCTTGTTTTCTGATGTGGACCTGTGAATGATAACACAAACCCTCTGCTTGGAGCTGTTAGCAGGCCAGGCAGCATCTATAGAAAAAAAGTACAGTTGATGTTTCAACCTGAAATGTAGACTGTATTCTTTTCCATAGATGCTGCCTGATCTGCTGAGTTCCTCCAGCATTTTGTGTGTGTTGCTCAGATTTCCAGCAGCTGCAGATTTTCTCTTGTTTGTGCTAGGAGGTGTTAGCTTTGTTAAATATATTGGAATTACATTATGTTAGCTATATCTGAAGTATTATGGATTTCTGTAGTTCAAAGGATAATTTATTAACTAAGTATACAACTATGAAATTCTTCTTCTCCAGATAGCTATAAAACCAAGAAAGAAAAGAAAAGTAGTATGATCATCAACCCCCAAATCTCTCTTCCCCACACAAAAAAAAATGAACAAAAATAGAACAGGCACATCAACTCCCAAATCCCCCTTCCCTGCACACAGAAAAAAACAAGATAAGATCAGGTGAAAAACGTAGAATATAAAAAACTAAACATAGTTTATGAATTCTACCCCCAAACTCAGCTGTGAAAGAAGGAGAGTTCAACATGGGGTTAGCAACCCCATCCTGTAGATACCCAGAGCTACAGGAATGCTAACAGAAGTTCCAAAGATCTCATCCTTGGGAGAGGAAGGATATTTTCCTAGAAGATGTATAAGGTGGGCTGTAGCTGGGGGCAATTTGAAAACTGCCCCAGGACAGAAGACTTTGGCAATCTGCTGTTATCCAGTAGAGATGATGGGCTTAA
This sequence comes from Hemitrygon akajei, assembly GCF_048418815.1. Taxonomy (NCBI): domain Eukaryota; kingdom Metazoa; phylum Chordata; class Chondrichthyes; order Myliobatiformes; family Dasyatidae; genus Hemitrygon; species Hemitrygon akajei. The sequence continues at coordinate 16,139,537 of NC_133126.1, forward strand.
GAGTGAGAAGAGTAATTTGTGAAATAGATGTGTGGAGAGAAGGAAGCACTTTGATGGGATGGAAGTAGCTCTTTTATTTCTGCAAAAAAACTTTGATCTTGGACTCCTGTATCGTCTTCCTTGTGTGGTTTGATGCCAACGGCAATTATGAACATACTCTTTTCCTTGTTGACTCTATTGATCAGTGTCAAACATTAAAGGCAATTTTTAATGCCATGAGTCTGCAGCAGAGAGAGCTCTGTTAGTGATTACACTCTGCCTCACTTCATCATTGATTTTATTATTCATTTTACAGCACCTATTTTGGACCTATAACTTTTCCTCCGACAAGATATATGCCACAAGTGACAGTAGTTCATTTTTGGAAATGCCAGCTGCAGAAGAAACCGATTTCTTAAGTGCACTCTTTTCCCACATCATATATTGTGTCTATAGGAAGATTATCTCAGTAGAGTTTTCCTTCCCCGGATCTTGTCTTGCATTGAAAAGACTGTTCCACATTAGCATCCCTTCCACACACCATGCATTGCATATGTTTCAGATATGAAGAAATTCCCTTGAGGTTTTGTGGAATCTTTGAGTTTAGAAGTTTTCCAATATTTTACTGGGCATTTGCCTGTTGACAGTTAGGAACCTGTCTCCATCCTTGACATTAGAGAGAATTCTGAGCAATTCTAGAATAAGGTGGGTGGGTGAAAACAGTGTGAAAGTGGGGTGTTTATATTGCATCTTGCATCTTTAAAAAGGCCTCATTATTTTTACATTAATACAAAATTGATCACAGGAAGTACAGTAGCAAATTTACTGATTTGCTTTTCTTCTTTTATTCACTCAACTTTTAACTGTCTTTCTTCCCCTGCTTTTAAAATAACATAAGATTTTTTAATATTGTATTTAAAGTTTAACTTTTTTATCTTATTTTATTTCTATCTTCTCCAGGTTGTTCTGAGAATATATCCACCTTTTGCTTTCCTAATTATTTGACAATACTTGGCTACACCAATAGGATTATTGTGTTTGGTACAGCATAGAAAATATCCTATCTGGATGCATAACATCTTGGTGTGGGCAACAGCCGATGACCGTAAGAAGCTGCAGAGAGTTGTGGACACAGCTCAGCATATCATGTAAACAAGCCTCTCCCTATGGACTCTATATATAATTTCCCACTGATTTAGTAAAGCAATCAGTGTAAGCAATGTCCACAACCATCCTGGAAATTGTGTCAAAGTTCAATGTAAGTTTTATTATCAAAGAACCTATATGTCACCGTATACAACCCTGAGATTCATTTTCTTGTGAGCATACTCTACAAATTTATAGAATAATAACTATAACAGAATCTATGAAAGACCGCCCAATTAGGGTGTTCAACCACAATGCAGAAGACAATAAACCATGCAAATACAAAGAGAAAAAAAAACAATGAATATCAAGGACATGATATGAAAAGACCTTGAAAGTGAGTTAATTAGTTGTGGGAACATTTCAATGATGCGGGAAGTGAAGTTGAGTGAGGTTATCCCTTTTGGTTTGAGAGCCTGATGGTTGAGAGGTAACAACTGTTCCTGAACTTGGTGGTGCAAGTCCTGAGGCTTCCCAAACCTTCTTCCTGATGGCAGCAGCAAGAAGAGAGCATGTCCTCAGTCATGTGGGTCCCTGATGATGGGTGTTGCTTTCCTGTGACAGTGTTTCATATACAGTAGATATGGTCAATGGAGGGGAGGGCTTTACCTATCTATGATGGACCTGGGCTGGATCCATTACTTTTTGTAAGATTTTCCATTCAAGGGCATTGGTGTTTCCATATCAGGCTGTAATGCAACCAGTCAATATACTCTCAACTACACATCTATAGAAGTTTGTCAAAGTTTTGAATGTCATGCCAAATCTTCGCAAGATCCTAAGGAAGTAGGGGCACTGCTGTGCTTTCTTTATAATCACACTTACATGCTGGTCCCAGGACAGGTCTCTGAAATAATAACACCGAGGCACTAACAGTTGCTGACACTCTCTACCTCTGATCCCCCAATGAGGACTGGCTCATGGAACTCTGGTATCCTCCTCCTGAAATCTAAAATCACCTCTTTGTTCTTGCTGACAATGAGTGAGAGGTTGGTGTTGTGGCAGCACTCAGCCAGATTTTCAATTTCCCTCCTAAATGCTGATTCATCAGTACCTTTGATTCGGTCTCTGACAGTGGTGTCATCAGCAAACATCAGCATTGGAGCTGCACTTGCCCACACAGTCATAAGTGTAAAGTGAGGAGAGCAGGGTGGTAAGCGCACAGCCCAGTGGTGCACCTGTGCTGAGGGAGATTGTGGAGAAGATGGTTTTGCTAATTCAAAATAACTAGGGTCTGCAAGTGAAGAAATCCAGGATCCAATTTTGTCTTCTCTCTTTTCACATTGGTAGACAATACAAAAGCCTGAAAGCACATACCACCAGGTTCAAGGACAGCTTCTATTCTGCTGTCAAAAGACTATTGAATGGTTTCCTAGAACAACCCTTGACCTCATTACGAATTTGCACCTTATTAGTTACCTGCACTGTACTTTCTCTGTTGAGATTACACTTTACTCTGCATTGTTATTCTATTTTCTAGATACCTCAACACACCATGTAATGATTTGATCTGTATGCACTGTATGCAAGACAAGCTTTTCACTACATCTTTGTACATGACAGTAAGAAACAAATTCCTGTTCCAATTCCAATATTGTGAAAATAACAGATATTAGTGATATTGTTGACAATACTTCCTCGCAAATCTTTCTTCCCATGTTTAATAGTTGCGATTTTTTGAAGGAATTGAGTAAGAACTGCAAGATGGTGCCGCAATGTGCTGACGGCCAAATCAGAGGCATTCAAGTCTGGTGACCAAGAGGCCCTGGTACGATCTCCAGAAAGCCGTCTCACAGGAGAAGAGCAGTTCTGGACTAAATCTGAATCAATGATGCAATACAATTGACGTAGGGCTTAAATACTAGCGCCTCTTTTAAAGTTAAATGAAGTGACATAGGCAACTATAGGCTTCGCTTGATGAGCACGATGCATTCTATGCCTGTTTGACCATCAAATCATTGTGGAATCATTACAATCTCCCACAGCTCACGTAAAGTATCCAGCCCAGACAGGATATCTGGCCAAATACTAAAGAGTTGTGCAGATTGACTGGCTGGAGCATTCATGTAGATCTTTAACGTCTTGTTTCAGCAGACTGGGGTACACACTTGCTTCAAGCAGGCTTCAGTTATTCCAGTGCCTCAGAAAAACGTGATAACCTGCCTCAATGCTTATCATCCAGTAGCACCTCTTTCACCTTAGGCGGTTGAAGAAGTTTGGTATAGCCCCCCAAATCCTAAGAACTTTCTACAGCGGCACAATTCAGAGCATCCTGACAGGCTGCATCACTGACTGGTATGGGAACTGTACTTCCCTTAATTGCAGGACTCTGCAGAGAGTGGTGCAGACAGACCAGCACATCTGTAGATGTGAACATCCCACTATTCAGGACATATACAAAGACAGGTGTGTAAAAAGGGCCTGAAGGATCATTGGGGACCCAGCTCAGCATTCAATACCATCATCCCCTCAAAACTAATCAATAAGCTCCAAGTCCTTGGCCTCTATTCTTCCTTGTGCATTTGGATCCTCAATTTCTTCATTTGAAGACCCCAGTCAGTTTGATTTGGCAACAACATGCAATCTTCATCAGCACCTGGCTGTGTGCTTAGCCCCCTGGTCTACATGCTTTACATGCACGGCTGTGTGGCTAAGCACAGCTCCAACGTCATATTCAAGATTGCTGATGACACCACTGTTGTAGGCCAAATCAAAGGTAATGATAAATCAGCATATAGGAGGGAGATTGAAAATCTGGCTGAGTGGTGCCACAACAACCTGTTACTCAATGTCAGCAAGACCAAGGAGCAGATTATTGACTTCAGGAGAAGGAAACTAGAGGTCCATGAGCCAATCCTCGATGGAGGGTCAGAAGTGGAGAGGGTCAAAAACTTTAAATTCATTGATGTTATTATTTCAGATGATCTGTCCAAGGCCCAGCTCATAAGTGCAATTATGAGCTGGCTGACTGTTAGTCAGGAGAAGGAATGAGAAGGTGAATAGGCAGCTAGAGCAGAGCACCCCTGTGGCCATTCCCCTCAATAATAGGTATACCATTTCAGATACTGTTGCGGGGCATGACCTCCCAGGGGAATGCCTCGGAGATCAGGCTACTGGCATTGAGCAAGGGTCTGTGGTGCAGAAGGGAAAGTGGGAGAAGTGGGGAGCAGTACTGATAGGGGACTCAGTAGTCTGGGGAACAGACAGGAGATTCTGTAGACATGAACAGGACACCGGGATGGTATGCTGCCTCTTAGGTGCCAGGATCAGGGATGTCTTGGATTGCATTTTGGAGGAGGATGGAGAGCAGTAAGATGTCTTGGTACACATTGGTGCCAATGACATAGGAAGGAAAAGCAAAGAAGTCCTGAAGAGAGAATTTAGGAAGCTCCGCAAAAAGCTGAGAAACAGGACCTCCAGGGTGGTAATTTCTAGTTTGCTACCTGTGTCATGCACCATTGAGGTTAGAAACAGGATGATTTGGCAGATAAATCCATGGCTGAGAAGCTTGTGCAGGGGACAAGGGTTCAGGTTCTTGGATCATTGGGATCTGTTTTGGGGGACATATGACCTGTACGAAAGAGACGGTTGCACCTAAACCCAAGGGGACCAATATTCTCGTGGGCAGGTTTGTTAGAGCTGTTGGGGAGGGTTTAAGCTAATTTGGCAGGGGGATAGGACCTAAGTGAAGGGACTCAGGATAGGACGGATGGTAAAAAAGCAAAGATCGCATGCAGTCAGACTGTCAGGAAGGGCAAGCAGATGATAGGACAATATTTCAGTCAGTTGGGTAAGTAACAGTGCATTAGGGATGTAGAATCAAGAGGGGTAGAAAATACAGTTCTCAAAGTGTTATATCTCAATGTGCGGAGTACAAGAAATAAGGTGGATGATCATGTTGCACATCTACAGATTGTCAAGTATGATGTTGTGGCCATCACTAAAGGATGGTTGTAGTTGAGAGATTAATGTCCAAGTTTAGACATTGTATTGGAGGAGTAGGAAGGTAGGCAGAGGGGATGGTGTGGCTTTGCTGATAAAGAATGGCATCATAGGATTGGAAGATGTTGAATACTTGTCAGTTGAATTAAAAAAGTGCAAGGGTAAAAGAACACTGATGGCAGTTATATACAGGCCTCCTAACAGTAGCTGCGCTATGGACCACAGATTACAACGGGAAATAGAAAAGGCATGTCAACAGGGCAATGTTATGATGGTCATGGGAAATTTTAACATGCAGGTAATTTGGGAAAATCAGGTTGGTGATGGATCTCAAGAGAGTGAATTTGTTGAATGCCTGTGAGATGGCTTTTTAGAGCAGCTTGTCATTGAGCCTACTAGGGGATCAGCTGTACTGGATTGGGTGTTATGTAATGAACCAGAGGCAATTAGGGAGCTTGAGATAAAGGAGGCAGTGATCACAATATGATTGAGTTCAACTTGAAATTTGAAAGACAGAAAGTAAATTGGAGATCCTGGCAGGGATGATAACAGAGCAGCAATAGTGTGATTTTCTGGGAAAATGAGGAAGGTACAGGATAGGTGTATTTTGAAAACAAAGAAATACTCAAATAGCAAAATAGTATAATCATGGCTGAGAAAGGGAAATCAAAGCTAATGTCAAAGCAAAAGAGAGGGAATACAACAAAAGCAAAATTAGTGGGAAGATAGAGGATTGGAAAGCCTTTAAAAACCTTCAGAAAGCAAGTAAAAGGAGGGAAAAGATAAAACATAGAAACATAGAAAACCTACAGCACAATACAGGCCCTTCGGCCCACAAAATGATGCCGAACATGTCCTTACCTATAACCTAGCTCTCTATTTTTCTAAGCTCCATGTACCTATCAAGAGTCTCTTAAAAGACCCTATCATATCCAGCTCCACCACTGTTGCTGACAGCCCATTTAATGTACTCAGCACTTTCTGTGTAAAAAAACTTACCCCTGACATCTCTTCTGTACCTACTTCCAAGCACCTTAAAACTATGCCCTCTCGTGCTAGCCATTTCAGCCCTGGGAAAAAGCCTCTGACTATCCACATGATCAACGCCTCTCATTATCTTGTAAACCTCTATCAGGTCACCTCTCATCCTCTGTTGCTCCAAGGAGAAAAGGCCGAATTCACTCAACCTATCCTCATAAGGCATGCTCCCCAATTCAGGCAACATCCTTGGAAATCTCCTATGCACCCTTTCTATGGTTTCCATGTCCTTCCTGTAGTGAGGTGACCAGAATTGAGCACAGTATTCCAAGTGGGGTCTGAGTAAGGTCCTATATAGCTGCAACATTACCTCTTGGCTCCTAAACTCAATCCCACGATTGATGAAGGCCAATGCACCATATGCCTTCTTAACCACAGAGTCAACCTGCTTAGCAGCTTTGAGTGTCCTATGGACTCGGACCCCAAGATCTCTCTGATCATCCACACGGTCAAGAGTCTTACCATTAATACTATATTCTGCCATCATATTTGACCTATCAAAATGAACCACCTCACACTTATCCTGGGTTAAACTCCATCTGCCTCTTCTTAGCCCAGTTTTGCATCCTATCAATGACCCGCTGTAACATCTGACAGCCCTCCTCACTAATCACAATACCCCCAACCTTTGTGTCATCAGCAAATTTACTACCCCATCCCTCTACTCCTTATCCAGGTCATTTATAAAAAATCACAAACAGTAGAGGTCCCAGAACAGATCCCTGAGGCATACCACTGGTCACTGGCCTCCATGCAGAATATGACCCATCTACAACCATTCTTTGCCTTCTCTGGGCAAGCCAGTTCTGGATCCACAAAGCAATGTCCCCTTGGATCCCATGCCTCCTTACTTTCTCAATAAACCTTGCATGGGGTACCTTATCAAATGCTTTGCTGAAATCCATCTACAGCTCTACCATCATCAATGTGCTTAATCATATCCTCAAAAAATTCAATCAGGCTCGTAAAGCATGACCTGCCTTTGATAAAGCCATGCTGACTATTCCTAATCATATTATGCCTCTCCAAATGTTCATAAATCCTGCCTCTCAGGATCTTCTCCATCAACTTACCATTCACTGAGGTAAGACTCATTGGTCTATAATTTTCTGGGCTATCCTTATTCCCTTTCTTGAATAAGGGAACGACATCTACAACCTTCCAATCCTCTGGAACCTCTCCCATCTTCATTGATGATGCGAAGATCATTGCCAGAGGCTCAGCAATCTCCTCACTCGCTTCCCACAGTAGCCTGGGGTACATCCCATCCGGTCCTGGTGACTTATCCAACTTGATGCTTTCCAGAAGCTCCGTCCAGCACATCATCTTCCTTAATGTCTATATGCTCAAGCTTTTCAGTCCGCTGCAAGTCATCCCTACAATCGCCAAGATCCTTTTCAGTAGTGAATACTGAAGAAAAGTATTCATTAAGTACCTCTTCCATCTGCTCCGGTTCCATACCCACTTTACCACTGTTACACCTCCAGTTGCATACACACTGTTCCACTGTCACACTTGATTGGTCCTATTCTGTCACGTCTTATCCTCTTCCTCTTCACATACTTGTAGAAAATATGAAAGCAAGCTAGCAAGCAATATCAAGATGGATAGAAAAAGCTTTTTCAAGTATATAAAAAGTAAAAGAGAGATCAGAGTGGATATAGGACCACTGGAACATGAGACTGAAGAAATAATAATGGGACAAGGAGATGGCAGATGAACTATATGAGTATTTTGCATCTGTCTTTACTATGGAAGACACTTGCAGTGTGTCTGATGTTGAAGGATGTGAGGGAACAAAAGTGAAGGAGTTACTATTACAAGAGAGAAGGTACTCAAAAAGCTGAAATATCGACATGTCACCGGGATAAGATGAACTGCACCCCAGGGTTCTGAAAGAAGTAACGGTCGAGATTGCGGAGGCATTAGTAATGATCTTTCAAGAATCATTGGACTCTGGCATGGTTCTGGAGGACTGAAAAATTGCAAATGTTACTCCTCTCTTTAAGCAAGGAGGGAGGCAGCAGAAAGGAAATTATAGACCAGTTAGCTTGACCTCAGTGGTTGGGAAGATGTTGGAGTCAATTGTTAAGGATGAGGTTATGAAGTACTTGGTGACGCAGGACAAGATAGTCCAAATGGTTTCCTTAAGAGAAAATCTTGCCTGACAAATCTTTTGGAATTCTTTGAGGAGATTACAATTAGGATAGATAAATGGGGTGCAGTGAATATTGTATATCTAGGTTTTCAGAAGGCTTTTGACAAGGTGCCACACATGAGGCTGCTTACCAAGTTAAGAACCCATGGTATTGCAGGAAAGCAAATAACATGGTTAGAGAAACGGCTGATTGGTAGGAGGCAGTGATGGGAATAAAAGAATCCTATTCTGATTGGCTGCTAGTGACTAGTGGTGTTCTACAGGGGTCAGTGTTGAGATTGTTTCTTTTTATGCTGTATATCAATGATTTAGATGATAGAATAGACTTAGATTTGGAGAATGGGCAAGAAAGTGGCAAATGAAATATAATGTTGGAAGATGCATAGTCATGCACTTTGGTAGAAGAAATAAATGTGCAAACTATTTTCTAAATGGGGAGAAAATCCACATGGACTTGGAACACCCTAAAGGTTAACTTGCAGGTTGAGTCATTGGTAAGGAACACAAATGCAATGTTAGCATTAATTTCAAGAGGTCTAGAATATAAGAGCAGGGATTTGATGCTGAGTCTTCATATGCCATCTTGGACAATGACTCCCATCCACTCCATAATGTACTGGTTAGGCACAGGAGTACGTTCAGCTAGAGACTCATTCCACCGAGGTGTAACACTGAGCGTCATAGGAAGTCATTCCTACCTGTGGCCATCAAACTTTACAACTCCTCCCTAGGAGTGTCAGACACCCTGAGCCAATAGGCTGGTCCTGGACTTATTTCCATTGGGCATGATTAACATTGTTATTTAATTATTTATGGTTTTATATTGCTATATTTCTTCACTATCTTGGTTGGTGCGGTTGTAACGAAACCCAATTTCCCTTGGGATCAATAAAGTATGTCTGTCTGTCTGTCATAAGGCACTGATGAGATCTCACCTTGAGTATTGTGAACAGTTTTGGGCTTCTTATCTAAGAAAAGATGCGCTGGCATTGGAAAGGGTTCAAAGGAGGTTTACAAGGATGATTCGAGAAATGAAAGGGTTATGATACGAGGAACGTTTGATGGCTCTGAGCCTGTTCTCACTGGAGCTTAGAAGGACGAGGGGGGATCTCATTCAAACCTTTCAAATGTTGTAAGGCCTAGATAGAGTGGATGTGGTAAGGATGTTTCCCATGATGGGGGAGACTATAACAAGAGGGTACAGCCTCAGATAGAGGCCTGTCTATATAAAACAGAGATGCAGAAAGATTTCTTTAGCCAGAGGGTGGTGAATTTGTGGAATTTGCTACCACAGGCAGCTGTGGAGGCCAGCTCCAGAGTATTTAAGGCAGAGAATGATAGGTTCTTGATTGGCCATGACATCAATGGTTAGGGCGAGAAGACCGGGGAGTGAGGCTGAGGAGGGGGTAAAATGGATCAGCCATGATTGAATGGCGGAGCAGACTTGATGGGCCAAATGGTCTAATTCTGCCCCTATGTCTTACGATCTTATGAAGAAAGCACGGTGGCGCCTCTACTTTCTTCGGAGTTCTATAGATGTGTAGTGGAGAGTATATTGACTGTCTGCATCACAGTCTGGTATGTAAACACCAATCCCCTTGAATGGAAAGTCTTATAAAAAGCAATGGATTTGGCCCAGTCCATCACGGGCAAAGCCCTCTCCGCCATTGAGCACATCTACATGAAATGCTGTCGCAAGAATGCATCATCAATAATCAGAAACCCCACCAACCAGAACATGTTCTCTTTTCACTGTTGACATCAAGAAGAAGTAACAGGAATGCTTACAACTCACATTGCCACATTCAGGAAAAATTATTACCCCTCAACCTGCAAGCTCCCGAACCAAAAAGGATAATTTCACTTCACATGCCCTATCATTCAAATGTTTCCACAATCTATGGATTCACTTTCAAGAACTCTTCACCCGATAGTCTCAATACTTATTGCTATTTATTATTATTATTATTATTATGATTTATTTTTCTCAGCTCAAGCTGGCAAAACCTGAGGTATAGGCACAGCCAAGCACATTCTCTTGTCCATTGCTAGGGACTTTCAGATGATTCTAGTTGTGCTCAGTATTGTGGTTTTCTGAACATTTACATAGATATTGCTGTGTAGCCCTAATTGCTTAATGCTATTGTATAGTGAATTTGGAATTAGACTAGCTGTAGATATAACTATCGGAACAATGTATATGCTTTTCATCTTCCTTAGTCTTTCAGTCTCCTCTTTTAATTCAGTATATTTCTGGTGTTTTCCACTTATTGATGTTATGTGTGTTTGGAATGGCTATATCTATTAAATAAGCTCTTCTTGCTGATTTTTCTTGTATTATATCTGGACGGTTATTATGGATTGCCCTATCTGTAATAATGGATTGGTCGTAATATAATTTGTGGGAATCTGACTCTAAAACTGAATCAGGCTTGTATTTATAGTAAGTTATAGTTTCTTTTATGAGCTTGTATTTTAAAGCAAGATTTTGGTGAATGATTTTTGCCAGTTGATTGAGCTTGTGTAAGTAATCAGATTCAGTTAAACTGCTGCAGGATCCTGTAATGTGCTGGATTGTTTCTGGTTTCTCTTGGCATTTTCTACATTTATCATCTTGAATTTGTTGGTCTTTTATTATGTATTTTTGATTTTTTTTTCAGATAACCACATGGTCCTGTATTGCTACAAGGAACCCTTCTGTTTCTGGGAAGAGGTCTCCAACACTGAGCCAGGGGATTGATGCTTCCTTGGCAACATCTAGTCTGCTCAGATCGTGGGAATATCTTCTGTGGAGGGACATGCTCTACTGTTGGCTAACTTTTTATTCAATAGTGATCATTTCTTCATTTTTCTGAAGAAATTATGTTCACAGTTAAGTTTAGTAGTGTGCACGTCTTATCAGAATTGCATATGCTCACCTGGAGTACTGAATCCTGTTTCATTGATGAAAATATATCCTTAGAAGTTTTATCTGACCGTTGTGTAAATTTGTAATGTCTGCTATTCCACTTCCTCCATCTGTCCTAAGCAGTGTTTGAGTGGACATACTGTTTTCTGAAATTTGTCATTTCAGTTCTTAAACTCGAGGAAATCTGCAGATGCTGGAAATTCAAGCAACACACACAAAATACTGGCGGAACACAGCAGGCCAGGCAGCATCTATAGGAAGAAGTACAGTTGACGTTTCGGGCTGCGACCCTTCATCAAGACTAACTGAAAGAAAAGATGTTAAGATATTTGAAAATGGGAGGGGGAGGCAGAAATCTGAAATGATAGGAGAAGACAGGAGAGGGACGGATGAAGCTAAGAGCTGGAAAGGTGATTGGCAAAAGGGATACAGAACTGGAGAAGGGAAAGGATCATGGGACGGGAGGCCTAGGGAGAAAGAAAGAGGGAGGGGAGCACCAGAGGGAGGTGGAGAACAGGCAAGATTGTGAGAGGGACAGAGAGAGGAAAAAAAGAGAGAAAAAAGGGGGGGAATAATAAATAAATAAGGGATGGGGTAAGAAGGGGAGGAGGGGCATTAATGGAAGTTAGAGAAATCAATGTTCATGCCATCAGGTTGGAGGCTACCCAGACGGACTATATGGTGTTGTTCCTCCAACCTGAGTGTGGCTTCATCTTAACAGTAGAGAGGGCCATGGATAGACATATCAGAATGGGAATGGGACATGGAATTAAAATGTGTGGCCACTGGGAGATCCTGCTTTCTCAGGCGGACAGAGTGTAGGTGTTCAGCGAAACGATCTCCCAGTCTGCGTCGGGTCTCACTAATTTCAGTTCTTAGTTTTCTTTGGAAGTCTTCCAGATATTACTATTATTATTATTATTATTATTATTATTATTATTATTATTTCTTTTTTCTTGTATTTGCACAGCTTGTCTTCTGGTTTAAGATGGTACTACTTGCTGATGGTCAATGAAACAAAGAAAGCAGCTAAATACTTAGTTATGCACACTTTTTCTGGTAAATGATCACTGCAAACTGTGGCCTGTGGTTCCCCTGTCGGAGTTGAGCTAAATTGCCTGTACAATCTGGCATTTTTGCAATGTGGCTGGGGCAGGACAGTTGATGCATGTCCAGACTGGAGTTGCTGGAGCTGTGTTGGAGGCAATTCAATGTGGCAGAGCCAATGTGAGGAAAGATCCGAGGATTGACTTAAAAACTGAGCCGAGTTGGGAAGTTTGGGAAGCAGTGGAGTCCAAGCCCAAGGGCAAGGAATGACCCAGATTGAAATGGTTGGTGTGTTGGGGTTTGAGGCGAGAGATGGGCCAGTTTGGCTCACTGCTCTGTGGGGTTTGCTCATTTCTGAGCTGAACTGAGGCTGTGGCCTGTAACCAGTGGACTTCTGGATTGGCTGCAGTTATGTCGGCATTGTGAACTTCAGTTCTGAATGCTGATTGCTTGCTTTTATTGTTTGCACAATTTGTTTTTTGTTCTCTCTCTGCACACTGAGTGTTTACAGTCTTCTTTTGTTTTTAATGAGTCTTCTGGGGTTCTTTGTTTCATGACTGCTTGTGAGGAGGCAAATTTCAAAGTTGTGTAAAGTATAATAAATCTACTTTGAACTTCAAAATTTTGCACACTGGTTGAACGTCCAAGTTGGTGAGGTCTTTCATTGATTCTGTTATGGTTATTATTCTATTATAGATTGATTGAGTGTGCCCTCAAAAATGAATCTCAGTGTTGTATATGGTGACATATATTAACTTTACTTTGAATGAATTTAAATAAATACTTTGAATAAATAAATTTACTTTGAATTTTGAATTCTAGTTGGTGGTATGAATAAGGAATCTGACCAGTCAGCACATTGAGTCCATGGTGGTCATCAGCACACATTTACACTAATCCTACACTGATATTGTTTTATTGTACCCACATTCCGTTGTGGATTCTGCCTCTCACTCACACTGGGAGCTGTGATCAGCTAACATGCCATCCTGCACATCTTTGGGATGTGGAATGAATCCAGAGCATGCAGGGGAAATCTGCACAGTTGGAAGAAGAACATGCAAACTCTACACAGCCAGCATGAGAGGTGCAGACAGAAGAAATGTTGCTGGGAGTTACATTAAACCAAAAAGCTCTTGGATTCTTCTCACACAAACACCAATTATCTACCTAATAGGATGGAACGGAACAAGCATTAAAATACTTACTAAGTATGCACGGGCCCCTCTCACTGCAGCACACATCCTGATGGGCTGATCTACGGCACATTCGCAACCTGTGAGGCCTTGAAGCTCTATTACACCCTTTCCACTGCTATAAGATACTGCAGTGTGGACTAATACAATAGCATCAGCTCGAACCACCAAACTATAACCAATCTTCACTTGCCACCACTCTTCACGAGTCCCACCCCTGTGTTCATCTAACTTTCATGTTCCCATGGCTGTATTCACACAGGTCACCCTTGGACAAGGTGTAGCCCCTACTTAGCCTCTCAGTTAGGGTCACATGAAACCATGGGAGCCAGTGGAGGATGGTCATATGAGCATATCACAAGTACTGGTTATGCGACCACTGATGCCATAATGCCTGGAGTCACCCATTTTGTAAAGACATTGCCCAGATAAAGGCAATGGCAAACCACATCAATAGAAAAATTTGACGAGAACAATCATGGTCAAGATCATGGTCGCCCACGTCATACCACGTGGCACATAATAATGAAGATGATATATTCGCTTATACTAAATGTCAAACTCTCTTAAGTTTTTGTCTGAGATCCCAGTTTGACAAGTGTTATGTAACTTTAGATATTCATAGCTTTGAACCAGCAAAAAGCCCCTGACCTTTAAGAGAATTGGCCTCACCCATTTTCATCATCATCATTGTGGAGGAGAGAACTCAGCAGAAGATAGCATGGAGCACCTGTACTAATATTGGCTATAAAGGCTGGTTGCTCTGTCACAGAAGGCTCAGTGAATGATCAAACGCTCTCTAAATCTAAAAGCATTATATTACACATACATTCATGAGAAAGAATGAAGCCACAAAAAACAATCAAGAACCATAAAATCATTCAGGAGAGAATAGTCTACTTGATCAATGTCCCCGCGATTACATTCAGTGTAGACTTCCACAATCTACTGATGGCAGTGTGGCTGCATTAGTAATAATGTGCAAAGGAGCAATTTATCTAGTTATGTTGGCAGAACTTCCTTCCTTTATCATCTCTGCAACCGAAAGAGACTAGACTAATAATTGATCACCCAGAAGTTTCATTCCAGCCTATTCACTCTCCTGACCTACATCTCCACCTCACTGGAAAAGTATCTTGGACTTCTCCACTAAATGATGTGTGGTGATGGCCAGCAGGATTGGGACAGAAGTGATTCAAGGAGAACAGTTATCACTACTTCTCAGGTCAAGTAGAGAATGGTGCTATATACTACTTTTCTGGATATCATCCCAAGAGTAAATGAATTTGAGGATTCATCTGACTTCTTGATTGTGGACCTTTGATTAGTTTAACATGTAATTTGCATTTCATATAATTAATTCTATCTACAATTATACTTGCCTGTATTTATTTAAGGATATATTACTTTTGGTGGTGAATGTGTTAAATCTTTTTCGGTTGTAAAATCCACAAGCCAGGCTAGCAAAGTTTGCTCACAGATGGTTATACAAAGCAGGAAATCCTGATTAGGTTGTCAGGATATTTCATATTTCTTAAAAACAATGGGATTAATGGTTTTGGTGGAGTTTTCTGTCAGTTTTTCTGTTGTAGGATCTTGCTGATATAATTAAATCATACTCTGATACAATAGGTGCATCAATCATACTCGAGAGGGAGGGGAGGCAGTAGCCACAGGTGGCAGAAGGTTTCATCTTAATTACAAATGTTTCCTTCCTTTTGTTGCAGTTTTCTGAAGGAAAAATGGGTAGCAGTCATCCAGAAGAAGAAAAACACATTTTCACATTTAACTCAGTTTGGGGATTTCACTATGATAATTATAAATAATGTGACGCCAATCAAAATGAAACAAAACAAGTGTCTTCTTCCCATTGTTGTTCATCTTTCATAATGTTAATGAAAGCCTCAATATAAGTGTAAGTCCTTCATACTTCCAGGGTGACCGCTCTGTCAGCATTACAGCATGTTTATGTAATAAGAAAAAACTATTTTTGAATGATTTCCACATACTACATATCAACCTTTCAGCAAGATGAGATCTGTGTCCAATTAAAGATCTCTTCCAACAATGTGTATGATTGGAATATGGTTGTTATTTTTCTGCCGTTGAATCCTTGTACAAAAATTCTTCACCTCTGATCTCACTACTAGTATGGTGAGATGGCCAAGATTTAGGAACTTTTATGGCATCTTGGATTTCCAATCCTTTTTGTTTTCAGTGCTTGTACTGATATTTCTGTTGACTTATAGCTAGGGCATCTGGTTTTCTACTTGTTTCAGTATCAGCCATACACATCTTAAAAAAAAAATTTGCAGTGCATAACGATCACCATATATATCCCTATGTCCATTAATGGCCATAGTTGTTGTGATCCTAGGATTACACGTAGATATAGGCTAAACAAGGAAAGGGTAGCAGATTTCACTCCATGAAGGACATTTACAGATCAAATATGTTTTTAAGAGCAATCCAATAGTTTTATGATCACTTTTACTGAAAACAGCATTTTGTTTTCTTTTATTTCTTTTATTCAAATTTGAACTGAAGGAACATGGCAGGCTGATGACAAAAGTGAGAATTTCTTTCCCCTCTTTCCTGAAGGATCCTGGTGAACCAATTGGGCTTTTCAGTGGTTTTGTTGGTATGATGTTGTTTTCCTGGCATACCAACAATTATAGTTGACCCTTTCTCGAGTCTGCCTGTGTCCTTTGGTCTGAAACAACCCAGGGTGCAAAGGCAGTAAAGGCCCTGAGCAAGACAGTGGAGAAGTCCTTTACCTAGCTCCCTGATCTGTCATTCTGAAACTTTAACCTAAACTCTAAAATACAAAATCACTTATAAGTTTATTTAAAATAATAAATGAATTATTACTCCTCAACCAGTGGGGATAACTTCTCTCAGGTTCACTTGCCCCATCGCTGACCCTTGAAACAGAACTTATGGACTCACTTTCAAGGACTCCATTCCATGTTCTCGATATTTATTGCTTATTTGTTTTTTATTATTATTATTTCTCCTTTCTTTTTGTATTTGCACAATTTGTTGTCTTTTGCACATTGGTTGTTTGTCCACCCTGTTGGGTGCAGTCTTTCCATTCCAGAACTAATAAGATGTCCTCCTTCTTCAAAGACAGGGGCTTTCTTTCCTCCACCATCAATGCTGCCCTCATCCACATCTCTTCCATTTCATGCATGCCTGCCCATACCTCATCCTCCTGCCACCCCACCAGGGATAGGTTTCCTCATGTCTTCACCTACCACCCCGTTAGCTTCCGTATTCAGCACATAATTCACCATAACTTCCGCCATCTCCAACGGGATCCCACTACCAAGCACATCTGTCCCTCCACCTCCGCCACTTTCCACTTTCTGCAGGGATCCCATGACTCTATGTGAATCTATGTGACTCCCTTGTCCATCTATTCCTCCCCACTGATCTCCCTCCTGGTACTTACCCTTGCAAGCAGAACAAGTGCTACACCGGTCCTTACACCTCCTCCCTCACTACCATTCAGGGCCCCAAACAGTCCTTTCAGGCAGGGCAGCACTTCACCTGTTAGTCTGTTGGGGTCATACGCTGTGTCTGGTGCTCCTGGCGTGGCTTCCTGTATTGGTGAGATCCGACATAGATTGGGAGGTGTCAGGTGAATTGATCATGGGGAACAAGGACATGGCAGACCAATTGAATAACTACTTTGGTTCTGTCTTCACTAAGGAGGACATAAATAATCTTCCGGAAATAGTCGGGGACCGAGGGTCTAGTGAGATGGAGGAGCTGAGGGAAATACATGTTAGTAGGGAAGTGGTGTTAGGTAAATTGAAGGGATTAAAGGCAGATAAATCCCCAGGGCCAGATGGTCTGCATCCCAGAGTGCTTAAGGAAGTAGCCCAAGAAATAGTGGATGCAGTAGTGATAATTTTTCAAAACTCCTTAGATTCTGGATTAGTTCCTGAGGATTGGAGAGTGGCTAATGTAGCCCCACTTTTTAAAAAAGGAGTGAGCGAGAAACTGGGGAATTATAGACTGGTTAGTCTGACATCGGTGGTGGGGAAAATGCTAGAGTCAGTTATCAAAGATAACAGCACATTTGGAAAGAGGTGAAATCATCGGACAAAGTAAGCATGGATTTGTGAAAGGAAAATCATGTCTGACGAACCTTATAGAATTTTTTGAGGATGTAACTAGTAGAGTGGATAGGGGAGAACCAGTGGATATGGTATATTTGGATTTTCAAAAGGCTTTTGACAAGGTCCCACACAGGAGATTAGTGTGCAAACTTAAAGCACACAGTATTGGGGGTATGGTATTGGGGTGGATAGAGAATTGGTTGGCAAACAGGAAGCAAAGAGTGAGAATAAATGGGACCTTTTCAGATTGGCAGGTGGTGACTATTGGGGTACCGCAAGGCTCAGTGCTGGGACCTCAGTTGTTTACAATATACATTAATGATTTAGACAAGGGAATTAAATGCAGCATCTCCAAGTTTGCGGATGACACGAAGCTGGGCAGCGGTGTTAGCTGTGAGGAGGATGCTAAGAGGATGCAGGGTGACTTGGATAGGTTAGGTGAGTGGGCAAATTCATGGCAGATGCAATTTAATGTGGATAAATGTGAGGTTATCCACTTTGGTTGCAAGAACAGGAAAACAGATTATTACCTGAATGGTGGCTGATTAGGAAAAGGGGAGATGCAACGAGACCTGGGTGTCATTGTACACCAGTCATTGAAGGTGGGCATGCAGGTACAGCAGGCGGTGAAAAAGGAAAATGGTATGTCAAGAGGATTTGAGTACAGGAGCAGGGAGGTTCTACTGCCGTTGTACAAGGCCTTGGTGAGACCACGCCTAGAATATTGTGTGCAGTTTTGGTCCCCTAATCCGAGGAAAGACATTCTTGCCATAGAGGGAGTACAAAGAAGGTTCACCAGATTGATTCCTGGGATGGCAGGACTTTCATATGAAGAAAGACTGGATCGACTAGGCTTATACTCGCTGGAATTTAGAAGATTGAGGGGGGATCTTATTGAAATGTATAAAACTCTAAAGGGATTGGACAGGCTAGATGCAGGAAGATTGTTTCCGATGTTGGGGGAGTCCAGAATGAGGGGTCACAGCTTAAGGATAAAGGGGAAGCCTTTTAGGACCAAGATGAGGAAAAACTTCTTCACACAGAGAGTGGTGAATCTGTGGAATTCTCTGCCACAGGAAACAGTTGAGGCCAGTTCATTAGCTATATTTAAAAGGGAGTTAGATATGGCCCTTGTGGCTAAAGGGATCAGGGGGTATGGAGAGAAAGCAGGTACAGGGTTCTGAGTTGGATGATCAGCCATGATCATACTGAATGGCGGTGCAGGCTCGAAGGGCTGAATGGCCTACTCCTGCACCTATTTTCTGTGTTTCTATGTTTCTATGGGAGACTGCTCGCTGAGCACCTATGCTCCATCCACCAGAAAAAGAGAGATCTCCTAGTGACCACCCATTTCAATTCTACTTCCCATTCCCATTCCGATATGTCGGTCCATGGCCGCCTCTACTGCTGAGATGAAGTCACACTCAGGCTGAAGTAGCAAAACCTTATATTCCGTCTGGGTAGCTTTCAACCTGATGGCATGAACATTGATTTCTTGAACTTCTGATAAGTGCCTCCCCATCATTCACCATTCCTCATTCCTGTTTCCCTCTCTCACCTCATCTCCTTACCTGCCCATCACCTCCCTCTGATGCTCCTCCCTCTCCCCTTTCTTCCATGGTCTTCAACCCTCTCCTGTCGGATTCTCCCTTCTCTAGTCTTTTATCTCTTCCACCAAAGAACTTCCCAGCTGTGTACTTCTCCCCTCCCCCTCCCAGTTTCACCTATCACCTACCACCCTGCAATTCTTCCTCCCCTCCCCTCATCTTCTTACTCTGACTTCCTATCTTTTATTCCATTCCTAATGAAGAGTCTCAACCTGAAGCATCTATTATTTACTCTTTTCGACAGAAGTTCCTCCTGCATTTGTGCATGTTGCTTTGGATTTCCTGCATCTGCAGATCTTCTCATGTTTATAGGTGCAGTCTTTTATTGATTCTATTATGGTTCTTGGATTTAATGAGTATGCCTGGAAGAAAATCAATCTCAGGGTTGTATGTGGTGACATATATATGTACTTTGAACGCATCTAAATAATTTAATATATTGAACAATTTTCATTTAGACAAGAAGTTGACAAATCTGAGGCTATCTACTTTTGAAGGAAAAATGGAAAAAATGGTAAGATGGTGGTTCGTTTGAATGCAGGGGCCTTTCGGGGGCCAACCAAAGGTGCACTTTTCTTTTTAAAATGTATTTTTTATGATCGTAAGTTGAGACTGTACTCCAGGAACAGTGGGTACAGCAAGTCTACGGCATTAGTGATCTGCTCGTTTGCTGGGGCATCGAAGGAGCTGGCGGATGAGTCAAAAAAGGAGAAGCTGGCACTCGACCAGGAGAAGGAGAAGCCGGTGGAAGGGCCAGAGCAGGTTTGGAGGAGCTGACCTGGGTACAGTCTATGTTGCTGCCAGCTACTCAAATTCGTCAGATTTGGTGTGCAAAAAGCGTGTGATGTAACCATGAGTGACTGTCTTGGACATTTCTCTTGAGTTCGCAAGACCCTGTTGGACATTGATAACGTGAGATGCTGCAGGCCTGTTTCCCTTGTTTGGTGGTTAGACAGGTGATGAGGCAGCAGCGTGGCCTTGGTTGTAGTGAGGACAAGGCCTCAAGCGGGCGTGCATACTGCTGCAGTCCAGGTGAGATGACACTGGAGGTGGTGTAGTGTGGTGTCTGTGCTTAGTTGGGAGCTGGCCTCTCCCATCAGTGTTAACCTGTGGAAGGCCAGATTGGATTGCCAGGCGCTGTACCATCAATTTGCATATCGTTCAAGGACTTGGACTATACATGTGTTTTCTTGCGTTACGTTGCATATGTTTTTCTCTCTCGCTATGTGGAATTTGTGTTATGCACATGGGTCTCAGGAATAATGTCTCGTTCAACTTGTTCCATGCATGGTCTGAGTGATAATCAAACCTGATTTAATATGATATGAAAATCAAATTATTAAGGAAGTGGAGTAAGACTATGAAAAACTTAACAGACTGATTTCCTGGATGGTGGAACTGAGGAGGGATTGGGTCAAATGGTCATATTCATGCTGGAATTTTGAAGTTTAATTGATATATATAAAATTCTGACAGGGTTCAAAAGACAGGATGCTCTTCCTCAATGGGGAGGGGAGTCGGTGGGGGCAGCTGGTGTCCAGAATATACTCAGATATTTTGAACCGTTATGCCAGGAAGTTTCTTCTCTCAGGGGTGATGAGCCTGTTGAGCTCTTTAACACACAGTACATGTCAAATCTCTTGTTACGCCACCAGCACGATAGATATGCAATTGAGTTGGGTTTTTATAAATAAACAACGATATTTATTAGCCTCCACTCAAAAACATCAAAAAGTAAACAAATGACTAACTTAAACAGAAATTAACAGTGTTATGTGTCTATAACAAACAGTCAAACTTAGAGATAATTCTTAACCGGGCTTATTCAAGCACAGTCTTAAAGTTGTAGTTTGAAAAGTCCAAGTGATTTATGAAATAATCAAGAGGAGAGACTTCCCGAACCAGCTTTGGATCGAGGCCTGAAGAAAGACGAAACTGCTGATGCAGATCCCAGCGGCCAAATGTCTTTTCCGAATCCCGAAGAATAAGATTTCTCAAAGTAACTGACGTTTCATTGGAGGTGGTCAACACACACCCGAGACTTTGCAGGGGTTAACCAAAGGTGCGTGCCACACTTCACGTCAATCACTTCGATGCACACAGAACTCCGCTGATTCCTACCCAATTCTTTGGGTTTGCACAAAGCTGGTATTTCTTCACTCTTGCTCTCCTTCTACGATTACGTAATCACCGACTGTGACTCCCAACAAAAAATCTATGCAACAAATTATCGTCTCCCTTTTATACCAGCGGGAACATGTCATCATGTGACATTACATCACCCCACTATCATGAGACAATTACATCATGCCCATCACAAGATAATTACATCATGCTCACGGGACAATTACATCATGCTCGTGGGACATGTAACACTCTGAATGCTGTATTTACAGATTTTGAAACATGGAAGGCATCAGTGGGTCAGGGAGTGGAAGTGTCGCACTGAGGAAGGTGGTGAGCTGTGGCCACACTAAATGGAGAAATGGTGAAAGCCTGACTAACCAATACCTGTTTCGAGTTTTCTCTGCTTCACCCTCAAGATCAAGATTCAAGTTTATTTATCACATGTTCATAGATACATACAGTGAAATGTGTCATTTGGTTTAACAACCAGCACACCCAAGGGTATTCTGGGGGCAGCCTGCAACTGCTACCACACTTCTCAGCACCAACATAGCATGCCCACAATGCTCAGCAAAAGAACATAGTCTTGACAGAATATTACGACACAAAACGGAGCGAGCAACAAAACAACAGCAAAACAAGCTCCCATTCCTCCTCCTTAAATTCATTCCATATAGTCCTTCAAATCAGAATCAGGATTAGTACCTCTGCTTATATGTCATGAACTTAGTTTCATGGCATCACACTCTTCATGGTCCATAATCGCCTTGAAATCACTTGCTTATGGATCCTATGCCAGAGCCTAGAGCAGGTTCTCCAGCAGACACTTTAAAGAATCTCAGTAAGATTCAGCTTCCCCCACTCAATTTTATCTGCACTTACATTCAGAGGCCACTTTATTAGGTACACCTGTACACCTGCTCATTAATGCAAATATCTAATCAGCCAATCATGAGGCAGCAACTCCATACATAAAAGCATGCAGACATGGTCAAGAGTTTCAGCTGTTATTTATCTTTAGTCCAAATAACAGACTGGGGAAGAAATGTGATCTAAGTAACTTTGCCCATGGAATGCTTGTTGTTACTAGATGGTGTGGTTCAGTTGCCATTCAGACCAAACATTAATATTAGACTATAAGACATAGGAACAGAATTAGGCCCATCCAGTCTACTCTGCCATTTGACCATGGCTAATCCAATTCACTGACAACCCTATTCTCCTGTCTTTACCCCATAACCTTCCATGTGCTGACTTACCAAGAATCTATCAACCTCCACCTTAAATATACCCAATGACCAAACCTCCTGAGCCCCCTGTTGCAGCAAATTCTACAGATTCATCAGCCTCTGGCTAAAGGAATTCTTCTTCATCTCCATTCAGAATGGATGTCTCTCTATTCGGAGGTTGTGCGCTCTGATCCTAGACTCCTCAACATCCTGTCAACATCCATTCTATCTAGGCTTTTCAACCTTCGATTGGCTTCATTGAGATCCCCCCTTATTCTTCTAAATTCCAGTATGTACAGGCGCAGAGCCATCAAACACTCTTCATATGATAAATATTTCATTTCCAGAATCTCCTTTGAACCCTCACAATGTCACCACATCCTTCCTAGATAAACAGCCAAAAACTGCTCACAATACTCCAAGTGAGGCCTCACAAGTGCTTTATAAAATCTCAGCATTACATCGTTGCTTTTGTATTCTAGTCCTCTTGAAATGATGCCAACATCACATTTGCCTTCCTCACCACCAACTCAATCTGCAAACTAAACTTTAGGGAATCCTGCACGGGGACTTCCAAGTCCTTTTTCACCTCAGATTTTTGAATTTTCTTCTCATTCAGAAAACAGTCTATGCTTTTATTCCTTCTATCAAAGTGCATGACCATACACTTCCCAACATTGTATTCCATTTGCCATGTCTTGGTCTATTCTCCTAATCTGTCTAAGTCCTTCTGCAGCCTGTCTGTTTTCTCAACACCATCTGTCCCTCCACCTATCTTTGTATTGTCAGCAATCTTGGCCACAAAGCCACCAATATTGTCATCTAAATCACTGACATATAATCCAAAAAGAAGTGGTCCCAACACTGACCCCTATGGAACACCACTCGTGACTGGCATGCAATCAGAAAAGGCTCCCTTAATTCACACTCCTTGCTTTCTGCCAACCAGCCAATGCTTTATCCATGCTAGTATCTTTCCTGTAATACCGTGGGATTATCTTGCTCAGCAGCCTTATGTGTGTCATCTTGTCAAAGGCCTGAAAATACAAGTGCACAACATTCACCAATTCTCCTTTGTCTATTTTGATTGTTATTTCCTCAAAGAATTCCCACAGATTTGTCAAGCAATATTTTCCCTTGAGGAAGCCATGCTGACTTTGGCCTATTTTACCATATGTCTCCAAGTACCCTGAAACCTCATCCTTAATAATCGACTCTAACATCTTAACCACTGAGGTCAGGTTAAGTGGCCTATAATTTCCATTCTTCTGTCTTCCTCCCTTCTTGAAGAGCGGAGTTGCATTGGAAATTTCACAGTCCTCCGGAACAATGGCAGAATTTAATGAATCTTGAAAGTTTATTACTAATGCCTCTACTATCTCAGTAGTATTCCATAATCTACAGAATCATTTTCAAAGACTCTACAAATCATGTGCTGGACATTATTTACATTTTATTTGCACAATTTGTTTTCTTTGGTACATTGGTTGTTTGTCAATCTTTACTAATGTATATTTTTTCATAAATTTTGTCAGTTTGTTTTATTTTCCTACAAATTGAAGTTTCAAAGTGCATTTATTATCAAAGTCTGTATACAGTATACAATCCTGAGATTTGTCTTCCAACAAATAGCCATAAATCAAAAAAACACAACCAAGATCATCAAACAGCCAAAATGTGAAAAAATAACAAATCATGCAGAAACAAGAAGTGAGCGAATAACACACAAAGCATTAAATGTCAACTGCAGACTCCCACAGAGTCCCTGGAAGTGGCTGCAGGCCACAGCTGCAGAGCCAGTTCTGCACTGAAATGCCTTGATCAAATTGTTCAGAAAGTATAAAAGAGTATACAAAAACACATGGGACACGAACAGCAAGGTCTTCAAAAACGAGTCTAGAGCTGTGGTTAGCACTGAGGACTTTGGACATTAAACCGCAGAGTCCCCCAAAAATGAGTCCACAGCCACGAGCTGCTGGGGTGATTGAACCTTGCAGCATGGGACCTGAGGCTCCTGTACCTTACCCTGGCAGCAGTGAGAGGGAGACCGGTCAAAACTACATCTTTTTCTTTCAGCTGTGCTTCTGCTACTGTTGGAGCCTGTGATCCACAGTTCGGTGGCGTATATTCGGGCTAATTGAGCGATCTGGCACTGTCTCTGAAAGGGTTCCATGAGGCTTCAAGTGAAGCCTGGACACCATTTCTTGCCCATCTTGCTGATTAAGGTGCTGTGGAAGGCTGAAGTCATCAAAGAGAGTGGGTGTTTAGCATTGCCTACCAGCCTCTTGCTCGCTGTCCCCGAAGGACACCTGTGCTCAAATGGTCTTTCCCTCCCTCAATGCTTTTGGAGGATTGTGCTGAAGTCCTGGATCTTGGGCAAGGTTTAATCAATGCGGTTTGTGAATTGGACTCTGTAGATCAGATTATGACATGTTTCTGGTTTCTGGTTGCTCCTATTTTTTTTTGCTATTTTGTGCGACTTTGATTGGGGTGGCCTGCAGATAACGAACGACACAGAACTGAATATGCTTGGACTCTTGATTTTCTGTTTTACTTTTGTTTTTTTTTTTCGCTTGTTTTTTTTCTTTTGCTTCTTTTTTTTTCTTTTGAGTTGATGTTTTCTCTTTGAACGGGTTTGATCGTTTTAGACAATAGACAGTAGGTGCAGGAGTGGGCCATTCGGCCCTTCTAGCCAGCACCGCCATTCACTGTGATCATGGCTGATCATACACAATCAGTACCCCATTCCTGCCCTCTCCCCATATCCCTTGACCCCACTATCTATAAGAGCTCTATCCAACTCTCTCTTGAATGCATCCAGAGACTTGGCCTCCACTGCCTTCTGGGGCAGAGCATTCCACATATCCACCACTCTCTGGGTGAAAAAGTTTTTCCTCATCTCTGTTCTAAATGGCCTACCCCTTATTCTTAAACTTTGGCCTCTAGTTCTGGACTCACCCATCAGCGGGAACATGCTTCCTGTCTCCAGTGTGTCCAATCCCTTAATAATCTTATATGTTTCAATCAGATCCCCTCTCATCCTTCTAAATTCCAGTGTATACAAGCCCAGTCACTCCAATCTTTCAACATATGCCAGTCCCGCCATTCCGGGAATTAACCTTGTGAACCTACGCTGCACTCCCTCAATAGCAAGAATGTCCTTCCTCAAATTTGGAGACCAAAACTGCACACAATACTCCAGGTGGGGTCTCACCAGGGCCCTGTACAGCTGCAGAAGGACCTCTTTACTCCTATACTCAATTCCTCTTGTTATAAAAGCCAGCATGCCATTAGTTTTCTTCACTGCCTGCTGTACCTGCATGCTTGCTTTCATTGACTGATGTACAAGAACACCTAGATCTTGTTGTACTTCCTCTTTTCCTAACTTGACTCCATTTAGATAGAAATATGCCTTCCTGTTCTTGCCACCAAAGTGGATAACCTCACATTTATCCACATTAAACTGCATCTGCCATACATTCGCCCACTCACCCAACCTGTCCAAGTCACCCTGCATTCTCATAACATCCTCCTGACATTTCATACTGCCACCCAGCTTTATGTCATCAGCAAATTTGCTAATGTTACTTTTAATCCCTTCATCTAAATCATTAATGTATATTGTAAACAGCTGCGGTCCCAGCACCAAACCTTGCAGTACCCCACTGGTCACAGCCTGCCATTCCGAAAGGGACCCATTAATCGCTACTCTTTGTTTCCTGTCAGCCAGCCAGCCAATTTTCAATCCATGTCAGTACTCTGCCCCCAATAACATGTGCCCTAATTTTGCCCACTAATCTCCTATGTGGGACTTTATCAAAAGCTTTCTGGAAGTGCAGGTACACTACATCCACTGGCTCTCCCTTGTCCATTTTCATAGCTACATCCTCAAAAAAACTCCAGAAGATTAGTCAAGCATGATTTTCCCTTCATAAATCCATGCTGACTCAGACTGATCCTCTATTGCTATCCAAATGTGTCATAATTTCCTCTTTTATAATTGACTCCAGCATCTTTCCCACAGGCTAACCGGTCTATAATTCCCTGTTTTCTCTCTCCCTCCTTTCTTGAAAAGTGGGACAACATTAGCCACCCTCCAATCAGCAGGAACTGTTCCTGAATCTATAGAACATTGGAAAATGATTACCAATGCATCCACGATTTCTAGAGCCACCTCTTTAAGTACCCTGGGATGCAGACCATCAGGTCCCGGGGACTTATCAGCCTTCAGACTCAACAGTCTATCCAACACCGTTTCTTGCCTAATATAAATTTCCTTCAGTTCATCCTTTACCCTAGTTCCTTTGGCCACTATTACATCTGGGAGATTGTTTGTGTCTTCCCTACTGAAGACAGATCCAAAGTACCTGTTTGATGCACCATCAATAACTCTCTCTGAGACGTGAAGGTGAGATATCAGCTTTTATTGACTGGAAGAAAGAACAAGCAGTAGCTGACCACCATACTACATCCTGGAGACTGAGGGCCGGGCTCAGGCCTCAATCGCCTTTATACCGGGGTCTGTGGGAGGAGCCACGGTCAGTGGGAGGGGCCACAGGAGCAGTCAGCGGGGGCGTGTCCAGACAGGTATATGTAGTTCACCACTGTTCAACTCATCTGCCATTTCCTTGTTCCCCATAATAAATTCATGCGTTTTTTTTCTTCAATGGCCCAATTTTGGTCTTAATTTTTTTTTTTCTATTCACATACCTAAAGCAGCTTTTACTATCCTCCTTTATATTCGTGGCTAGTTTATCTTTGTACCTCATTTTTTCTTGGCGTATTGCCTTTTTTGTTATCTTCTGTTGCTCTTTAAAAGCTTCCCAGTCCTCCGGTTTCCCGCTCATCTTTGCTATGTTATACTTCTCTTTTATTTTTATACTGCCCTTTACTTCCCTCATCAGCCACAGCCGCCCCTTACTCCCCTTAGGATCTTTCTTCCTCTTTGGAATGAACCCATCCTGCACCTTCTGCATTATTCACAGAAATACCTGCCATTTTTGTTCCACTGTCTTCCCTGCTAGGGTATTGTTCCATTGAACTTTGGCCAGCTCCTCCCTCATAGCTCCATAGTTCCCTTTGTTCAACTGTAATACTGACACATCCGATTTTCCCTTCTCCTTCTCAAATTGTAGGTTAAAACGTATCATATTATGGTCACTACCTCCTAATGGTATCTTTACCTTGAGGTCCCTGATCAAATCCGGTTCATTGCACAACACTAAATCTAGAATTGCCTTCTCCCGGTAGGCTCCATTACAAGCTGTTCTAAGAATCCATCTCGGAAGCACTCCACAAACTCCCCTTCTTGGGGTCCAGTACCATTCTGATTCTCCCAGTCTACATGCATGTTGAAATCCCCCATGACAACTGTATCATTACCTTTGCGACATGCCAATTTTAACTCTTCATTCAACTTACACCCTACATTCAGACTGCTGTTTAGGGGCCTGTAGATAACTCCCATTAGTTATCCCATTAGATAACTCCCTTAGAATTTCTCAGTTCTATCCATACTGACTCTACATCCCCTGATTCTATGTCCCCCCCCTCACAAGGGACTGAATATCATTCCTCACCAACAGAGCCACCCCACCTCCTCTGCCAGTCAGTCTGTCCTTTCGATAAGATGTATATCCTTGAATATTCATTTCCCAGGCCCTGTCCGCTTGAAGCCATGTCTTAGTTATTCCCACAACATCGTACTTGCCAATTTCCAACTGAGCCTCAAGCTCATCTACTTTATTCCTTATACTTCGTGCATTCATATATAATACTTCTAATTCGGTACTCCCCTCTCCTTTCATATCAATTCCTATTTCACTTGGCCATACTGTATGATCTCTTCTTGATCTTTCTACTCCATTGATTCTGTTGTCCTTTTTAATTTTTCTTATTTTCACTTTCCCTTTAACTCCATCCTTATATTTCCAGTTCATCCCCTCCCCCCCACAACTTAGTTTAAACACATCCGTGTTGCAGTGGCAAACCTGCCTGCCAGAATGCTGGTCCCCCGCCTATCAAGGTGCAACCTGTCCCTTTTGTACAATTCATCCCCACCCCAAAACAGATCCCAGTAGTCCAAGAATGTAAATCCTTGCTTCCTGCACCAGTTCCTCAGCCACAAATTCAGATCCATCATCTCCCTGTTCCTGCCCTCTCCAGCATGAGGAACTGGAAGTAAACCAGAGATAACCACTCTGGAAGTCCTGCTTTTCAGCCTTCTTCCGAGTTCTCTGAAGTCCCGCTGCAGAATGTCCTTCCTCTTCTTCCCGATGTCATTTGTGCCAACATGCACTACCACTTCCGGCTGTTCACCTTCACCCTTGAGGATTCCCTGCAATCGGTCCGTGATGTCCTGGATCCTAGCACCAGGGAGGCAACACACCATCCTTAAATCTCACCTGTTGCCACAGAAACCCCTTTCCGTACCTCTTACTATGGAGTCCCCTACTACCACGGCTCTTCCTGATGTCTGACTCCTCAGCTCTGCTTCTGCACCAATTTTCAGCTCGCAGACCTGTCCACCTCTCAGACTGGCAGTATCTTCTGTCCTGACAGCTTCCAAGAAGGTGAACATCCCCTGGGGTCTCCTGTACTTCAAGCATCCTTTCCTTCCTCATCATCACCCCCTTTCTCTCTTCTGGTATCCTCAGTGTAACAACCTCACTGCAGGTCCTGTCCAGAAAACCCTCATTTTCACAGATAAACCTGAGGTCATCCAGTTCTTTATTCAGTGCTGCAACATGCTCCTTCAGAAGCTGAATCTGGACACACTTTCCACAGCTGTAGCAGCCGGGGGCACCATCAGTGTCCCTGACCTCCCACGTCATGCACATAGCACACTGAATCAGCTTAGCAGTCATGTCTTCACCTTCTGCAATTGTGCCTGGCATAGTCTCCTTGACAAAGACTAGCACTTTTCACACCAGGCACTTTCCTCAGAGCTCTCCCTCTTTTTATTTGCTTGAGCTTTGCAGGCGACAAGGTCACCTGACCTCGATTGCCCAATCAGCTGTTTCCTGCTGAGTCTGAGCTATTCAAATCTTGATTGCCAATCAACTGCTAATCAATTCTTGATTGCACTATCCAACTGCCAAAACTGCCAGAATCTCTTGAGCCAAAGACTAGCACTTTTCACACCAGGCACTTCCCTCGACCAGGCCGTTTCCCGACAGACCTGTTTTCTTTGTTTCGTGGCTGTCGGTGGGGAAGACAAATCTCAGGGTTGCATACTGCATACACACTTTGAAAATAAATGTACTTTGAATCTTTGAAACTCAGGCAGATGGTGCAGAAAACTGACTTGCTTTCCGCTCTCATCTTTGTCAATTCTCATCTTGCTTGACGCTTTAATCAGCACGGAGTAACGGAGCTGATCCCAGGTTTGCATTCAGTCATTAGGGATTGATGGCTACTTCTGCACGTTCTGCTCTCGACCTTGCCAAATCCCCCAGGAGATCAGAAAGCACCAGATCATTTAGTCAACTCAAGAACATATCCTCAAAATAGAAATTACACGCTGCAATCAACTGCAGTTCAGAAGAAGTATATTTAAAAGAAGAAGTGTGTCTAGTAGTTTGATGAGCTGTCTGCAGGATGTTGCTTTCATCATTGACATCATCTTGCCTTCAAGGTATCGTATATGGTGACGTATATGTACATTTGTGTTGGCGCGTGGCCTAGTGGATAAGGCATCGGACTAGTAATCTGAAGGTCAGTGGTTTGAGCCTCAGCTGAGGCAGTGTGTTTGTGTCCTTGAGCAAGGCACATAACAAGACATTGGTCTGCGACGACACCGGTGCCAAGCTGCTTGGGTCCTAGTGCCTAGTGCCCTTCCCTTGGACAACATTGGTGGCATGGAGAGGGGAAGGCCTGCAGCTTGGGCAACTGCCGGTCTCCCATACAACCCTGCCCAGGCCTGGAAACCTTCCAAGGCGCAAATCCATGGTCTCACAAGACTAACTGATGCCTATTTATTTATATGTACATTGATAATAAATTTACTTTGACTATTTGTCATTTCTGAGGCATACCTGCACTAAATCCATTCAAAAAATTTGTGTTAAACTGCCAATTTTTAATTTCTATATTTTTAAATTTATTCCCAGAATTAGATATTTGAATTACATTTGTTGGAAAACAGTTAAGTGCTTGAACTTGTTTTTCTGATGGCCCAGTTTCATTATTTGTGCAGAAAGTAATTAGGTCAATGAAATGCTTTTAAGGCATCTCATCTGTCCCAATTAAACTGTCTTAATAATCATACAGATAGAGCATATGGTAATAATTGCCAGCTGACTTAGATCGATGGACTGAGCTGTCTGGGGCTTTGGATTTATTTATGCAAGTACGTTACCATAATCGGTGTTGAAACATTAAGCGCAAACACCCCTCCAGGTCAGATGAACGCCAAGTCCTGATTGATAAACTATGGGAGTTGCATTCTACAGAGGAGCAGCAGAGAATTATCGCTCGGGTAAAGTTCATTACAAGAGCTGCAAATGGACTAGAGTAAGACAGCTGTAGGAAATAAGCGATGAAAAATTATATTTGTATGGAAAATCCTCCTTTTATTAATTGTGATCCAGGAAATCACTTTAAATGTTAAATCCTATGACCTCAGATGTGGTGGGTGGAGATTTGGAATTTTTCAGCCATATGAAACGTCTATTGGTCAAGTCACGGGATAGCAGGGTTACATCAGATTGAGTGATGTAATGGCGGAAAGAGATTCAGAGTAATATCCAAGTACTTAGGTCCTGGACAAGCAAAAGTATTGGTACCAATGGAATTAAAGTCAAGGATGAGTTCAGTGCCAAAATTGATAATAATATATATTACAGTAAAGATGTCTTCAAGCATTAATTGCACAGAGTACACTTTTGTTTGTGGACACCACTTTCTCAGGATATAGCTTTCGCTATGTATCCTCCAAGAGGAGCAAAGCCTTGTTGTAGGGTTTGGAGGCTTGCCTGCCTCAATGACCAGGAGAGCTATGTTGGCTAGAGTCAGGGCCTTTTGCTTTGGCTCTTGGTAGGGTCACCCATACCGAACAGGACAAAGGGTAGAGACCAGATTAGGAATGGTCCACTGGTCCTCCAGGTTCGGGGGTTCAGCTCAGGGCTAACAACCCTGAGTGGTCAAAAGAAATTGTTACAGACACAGCAATGAAGCATCCTTCTTTATCTGTGTGCGATGGTATGGACAGACAGAGATGGAGGACCTTCATTGCTGCCGTAAATGCCGGTGGTGTAATGGGCAATAAACTTGTATAGTGTGTACCATGTAAAACATCTTAACTCCATCACAATTTCCTATGTCCCCATCTAAGATGGAATCTTGTCAGACTTTACTTATGCTCTCTCAGCAGAGCTTCAACATCCACGCCCAGTGAGGCTGATGAATCAGATGTTGGAGATGGAGATCGATTCTCTCAGTGCCCTTCTGTGGATAATTGGCTGCATCTTTGCGCTTTTCTTTCCTGTCACTTGACGCCTGCAGAGTGTAACTATGATGTCAGGAATTGAGAACAACTAACTGTCAAGGAGGCCCTGGAAACATGGTGACACTGGCTAGAGAGGGCAGAGCACCCCTTTCTGGTGTGGACAGATCACAAGAACCTTCCCTACATCTGTGATGCCAAGAGTCTCAACTCGCGTCAGGCCCATTGGGCTCTCTTCTTCATCCAGTTTAATTTCACCCTCACCTCCCTTCCTGGCAGCAGGAATATTAACCCTAGAGAGGGGGCCCTGCCATGGAATCTGGGTGCTCTCACAGACGGGCAGCTGAATGGGGTCGTCTATCATGCTTGTGACTAAGCACGTTCAAAGGTTCATTTAATGTCAGAGAAACGTATACAATATACATCCTGAAATGCTTTTTCTTCGCAAACATCCATGAAAACAGAGGAGTGCCCCAAAGAATGAATGACAATTAAATGTTAGAACCTCAAAGTCCCCACCAGCTCTCCCCTCCCACGCGTAAGCGGCAGCAAGCAACGATCCCCCTTCCCCCACCAGCCAAAATAAAGCGCACGTGCTACCAGTGCTCAAGCATGAGCATAGCAATAGCCAAGACACAGACTTGTAGTTACCCCAAAGACTACGTTGTTCACCCGATAACTCGACGTGCTGCAGGTTCTCTCTCTCCTAATAAGGGAGAAAGAGATGACTCCATTCCATTTTCCAGCAAGTGGGGAGACATAACAAACAACTCGCTGGATTACGATGCTAAACGTCCGTTATGTTGCTTTTTTTGAGCTCTGTGCCTGGAGATCGCAAGGATCCCGGGTCCCCAGGCACACAGTAGATGTTCTGACTCCCCCAATGACACATGGATCTCCTGTGGTGACACTGACCCTCGATTCGTCTGTCTCCAGTTACTTGAGATCCTAGGCTTCTGAAACCGTGCCAAAATCTTAGGCCGAGACTTTACATGCCGAATAGTGGCTGATAGTGGAACCCCGAGTGCAGGCTCCATTCCTGCAAAGAGCCATAGTCAGTGTATAACTCCAGGTAACCTGAAAAAGGGAAAAATAGAGGTATTAAAGATGTAAATAAGACTGTTTTCGAAGATGCAAGCAAAGGAGTCGCTGTTGGGTGCCATAACTACTTAGCTCCACCTTCTCAGTTCAAGCCAATTAGTGTTTCATTGCAGTTGTATTTAATTCCCTTCTTTTCTTTTCAGTCTTATCGAATCTCCACTGAATCATAGCGACAGCAACAACCCCTGCTTCCTTAACGCATGTTCGGGGAAAGAAGATTGCAATTTAGATTGATGTTGTAAAGGAGCAGTATTAGTTTAGTATTAAATTACTGCTTCCATGCTGCGGTGACGATGTTAGATTTTAGTTTGAGAATTTGAGTTTGTGGCCCTGTTGACCTTGTGTTTATTTTTTTTCCTTTGGTTCTGTGCAGTTCTTATTAAACCTCAGTGAACTTTCCATTCTACCACAGTGTCTCTTCCTTGTCACCTGGGCTATCATTGAACACTGTGTCGCTAAACTCCTCTCCTTTATTTGTTCATCCTTCATTGTTCCACTGCATCTCCCTCACTTGGTTCCACACTCCACCTATCGATTCCATCATCTGCAGCCCTTTATTGTCTCCGCATTGACTTTTCCACTCATCCCTTCTCTATCTGTTTACCATGCCTCCATATCTGGATCCACCTCTCAATTTCATTTTCTTGCTCCCCTCCTTCCTCTCTCCTCTAAACACTTGGCTATCTCCTGCTCCATCCTTCAGTCCAAATCAAGGATTTTGATAGAGACCTTGATTGTCCATTTCCCCTCACAGATGCTGCCTGACCCATTGATTTCCTCCAGTAATCTGCAGACTCTCCATCAATAACTCTACAACTCAAGTTCTCAGTATTATTTATTTATTTTATTTGCACATTTTTCTTTGTCTGCACATGATCAATCTTTATTTATGTATCGTTTTTCACAATTTCTATCGTATTTCTTTATTTTCCTGTAAAATAAAGAAAATCCCTGGAAAATCCTATGAAAAATCCTGGCAATTCTGGACAATGTTTCTCACTTTCTACATGCCACCTTGGCTGAACAGAGGAGCACTTTTAGTAATAGACTAAGACAACTGCGCTCCTCCAAAGAGTGCTATATGAGGTCATTCTTACCCTCGACCATTAGGCTCTATAATAAGCCAACCTACAGCCCAGGAAGTGATGACCCTCTCTTGTTAGACTCTTTGAGGTAACTTATTTTTTATTCTTTCTCATGACTCTTCTAATAATTGTATATATGTATATCTGTGCACTTGTAATGCTACTGTGACACAGTAATTTCCTTTGGGATCAATGAAGTACCTATCTATCTAAATACCTGCAAGACGATGAAGCTCAATGATATAATAGTATAAAGCTCAAGTATATGGTGAAACATACATACGTTGATAATGAATTTACTTTGAACTTTGACTTTAACATTTTGTTTGTTGTTTCGGATTCCAGCATTTGCAATTTCTTGTGTCTCCTTTCTTTCAATGGGTGAAAATGTTCCTTTCCGGTCAATGGGAAAGTGTAACAGTTGGGTCATATGCGCAGACGTTGCAATCTCCACATCAGGCTTTAGTGCCTGCTAACATAATACAAAGAGAGCACTTCAGTGTTCACATCACAATTTTCTTTGTTGTATTTGTTAGTAATGGTCTAGAAGTTTTGGAAAAATAATGGTGAATTCATGGCTAATGCAGTATTTATGGAAAAATAATAGA
The DNA here is from genome assembly GCF_048418815.1 of Hemitrygon akajei. Classification (NCBI taxonomy): domain Eukaryota; kingdom Metazoa; phylum Chordata; class Chondrichthyes; order Myliobatiformes; family Dasyatidae; genus Hemitrygon; species Hemitrygon akajei. The sequence continues at coordinate 16,174,280 of NC_133126.1, forward strand.
AACAAGACAGTTTAGTTTGCCACAAGTTATTATTATTATTTTAAAAACTTTTTTCTCAGTTCAGGTTGGTTAAACCTGAGGTACAGGCATAGCCAAGCATTCTCATTTCTCAATTGCTAGAAACTTTTGGCTATTCTAGTGGTGTTTAGTATTGTGGCTTTCTGGAAATTTACATAAATATTGCTGTGTAGGCCTAATTGTTTAATACTCTTGTGTACTGACTGGGATGATACAAGTTGTAGATATTACTACTGGGACAATGTATACTCTGTTCATATTCCATAGTCTTTCAATTTCCTCTTTTAATTCAGCATATTTCTGGTGTTCTTCACTTGTTGATTTCTGTATGTTATATGTGCTTGGAATAACTGTATCTATTAATTAAGTTGTTCTTACTTGTTTATAATGTAATATTATATCTGGATGATTATTATGGATTGCCCTATCTGTAATAACTGACCAGTCGTAATATAATTTGTGGGACTCTGACTCTAAAACTGGATCAGGCTTGTATTTACATTAATGTATGGTGTTTTTTATGAATTTGTATTTTAAAGCAAAATTTTTGGTGAATGATACTTGCCACTTGATTGTGCCTGTGTAAGTAATCAGGTTGAGTTAAACTGCTGCAGGATCCTGTAATGTGTTGGATTGTTTTGGTGTCTCTTGGCATTTTCTATATTTATCATCTTGAATTTGTTGGTCTTTCATTATGTATTTTTGATTTTTTTTGTGTTAACCAGCTGGTCCTGTATTGCTACAAGGAACTGTTCCGTTTCTGGGAAGAGGTCTCCAACTCTGAGCCAGGCATTCGACTCTTCCTTGTCGACATCTAGTCTGTTCAGATCGTGGGGATGTCTTCCATGGAGGCTCACGCTCTTCCACTGGTTAATATTTTCTTCTGTAGTGATAATTTCTTCATTTTTTTTGGTTGTGCTTTCATTTAAGTTTCGTGGTGTGTACCCCTTTATCAGAGTTACATATGCTCACGAGGAGTGCTGAATCCTACGTTTTTGTTGATGAAAATATATCTTTAGAAGTTTTATCCAACTGGTGTGTAAATTATTTATATTTATTATTTCTCATCTTCCTTCTGCCCCAGGTAATATTAATCTAAGTGTTTTTGATTGTACATAGTGGTTTCTAAAGTTTGTCAATTCAGTTCTTAATTTTCTTTGTGAATTTTCCAGATTAGTTTCAGACCAAGGTATTATGTCAAAAGAATAATTTAATATGGGTATAGCAAAAATGTTTATTACCTTTGATATATTTTTACTATTGAGCTCTGTTTGGTGTATTTTTAAGCCTTGAAGTAAATTCTGTCAAAAGTTTTCTTTACTTGTTATGTTTCATATTCATCTATCGGTTATATTGCATTCTGGTGCTTTGTTTTATTTTCTACTAGCTCTACTATGTCTTTCTTAATGTTTAATGATAATAATAATTATTATTGTCACATACTGAGATACAGTGAAAAGCTTGTCTTGTCCACTGTTCACACAGATCAAATCTTTATACAGTGTTTGAGATTGAACAAGGTAAAACAATAACAAGATAGATTGTGAGGACAAGAGTCTTTCTTATTGTACTAGGGAACCATTCAATAGTCTCCTAGCAGTAAGATAGAAGCTGTCCGTGAGCTTGGTAGTACGTACTTTCAGGCATTTGTATTCTCTGCCTGATGGGAGAGGGAAGAATGGAGACTGCCCTGTGTGTGTCTAGGTTCTTTCAGTATATTGGCTGCTTTACTTTTGCAGCGGGAAGTATAGTTTGATTCCGTAGAGGGGAGGCTTCTTTCCATTATGTGCTGAACTGAGTCCACAACTCCATGGTTTCTTTCAGTCATGGGCAGAGAAGTTGCCATACCAAACCACGATGATTCTGGATAGGGTGTTTTGTCTCAAGAAGATCCATTACATGAACATCTCATGGACTGCCTTCCCCCTGTGTGCTTTGAAATTCTTAGACTTGCACCAATATTAGGAGCTTTAAGAGTGGACAGAGTCAGAGTCTTGAGGCTTCCACAAAGACAGACTTCAGACAGAGTGAGCAAAGAAAAGAAAAGCTCAAGGTTAATTTTTTTGTTCTCCTTCCCTTCTTTGTATCTGCTCAGCTAGGGCAGTAGCGATGCCAGGCAGGATAGTTGAGTGCTTCTCTTGCAGGATGTGGGAATGCAGGGAGACCTCCAGTGTCCCTGACAACTACATCTGCACAAAGTGCATCCAGCCGCAGTGTCTAACAAACTGTGGGAAGGGGTTGGAGCTGGCACTGGATGGGCTCCGGATCATTTGGAAGGCCGAGGGGGTGATAGATAGAACATATACAGAGGTAGTTACCCCAAGGAAACTGGGTGACAGTCAGGAAGGGGAAAGGGGTTAAGGAGCCAGTGCAGAGTACCTTGTGGCCATCCCTCTCAACAACAGGTATATCAGGTATATCACTTTGGATACTTTTGGGGAGGATGACCTAACAGAGTAAAGTCACAGTAGTCCGATCTCTGGCATTGAATCTGCCTCTCTGACTCAGAAAGGCAGGGGGGAGAACAGGAATGCTGTGTTAATAGGGGATTGGTTAGTTAGGGGAATGAGCAGGAGGTTCTGTGGGCAAGAACGAGATTCCCGGATGGTATGTTGCCTCCTGGGTGCCAGGGTCCGGGATATCTCAGATCAAGTCTTCAGCATTCTTAAGAGGGAGGGTGAACAGCCAGGAGATGTGGTCCACGTAGGTACCAATGACGTGGGTAGGACAAGTGACGAGGTTCTGCATAGGGAGTTCAGGGAGTTAGGTGCTAAGTTAAAGGGCTGGACCTCCAAGGTTGTGATCTCAGAGTTGCTACCTGTGCTACTTGTTAGTGAAGCCAGAACTAGGAAGATTATACAGTTTAATATATAACCATATAACAATTACAGCATGGAAACACGCCATCTCGGCCCTTCTAGTCCGTGCCAAATGCTTACTCTCACTGAGTCCCACTGACCCACACTCAGCCCATAACCCTCCATTCCTTTCCTGTCCATATACCTATCCAATTTTACTTTAAATGATAATACCGAACTTGCCTCTACCACTTCTACTGGAAGCTCGTTCCACACAGCTACCACTCTCTGAGTAAAGAAATTCCCCCTCATGTTACCCTTAAACTTTTGCCCCCTAACTCTCAACTCATGTCCTCTTGTTTGAATCTCCCCTACTCTCTATGGAAAAAGCCTATCCACGTCAACTCTATCTATCCCCCTCATAATTTTAAATACCTCTATCAAGTCCCCCCTCAACCTTCTACGCTCCAAAGAATAAAGAGCTAACTTGTTCAACCTTTCCCTGTAACTTAGGTGCTGAAACCCAGGTAACATCCTAGTAAATCTTCTCTGTACTCTCTCTATTTTGCTGACATCTTTCCTATAATTCAGTGACCAGAACTGTACACAATACTCCAAATTCGGCCTTACCAATGCCTTGTACAATTTTAACATTACATCCCAACTCCTGTACTCAGTGCTCTGATTTATAAAGGCCAGCATACCAAAAGCTTTCTTCACCACCCTATCCACATGAGATTCCACCTTCAGGGAACTATGCACCATTATTCCTAGATCACTCTGTTCTACTGCTTTCTTCAATGACCTACCATTTACCATGTATGTCCTATTTGGATTATTCCTACCAAAATGTAGCACCTCACACTTATCAGCATTAAACTCCATCTGCCATCATTCAGCCCACTCTTCAAACTGGCCTAAATCTCTCTGCAAACTTTGAAAACCTACTTCATTATCCACAACGCCACCTACCTTAGTATCATCTGCATACTTACTAATCCAATTTACCACCCCATCATCCAGATCATTAATGTATATGACAAACGACATTGGACCCAGTACAGATCCCTGAGGCACACCACTAGTCACCGGCCTCCAACCTGACAAACAGTTATCCACCACTACTCTCTGGCATCTCCCATCCATCTCCCATCATAATATGTTGCTAGGGAGTTGGTGTAGGAGGGAGGGCATAAGATTTTTGGATTATTGGGCTCTCTTCCAGGGAAAGTGGGACTTGTACAGAAGAGATGGCTTGCATCTGAACTGGAGGGGGACTAATATCATAGTGGGAAGGTTTGTTAATACTGCATAGTGTGTTTTAAACTAGAATTGCAAGGGGATGGGAACCAGAGTGCCAGAACAGGTAGTAGAGAGGCAATGTGTAGTGAGGAGAGGCTGTAAATAGGACAAATAGCAGTCAACAGGATGAGTTGCAACATAAAATGCAGACAAAATTGAAAAGGGTGAACACAGGACTGTAGGTGCAGTGTTTGAATGCACCAGTATACAGAATAAGGTAGATGAACCTGCAGCACAGTTGCAGATTGGCAGGTGTGATGTTGTAGGCATCACTGAATCATGGCTGAAAGAAGATTATAGCTTAATATCCAAGGATACACATTCTATCAAAAGGACAGGCTGGATGGCAGAGGGGTTGGTGTTCTCTGTTGGTAAAAAACTGAAATCAAATCATTAGAAAGAGATGACATAGGGTCGGAAGATATTGAATCATTTTGGATAGATCTAAGAACCACAAGGGTAAAAAGACCCTGACTCCCAAACAAGAGTAAGGGTGTGGCCTACAAATGACAATGGAAGATAGAAAATGCATGCCAAAAGGGCAATGTTACTATAGTCATGGGGGCTTCAAAATGCAGCTAGAATGGGAAAAATGAAGTTGGTGATGGATTCCAGCAGGGGGAATTTCTAGAGTGGCTCACTAGGGGGTCAGCTATTCAGGATTTGGTGCTCTGCAATGAACTGGAATTGATTAGAGAGCTTAAGGTAAAGGAACCCTGAGGAGACAGTGATCATAATATGATAGAATTCACCCAGAAATTTGAGAAGGAGAAGCTAAAGTCCAATACATCAGTATTACAGTGGAGTGAAGGGAATTACAGAGGCATGAGAGAGGATTTGGCCAGTTGATTGGAAAAGAACACTGGCAGGGATGATGGCAGAGCAGCAATGGCTGGAATTTTGGAAGCAATTTGAAAATCATAGGATAAATACATCCCAAAGAGGAAGAAGTATTCTAAAGGAAAGATGACACAACCATGGATATCAAGAGCAGTCAAAGCTAATAAAAAAGCCAATAAAAGGGCATATAATAGAGCAAAAATTAGTGGGAGGATTGGGAAGCTTTTAAAAACCAACAGAAGGCAACTAAAAAATTAATTAAGAAGGTAATGATGGAATATGAAAGTAAGTTAGCCAGTAATATTAAGGAGGATATCAAATGTTTCTTCAGATACATAAAGTGTGAAAGAGGGGGATATCAGACCACTGGAAAATGATGATGGAGAGGTAGTAATGGGGGACATTGAAATGGCCGATGTACTGAGTAAGTGTTTTGCGTCAGTCTTTATCAGGGAAGACACAAGCAGCATCTTGGTGGAAGTTCCAGGTGTCAGGGGTCATGAAGTGCGTGAAGTTATCATAACTAGAGAGAAAGTTCTTGGCAAACTGAAAGGTCTGAAGGTAGATACGTCACCTGGACCAGATGGTGTACACTCTAAGGTTCTGAAAGAGGTGGCTGAAGAGATCATGGAGACATTAGTAATGATCTTTCAAGAATCACTAGATTCCAGAAACGTAGAAACATAGAAAACCTACAGCACAATACAGGCCCTTCAGCCCACAAAGCTGTGCTGAACATAACCTGAGAAATTAGCTAGGGTTACCCATAGCCCTCTATTTTTCTGAGCTCTATATACCTGTCCAGGAGTCTCTTAAAAGACCCTATCGTATCTGCCTCCACCACCTTCACCGGCAGCCCATTCCATGCACTCACCACTTTCTGCATAAAAAACATACCCAATATCTCCTCTGTACCTACTTCCAAGCACCTTAAAACAGTGCCCTCTCGTGCTAACCATTTCAGCCCTTGGGAAAAAGCTTCTGACTATCCACACGATCAATGCCTCTCACCATCTTATACATCTCTATCAGGTCACCTCTCATCCTCCATCGCTCCAAGGAGAAAACGCCGAGTTCACTCAACCTATTCTCATAAGGCATGTTCCCCAATCCAAGCAACATCCTTGTAAATCTCCTGTGCACCCTTTCTATGATTTCCATGTCCTTCCTGTTGTGAGGCGACCAGAATTGAGCACAGTACTCCAAGTGTGGTCTGACCAGGGTCCTACATAGCTGCAACATTACCTTTCGGCTCTTAAATTCAATTCCGCAACTGATGAAGGCCAATGCACCATATGCCTTCTTAACCACAGAGTCAACCTGCGCAGCATATTTGAGTGCCCTGTGGACTCCGACTCCAAGATCCCTCTGATCCTCCATATTGCCAAGAATCTTACCATTAATGCTATATTCTGCCATCATATTTGACCTATCAAAATGAACCACCTCACACATATCTGGGTTGAACTCCATCTGCCACTTCTCAGCCCAGTTTTGCATCCTATCAATGTCCTGCTGTAACCTCTGATAGCCCTTACTGATGTTGAGCTGCGGATGATTCATCTTGCACCATTTGACAAAGTCCTCCACCAGGGCCCTGTGTTCATCCTCCTTACCTCCCTTTTTACACCCAATTATTGCTGAGTTATCGGAGAATTTCTGCAGATGATATGACTCACTGTTGTATCTGAAGTCCAAGGTATACAGGGTAAACAGGAAGGGAACTAATACAGTCCCCTATGGGGCCCCAATACTGCTGATAGCCATGTCTGAGACACAGCTCTGAAGCTGCACAAACTGTGGTCTGCCAGTCAGGTAGTTCATTATCCAAAATAAATGGAAGTGCCAACTTTAATTGAAGGGAGCTTGTCCCCCAGCAATGAGGGCCGTATGGTATTGAAGGCACTTGAGATATCAAGAAACATGATTCTCACAGAGCTGCCCTGCTTATCTTAATGGGAGGAGGCTCTGTTCAGCAGGTAGGTGACAGCATCATTGACTCCAATGTGCTCCTGATGGGCAAACTGATGGGATTGAGGGCTGATTTGACCAAGGGTCAGAGGTGAGCCAGGACCTCTCTAGAGTCCTCATGATGTATGAGTTCAGGGCCACTGGACAGTAGTCGTTTAAGTCTTTTGGTTGGTCCTTTTTAGCTACTGGACCACACATGATATTTTTTCACAGTCAGGATTCTTTCCAGGTTGAGAGTCAAAATGAAAATGCGCTGGAGAACTCCACACAGCTGCTCAGCACACTCCTTCAGGACCTTGGGGCTACAGAAGGACTTAGACAGATTAGAAGAATGGGCAAAGAAATGGCAGATGGTATAAAGTGTTGGGAAGTGTGTGGTCATGTGCTTTGGTAGAAGAAAAATAAAGGGATGTCTATTTTCCAAAGAGAGAAAATACAAAAAAAAAACTGAAGTGCAAATAGGCTTGGGAGTCCTCATTCAGGATTCCCTAAAGGTTAATTTGCAGGTGAGGAGGGCAAATGCAATGTTCGGATTCATTTCAAGAGGGCAAGAATAGAAAAGCAACCATGAAAAGCACTGGTGAGGCCTCACTTGAAGTATTGTGAAATGGTTTGGGCCCCTTATCTTGGAAAGTATGTGCTGAAATGGCAGAGAGTTCAAAGGAGGTTCACAAAAATGAATCCAGGATTGAACACCATGTCATATGAAGAGCATCTGATGGCTCTGGGCCTGTATTCACCAGAATTCAGATAAATGAGGGGTGACTTCATTGAAACCTATCGAATGGTGAAAGGCCTTGATAGAGTGGATATAGAGAGGATGTTTCCTATTATGGGAGAGTCTAACACCAGAGAACACAGCCTCAGAATAGAAGGGCGTCTTTTTTGAATAGAGATGAGGAGGAATTTTTTTAGCCAGAGAGTGGTGAATCTGTTGAAATTCTTTGCCACGGGCAGCTGTGGAGGCCAAGTCTTTATGTATATTTAAGGCAGACATTGATTGCTTCTTGATTGGTCAGGGCATGAAGGGATATAGGGAGAAGGCAGGAGGTTGGGGCTGAGGAAAATTGCATCAGTCATGATGAAATGGCAGATCAGACTTGATGGGCCAAATGGCCCAATTCTGCTCCTATACCTTATGGTCTTGTAGTCAGTCTTTAAGGATCCTGCTAAAGACTTGATTTAGGACTGAGACTTATCTTTTCAAATTAGGATGCTCAAAAGGGACCAATAACACACCTGCACTGTTTAATTTGTGCCTAGGAACTTTTAAATGTGAAATGTGTTAATAGTTTCCCTCTAAATCATTCTCATCTCAGTTTATACTTTGATTTTAATTTACATTTGTTTTCTTCCTGAAAATTTCTGCTTTCCTTTCTCTGTCCTTGGTAAAGTGACTGGTTCAGAAATTGGAGTCATAGAGTTGTAGATGCTGAAGCTCAGGATTTCTTTATCAACCCATAAGTGGCAGCATAAAAAGTACACACACAATTAGAATAGAAAAAATATAGTGATTTCTCCACTACCTAACTGATATACCTTATTGCTGCTTTAGGAAATGCTACAGTTCGATATTATATTTTGTTTATCTGTACAAACATTCTTGGAACCAAACAAAGTTGGCGTTTTAGGCTGTAACTAGTTTTGTGTTGTAAAAAAAAGTTCCAAAGTTTAAAGTACAGTTATTATCAAAGTGTGTATACTGTGTACAACCTGGAGATCCGTCTCCTTACAGAGAGCCAGGAAACAAAGAAACCCAATGGAACCCATTAAAAAAGATCACCATTCACTCAATGTGCAGAGTAAAAGAAACAAATCGTACAAAGAATAAAACTAAGCAATTAACATTCAGAACTGAAGTTCATGAAAGTGAGTGCACAGCCAGGAAGCTAGTCACAGTTGACCCAGGAACACATTAGTTGCAGGCCATTGTCTCAGTTCAGTGCAGAGTTGAGTAAACCTCACGTGAAGTGAGCTGAACACCAACCCATCTATTACCTCTGGCCACAACACCCTGACCTTTACAAATTTTCATGTCCATTCAGAAATTTCATAGTGGACCCTTGCAAAAGACAAAAGAGACATTCCAAACTATTTACCATTTTAACTCTTTCCAAGATGTTGAAGATGATGTTCTAACCATCTGTGATATCCTACTTAGATGAATGTCTTAAGTTGCAAAAAAAAAGGCTTCTTTGGACCCTAGACCAGATGGACCCACTTTGTCTTCAATTGATTAACTCAATCTGTATGTCTTCAGTTGATTATCTCAACCTGTCAACTTTCAACTGATTGACTCATCTTGACAACTTGAAGTCTGTGATTAAAGTTATCGTGATGGTATGTATGCCAGAAAATAATTCAGAGGAAACTGACTATCAAAATGGAGTGAATATATTTTCTAGCAAGACCAGTATGCATATCAAGATTCAAGATCTAGATTGTTTAATGCCACTTCCACTACACAGGTACTGTATAAATCAGAATAGAATGTAGAATTTCTGAATATCCCAACCCATTCTAAATGTAGTAGACAATATGAATTCCTATCATCCGGTATAAATTGTTCATAATCTCTGGTGAAGTTTATTGGTTGCCAATATATCATGACTTGTCAGAATGTTTTATTAGAACACCTTTTCATGCTGGATTATCATTGCAATGCTCAGTCATTGCCAAGTGTTAGAGAGTCATTGAGTCATAGTTATAGAGTTATACACTATGGGAAAAGGCCCTTCGGCCCAATCCATCCATGTTGCCCCTCAAGTCCGTTTTAAATCTTTCCCTTCTCACTTTCAACCCATGCCTTCTAGCTTTGAACTTCCCTTTGCTGGGGAAGAAAAACTGAGTATTTGCCGTATCTATGCATGGAAACAGGCATTTGTTCAAACTCATCTGCAGTAACATTGGACAACCTTCTGTATTAATTTAATTTCTGAGCACTTGGTCCTTAGCCCTCGATATCCAAGCAATTCAAATCTCATCTAGGTGCTTCTTAAATACTGACAACAATTCAGTTTCAACCATCTCTCAGGCAGTATGTTTCAGGTATTTACCTCTCTCTCTGGTTGAAAAAGGTGCTCCTCATACTGTATCACCTCTAACGCTCTTTCCTGGTAGCATATGTGTCCTGTGATGTATGGCTAGGGGTGGAGGGGGTGGGGGAAGGTTTCCTGAAGTCTGCGTTGTCTATAATACACGTCTATCATGTTCCCTCTTAACATCCTCATAACAAAGGAGAACTGAGCTACTTTCTCCAATTGCTGCTCATAGCAAAACTGCCCCAACTTGCTGAATCCCCTCTGCACTCTCTCCAGCATTGTCGCAATCTACCTTTTTCACGGTGACCAGAAATGCACCCAGTGTTCCATGTGAGGACCAACCAAGGTTTTTACAAAACTGGAGCATAAGCTCTCTACTTCTGCATTTGCTGCATCTAACTAATGAAAGCCAGTGCCCCACGTCCCTTCTTAAACATGTTATCTCCTGGTGTTGCAGCATTCAAGGATCTGTGGACTTGTGCTTCAAGGTGCCTCTGTTCCTCAGTACTTGCTAAGATCCTACCATTCCTGGTGAATGTCCATCATCATCATTATATGCCATGTCGTAAGACGTGGGCAATCATGATCTTCCATCTGGCTTTTGAACCCCTTCATGCTGTTGTTGTTATTCTTTTCTATATCCATGACCATGATTGTTCTTGGCAAATTTTTCTACAGAAGTGGTTTGCCATTGCCTTCTTCTGGGCAGAGTCTTTACAAGACAAGTGACCCCAACCATTATCAATACTCTTCAGAGATTGTCTGTCTGGTGACAGTGGTCGCATACCCAGCTGCCCACAACTTGCTTCCATGGCTTCACATGACCCTGATCGGGGGCTAAGCAGGTGCTATACCTTGCCCAGGGGTGACCTGCAGGCTAGCAGAGGGAAGAAACACCTTGCACCTCCTTTGGTAGGGCAGAATCTTCACCCTGCCACCCACCTTATTAGTATTCCCAAAATGCATCACCTCCCGTTTGCCTGCCTTAAACTCCTATCTGGCAATGTTCAGCCCATTTCACCAGCACATCACTGAGATTATTTTACACACTATCAATAGCTCTGCCAATCTTTGTGTCTGCCACAAATTTACTGAAAATGCTTCTTACATCTACACACAAGTCATTTACATACATTACAAACAAGGGTGCCAGCAGCAAACCATATGGGGCACCACTAGTTACAGACATCCAAATGAAAAAAAAACATCCATCTATCACCATCCTCTGTTTCTTATTGCCCAGCCAGTTGTGTGGATCCAGTTTGCCATATACCCCACGAGCCCTGAACTTTTAAACTGTTTCCATATGGTACCTTATCAAGGATCTTACTACAGTCTATGTAAATTATATCTATTATAAAACCACAGAGAGTTGTGGACACAGCACAGCACATCACACGAACCAGCCTCCCCTCTATGGACTCTATCTATAGTTCTCGTTGCCTAAATTGAATCGTTAAAGCAGCCAGTATAATCAAAGATCCTATCTACCCCGGACATTGTCTCTTCTCCCCTCTTCCATCGAGCAGATGATGCAGAAATCTGAAAGTGCATGCCACCAGGCTCAAGGACAACTTTCCTCTCACTGTTATCAGACTCTTGGCCTCATCGTCTACCTCGTACTGATCTTGCACTTTACTGTTTACCCGCTCTGCACTTTCTCTGCAGCTTTTACACTTTATTCTGCATTGTAATTGTTTTACCTTGTTGTACTCAATGCACTGTACAATGATTTGATCTGAATGTACAGTATGCAAGGCAAGTTTTTCACTGTGTCTCAGTGCACGTGACAATAATAAACCAAAGCCCTTCTTCATCAGTACCTTTTGTTATGTCTTCAAAGAATTCAACCAGATTGGTCAGAAAGCATCTTCTCTTGTCAATGCCATGTTGGTTCTTCCTGATTAGTGTATGCCGTTCCAAATGAGCATTAATCCTCTTCTTCAAATTCCTTTCCAGTATCTTCCCTACCATGGATGTTAGCAACCGGTTTTTTCTCTTCTGCCTTTCTTGAAAAAGGGGATCCATGTTTGCTCTCCTGCAGTCATCTCGTACCTCACTTGTGGGCAATGAAAATTTTAAAGTTTCAGCCTTTAATATAAATTTAAATTTAAATTTAAATTTAAACCCCAGTAATCTCATGCCTTCTTTTGCCTCCTATAGCATCCTGGGATATATCACATTTAGTCTAGGTATTTATCCACCAGTAAGTCAAAAGTGCATTTTCTTTATTTATGGAGAGCAGCACTGGACTTTCACCTACTCCTCCACTGAATCCTCTAACTACCAAGTCTGCTTCCTTTGAGAATACTGATGAAAAGTATTCCTCTAGCACTCCACCTGTGTCTTATGTCTCCTGTGCTAATGTTCCACCATGTTTGACCATTTACCATTGGTGCTGGAGCCCCCATTAGGCCTTGGAAAGATCTACCAAAATTGGATCCTCCAAATTTACTGGTAGGATAAGTATCCCATTGTAGTCAGATTCTTGAACAGATCTCTCATATGCTAAAGATTAATTCTTAATCTCCCAATGCATTTTGTCATATCCTTTGCACTTTGTTTATTGCATTTCACTTTCTCTGTTCCTACTCCGTTATATTGTGGATTTTGTTACATTTATACTGTCTCAGTCTACTTTTGTATGCCATGATCTGTCCAGCTGCATTTGATACATCCGCATCTTGGTACATGGAACAATAATAACCAAACCAGATCAAACCAAGGTAATTTTTCTCACAGAGAGTGAATCCGTGGAATGCCTTGCTGGTAGAGCATTGGGTTGGTGGTAGAGGCAGATATATAGATAGGTACATAGATGATAGTAAAATGGAAGGCTATGTAGGAAGGAGGGGTTGGACTGATTTTAGTAAGTTAAAAGTTGGGCACAACATCATGAGCTGAAGGGATTGTACTGTGCTGTAGTGTTCTATGTTCTATGTTCAAATCAAGCTAAAGTCAGTCTCTTCTACCAGCAATAAGGCCCTGATTACACCCTGCTCCTCCATAATGTCCTTTTTGATGAGTTTCCAGCATTTGTTTTAGTTCCAGATTCTAGCATCTGCCCTCTCTTCTGTTACACTCAGTTGGATGACCATGTTGTCCGCATGTGACAGTGTCTTGGTAGCATAGAGGTTAGTGCAATGCTGATACAGCCTGGGACATTGGAGTTTGGAGCTCAGTTCCAACGTCATCTCTAAGGAATCTGTACGTCTTTCCCATGGAATGTATGGGTTTTCTCCAGGTGCTCTGGTTTCTTCCCACAATCCTAAGATGTTCTGGTTAGTAGGTTAATTGGTCATTTTAAATTGTGCCATGATTAGGCTGGGGTGAAATCGAGGAATTGCTGGGTAGCGTGGCTCAAAGGGCCGGAAGGCCCAGTTCCGTGCTGTGTCTCAATCAATAAATAAACAATCAAATAAATGTTCAACAACCAATTTCCAAAACAGACTTCTCTGACTGCTGTCATGGGAAAAGATTTCTGATTGGTTGCCATCAGATTGCTGAGTCGTCCATGAACCCATGAACACACCTCGTTATTCACCTTTTTCACTGTTTCTTTATTTTGTAACCAAAATTAAAGTACTGCTGCGGCAAAACAACACGTTTCACAACATATGTCAGTGATATTAAACCTGATTCTGATTCCGATTCTCGAGGCCATATGGACAAAGGGAACGATTCCAAGATGTGCACATAGTCTTCTTTCAGTAATGAAGCATCCTCACTGAATCCTGGGACTGTCATGCTCCAATCACTCAAAGTGGAAAAAAAAATGCTTTGGGTGTTTGATCCTCAGGAGTAGAAAACCACACTGTGTAAGCATCCAAAGCTAACTCAGAAACTATCTGGCTCCATCAGGCAGCTCCTGTCCCATCTGTGGAAGAGTTTGTACACAGGCCTCATCAACTACCTTGGGACCCTCATTGCGAGAGTAGAAGCAAGTCATCCTTGATTTTGAGAGGCAGAAGGGGAAAAGGAGAAATGGAAAGAGAAAAAAGAGCTGGAAAAAGAGAAAGGGGTGGAAGTAGAGGACAAGGAAGAGCAAGATGAGGAGGTGGATGAGGAAGAAAAAGAAAGGCGATGGGATGCTTCTTTTACTGATTTAAATGCTTCTGATATCAGAGACCAGTAATTTGAATACTTTAAATATAAATATCATAATATTTAAAAATAAGTCAAAATAAAAAATAAATTGACTTAAAACATATAGCAATGCTGTTCAGTCCCCCCTCATTCTATCACGTTGGTAGCTTCCAGTGCATTGATGTCTAGGTTCTAGAGCCAACATTTGGAAAGGTCAAGTCAGCATTGGCTGTGTGCCTTGGAAAAGATTAGCACATGTAATTTTTGACAATATATTCCATTGTTGTTAGAGTTGTGTCTGGGACTAAATGGGAATTTTCTTCAGTGTGGAATTCAGTTCCATCTTCCTCATCTGGTTTAAGGTTGACTATATGTCAGATGGAAGGTCCAGTCCTAGGAATGGTTTCCATAGGATTACCAGTGAGCTCTTTGTTCATCATAAAGTTGTTTTATTGTCACCTCTGTTGTTTCTTGCTGTTAACAATGTGCAGTTTGAATTCTCTTTCACAGAGCTTTCATGATTTAGATTGACCTTTCACTTCAAAATGTTACCCCTATAGCTGTAATATCCTTTACTGAGGCGTCTTACCAAATATTCTCCGGAGATTCAAGGATAGTGCATTCTTTGGATCTCCTTTTAACCACATACATGTTACTTCTTTGAAGAACTCCAAGTGATCAACCATGACTTCCCTTACCAAGCTATGAGTGACACACACAAGATGCTGGAGGAGCTCAGCAGGTCAGGTGGCATCTATGGAAAGGAATAAAGAGTCAACATTTCTGTGCCAACACCCTTCATCGGGACTGGGAAGGGAGGTGGAAGAAGCCAGAATAAGGAGGGTGGAGGGGAAGGAGTGCAAGGTGGAAGGTGATAGCTGAAGCCAGGTGAGTGGGGGGGGGGGGGGGTAGCTGGGTTTGGGAGTGGGGATAAGGTGAGAAGCTGGGAGGTGATAGGCATAAAAGGTAAAGAGATGGTGAAGAAGGAACCTGATAGGAGAAGAGATTGGACCATGGGAGAAAGAGAAGGAGGAGGAGCATCGGAGGCAGGTGAGAAGAAGAGAAGGAGTAAGATGGGAGACAGAATGAAAGAGGGAGAATTAATGGAAGTTAGAGAAATCGATGTTCATACTGTCAGGTTGAAGACTTCCCAGATGGAATATGAGGTATTTCTTCTACAGCCTGAGAGTGGCCTTATTATTGCAGTAGAGGAGGCCATAGACCAACATGTTGGAATGGGAATGGGATTAGAATTAAAATGATTGGCCACTGGGAAATTCTGCTTGTGGCAGATGGAGTGAAGGTGCCAAACTTTGCTAGATTACTTTGTCTTTTTCTA
The DNA here is from genome assembly GCF_048418815.1 of Hemitrygon akajei. Lineage (NCBI taxonomy): Eukaryota > Metazoa > Chordata > Chondrichthyes > Myliobatiformes > Dasyatidae > Hemitrygon > Hemitrygon akajei. Next base: position 16,189,675 of record NC_133126.1, read on the forward strand.
AATGCCCTGCTACTTAATAATAGCTTCAAACACTTCCCTGAGTACAAGAATCTTTCACAGGAGAATATCTCCAGATTAGGTAGAATTCTATTGTATAAGCAGCATTGAGTTATATCACTTATTTGGCTGTGATAACTTACTAGTTGTCTATTTAACAATAAATGAAAATACATCACCACTTGCAGCATATGTAAGCTCAGTTTTCAATTTTCTGGGTTAGCAGAAAAACCTACAGGAAAACCATTAAGGAAATATTGAGAAAAATGTGTAATCTGCAGGAAATGTTGGCTCATGATCCAGGTAAACCTGTCCAGTTAGAATTGGCAGGATGTTAGTGATAACAAGAAATCTCTTGTGCTTTTCACTTGTAGCTTTACCCGAGATAGATGGATATACCAAACTACACTCTCCCACAGAGTGAAAACATTAACCCCATTCCTGTGACTACATTTTACGGTAATCCTATGAGCTAGAAGAGAGAGACTGTGTACTTATTGTGATATGTTGTACTTCTTTCACACTCGAGTCTAGTTATATACAATATATCTAATTCTACTCCAAACCAGCTATAAAGAGGAATGCAAGAAAAATCCTTGCTTTATTTCATTAAAAATTTACTGCTCCCTTTGTCAAAAACATCCAGTAGTTTAACAAAATAGAATTTGTAGGACTTTGTACAGTGAGGAAAATTGGTGACCTGAATGAACATTTTATGCCATATGATGTTTGAAAGGGGAAATCTGCATATGTTCTTCTTCAGCCCTTTATCTCTTCCTCCTTTTACACCCCAGCTTCTCATATCATTGTCCCCCTACCCACACACCTTCCCCCTTACCCGGTCTCACCTATCAACTGCCAACTTGTACTCCTTTCACTCACTCCACTTTCTTATTCTGGTTTCTTCCCCTTCCTCTCCAGTGGCTGATGAATGGTTTATTTGACCTCCATTGACGCTGCCTGACTTGCTGAGTTCCTCCAATACTTTGTGTGTGTGTGTGTGTGTGTGTGTGTGTGTGTGTGTGTGTGTGTGTGTGTGTGTGTGTGTGTGTGTGTGTGTGTGTGTGTGTTGCCCAAGGTTTCCAGCATCTGTAGAATCTCTCACATTTAATCTTACCACATTCTCACTTATGAGGAAGCAGAATTTGGCGACACAACCAGACATCACTTCTGCAGCACAGAAATAGGGCACTAGCTTCATCTGGCTTCATCTGGTAGTCTCCTCACATTTTTCTTATCCAATCCTATTATCATGCCTGGCTCTTCCTTTATTCCCCGGGTGCCTGTCCAGCCTTCCTGTGTGTAAAGCCTGTCCCACATACAATGTGTGCAGAATTTGCAGAAGCAGAGAGAGTTCTCCTGAAAGAATGTCTGCTTTATCGGAGATTAAAACACAATGATGAAATTTTACATGGTCCCATACTGTAACATTATGCCTTTGGCATGGTAGCGTAGTGGTTAGCACAACTCTTTAGAGTACCAGCGACTGGGGTTCAATTCCCACCGCTGCCTATAAGGAGTTTGTATGTTCTCCACATGACCGTGTGCGTTCCATCCGGGTGCTCTGGTTTCCTCCCACAGACCAAAGATGTACTGGTTAGCAGGCTAATTGGTCATTGTAAGTTGACCTGTGATTAGGTTAAATTAGAGATTGCTGGGTAGCTCGAGGGGCTGGAAGGGCCTACTTTGCGCTGTACCTCAATAAGTTGGGAAAAAAAATACTCCTGTCCCTACACATTCCATTCCCATTTTAAATCAACTTTTGATGAATTGCCTGTGATGTTAGTAATTAAGAAAGGATCATCAGCAACACATCCACCACAATTATTCTCAACACTGGTGCTCCACAAGGTGAGTTTACAACCCCCTCCTCTACTCCCTGACTGTAGGACATCATCAAAACAATACTAACACCAATTATATTTTATATCTATGGCCTGTAGTTTTGGAGACCCCACAATGTGAAATGCTTTCTTTAAGTCTTCTCTTTCAAAATCTTAAGAAGCAACAGGAATTGCTTTTGAGCATCTTTAGGAAATGCTGAATCGTGACTTAAGAACAACATCCCCAGTTAAGGGACGCAGGTCAAATATTCCTATCCCTACACAGATGCTGGTCATTGCTATGAGTTTCATGAGTAGATTGTCTCAAATGCCAGTTAGAATTGGTTAACACCCCTTTTTAAAGTTGTAAGAATATTAATAAAGAACATGAATTAATAAAGAACATAAAATACCTGTACCTCTTTTTACTTCTGAATCAAGTGTTAAAGATGTTACACCTCTAACTTCCGTACTAAAAATGTATTCTTTGTATGCATAACTTTTGAGTCCTAGAATCATCTTTGGAAGTTTTTGGAATTGGTTTATTATTGTCACATGTACCAAGATACAGTGAAAAACTTGTCTTCCATATCGTCTGTGCAGATCAGATCATTAAACAGAGCATTGAGCTAGAAAAAATCAAACTATAACAATGCGCAATAAAGCGCAACAGCTAAGGAGAAAGTACAGTGAAGGTAAACAATAAGTTGCAAGATCATAACAAGGAAGACGGTGAAATCGAAAGTCCAACTTATTATACCAGGGAACCATTTAATAGACAGACAGACATACTTTATTGATCCCGAGGGAAACTGGGTTTCGTTACAGCCGCACCAACCAAGAATAGTAAAGAAATATAACAATGTAAAACCATAAATAATTAAATAATAATAAGTTAATCATGCTCAGTGGAAATAAGTCCAGGACCAGCCTATTGGCTCAGGGTGTCTGACACTCCTAGGGAGGAGTTGTAAAGTTTGATGACCACAGGTAGGAATGACTTCCTATGACAGTCAGTGTTACATCTCGGTGGAATGAGTCTCTGGCTGAACGTAATCCTGTGCCTAACCAATACATTATGGAGTGGATGGGAGTCATTGTCCAAGATGGCATGCAACTTGGACAGTATCCTCTTTTCAGACACCACTGTCAGAGAGTTCAGTTCCATCCCCACAACATCACTGGCCTTACGAATGAGTCTTATAATAGTCTTATAATAGTGTGGTAGAATGTTGTGTACTTGGATTTTCAGAAGGCCTTTGTCAAGGTGTCACTCATGAGGCTGCTTAACATGTTAAGAGCCCATTCTATAACAGGAAAGATATTAGCATGGATAGAGCATTGGCTGATTGGCAGGAGGCAAAGAGTGGGAATAAAAGGAGCCTTTTCTGGTTGGCTGCCAGTGAATCATGGTCTGTGTTAGGACCGTTTCTTTCTACCTTATGCTTCAATGATTTGGATGAACAAATTGATGGCTTTGTGGCCAAGTTTGCAGATGATACAAAGACATGTGGAGGTGCAGGAACTGTTGAGGAAGTAGGGAGGCTACACAAGGACTTAGATAGCTAAGGGAAATGGACAAAGTAGTGGTAGATGGAATACAATGTTAAGAAATGTATGGTCATGCATTTTGGCAGAAGAAATAAAAGCACTGACTATTTTCTAAATGGAGAGAAAATTCAAAAGTCTTCCGAGGTGCAAAGGAACTTGGGAGTCCTCATGCAGAATTCCTTAAAGGTTAATTTGCAGGTCAAGTCAGTGGTGAGGAAGGCAAATGCAATGTTGGCATTAATTCGAGAAGACTGGAATATAAAAACAAGGATGTAATGTTGAAGTTTTATAAGGCACTGGTGGGGCCTCAGTTGGAGTATTGTGAGCAATTTTGGGCCCTTTATCTAAGAAAGGATGTGCTGACATTGGAGAGGAAAATTCTTAGAACCTTGAAATGAATCTGGAATTGAAAGGATTATCATATGAGGAGTGTTTGATGGCTCTGGGCCTCTACTCATTGGAATTCAGAAGGGAGGATCTAATTGAAATCTATTGAATGTTGAAAGGCCTCGATAGTGTGGATGTGGAGAAGATGCTTCCTGTGGTGGGGGAATCTATGACCAGAGGACACAGCCTCAGAATAGAGGGGCATCCATTTACAATGGAGATGAGGTGAAATTTCTTTAGCCAGAGAGCAGTGAATGTGTGGAATTCGGCTGTGGATATTTAAGGCAGAGGTTGATAGTTTCTTGATTAGTAAGGGCATGAAGGGTTATGGGGAGAAGGCAGGAAATTGGGGCTGAGAGGGAATTGGATCAGCCATGATGAAATGGCCTAATTCTGTTCCTATATCTTATGGTCTTCCTGTAATTTATCATTGTTTGACATGGCTGACTATGACAGTACCATCTGCAAACGTATAGATGGAATCAGGTCATGCAGCAATGAGTACACAGGCAATAGAGTATGGGCCTGAGGGTGCAACTTTGTCGAGCAGCAGTGTTTAGAATAATCGTGGCACTGTGTTGTTGCCTGTTCTTACAGATTGCGGTCTGTCAGACAGGAAGTCAAGGATCCAGTTGCATGGAACCCTTTCCCATGCCTCTTTGTGCTTTTTACAATGAGGTAACCAGAATTTATTTTACAGGATGTAGACATCACTGATAAGAGTGGTACTCTTTGTGGTGAAGTTACACAATGCTGCTCGATAAGGGGTTCCACTGCATAGACCAACAATACTAAAGGAAACAACTTGAACGTGAATGTGCTGCTGGTGGTGTGACTCTCGCCTGCTCCTTTGTACTTCTAGATAGCAGGGGCGGTGGATTGGAAAGACTTGATGAAGAAACTTTGGCATGTTCTGCAGTGCATGTTTGGTACTCCCAGCAGGCTCTACAGTGCATGTTATGGATGGTACAGACAGCACACACTGTATACTGGTGGTGTTCAAAGTTCAGCACAAGTTTAACATAATTACATTGCTTTTCAATACCGTAATCTCAAAGTTAGAGATTAGTTTTATTTGTACATTGAAACATCAAAACATACAGTGAAATGTGTCATTTGCGTCAATTCTGCTGGGCAGCCCGCAAGTGTTGCCATGCTTCTAGACCCAACATAGCTTGCTCCAACGTAGTGTGCCCACAAATTAGATCTCACTTTGTTCTTTAATTAATAGCCTTTTAAACTTATATTGCTACTATTAGAGCCATAAATGTATGGCATTCAAGACTGGTGTCATTTCCAGTACACAAGTATAAAAGTGCACAAAAACACAATATGTTAAAGAACACAATAATAAATAAACATAACTGATAGAAGTACATAAGGTAGCGTGTATACATAGATTGTATGTCCATAAATTGAGCCAGGGACAGGAGAGTCTATACATTAAGTGACTGTTGGGAAATGATAAAGTAGTGGTGGTTGGGGGAATGGAAGGGTGGGTTAGTGGATGGAGGAGTTGATTAGCCTTACTGCTTGGGGAAAGTAACTGTTTTTGAGTCTGGTGGTCCAGGTGTGGATGCTATGTAGTCTCCTCCCTGATGGGAATGGAATAAGCCGTCTACGAATGGGATGGGCGGGATCCTTCATGATGTTACTGGCCCTTTTCTAGCACCTTTCTGTATATACAGGCATCCATAGAAATTATTTCATTACAAGATTCAAGATTCCCGATCATTAAGTGTCATTTCCCATACATAAGTGTAAAATAGAATGAAATAACTGCTACTCTGGATCTGATGCAGCACAGAAAAAAATCTCAATAAGATAAAGAACCAATAAAAACACAATAAATATCAATACATAAGATAGCTTGTAAACATAGATTGAATGTACGTCCATAAAGTGATGTTAGATACAGGAGTGCCTGTGTATAAGCTGACTGACTGGAAATGATAAAGTCGCAGTGGGTGTTGGTGGGAGGCTGTTGAGACCCTTTTTTGTCTTTTGAACTCATTCAGACCCTTACTTTCAACACAATATGTGGCCTCATCATTCACTACCATAACTGGATAGAAACTTATTTTCCAATCACACCTTATTGTATTTTTGTATTTTTATATATTACAGTCATAGATTCTTATGGTATGGAACCAGACCTCCTGGCATAACTGCCCATGCCAACCAAGATACCTGCCCAAGCTAGTCTCATTTGCTATTATTGGATCCATAACCTTCTAAACCTTCCCTACATATGTCCCTGTCTAACTGTCTTTTAAAACTTATTATACTTGCCTCAGCCACATCCTCTGGAAGCTCATTTCCCATACGTACCACCCTCTGTGTTGCCCCTCAGGTTCTTACTAAATCTTTTCCCTCTCACCTTAAACCTATGCCCACTGGTTTTTGATTCCCCAGCTCTTAAAAAAACCCTCGAGTGCATTCACCCTATCCATGCCTTTTACGATTTTATACACTTCTTCCTTATTGCCTTTCAGTCTCCTGTGCTCCAAGGATATTTATATATTGTCTTACAGTATTTAAAATTTAAAAAAAAATTATTTTATTGAGATATAGTGTAGAATAGGCCTGTCTGGCCCTTCAAGCCATGCTGCCCAGCAATCTTGTGATTTAATTCTAGCTTAATCACGGGACAATTTGCAATAACCAACTAACCTACCAACTGGTACATCTTTGGACATTGGGAGGAAACTGGAACACCGAAGGAAGCCCATGTGGACACAGGGAGAATGTACAGACTCTTTATAGACATCGGTGGGAATTGAGCCTGGGTCGCCTGTACTGTAAGACATTGAGCTGACCACTACACTACTATGCCACATTCTTTTTGTTAACTCTATGACTTTTAATTTAGTTTCGCCTGCACAGTTTGAAATTGTACTTCCCTGCACTGCTTAGTTATTAGTAAATTCTTCATTTTGTGATGTCCTAGTTTTTTTTCATATGAATGCTATTCATTTTCTCCACTGAGGGGTCAGTGGTGGAAAGTTTGAACAGTTTCAAGTTCCTGGATGCTGGCATTTAGGAGGATTTAGCCCTGGGGCCAACACAACACATCATGACAAAGACACGCCAGCTCCTCTACTTTATTAGGAGTTTAAGGAGATTTAGAATGACACCAAAGACTCCTACAGAATTCTATAGATGTATAGTAGGGAGATTTCTGATAGATTGCATCCCAGTCTGGCAGACAGCCTCTAATGCACAAGATCGCTAAAGGCTGAAGAGGGTTGTGGACTCAACCAGGTCCATCAAAGAACAGCTCTCTCCACCATCGGGAACATCTTCAAGAAGGCAACATCAATCATTCAGGATCCGCTCATTGGCTGAGGAGGAGTTATTTTCCTTGTTTTTTTTTAAACTTTCCTCTGTTTGCTTGAATTTTAATATTATCACCTATAAACATACAATATTTCGGTGAATTTTCCAGTAATTGCAGTACAGTTGCTTCTGTATCTTTCAAGAAACTTCTTAGTTTTCAGTAGGAGGCATCACACTACTTGGATCTAGAAATATTATAGATTGAACTATTGTCCCACTACCATCTGGAAGGAGATGTAGAGGCATCAGGATTAGCATTGCAGAACGAGGAAGTTTCTTCCCTCAGGCTGTGAGACTATGGATACCCTGCCACCATTGAGATCTTCTTGCTAGGACAGTAAGTAGTTTAATGTTTACTGTACTGCTTACTGTTTACCTGTGCTGTGCACCGCTTGCATTTGGCATTACATTTTATGAACATATATTAATGGTAATATTTTGCTTTATGCACTGTGTGCAATATATATTTTGTGGAATCCCTGTGGTCTGGAGGAACATTGATTCGTTTGGTCAGACGGCAACTTAAATGTTATCAGTGGTATTTTTTTAAACTCTAGTTTCAGTATGTGAAGATCAAGACTACTTTTTTTCTTTTCTGTTTTCCTCATGACGCTTGTTCTTGTTCTTCTTTGCTCTTGTAATACTTAATAAAGCAATCATAAGTAATAAGTTTTATGCCTCATTCATGACTTTTGATTATAAAATCATCAGGATCCTACACCTTCTTCTCATTGCTACCACGAAGAACGAGGTACAGGAGTCTGCGGACCCACTCTCAACATTTTACGAACAGCTTCTTCCTTCCTGCCATCAAATTTCTGAGCGGTTATGAACTTATGAACATTACCTCCTTATTCTGTTTTTTTTACACCATGTATATATTTATAATTTATATATTTTTATCTCTTTGCATCATACTGCTATATAAAATAAGACACTTCACATCATAAATCAGCGATATCCGTAGTATCTAAGACATCTACGAGGAGTGGTGCCTTAGGTAGGCGGTGTACATCATTAAGGACTCCCACCACCCAGGACATGCCCTCTTCTCATTGTTGCCACAAGGAAGCCTGAAGGCACACACCCAATGATTCAGGAACTGCTTCTTCCCATCTGCTATCTGATTTCTGAATGGACATTGAACCCATGAACATTACCTCACGAGTTTTAAAATTTCTGGTTTTTTTTGCACTACTTATTTTAACTTAACTATTTAACAGACATAAATATACTTACTGTAATTCAATATTTTCTCTATATTATTTATTTATCATGTATTTCACTGTACTGCTTACATACAATTAATGAATTTCAGGACATATGCCGGTGATATTAAACTCGATTCTGATTATAAATCTGATTCTTATTCTGATTAACTGGGTTTGATAGATATGACTGCCTATGTATATTTTTGTTTCACTGTCGGTGATATTCAATATTTCGAAGTTTATTCATTATCTCAAACAAATTTTATCTATCTTATCCCAGAAATTATTTCAAGTTCAACAAAAGAAAAGAAAAGAAACAAGTTCATCAAGAAGACTGTTGATAGATGATCGAATAAGGTGGGAATCACAATCTATCATCTCAACTGATAAAGCTAAAGTTATTATTCAAGATTTTTGATTGATTTGATATGCATTTCCCCATGGCTGAAAAAGCCATTTATACTTCACACTGCATAAATCACTGAGTAGACAGATATTGACCATTACCCTTTTATACCATCAAAATAAGCATGTGTTGTTCATTTATTGTTTCTCCCTCATCCTTCAATTATGTCGAACGACTCATTCTGTGAAGCAGTAATGCTCTTTTAATCTATTTCCAAGTACTGACATTGTGTCTAAAGGCTGCCACAATTCTAATTCTGACACCAGTTACAAGACATCTTACCTCCCATTGGAAACTAGAGAGATACTTGCCAGATTGGCCTGATGCCTACAAATGGTTCCTTCCAATTCTGTGTGTTTTTATTATGTGGGATAACGTCTTTTTTTTAATGACATAACAACCAGATGCAGCAGGATACAAATGTAACAAGAGCTTGAATTTGACCCTCATGTCTGTATAGACACAATGGGAGAAGTTAGATTGGGCTCTTAAGGGAAAAGCCAATAATATCCTATATTCCAATGCTTGCTGCAGAAACCCTGGTTTAAAAATTGTTATCTAACTGTGTCAGAATGCTGTTTCCAAAATATAGAGAGCCAAAACGTAAAACAAACCAAAATGACTTCATGGGCAAAAATTTAGATTGTGAAAGCAATGGACCTTTAGTGTCAATAGGCTTTGAGAAAGGCAGGATCTATTTATAATGTTAGAAATAGTAAGTGAGAATGAAAGAAAAAAGAACTTGTTATAAATCCTTAAGAAGAACAGACAAAACAGAATAGCAAAATAAATGGTAAAGTGTGGATACTCAAACGATTTTGGTGTTCAGATCATATATCTCAAAGTAACTAAGACCATAAGGCCATAAGACATAGGAGCAGAACTAGGCCACTCAGCCCATCAAGTCTGCTCTGCCATTCCATTATGCTGATTTATTACCCCTCTCAGCATTCTTCCCATCAGTTTTGATGCCCTGAGTCATCAAAAACCGATCAGCCTCCGCTTCAAATATACTTAATAACTTGGCCCCCACAGCTACCTGTGACAATGAACTACACAGATTCACTGTACTATGTAGACACCCCTCTAGTCTGCGGCTGTGCCCTCTGCTCCAAGACTCACCAACTGTAGGAAACATCCTCCCTACTATCTAGACCTTACAATATTTGATAGGTTTCAACGATATCCCTCCTCATTCTTCTAAACTCCAGCGTGTACAGGCCCAGCGCCACTAAATGCTTCTCATATGTTAACCCTTTCATTCCATAACACCATAAGACATAGGAGCAGAATTAGGGCAATTGGCCTATCAAGCCTGCCCTACCACTCAATCATGGCTGATCCTCCTCAGGCCCACGCCCTGGCCTTCTCCCTGTAACTTTTGATGCCATGGCCAATCAAGAACCTATCAATCTTAGCCTTAAATACATTTAATGGCCTGGCCTCCACAGCTGACTGTGGTAACAAATTCTACAAATTCACCACGCTCTCGCTAAAAGAATTTCACTGCACCTTTGCTTTAAGTGAGCACCCCTCTAACCCGAGGCTATGCTCTCTTATCCTAGACTCCATAGGAAACATCCTTTCCACATCTACTCTGTCTAGGCATTTCAACATTCAAAGATTCAAGATTCAAAAACTTTATTGTCACTCTAACCGTACGTCAGCTCTGCAGGGCAGAATGAGACAGCATTTCCCAGGGGCAGTGCAATCATAACATAACAAACGCAACACTAAATAATAAACAAAACAATAAATAGTAAAACACAACAGCCACATGTCAGTTAAAAACATTCGAAAGGTTTCAGTGAGATCCCCCATCAATCTTCTAATTTCCAGTGACTACAGGCCCAGAACTATCAAACGTTCCTCATATTTTAACCTTTTCATTTGCAGAACCCTCTCCAATGCCAGCACACCTTTAAGGAGCCCAAAATTGTTCACAATAATCAAGGTGAGGCCTCACCAGTGCCTTATAATGCCTCACTTTCACATCCCTGCTCTTATATTCTAGACCTTCTGAAATGATTGCTAACATCGCATTTGCCTTCCTCACCACTGACTCAATCTGCAAGTTCACTAATCTCCATTTCATCTACAAATTTGGCAACAAAGCCATCTATTCCATTATCTAGATAATTGACATACAGCATAAAAAGAAGCGGTCCCAGCACCGACCCCTGGCAACTAACCAGAAAAGAATTCTTTTATTCACACTTGCTGCCCTCTACCAATCAGCCAATGCTCTAACCATGTTAGTAACTTTCCTGTAATAACATGGGCTCTTAACTTGGTAAGCAGCCTTATGCATGGCATCTTGTCAAAGACCTTCTGAAAATCCAAATATACAACATCCACTGAATCCCCTTTATCTATCCTACTTTTAGTCTCCTCAAAGAATTCCAACAGGTTCACCAGACTTCGTCCTATCTTGTCCTGTGTCACCAAGTATTCCATAACCTCAACTTTAACAATGGACTCCAACATCTTCTCGTGAACCTCCTCTGGACCCTCTCCAATGCAGTCCGTCTTTTCTTAGAAAAAGGGCCCAAAACTGCTCATACTACTCCACGTATAATCTGATCAATGTTATAAAGCCTCAGCATTACATTGTTTCTTTGATATTCTAGTTCGCTCAAAATGAATGCGAACAGTACATCTGCCTCCCTTACCTTCTGCTCAACCTGCAAGTTAACTTTTAGTGAATCCTTCCCATGGATTCCCTTTGCACCTCTGATTTTTGAATTTTCTCTCAGTTTAGAAAATAATCTATGCTTTAATTCCTTCTACCAAGTGCATGACCATGTACTTCCCTACACTATATTCCATTTGCCACTTCTTTGCCCATTCTCCCGATCTGTCCAAAACCTTGTACAGACTCACTGCTTCCACAACACTACCTACCTCTCCGCTTAACTTTGTGTTGTGGCGACCCACTTTCTACGCAGGCGAACCGGCTCACAAAATGGCGTGCGTGTCGGCAGAGAGGCCAGCCCCAAAATGGCGCTGGGCCTTATTCTTCACCAGCAAGGGGAGAAAGCCCGCGCGAGGGAAGAGACTTTTGTAATGCACCTCTGATGTCATTTCTGCCCGGAGAGGGTGGGAACGGAACTGCGTAAAAGCCGGTGCCGCGAAGTCTGAATAAACCAGTCTCGAGTGCAACTTACAGACTGCGTGTCGTTATTTCTAGCTCTGTGTGTAGCACATCGCTACATTGGTGACCCTGACAGTCCAAATGGGATTTGGACCAAAGATGATCGACTCTTCATCTTTTCACGCAGTTTCACTAGAACTGCCAACTTTCTGGATGCTGCGACCATGCGTGTGGTCTGACCAAGCAGAAGCCCAGTTCCAGATTCGGCAGATATCTTCTGATTCCACTCGTTACTATTACGTGGTGAGCTCCCTTGACCAGCAGACAGCTGCCCAGGTTGAGGATTTCATACAGTCACACCCGGAAGAAGGCAAATATGCAGCATTCAAAGCGCTGCTCATAGGGACCTTTGGCATCTCATGGCATGAGCTAGGTGCCCGCTTGCTGCACCAGGACGGTTTGGGAGACAGGCCGCTGTCAGCATTAATGAACGAGATGCTGGCCCTGGCTGACGGACACAACCCCTGCCTCATGTTTGAGCAGGCGTTCCTAGAGCAACTGCCCGAGGACATACATCTGCTGCTGGCTGATGCAGATTTCAGTGACCCCCGGAAGGTGGTGGCCTGGGCAGACGTGCTGTGGAAAGCCAAGAGGGAGAGCGGGGTGTCCATCGGACAGATTACCAAGCCACGCGCCCAACAGCAGGCCAGACCAGGCCTGGCAATGGAACACACACAACCCAGAGGCAGGAGTGAGGAGGCCAATGAACAATGGTGTTTATACCACCAGCGGTGGGGCACAGAAGCCTGCCATTGTCACCCGCCCTGCAAGTTCCCAGGAAACGCCAGGGCCAGCTGCCGCTAATGGCTATTGTACGTACTCTTGTACGTCTGGGACAAACAGTCGGGACGCCGCTTCTTGGTTGACACCAGAGTGAAAATCGGTGTTTTACCCCCGATGGGGTACGACACCCACAAACAGAGACTGACCCAGACTGTGGACATCGGGGGGTGTATCACTGGTTCTGCGGGGGGGGGGGGGGCTGTTATGTGGCGACCCACTTTCTACGCAGGCGAACTGGCTCACAAAATGGCGTGCGTGTCGGCAGAGAGGCCAGCCCCAAAAGACTTTTGTAATGCACCTCTGACGTCATTTCCGCCCGGAGAGGGTGGGAACGGAACTGTGTAAAAGCCAGTGCCGCGAAGTCTGAATAAAACAGTCTCGAGTGCAACTTACAGACTGCGTATCGTTATTTTTAGCTCTGTGTGTAGCACATTGTTACAGTATCATCTGCAAACTTGGCCACAAAGCCATCAATTCCACAGGTACATCAAGCAGTTTAGAAGGCATTGTTCCAAGGATGTTGGAATACATAAACATGGCTCTTGATGAAGTTGTACAGAGTTTTATTGAGACATTAAATGGACCATTGTGTGTACTTTTTTACCTTCTTCCTTGAAATATTCTGGTTATTTGCGGGCTTGATTAAAAATTTTATGTTACTATATGAGGGCTTCAATTCTCTGTAACGTACTTAATATGTGCTGTGCATAAAGGGGATCCAATGGATACTCCACTGTCAGATTTTGAGAAAACATTCAATAAAGGTTGTCATGGAAAACTGAAGCACAGTATCATTTCAAAGGTTATTGTGTCAAATAATAGAAACTAATGTTTTGGACCATAAGATATATAGGAGCAGAATTAGGCCATTTGACCCATCAAGTCTGCTCCACCATTCAATCATAGGTGATTTGTTCAACCCCATTCTTCCCCTTCTCCTCATAATCTTTAATCCCATTACCATGCAAAAACCTATCAATCTCTGCCTTGAATACAACCAATGACTTGGCCTCCATAGCCCTTTGTGCACAGATTAATTGGATGAAGAAATTCCTCACCAATCCAGTTTTAAAGGGATGTCCCTTCATTCTGAGGTTGATTCTTTGGATCCTAGACTTTCTTACTAATGGAAACATCTTCTTCACATCTACTCTATTCAGACTTTTCTGTGTCTGGTATGTTTCAAGAAATCTCCCCCCTGCCACCACTCAGTCCTTCTGAACTCCATTGAGTACAGGCCCAGAACCATCAAACACTCCTCATGCATTAAGCCTTTCATTTCTGGAATTGCTTTGGGAACATTCTCTGGATGTTCTCCAGGGCCAGCACATCTTTCCTTGGATACACAGTTCAAGATTGCTCATAATATTCCAAATGCAGCTTGACCAATACCTACAAAGCCTCAATTTTGGATGGAAGATCGGCTGCTTAATATAAAAATGTGACCTGATATAAATGGGCCTTTTCTAGATGACAGCATGTAATGCATGATATGCCACAGTGCTGCTGTGGCCTCATGAATTGGATGAAGATAACAAAGATGTGATTGTTGAATGTGAATTTATCCAGCTGGCAAGAAAAATAAAAGTTTATTAACTAATTGGGAATTGCAGGGCTCTAGGATGCAGATGGAAGAGGGTATCCTGGTTTGTGATGAACAAAGGGCTAGCATGCAAGTAATTGAATACAAAAGTGGTGAGGTCAAGCCACAGTTTGACAGGAATTCGTGAAACCACATCAAGGATACTATGTACAATGTTAGTCTCCTTAATTTAGGAAAAATTTTAGATTGTTGGAAGTAGTTCAGAGAAGGTTTATTAGACTAGTGCCGAGAATGGGTGGGTTGTGTTCTGAGGAGCCAAGCCGCTAGAGTTTGGACAACATAGCTGAAGCATACATGGTCTGAGGGGTTGAAGTGAAGAGGGTATTTCCTCCTGGGGGAAAGTGAGCTCATTATTTAAAAGGGAAGTGTTGCTATTTAAGGCACTCATTTTCTCCTTTAAAGCTTGAGTCTTTTGAAACTCTTCCTGAAAGGGCAATAAAAGCAATCTTGAATGTTTTTCAGTCAGAGGTAGCTGTATTGTTGATAAGGAAAGGGGTGAAATTTTATAAACAAAATGCTGGAGGAACTCCTGACGAAGGGTCTTGGCCCAAAACGTCGACAGCGCTTCTCCCTATAGATGCTGCCTGGCCTGCTGTGTTCTACCAGCATTTTGTGTGCGTTGTTGGTGGAGGAACTCAGTGGGTCAGACAGTCCCTTCATCTGCACTGGAAGATAGAGGGGAGGTAGCCAGTATAATGAAGGGCATATTGAAATCCTCATGACTATCATAACATTGACCTTTCGACATGCCTTTTCTATCTCCCATTGTAATTTATAGCTCATATCCTGGCTACTGTTTGGAGGTCTGTATATAACTCCTATCAGGGTCTTTATACCTTGCAGTTTCTTAACTTTACCCACAAGAATTCTACAATTTCCAATCCTAGGTTACCTCTTTCTAAGTATTTCATTTAATTTTTTACCAACAGAACCATGGCAACTCCTCTGCCTGCCTGTATCCTTGGATGGTAAGCTCCCAACTATGAACTTCTTTCAGCCATGATTCAGTGATTACCATAATGTTATACCTACTAATCTCTAACTGTGTTACAAGATCATTTATCTTATTCCATATACTATGTGCATTCAAATATAACACCTTCAGTCCTGTTTTCATCACCCTTTTTCTGTTTTGGCCCCATTTTACTCCACATCTCATCTCACTGACTGCAATTTTCCCCTATCATCTGCCTGTCCTTCCTTACAGTCTCACTATGTACTGCATCTGCTTGTAAACCAACCTACCTTTCTAGTCCTGATGAAGGGCCCAGCCCGAAACATTGATTCTTTCCATACCTTTCCATAGTTGCTACCTGACCTGTTGAGTTCCTCCAGCATTTTGTGTGTTACTTACATTTTAGACTTTACTTGAAAGTTTTCCTTTGCAGGCATTAGCAATTTGAGAAAAAGAATGATTTCAATAAAATAATTTTTTTGTGTTTAGAGTTCATTTCATTGTGCAGATCTGCCATTACACTGGGTCTCTTGATGACCATGGGGTTCAAGGGCTTAAATACTGTCTCAGTGCATTGCTAACAATGAAATTCTTATGACCTGTTAGAAAATCCAGATGATGGTTTGCAGATTGGTGGTTTAGTAATGACAGAGGACAAATCATTAAAATGTTCCATTACTAACCATTCAGATCTTTTTGTTTCGCAAACTGATAGACCACAGACCATGAGACATAGGAGCCGAATCAGGCCATTCAACAAAATGGTGAACAAAAACTGAATTGCCATAACTGAAAGCTACGTACTAAAAACCTGATGTCTTTGGTGTCCTATCTGTGATGCACTGCACAGCCCTTGTAGAGGGGGTTAAAATATTCAATTCTCTGTGTGCTTTCAAATGTCACATAGTCACCATTCCCAACTCTATGTTTCCTTTAAAATCAAAGCAAGATTTTAGGCTTTTAAAGTAATCTGGTCAAAAATAAAAAAGATAAATTGATTTCCAAAACAGGAGCAGATGGATTCCAATACTTTCAATCCATCAGTACTATACAATTTTAGATCCTTCCCCTTCCCTCCCCAGCTTTTGTTGTATCATATCATTTCATTAATGATGAGAGATTCTACTGTCTGAAAGTGCATTTTATCAGCAATTTCAATTTTTGCCTGAACTGCTATTATTTATCAAATCAAAAGTCATAAGAAACAGGAGCAGGGATTGGCTTTTTCGCCCCTTAAGCTAGCTCTGCATTCATTAAGATCATGTCTGATCTTTTACACCACTTCCACTTCCTTGCATTATTAACCCCTCATAACTTCTTTGCCTAATGTGTAAAAATCTACCAGCATCTGTTTTGAATATACTCAATGACTAAGTTTCCATATTGAAAGATCTACCAATCTTTGGGTGAAAAATGTCTTCTCCTCTCAGTTCTGAATCACCATCTACATTCTTATTTTGTTTCTGTGATTTTTGCTTCTTTCTGATCATTCCAAATCCACGCTGTCTGTAATCCAGTAATTGACATTGATGAGATTTTTACTTATAACTGCTCAGGGACATAGTTCCTTCAATCCTTCATCGGACTAAATCCCTTTCTCTAACACTTTTATGAAAATTTCATTCATTTTTTGAGATCTGGACTCTGCTGGCAAGGTCAGTATTTATTGCATATCCTTAATTGTCCTTGAGGTAACAGTAGGGATTCAAAAGACCATAAGATATAGGAGCAGAAGTAGGTCATTTGGCCCATTGAGTCTGTTCCGCCATTCAATCATGGGCTGATCCAATTCTTCTATTCATCCTCGCTCCCCTGCCTTCACCCCATACCCTTTGATGCCCTGGATAATCAAGAATCTATCTATCTCTGCCTTAAATACACCCAATGACTTGGCCTACACAGTTACTCGTGGCAACAAACTCCACAGATTTACCATCCTCTGTCTAAAGTAATTTCTCTGCATCACTGTTCTAAATGGACGTCCTTCAATCCTGAGGTCATGCCCTCTTGTCCTAGACTCCCCTACCATAGGAAATAACTTTGCCATATCTAATCTGTTCAGGTCATTTAACATTTGGAATGTTTCTATGAGATCCCTTCTCATTCTCCTGAAATCCAGGGAAAACAGCCCAAGAGCTGCCAGATGTTCCTCATATGGTAACCATTTCATTCCTGGATTCATTCTCGTGTATCTTCTCTGGAGCCTCTCCAATGTCAGTATATCCTTTCTAAAATAAGGAGCCTAAAACTGTACACAATACTCCAAATGTGGTCTCACGAGTGCCTTTTAGAACCTCAACATCACATTCCTGCTCTTATATTCTATACCTCTAGAAATGAATGTCAACATTGCATTCGCCTTCTTCACCAGCGACTCAACCTGGAGGTTAACCCAAGTCTCTTTGCATCTCTGCATTTTGAATTCTCTCCCCATCTAAATAATAGTCTGCCCATTTATTTCTTCCACCAGAGTGCATGACCATATACTTTCCAATATTGTATTTCATTTGCCACTTCTTTGCTCTCTGTTTCCTCAACACTACCCGCTTCTCCACCTATCTTTGTATCATTGGCAAATTTAGCCACAAACCCATTAATCCCATAGTCCAAATCATTGACATACATCATAAAAAGCAGCAGTCCCAACACCGACTCCTGTGAAACTCCACTTGTAACCAGCAGCCAGCCAGAATATGATCACTTTATTCACACTCTCTGTTTTCTGCCAATCAGCCAATGCTCCACCCATGCTAGTATCTTCCCTGTAATTCCATGGTCTCTTATCTTGCTAAGCAACCTCATGTGCGGCACCTTGTCAAAGGCCTTCTGAAAATCCAAGTACACCATGTCTACTGCATCTCCTTTGCCTACCCTGCTTGTAATTTCATCAAAAAATTGCAGTAGGTTAGTGAGGCAGGATTTTCCTTTCAGGAAACCATGCTGGCTTTGGCCTATCTTGTCATGTGCCTCAGGTACTCCGTAATCTCATCCCTAACAATCGATTCCAACAACTTCCCAACCACTGATTTCAGGCTAACAGGTCTATAGTTTCCTCTCTGCTGCTTCCCACCCTTCTTAAATAGCAGAGTAACATTTGCAATTTTCCAGTCATCCAGTACAATGCCAGAGTCGATCAATCCTTGAAAGATCATTGTTAGTGCCTCCGCGATCTCTCCAGTTACTTCCTTCAGAACCCAAGGGTGCATTCCATCAGGTCCAGGAGATTTATCCACCCTCAGATCACTAAGCTTCCTCAGCACCTTCTCAGTTATAATTTTCACTGCACAAATTTCACTTCCCTGACAGTCTTGAATGTCCGGTATACTGCATATGTCTTCCACTGTGAAGACTGATGCAGAATACACATTCAGTTTCTCTCTCATCTCTGTGTCTCTCATTACAATATCTCCAGTGTCATTTTCTACTGGTCCTATATCTACCCTCAACTCTCTTTTACCCTTTATATACTTAAAAAAGCTTTAGTATCTTCTTTGATATTAGTCACCAGCTTCCTTTCATAATTCATCTTTTCCTTCCTAATGACCTTAGTTTCCTTCTGCAAGTTTTTCAAAGCTTTCCAATCCTCTATCTCCCCACTAGCTCTGGCTTCCTTGCCCTCTCTTTTGCTTTTACTTTGGCTCTGACTTCACTTTTCAGCTACGGTAGTGCTCTTCTTCCATTTGAAATCACCTTCTTGAACCAGTGTAGATACTTTCACAGAATTGATGAAGGAACTCCTGTGGAGCTGTTGGCTAAGGAGTTTTAGGATTTAGATGCAGTGACAATAAAAGGCCAGTGACACATTTCCAGGTCAAGGTGATGAGTGACTCGGAGTGAAACCTGGAAGTGGCAGTGCTGCCTTTCACCTGTTGCCCTTGTCTTTCTTGGTAATAGAGGCTGTGGTCATAGGGATGTTCTCAGAGAAGCAATATTCACGTGGTTGTTCTGGTTGAGTTTCTGGCCCGTGATGCCAGTGAATGTCAAGAGCAGGTTACATAAGAACATTAGAAATAGGAGCAGGAGTAGGCCATCTGGCCAGTCGAACCTGCTCTGCCATTCAATAAGATCATGGCTGATCCGGCTACGGACTCATCTCCACCTACCTACTTTGAACTGTCGTGTTGGAGATGGTCCTTGCCTGCCATAATTGAGGCGCAAATTTTACCTGTCTTTTATCAACCCACTTCTCATTATTTTCCAGTCCCTGCTGTACTCGGGAATATGCTGTTTCATTTGCTAAGGAGATGGGAATGAAGATGGACATTGTGCAACGATCTGCGAACAATTCTACTATCCTTATGCTGGAAGGAAGGTTGTTGATGAAGATGGTCCTGAGGAAATCCTGAAGTGATATTCTGAGGCTGAGATAATGACCACAATCATCTTCCTTTCTTGCAGGTCAGTGCTTGAGCTAGAGTGATCCTCCTCTGATGCACATTGAAGCCACACTTCACTAAATATTGAATTTTGTGAAATTGAGTCACTCTCACCTAGCCTCTGGAAGTCAGGTCTTAGGTTAATGTTTGGCAAAAGGGCTGTGAAGAGGCTTGGTATCAATCAGATCATGTAAGATGGCAGATTGCTCCCTCAAAACCAGATGGGTTATTACTGGTAGTTATTTGGTGGCATTGTTTTTGAGACTAGTAGTCATTTTTTTCCAAATCGCTAATTATTACTTGAATTTAAATTCTGCACTGTCATTGTAGGATTTGAATGTTGTTCTCCAGTTTAATTGTTACATTACCATAGTCTGCCAAGGTAAGTGTTATGGAAATTATAGAATATTCATGATAGAAGATCTTTTTGTTCTGATTTTAACCTTCTGTTGGTACAGTTTTGGAGTTAGAAGGAGGCTGAGACTTTGAGACTGAGATGTGTAGTCAGGTTATAGGCACAGCATATGTTAAAGGACTTGAATAGTTAAGTAATCAGAGTTACCAATAGTGGCATTGGATGAGGTTTGATGTGACATTATGCTGGCAATATCCTATGAATGACTGAGAATCTCATACTGTACTCCTGTGGTATTAAACTCCTTTCTGGAGCCTGAGGGAATATGTTCTCATGATCTGGAGACTTGGGTAAGCTTAATTTGGGCCAGATCTGTAGTTCCAAGGATTGGTTTTCCCAACCTCTGATGACAGCTCTTTCTTCTGCCCTGACAGATAATGATATTTAAGTAAGGTTAGTCCTATTAGTGAAGCAAATTACTATTCCCACTCTGTATCTTTTACTCCTCTAACAGAAATGCAGTTGACATTGACAATTTAATTAAACCTCAAACTGGTCTCTAGTTCTTATTATCCATGCCAACATTTGAAGCTGGGCACGGATCGAAAATAATTGCCTCATTTCATGTAAACATGGATCTAAAAATTATGAAGCTAATTTGGAACGTCAAAACTAATTTCAGCCTATATCCTCCTTAATAGCCTTGCCTTTCTCTAACTCAAAAGAGTGTTATAGAAATATCCTTAAAATGAATGAATAGAAATGCAGCCAACTTGAGCTAATGTAATCCACTGGAGAGGGGTTTTTTAAATTCCGAGATCAGACTTCCACAGTGGTCTGAAAGGTATGGCTTAGGATATGGGGTTTAATAAGAGGATAGGATGGGAGTAAGGGTGCATTAGGTACAGTCGATTCAACTCAATCTTTTCCAGAATTGTTTAATCCTGATATTGAGTGACCAAGATGATAAGTTTACTATTCCACAATGAGGCACTAATCTTGGTGCTTGATCACATCTGTTCTTCAAACAGCAAAGCTGATACCTCAGAATCAGGTTTAACATCATCCTCCTACAGGATGTGAAATAGGTTGTTCTGTGGCAGCACTGCAGTACACACATAAATTACTATAAATTACAAAACAAATAGTGGCAGTAAAAGGAATGCTGAGGTAGTGTTCATGGGCTGTGGAGCGGAAGGAGCTGTTGTGGCTTTGCTGAGTGTGGTTCCCCCTGGTTGTAGTTACAAGAAGGTGGCATGTTCTGGATGGTGAGGATCCTTAATGGTGGATGCTGCCTTCCTGAAGCATCGCCTCTCGAAGAAGTTCTTGGTGGTGGGAGAATTATTTCCAAGGTAGAGTTGACTGAGTCTCCAATCCTCTATAGCCTCTTGCATCCCTATACATTGGAGCCTCTGTTCTATGCAGTGATGCAACCAGTTCGAATGCATTCCACCATACATTTGTAAAAGTTTGCAAGAGTCTTTGGTGACTTGTCAAATGTCCTCAAACTCCTAACAAATTTCAAGTTCAAGTTCAAATTTATTGTCATCTGACTGTACATATACAGTAAACAGCCAAATGAGGCAACGTTCCTCTGGACCATGGTGCACCCACACAACCTATATCATAGCACAGCACGTAAGACAAACTATTACCACAAATCAGTGAATAAAATATAACTTAAAATACATGTGAGCACAGGTAAACAGTAAACAGATTGCTGTTTTAGTGATGAGACCTCTGTGGTGGCAGAGTATTCAGCAGTCTCATAGCCTGGGGGGAAGTAAAGTTGCTGGTGTGCCTTTGTGATTCTGTCAATGTGTTGGATCCTCCGAGGTGTGGACAGCCAGGAACTTGAAGCTGCTCAGCCTTTCCATCACTGACCCCTCAGTGAGGACTGGTGTGTGCTCCCCTGGGCATCTAGTTTCTCTAGATGTCATTTCCATTGTCCCAGGGTATATTTTCAAGTCCTCATTTATAGGGTGATCTTTCTCCATCCATTATGTCCACAGTCATCAAACTAGTCTGTATAATCATTGTTAATTGCTTCCATCCTCTGCATTTGCTTATAATGTGAACCATAGATCCAGTATATTGAGATCTTAGGTCACTCTGCATTAACTGCGCCTTGTTTCCTTCAATTCTGCCTTTATATTTTTATAAGTCCTTCACACTAAATTCTAAATCCTATCCCTATTGCAATCTTCCAATGAAGGAAAAGGACAGACAGAGATGGAGGACCTTCATTGCTGTCCTAAATGCCCCTGGTGTAATGGGCAATAACAATGAAGGGAAGTTTAAATGCCTATAGAATCAAAGAGATCTGAAGTTGAGAAAGAGATCATGTAACCTATTATGTCTAGGCTAGTTAAAACATAATCCCATTTCCCACAAGTTAGTCTGTATCCTTCCCAGGTTTTGGTTATTTAGGTGAATAACTTCACATAGCTTTCATTCTTTATACACTTTCCTGCTCTTTAGCATTCCCATCAAGTTTTATTTTCCGTTGAATCTAATGTACTTGTAGAATTGTGCTTGGTTTGATAGCTTAGCCTAGAGTCCAAACTGACAATGCTGTCTGTTCAAGTTCAAGTTTAAATGCTATTCAATCATACATGAATACCCATGAATACAGCTAAATGAAACAGCATTACCCCGGCACCAAGGTGCAAAGCATAGTACCGACATTCACACACTGCACAAGGTACGTATGAGGTAGCAAGCACATATGAGATATCTGTAAAATACAGTCACACAAAAAATGTAGTCGTAAACACCAGGGGTCCATGAATGTTGCAGCAGTCTGCAGCTGAACTCAATGCAACTTGTTTAAGGCTGAGCAAACACTAGGGAGCAGCATCAACTCCAACTTGGACACTGCACCACACTGCCTCTGATGGACTCTGACATCTCTCTTCTGGGCAGCTGTAAACAGGCGATACCACGGCTTGAGGCCTAGTCACTGCGATGACCGAGGCCACTCAGCTCCCTTGCCATCTGTCAATAAATCAGGGAATCAGACTTGCTGCGTTCCATATTAACAATGTACAACAGGGTCTTGAAATCACAAGAAAAGCGACTAAGTTGATCACTCACTGTCAGACTGCGCACTGCTTTCACGCACCAACTACCATTAACGTAGGCACGATGTGGCAAATGGTCTCCTTGTGTGTTGACATTTTTCTAATTCCATGAAAGATACCAAGACATTGGGAAGGTTGACAAAGGCTGAGGAATGGGTTTTAAATTACTCAGCTGTGAAAAAAGGCGAGACTGACCTGTCTCATGAAAGAGACCAGCCTGTCTCATTTGGGAAAAGAAAGAGGCAGAAAAGCAGTTCAAGTTTTTTAAGATCTCAACAGAACTTGGAGAAATTTTGAACTGGAGACTCGAAAGCAACCTTCAGGCCAAATGGAATTTCAACTACTTCTCACTTAGCAATTACATAACTAAACAGACTGCCCAGAATAACAGTTTATTCCATTACCAGTAGGCCATACATTTGGAGACGGGGCAGAAGGGAAATCCAAATAGTTTGAATGGGTCCTTTACTTGGGCTGAATGATCGATTTGTGCGTACCCCATAGTGTCACGCACAAGGCCGCACAAATTTATAACTTACAATCTGAAAACACACTTTCTTGTATTATTTACATGTACAGGTCGGTGTCTTAAATGTGATGCTTCCTGTGGAACAAGGGTTAGATAGGGGTTTACCACCTGGGACACAAGTCCCCAACAAGCCTAATAGACCAATTAACTTATTTGTCCCTAAAGCATTCCGAGACAGTTAGTGCACGTTTAAAGAAAAAATTCCCCAGAAGTCCAAAATTATAATTTTAAAACGAGACATTTGTCCGAATTCTTAAATTGTTACATTATGATGCTATTAACAACACAAAGGACTTGCCAGCTATTGCTAACAAGTTAAATAAAGACATGTGTGTTACAGGGTTCAGTAAATTAACCTTCATTGTTGAACATAAAATAGCGGCTCCATTTGGTTTTAATCCTTTTGAGAGGATATGTTGCAATATCTACTCATGGTCCAGATAAAAATCACAAGTGTGCTCCCAACTTATTTATTGCTTTGCCCCTCCAATTTCCTCTGCTTTTCCAAATGGTTTTGAATTTTACTTCAGTAGGCCTATACGCCGTTGGCACTCCTTCCTTAACCGAGCAGAATTTGCTATCTTCTCATCTGTATGGTCTAGAGTCATATTATACCAGGTAATGCGTACACCCACAAAACCACAGCAGAGTATCCTCAAGCAGAGATGTGATTTCCGGTCATTTACTTGCTGCTTCTTGGAATTATGGTTTTCCATCTCCTGATCCAAGGGTGGAGATACAAAGGAAACCCAGCTCACTGAGAAATTGAGGGTAGTGTGGAGAAATAATGCAGATTGCAGTGGTCCTCCTGAGTGCCCATGTTCTTTGTATTTGTACATTCATCACTGTGTAGGTTCCAGAGGAAGAAATTATGTTTTACACAGCTCTGCCACTTGGAAAGTAAAACAAAAGATTGAACCGTTATCCTTTCCACTCAGAAATTCAGTTCTGATGCCAACACAGGCAGCGCGACTTTCCCCTCTAAGATGGTTCAGTAAAAGCGCTAACCGTGGGCAGTCTCAACTGAAGTCCCAGTGGAAGCAGGGAATGTGAAATTGGCACCAAAACGGTCCTTGATTAAGCATTATTTCAATCCTGCAAACGGTTCTAATTGTGTCCTGCTTATTTGCTGTCATTTGGCTGAAGGGGATTCTCTATTAGCCATAATGGATGAGCGTCTGGTGCGTTCTGCCAAAATGATGATTGAGGGAATAACTCCAGCACCAGGTCAAGTTTCAAGTCTGTCAGTCTTCCAGCCTAACCTTGATTTGACAAAGTGGTACATGCCAAGTCCATTGCTGTTATTTAATCCCACCCCTGAGACTGTGGTGTTACCCCAGGGCTTTTGATGTATGTTCATTTTATTTTTTGCAATATTGCTTGTAGGGAATAAACATTGAGTTAATTCAGGATAGTAAGTTAAAAGTATAGAAATAGCAATTACTGGGGAGGGAAGTGATTTAAACTAAACAGCAGAACAAGCCATGGGCAGGAGGAGATTTTTGTTATATGCAGTGTATTTTAATGGTCTTAGACTCTGGAGGAAGCAGATTTAGTACTTGCTTTCAAAAGGAAGTCAGGTAAAGGACTTTCTGAATTTCTTTGGTACATTTCAGAGAGCTTTATTTAAAATTTTTGTTAGTGTTCAGAAAACTTGTGTAATTTTTATTATTAAAATGATTTAAAGATGCATCAACTTTCGGTCTCAGTAAGTCCAACTAAATCAAAATCACAAAGTCATGGGCCAATGTGATGTGTCTGTGCTTTGAATCTACAAATGATATAGTGAAGCATTCCAGGATTTGAAATGTTGTTACCCTGATACCTTACCCTTATCAGGATATGGAGACACAATCATGCCACTTGTTAGACACAGCGACGAAACCTAGTCTTATCCCTGCATTTGTTAGGAGTGAGCCTTCTTTTCAATCTGGTAGGAAATAATTTAACTTTGAAAGCAATTCCATTGCCTCCCTGACTGGAGGCATGCGACTAATGGAGTGTCACAGGGATCAGTGCTAGGTCCATTGTTTATTATCTATATCAATGATTCAGATGATCATGTCGTAAACTGCTTTGGCAAATTTGTAATGGCATCAAGATTGCAGGTGTAGTGGGCAGTGAGGAAGTTTGCAGCAAGATCTGGCCCTACTGGAAAAATGGGCTGAAAAATGGCAGATGGAATTTAATGCAGACAAGTGTGAGGACAAACCAGGGTAAACCTTATGCAGTGAATGTTAGTTCTCTGATGTGTGCAGTTGAACAATGCAATCTGGGAACACATACCCATAATTCCTTGGAAGTGGCATCACAGGCCATAAAGAGAGATCTTAGAACATTGGCCTTCATAGATTATGTCGGTGAGTACAGGAATTGGGATGTTATGTTGAAGTTGTACAAGATGTTGGTAAGACCGAATTTAGAGTATTGTGTGTGTGCAGTTTTTGTCACACACACCAGGAAAGATATCAATAAGCTTGCAAGAATGCAGAAAAAAATTGCAAGGATGTTGCCAGGACTTCAGGACATGAGATACAGTGGAATGTTGAATAGATTAGGAGTTTATTCCCTTGAGTGTAGGACAATGAGGGGAGATTTGATAGAGGTATACACCATTATGAGGGGCATAAACCGCGTAAAGACAAGCAGGCTGAGTTTGGATGAGATTAGGACTAGAGATCATTGGTTAAGGGTGAAGGGTGAAATATTTCGGGGGAACCTGAGAAGAAACTTCTTAACTCAGAGGACGGTGAGAGTGTGGAGCAAGCTACTGGCAGAAGTGGTAAATGTGTGTTCAATTATAACATTGAGGAGAATTTTGAATAGATACTTTGGCTGGGAGGAGTTTAGTCGGATATAGTCTGGGAGTGGGTAGATGGGACTAAGCAGAAGAGCAGGTCAGCACGGACTAGATGGGCCAAAGGGCCTGTTTCTGAGTTGCCGTACTCTATGATTCTGTAAATCATAATGTCTTGTTTTCTGAGGTTGCAGGCTGTTTAATTGGATGTTAGAAATGGATTTGCCAAATTTCCACTTGGTTGCACAGCTTCTGCAGGGAAATACCTGAGAAAGAGCAACTTTGAAAAAGTCCTCATGCTATTGTGCACACATCTGGTTTTTCACCCTGTTTTCACTTGGGCTTTCTTCTTTTGTTATAGCACCACTCACCATGTTTCCTTTTCTAGTATAGCACCCCTGTCAGGATCCTACAATCCAGTGATCCGTGTGCGCATCTAAATGCTATGTGCAGGGTTGTCAAAGCAAGATTTAAGTTGTTTCCATTCATTGTCAGCACAGTTGTGTGAAAAGGATTTTTAGGGGTAGGCCTTCTAGTCGTCCCATTATGGATCATAAGGCCATACAATATAGGAGCAGAGTTAGACCATTTGGCCCAACGGGTCTCCTCCACCATTCAATCATGGCTGAACCTTTCTCCTCCTCCTTAGCCCCACTCCCTGGCCTTCACACTGTAACCTTTGATGCCATGTCCAATCAAGAACACATCAAGCTCTGCCTTAAATATACCCAACAACCTGACCTCCACAGCTGCCTGCGGTAATAAATACTACAAAGTCATCACCCTCTGGCAATAGGAAGGATGGTGAGGCTTTGGAGAGGGTGCAGAAGAGGTTTACCAGGATGCTGCCTGGTTCAGAGGGAATGTGCTGTGATGAGAGGTTGGATACACTTAGGTTGTTTTCTCCAGAGTGCCGAAGGATGCGGGGAGATCTGATAGAGGAGCGAGGCCAAGTGGTTAAGGCTTTAGGCTAGCGATCTGGAGGTCGTTAGTTCGAGCCTCAGTTAAGGCAGTGTGTGTGTCCTTGAGCAAGGAACTTAACCACACACTGCTCATGCATATCTATAGCCCAGTGGCAGTGGTTGGTGCAGTATGGACAAGACAAGAGGTTTACATGATAGATTGGACAGAGAATATCTGATTCCCCGGGTTGAAATGTCTAATTCCAGAGGGCACACATTGAAGGTTAGAATGGGTAGGTTCAAACGGCATGTGAAGTTCTGTAGATGATGTACACACCCCCTATAGAGGCATTAGAACTTTTGGACAAGTTTTTTTACTCAGAGAGTGGCGGATGCTTGGAATGTGCTGCCTGGTATGATGGTCGAGGCAAATACATTAGAGACTTTTAAGAGATATTTCGATTAGCACAGAGATGTGAGGAAGATGGAGGGATAAATGTTTGGGTGTTCTTGTTTTGATTTTTAGCTGGTTTGGCACCCTGTTCCTGTGCTGTACTGTTCAATGCTCTGTGTTTTGTTTTTGATTTTCTAAAGCTTAAACTGAAAAATTTGCTCCCTTAAGTACATGACTGAAGAGGGATCATGCACAAGGCACTGGGTAAGAACATAGAACTCTTTTAAAGAATTTGGCACGACTGCAAGACAGACAGGTATTGGAGTTCAGTGACTGTTACGATAGAGAATCCCATTCAACCAGTGTACCAAATTGCCTTCTATAAAAGCCACAATAAAGAAAAAGAATTCAAGTTTACTGGCTTTCTGAACCAGACATCATCTGTTTTTCATGGTTATTCTCTTTTTAACTAGTCTCTCACCACCATCATTTGCAATTTCCCCCCTCCGATGCTGGCAGGCAGTTCTATAATACTTGTCTTTGGGCCTTCAGCACCTCTTCAATGTAAATATTAGCCATTCATTCAACAGTGAATAATCTCTACAAGTCCTGGCATCATCTTCAATAACTATTCCAATCAGTCTCTATTTGCAAAAGCCCTTTGCTGCTAAACCAATCGCTCCCTGGAAACAAAATCCAGACCTACACCGCAGGCTTCCTGTAAATATGGGTGGAGAGAGACAGCCTCCAGAACTTAAACACCAACGTTTGCTGCTAATCATAATACACAGGACATTGTTGCTGTGTTCCCCAACGATGAGCTAAATTCAAGATTCCAGATACTTTATTGTCATTCTTCTGTATGCGACTGTAAAGAAAAACAAAATGTTTATTACTCCAAAGTTCAAAGTAAATTTATTATCATAGTACATATATGCCACCATTTACTACCCTGTGATTCATTTTCTTGTGGGCATTCACAGTAGATACAAAAGCACAATCAAATCAATGGAAAACTACACACAAAGACATGCAAACAACAACAAGTTGTTCAAATACAAAATGAAAAAAATGTAAGTAATCAATAATATTGAGAAGACAAGTTGTAGAGTCTTTGAAAGTGAGCCCATATTTTGTGGAATCAGTTTAGTGTCAGGCTGAGTTATCCGCTCAGGGTCTGGATCTGATGCAGCATAAGAAAACACAATAAGCAAAAAGAACCCAAAAAAAAATAAAAGTGATCTTAAAAAATAGAGTGCTAATACTTATTCATCCAGTTCCCACTCTTTTTCGATTCTGCAGTAAAATTAACAGCATTCTATTAGCATGCCAAAGACACACAATAGACAGTTTATAAAAGCTCTTCATAATTGTGTAAGGTGTGGGAAACAAGTAAGGAAGTTATGGAACCTATGACAATTAAAGAGGTGGAAGTACTGGCGCTTTTAAGAAATTTAAAAGTGGATAAATCTCCAGATCCTGACAGGATATTCCCTAGGACCTTGAGGGAAGTTTGTGTAGAGATAGCAGGAGCTCTGACGGAGATCTTTCAGATGTCATTAGAAACGGGGATTGTGCCGGAGGATTGGCGTATTGCTCATGTGGTTCCATTGTTTAAAAAGGGTTCTAGAAGTAAGCCTAGTAATTATAGACCTGTCAGTTTGACATCAGTGGTGGGTATATTAATGGAAAGTATTCTTAGAGATAGTATTTATAATTATCTGAATAGACAGGATCTGATTAGGAGTAGCCAGCAAGGATTTGTGCGTGGAAGGTCATGTTTGACAAACCTTATTGAATTTTTTGAAGAAGTTACGAGGAATGTTGATGAGGGTAAGGCAGTGGATGTAGTCTATATGGACTTCAACAAGGCCTTTGACAAAGTTCCACATGGAAGGTTAGTTAAGAAGGTTCAGTCGTTAGGTATTAATGCTGGAGTAATAAAATGGATTCAACAGTGGCTAGATGGGAGATGCCAGAGAGTAGTGGTGGATAATTGTTTATCGGGATGGAGGCCAGTGATTGCGGGGTGCCTCAGGGATCTGTTTTGGGCCCAATGTTGTTTGTAATATACATAAATGATCTGGATGATGGGGTGGTAAATTGGATTAGTAAGTATGCCGATGATACTAAGGTAGGAGGTGTTGTGGATAATGAGGTGGGTTTTCAAAGCTTGCAGGGAGATTTATGCCGGTTAGAAGAATGGGCTGAACGTTGGCAGATGGAGTTTAATGCTGAGAAGTGTGAGGTTCTACATTTTGGCAGGAATAATCCAAATAGAACATACAGGGTAAATGGTAGGGCATTGAGGAATGCAGTGGAACAGAGAGATCTAGGACTAACAGTGCATAGTTCCCTGAAGGTGGAGTCTCATGTAGATAGGGTGGTGAAGAAGGCTTTTGGAATGCTGGCCTTTATAAATCAGAGCATTGAGTACAGAAGTTGGGATGTAATGTTAAAATTGTACAAGGCATTGGTAAGGCCAAATTTGGAATATTGTGTACAGTTCTGGTCACCGAATTATAGGAAAGATATCAATAAATTAGAGAGAGTGCAAAGACGATTTACTAGGATGTTACCTGGGTTTCAGCACTTAAGTTACAGAGAAAGGTTGAACAAGTTAGGTCTCTATTCATTGGAGCGTAGAAGGTTGAGGGGGGATTTGATCAAGGTATTTAAAATTTTGAGAGGGATAGATAGAGTTGACGTGAATAGGCTGTTTCCATTGAGAGTAGGGGAGATTCAAACGAGAGGACATGAGTTGAGAGTTAGGGGGCAAAAGTTTAAGGGAAACACGAGGGGGTATTTCTTTACTCAGAGAGTGATAGCTGTGTGGAATGAGCTTCCTGTAGAAGTAGTAGAGGCCAGTTCAGTTGTGTCATTTAAGGTAAAATTGGATAGGTATATGGACAGGAAAGGAGTGGAGGGTTATGGGCTGAGTGCGGGTAGGTGGGACTAGGTGAGATTAAGAGTTCGGCATGGACTAGGAGGGCCAAGATGGCCTGTTTCCGTGCTGTGATTGTTATATGTTATATGTTATATCAATAATCTTTCTTGTTTTGATCTACTACAATGTCAAGTCAAGTTTATTGTCATGAGCTCAGCTATGATGATACCCAGATGCAAATGTAACACTTACCCAACAGGTTGGTATATGTCTAGGGGAAAAGGAGATCCAGCCACACACCACCCCCACCTCCCGTACACGCAGGTGCTGTGAGAATCAAGTTTATGCCGCGCGTACACACACAATATCAAACTCACACCAGATACCGTTATGGAATACACTTTAAAGATTTTACTAAAACTAAAAGAGTACTATGCAATACAGTATATATAAAGGAAAAGAAAATAAAGTAAAAGGTGCCAATTTATCAAAGTTCAGTCAGTTTAGTGCACATCATTGGAGCTCAGCCATCGAACCATTCGACCCCTCGTCACTTTCCTCTGACCTCCACGTCCTCGCACCTGGGACCACCCCGGTGGTTGACTGAGTAGTGCAGCGCACGTCCACCTTCCTTGGCGTCTCCTTCCCGCCTCCCCTGAAAAGACTGCGAAACCCCCAAGCTCCCAGCCTCTCAAGACAAAATAACATTCCCCATTGGTTAAAAAATGAATACAAACCCCATATCAGCAAGTCTAAAGCTAAACAACTGCGAGAGAAAACACTTATCAAACATAAAAGCATTCCTACTCTAGCAAACCAAAGAAGCCATTTTGATTAACATACACAGTACATTGTACATTAAGAAAGTCTTGCTTGCAGCAGTATTACAGGAACGTGAATTTAAATAGGAGAACACAGGCTATATCTCAATTATAAAAGGCAATGAAGTAATAAATGACTGTGCAAATCAAGTCCTTATAACAAAATAAAACATAATCAGAGACAAGGCCATTGTAGTGTGAGAGGTGGTGCATCTTTTCCACCTCTGATCCCTTGATAAGAACTGCTATGTTTTCTCCTGATTTCTCCTTTCTGACATTGTATGGGTGCTGTTGAATTGTGAACCAGGGGTTTGTCTCTCTGGAATGCTGAAAGGAGGGGGTGGAGAAGATATGCCTGGTTGTAGTATCACATTTAAAGGGTTAAAAATCTTGGGGGATGATTTGCTGCATATGGAGGTTGGAAGGATGGAATGAGGGAACAAGATGACTCCTGCCCTTGTTCCGGATGGGAGGAAAGGGCGGGGATGTTGGAATTGTAACACAAGTACTGTCGACTTCGGTGGATGAGAGGAAACAGTTAAGGATAAAGCAGGACATATCAGAGGGAACATGAGTGAATCTGCAGATGCTGGAAATAAATAAAAACACAAAATGCTGGCAGAGCTCAGCAGGCCAGACAGCATCTACGGGAGGAGGTAGTGACAATGTTTCGGGTCGAAACCCTTCATAAGGAGTGAAGTAACATGGGATGGTCGAGGGGGGATAAGAAGTGGGGGGAGGGATAAAGTAGAGAGCTGGGAAGTGATAGGCTGGAGGGAAATGGGCCAGGGGGAAGGTGGAGAATTATGGGAAATAAAAGAGAAAGAGATTATAGTGAGGGGGGAAAAAAGAGAGAGAAAGAGAACCAGACTAAAATAATAGATAGGGATGGGGGTAAGGGGGGTCAGGGGTATCAACGGAGGTCAGTGAGTTGGATGTTCATGCCGGCAGGAAGGAGGCTACCTAGGCGGGAGATAAGGTATTGCTCCATCGACCTGCGTGTGGCCTCATCTTGACGGTAGAGGAGGCCATGGACAGACATGTTGGAGTGGGAGTGGTCTGTGGAATTGAAGTGTGTGGCCACAGGGAGATCCCGCCACTGCTGGTGTTCGGCGAAACGGTCTCCCAGTCTGCGGCGGGTCTCCCCAATGTATAGATGGCCACATCGGGAGCACCGGATACAGTATATCACCCCAGTTGACTCGCAGGTGAAGTGGTGCCTCACCTGAAAGGACTGTCTGGGGCCTATATCAGAGGGTCTGGTTTGGAAGTATAAGAACCTAAAGGATGGAGATGAAAAAATTGGGAGAACAGCATCAAAGTGCCAATTTTTCACATTTTCCATTTGGAATGCTGATGAGAATGAGGAATTGAAAGCAGCATGTTTGTACCTTTATTCATTCCTCGATCATTTGATCTTTATTCAGTTTAAATGCTACTTGTTTACAGGGCACATTGATGTTGTCTCTTTCTGCCCTTGTATACGTTCACCTTTCCTGCACCACACCACTGGACATCATGTTCCCTGAGATTCCATCCTGATGTTCATAGAGTTAAGGAGGCTTGGCAGCTTGGCGGCTAGTGCAATTGTTTTACAGTGCCAGTGATCTCTGATCAGGGTTCGATTCCTGCTGCTGTCTCTATGGAGTTTTCTCCCTGTGACTGTGTGGGCTTCCTCCCACATGACCAAGAGAGACATTCTTTAATGATGAATAAACCAATTGTTTAGATTCAAATGACCTTGCCTGGTGTCATTAGAGCGACCGCCACCCCTAACACTCCTTCTCTGCCACCTGTCCCACACCCTGGCCACGGTGCATAGCATTGTGCTTATTTGTAACTTAAAGCAATATTTAAGTCTCGCATTGTACTGCTGCAACAAAACAATAATTTACAACGTTTTGTCGGTGATAATAACATTATTTTGATACCAATTCTGATACAAGATGATAAATTGGAAGTTATTTTCAGTACCAGTATTATATTTTAAACAGCATAAAGAATGTGTGAAATAGGTAACATGGGTCAGCAGTTATTGTGGGTCTGGGGGAGTGTATAACAAACACTCTGGAAGGACAGCATCCACAGGTGCTAGAAACAAGGAAATTGTTGGAGGAACCCAGTGGGTTGAGCAGTATTAATGGGGGTGGGGGAAGTAATTATCCCCTTACAGATGCTGGCTAACCAGCTGAGTTCCTCCAACAGATTGCTCTTTGCTCTATATTCCAGCGTAAGCATTCTCCTTTGTCTCCATGAGAGCTGATTTGTCACTTTCAATGTGTATCGCCACATCCAAACATTAAACAGCTTCAGCCCAAGTAAATTAATAAAAGCCAGTAAAAGCTGGAACATCTGGACGGCAAAGATGCACACATCAGGGTGCTCTTTATCGACTACAGCATCCCTCAAAACTAATCAATAACTTCAAGAACTTGGCCTTAATACCTCGCTGTGCAATTGGAACCTTGATTTCCTCACTTGCAGACTCCAGTCAGTTTGGATGGACAACAACGTCTCCTCCATGATCTCCATCAGCATAGGTGCATCACAAGACTGTGTGCGCTACTTGCTTTACACTTATGACTGTGTGGGTAAGCACAGCTCCATTGCCATATTCAAGTTTGCTGATGCCATCACTGTCATTGGCTGAATCAAAGGTGGTGATGAATCAGCATACATGAGGGAGACTGAAAATCTGGCCGAGTGGTGCCTTAACAATAACCTCTACTCAATGTCAACAAAATCAAGGAGCTGATCATAGACTTCAGCAGGAGGAAACCAGAGGACCATGAGTCAGTCCTCATTGGAAAGATCAGAGGTGGAATGGGTCAACAACTTTAAATTCCTCAGTGTTATCATTTTGGAGGATGTGTCC
This sequence comes from Hemitrygon akajei, assembly GCF_048418815.1. NCBI lineage: Eukaryota > Metazoa > Chordata > Chondrichthyes > Myliobatiformes > Dasyatidae > Hemitrygon > Hemitrygon akajei. The sequence continues at coordinate 16,223,903 of NC_133126.1, forward strand.
TGGGCCCAGCACATATGCAATTACAAAGAAAGCATGACGATGCCCTACCTTAGGAGTTTGCAAAGATTTGGCATGACATCTAAAACTTTGACAAACTTCTGTAGATGTGTGGTGGAGAGTATATTGACTGGCTGCATCACAGCCTGGTATGGAGACCCCAATGCCCTTTAATGGAAAATCCTACAAAGATGTAATGGAAACGGCCCAGTTTAGCACAGTAAAGTCCTCTCCATCATTAAGCAGATCTAGATGGAGAATTGTCACAGGAAAAGCAGCATCCCATTGTCAGGGTCCGGTCTGGTCCGGAATCCGCGTTCCGGGTCTCGATCCAGCCCCCGTTCCTGACACCCATCCATTATCAGCAACTTTCACTACCCAGGCCATGCTGTTTTCTCAATGCTGCCATCAGGTAGAAGGTACAGGAGCCTCAGGACTCACACCAACAGTTGTTGGCCCTCAAACATCAGGCTCTTGTATCAAAGGGAATAAATTCACTCAATTTCAGTTGCCGCATCATTGTCTGTTCCCACAATTTATGGACTTACTTTCAAGGACTCTCCATGTCACCTTCTTGATATTTATTGATTATTTATTTATTATTATTATTTCTTTCTCTTTGTATTTGCACAGTTTGTTGTCTTTTGCACACTGGTCGAATACCCAAGTTAGTGTGGCCTTTCATTTATTCTATAACGGATTTATTGAGTACGCCCACAAGAAAATGAATCTCAGGGTTGTATCTGGCGACATATATGCACTTTGATAATAAATTTACTTTGAATTTCAGCAGAGAGCAGATTATAAGTGTGAAGCCACCCTGATGGTTTAGTCTATAATCTGTTAGTGGCTGTTTTGAATGAGGACACATTTTTATGATTCGCACATACATCATAAATTTGTGACCAGCAACCCCAGTTATGAATCATGTTATTATTCTAGGTTGTTGTGAGAGAGAAGTTATGAATCACACACCCTTCCTGGAATTTTAATCCTGAACATAGGAAAACAGCAGGTTCCTGGCACCTCATCCAATACTTAAACTCTTAATGAGCTGATCACTATACCTGGGAAATGGGCAGAGTAAATAGCTTGAACATGTTCACATGTACAGATGTCTCCTGCTTCTATTCCCCACTGGTAAATTCACTATCTGCCACTAGTTTAACTTAATTGCAATAAGGTTTGGTTAGCTTATCAGAGATGTGAATTATTAGCAATGGTTTTCTGTCATATGATTTCTGGTACATTGTTTCTTTGCAATAAAACATGCCCGAATTGCTGCAACTACATAAAAGTTCCGATGTGCAGGTAATTACTCTGCCAAATGCGTTTGTTGGCTCCATCAGGGTTCTATTCAGATCAAGATGTTTGCAGGGGAGGATTAGTTTGAACTTACACAGCAATTTCATGCCTTCTGGATTTTCTTGCGGTGTACAAACTACTGTTTGTATGTAAACAAATGTGGGAGCCAAAACCGTACGTGAGCCTGATCCGCAGAGTTAATCTGTTTCTGATGGATTTGAATGGGCCAAATGCTGGCCAACAGACCCTTTGAATCATGCAATTGGAACCTTTATAGTTATCTAAATGCGAACTGGAGATGGAATAAGGTTATTCTCTGCGAAAAGAGGCAAATTGTCTGAAGTTGGATCATGTTTTTCAATGCAGTTCATTCCTGCATATTTCTTATCTTTCTTATTACAATAAAGAGTCTCCTGGACCAATATCCTCGGACTGAGTCCATGTAACCTCCATTAGTTAGACAGGATGTTTCTTCCAGAGAGGAAATGTTAAACTCTACAGGGCTAAGGTGTAAGGTGAGAGGGGCAAAGGTCAAAGGAGATTGATGAGGTAAGTTGATTTACACAGATATTGGAACATGATGCCACAGGAAGCCTGGAATCATATAAAATAATGATAATTTACTTTGAGAGCACTTTTCATGCTGACAATGTAGCTCAAAGTGCTTTACAGTGCCAACATGAAAATAAAAGACAAGATGCTAGTTAAAAGTAAAGTTAAATAAATTGTTCATTCCTGGTGTTTAAAACCGTCAAATGAGTCTGCATCCCTTATAGTTTTAGGTATTGAATTCCACAGTTTAGGAACATTGTTCTGAAAAGCTGACCTGCCAACTATCTTTTGAGCAAGATTGTTTAAATTTAAGGAGGAAGAAGACCTAAGAGCTTGAACAGGATTATAATGCAAAAGTGATTCTGTGATCACAAACAGGAAAAAAATGCTGGAATCCAAACAACACACACAAAATGCCGGAGGAACTCAACAGGCCAGGCAGCATCTATGGAAAAGAGTACAGTCAATGTTTCGGGCTGAAACCCTTTGGTAGGACTTGCCTTGCCTGCTGAGTTCCTCCAGCATTTTGTGTGTGAGTCTGTGATCTTCTCTGGACCCAGACTATTTAGGGGCCCTCTATTGGTCAGAGGTTGAACATGGATGTTGCGTCCAGTAGCTTACATGATAAGCAAGCCAGTATGCAAGGCAGGTGAGTATGATATGGAGAGCAAGCTGTTGCCCACGTAGCAGGCTCCACTGCTCCAAACAGATAGTGGATCCAAAGGACTGATACAGTTTGGCACCAGCAGCATTGCAAGAGTTGCCAGTCAGCATTGAGCTCAATGCAGGACTGCCTTAGGGACCCCAGCTCCGGATTTTTCCTTAGGGTTTACCGCCAATGCCTTCCCCGTGAACGGGTATAGCCAGATTTTTCCCTCGGGGTTTACTTCCGAAGCCTTTCCCTTGAGTGGGTATAGCCACAAGGCAGCAGAGGTTTGAGATCAGAGTTTCCCTTCTCCAAGATGAGCTGCCAAACACGACTGATGAGCCCTATTTGCCCTAAGCAACTGGCTGAAGCACCAGCAACCCGCCTTTGCCCCTTTTCTTGTCAGTAGGAACAGTTCCGCTGGGCTTTGTAGCTAAGCCGCATGTGAAGGCCAGGAGTTGGACTTGACTGTCAGAGGCTATTTGAGAATCATGCTACTGGGAGCAGTTAATAGGCAGTGGGAGCTTGTCTCCTCTACTTCCCCCCGGTTATGACAACCTTAAGGAACCCAGACCATTGGCAGCTTTAAAAACTAGAGAACTTTAAAATTAATTCTAAAAGATACAGGAAGCCATTGCAGAGTACTTAGGACAGGAGTGATATGTTCCCTTATCCTGGTTTTAATTAAAACCAGTAATGTTTAAGAGGCATTGGCTAGGTTCACCGACAAGTAGGGAATGGAGAGATATGCTGGTGGCTGGTATGGACATTGTGGGCTGAAAGGTCTGTTTCCCTTCTGTGCTGTTCTATGTTCTATGTACATTGGACTGCCCATATCATAACATTTGCTTGATTGACACCAGCTTTCCAAAACAGGCATCTTATCTCTGTCATAAGAGGAGATTATGAAGTGGACAGAAAAAAAACTTCAAGAATGCACTCCAAGTGGCATTGACATTGACCCAAAGCAGAGAAGGAGCATTTGGAATGCTACTGGGAACTTCAATGCTACGCATCAGGAGCAAACAGAAGCCCTGTGTGAGCAGCAGTCATTTCCCAAACCACTCAGCCCATATCTGTGGTTCCAACATTGACCTCACCAGCCACTTCAGAGCCCACAAAACCAGAATGAAAGCAAGTCACCTTTGACCAGTCCTGAAAGAAGATCGAGAGGAAAGATATCATGAAGCAGGGTGGTCAAGCATGGGAATACACTTACCTGACAGAAGTTGGGAACTGAAAAGAACGTGCAAGCTTAATATGAACCATTTTTGTGTCCAGCTCACTCTCTACGAATTTTAATTAAAACAATCTACCAATGACATGATCAATTTTGAGCGAAGCACACTGGGCAGCCTTCCTAAGTTATCAGCCAGTAAGAATGCAAATGTCCCAGGGAATACTCTTCAGAATGGGTCTTCTACTGCTTGCAATTTAATACTTCACAATTCTCATAATTTTGAATGTCATTTAGAATTGAATGTACAATATCATGATGTAGGATCTGATGACCATAAAATCATGAGACATAGGAGCAGAATTAGGCCACTGGGCCCATTGAGACTGCTCTGCCATTCCATCATGACTGATTTACCATCCCTCTCAATCCCATTCTTGGATGGCAGAGGGGTAGAAGCTGAGTACCCAATGACTTGGCCTCCACAGCTGCCTGTGGCAAAGAGTTCCACAGATTCATCACCCTCTGGTTCAAGAAATTCCTTCTCAGCTCCGTTCTAAAGGGACATTGTTGTGTTCAGGGGTTGTGTCCTCTGGTCCTAGACTTGCCCCACTACAGGAAACATCCTCTCCACATCCACTCTATCTAGGCCTGTCAATATTTGATAGATTTCAATGAGATCTCTCACTCTTCTTAACTCCTGTGAGTACAGGCCTCAAATCATTCTGCTATGATGGCAGAATAATGGAAGCATGGATGGATGTTCGACAGGAACATCCTTAAATAAATTGCTTCCTCACATGACTTGTCATAGAGTCATATCAGTGATATCATTTCTTTGCAGTTTTTGTCACCAGCCTATCAGAAGATTTCTGTACCATAACAAACCCAATTCATTGGCTGGAATTGTATTCCCAACAGTTTACATTGTTAGTGGCTCACACTGCTCATACACCCCTAGATAGTAAAGCCCAGGATCTCCACACATGGTAAATGGATCACAACCAATAGGGGGAGCCCTAACCTTAACAAACATCTGAGCAGCAGCAAGCAAGCAAAATAGGTCAAAGCAATTAGGCCACTGGTGCGTGTCTGTGTGGATACCTGCCCTGTTAGATTAAGAAAGTGTCGACCACAAATTCTTGCAGAATGTATCTAAACAATATAAAAATTGAAAAGATTAAGTAACCCAGGATTTGTATCGGCTACAATAATTATGGGTAAGTAATGTCTCTCTAAAGATATTAACTCCAATGTATGTATGCATGCATTTACTTACTTAGTGATACAGCGTGGAATAGGCCCTCTTGCACCTTTCAGCCATGGTGCCCAGCAACCCCTGACAATCTCGATTTGACCCTAACCCAATGCCGGTACAATTTACAATGACCAATTAACCTGCCCGGTATGTCTTTGGATTGTGGGAGGAAACCCGAGTGCCTGGGAAAATCTCACGCATTCCACGGGGATGGACGTACAAACTCCTCACACGGGACCCCAGGATTCAACTCCGAACTCCGAACCGCCTCGAGCTGTAACAGCATCGTGGTAACCACTATGCTGCCGTGGTGTTTTCTGCTGAACAAACCAACTGAGCCTGCTGTACATGTAGCGAAAATACCAGCGGAACGAATGCACCCATTAAGTATCCAAGCAATGATTTACACAGCTGCCTCTGCACCTGGGAGGCAGAACAGTGGAGGAGGGGAGTGATGGTCATTACATGGTGAAGATCAGGCTACAGGGTTACATTGTGCATTGGTTTACATTGTAAATTTCAGGGCAAGGGTTATATTGTGAAATGCCAGAGAGATCAGGACACCTAGAGCACAAACCACTTGCCTGGATAATGCACCACTGGAGAGGTGTTTTGCAAATAAATAAAGAGCAAGAAGATTAGTAAGGAATCAAGTCAAACTTAGTAGAGACAAGAAGGCAACCTCTGAGCTGAGGCAGAATGTGGGGCATGCTTCGAAATGAATGCTTGCTCTAAATCTTCACTAAACTGAGAATGATGCAGTCAGTGTAACTATGTGTGAAATGTTTGACGATTAAATAGAGTGAGAGAGAAAATATTAAATGATCTTTGATAGTTGGTGCCATGTCAGAGGACTTGATGTTGGCAAAAATTATACTGTTGTTAAACAAGGGACAGAAGTTTAGTCTGAGGAAGTAGTCCCAGTGGGGAACATTTATGATGAACATATTTGGAAGATAGTGGAAACTGTCATTTAGAAAGATATGGATTAATCAAAAGCTTTTAAAATGATTCAAAAATGGTTCAAATGGTTCAATTTAATATCAGAGAATGCACACAGTGTACAACCTGAAATTCGTCCTCTTCAGAGACATCCACAAAACCCCAAAGAGTGAATGATAGAGACATCAGAACCCCAAAGCCCCCCCAAGCACAAGCACCAGAAGAAGCACCAACCCCCACTCCCACCCCCCACCATGCAAGCTATAGCAAACGCCTTTAAAGAGACCTTGATCAAGAGTTCTTCAAAAACTACAGTTCATAACCCAGCATTTCAGACAGGCTCTCTCACTCCATCGATGGATAGAGAGGTCACGAGAGAGAGAGGAAGAGAGAGAGAGAGAGAGAGAGTGGTCACGAGAGAGAGAGGGGGAGAGAGAAAGAGAGAGAGAGACAGACAGACAGAGACAGAGAGAGATCACTTGAGTAGACGGTCCTTCTTCTGACAGCAGCACCCACTGCTTGCGAAGAACTGTAGTTTCACAGATTCTGACAGAACCACAACTACCTTGAAAAGCAAAGAAAGACATAAGGGAAGATTTTTAAGGACATAAGAACAGAAGAAATAAGAGTAGGAGTAGGTCATCTGCCTGTTGAATCTGCTCTGCCATTCAATAAGATCATGGTTAATCTGACCATCTCCACCTACCTGCCCCATAACCCTTAATTCTCCTACTATGCAAATATCTATCCAACCTTGTCTTAAATATATTTACTGAGGTAGCTTCCACTGCTTCATTGGGCAGTGAATTCCATAGAATCACCACTCTCTGGGAAAAGCAGTTCCTCCTCATCTTCATCCTAAATTTACTCCCCCGAATCTTGAGGCTTTGTCCTCTAGTTCTGGTCTCACCTACCGGTGGAAACAACTTTTCTGTCTCTATCTTACCTATCACTTTCATAATTTTATATGTTTCTATAAGATCTCCTCTCATTTTTCTGAATTCCATTGAGTACAGTCCCAAGCAACTCAATCTGTCCTCGTAGTCTAACCCCCTCATCTCTGGAATCAACCTGGTGAACGTCCACTGAACCGCCTCCAAAGCCAGTATATCCTTCTTCAAGTAAGGAGACCAGAACTACATCCAGCACTCCAGGTGCAGCCTCACCAGTACCCTGTACAGTTGCAGCAAAACCTCCCTGCTCTTGAATTCAATCCCTCTAGCAATGAAGGCCAACATTCCATTTGCCTTCTTGATAGCCTGCTGCACCTGCAAACCAACCTTTTGTGATTCATGTACAAGCACTCCCGTCCCTCTACACAGCAGCATGCTGCAATTTTTACCATTTAATTAATAATCTGCTCTTTCATCTTTCCTTCCAAAGTAGATGGCCTCACATTTACCAACATTATACTCCATTTGCCAGACCCTTGCCCACTCACTTAACCTATCTATATCTCTCTGCAGACTCTCCATATCTTCTGCACAATTTGCTTTACTATCATCAGCAAACTTAGATACACTACACTTGGTCCGTTCTTCCAGATCATTAATGTGTATCATGAACAGTTGTGGACCCAGCACTAACCCCTGAAGCACACTGCTCACCACTGAATGCCAACCAGAGTAACACTCATGTAGCCCAACTCTCTGTTTTCTATTAGTTAACCAATCCTCTATCCATGCGAAGACATCACACCCAACTCTATGCATCCTTATCTTACGGGTAAATCTTTTATGCGGCACCTTATTGATCATTTTCTGGAAATCAAAGTAAATAATGTCCATCTGTTTCCCTCTATCCACTCCACTTGTTAAATTCTCAAAGAACTCCAGTAAGTTTCTCAAATAGGACCAGCCTTTGCTAAATCCATGGTGTATCTGCCTGACTTTTCAGATGCCTCACTATTTCTTCTTTAACGATAGCTTCAAACATTTTCCCATCTACAGATGCTAAACTAACTGACCTATAGTTACCTGCCTTTTGCCTACATCCTTTTTTTAACAGTGGTGTAACAGTTGCTGTCTTCCAATCCGCTGGGACCTACCCAGAGTCCAGAGAATTTTGGTAAATCATTACCAAAGCCTCGACTACAACTTCTGCTATTTCTTTCACTTCTCTGGATACATCCCATCAGGACCGGGGACTTGTCCATCTTCAGGCCCTCAAGTTTGCTCAGCACTACCTCTTTAGAGATAGTTATGTCGAGATCCTCACCTCCCTTTGCATCCATAACATCTGTGTTCGGTATGTTAGATGTGTCATCCACTGTGAAGGCCGACACAAAATAGTCATTCAAAGCCTCTGCCATTTTCTCATTACCCAATATCAATTCCCCCTTCTCAACCTCCAAGGGACCTACGTTCACTGTAGCCACCCTTCAGCCACCCTTTTCCACTTTTTTAAGGGAAGATTGGGTCAGAACGAACTTGTTACATGGCATCTCTTTGTTACCTGTTCGAAAAGGAGGAGCTGATGAGGAGAGCTTTTGTAATCTAAAAGGCTTTTGGCAAAATAACCCATGACAAACTGGCCAGAGAAGTGAAACTCTACGGGAAGCAAGGGGAATTGGCAAGTTGGATCCGAAATTGGCTCAGAGACAGGAGACATGGAGTAATCGCCTTGCAGAGGGTCTTGGCTCAAAATGTTGACTGTTAGATAGAGCTCTTATAGATAGCAGGGTCAAGGGATATGGGGAGAGGGCAGGAACGGTGTACTGATTGTGTATGATCAGCCATGATCACAGTGAATGGCGGTGCTGGCTAGAAGGGCCAAATGGCCTACTCCTGCACCTACTATCTATTGTCTATTGTCTATTGTTTATTCCTTTCCATAGATGCTGCCTGATCTGCTGAGTTCCTCCAGCACTTTGTAGAGTATGCGTTGCTCTGGATTTACAGCATCTGTAGAATATCTTGTAATGGTCAGCAGATGTTTTGTGACTCGTAGATTATTTATACGGGATGTCCCAAGTCTCAGTACTAAGTATCTTGTGTTTTTCTCATTATATTAATATCTTATGCTTAAGTAGAGTTGGTACTGGAGTTGGAATCAGAATCACGTTTAATATCACTGGCATATATCATGAAATTTGTTAATTTTGTGGCAGCAGTACATTGCAATGCATAAAATAGTTAAACTGTAAATTACAGTATGAAGTGTATCTATATTTAAAAAAAGTTAAGCTAAATAAGAAGTACAAAAAGAGAAAAAAGGTTAGTGAGGTTCATGGGTTCACTGTTCATTCAGAAATCTGATGGTAGAGGGGAAGAAGCTTTACCTGAATTGCTGAGTATGTGCCTTCAGGCTCCTGGGTGATGGGGGTTCTTAAAGATGCATGCTACCTTTTTGAGTCATCGCTCCTTGAAGATGTCCTGGATGCGGGTGAGGCTAGTGCCCATAATGGAGCTGACTGTGTTCACAACTTTCTGTAGCTTATTTAAGTAGCTTACTAATAAAAATGGCCATATCTTGGAAGAAAGATGTCAAGTTTGGTAAGTTTCTGAGAAACTGAGTTATAGGGAAAGATTGAATTGGTTAGGACTGTTCCCAACAGCATAGGAGATAGAGGGGAGGGGGGTTGCTAGTGGTAAACAAAATAATGAGGGGTATAGATAATGTAAATACAAACAGGAATTTTCCACTGATTTTGGGTGAGACTAGAACTAGAGGTCATAGGTTAAGGGTGAAAACTGAAATATTTAATGGGAACATGAGGGTGTTGTGAGTTGCTAGCAGAAGTGATGGATGCAGGTTTAATTTCAACATTTAAGAGAAGTTTGGATAAGTACGTGGAATGGAGGCGTATGGAGGGCAGCAGGTCAGTGGGACTAGGCAAAATCTTAGTTTGGCATGGACTAGATGGGCCTAAGGGCCTGTTTCTGTGCTGTAGTGTTCTATGACTCCAATGTCAATGACCTGTTAGGAGGGCAATAATATGGAGAAATATGAAGTAAAGCATTTAAGGAGGACAAGCAAAGTAAAGAGATACAAGATAAATAAGAGAATTTGACAATATGAATAGCAGAGGGAAATTGAAGTGCTTGGTCACTAGTAACTGAAGAAAGCAGGACGTAAAGATTAAATAATAAAGAAGGCCTATGATACCAGAGCAACAGAAGTGAAATTAAGCCAGGATGGGCCTATGTGGCTTACCTGTAAAGAAAGCAACCAATGCAATTAGTAGAAATAGGTTAAATCAGCAATGTCTGCTATATAACCATGTCAGTAAGAGATTTAAGTTACTTTCATTCCTGCAGGGAAGTGTGGTTATACTAGAACTGTATGAAACACTTGACAAGCCACAGCTGGAGCACTGTGTACTGTTCTGGTTACCAGATTACAAGGAGGATTTGATTGCACTCTAGTGAATGCAGGAGTACTGGGATGTTGTCAGAAGTGGAGAATTTTTGAGGGCTTTGAGGAGAGGCTGCGGTTGATTACTTTGGAACAGAGGAGGCCATGGGGAAATTTAAAAGAGATGAATAAAACTATGAATGGCCTTAAACTGGACCCCAAGGCCACCCAAGGCAAATACACTGATCATTTAAAAGCTTGTAAGTTCTGTTATTGCCCTAACCTACATAATTCAGAGTCAAGATCTAGAAAATGAGATGAGGGCAGGTAACACTCTTTTGGGAGGCAGGGAACAAAACTACCCCTTCAGTACTGAGAATTTTTAATTTCTCCAGTCCTATTCGTCTCAACCTATCCTGCCTTCTGTCCCATCATAATCTTCCTCTTGATCTTTCAAACCCTCACTCATTTCCTACCTCTAGACATGTGTAATCATTATCATCATCATTAGGTGCCTTGTTGTATGAACGTGGACAGTCATGGGTTTTCCATGACCATGATTGTTCCTGGCAAATTTTCCTGCAGAAGTGGCTTGCCATTGAGTTCTTCTGGGCAGTGTCTTTACAAGATGGGTGACTCCAGCTATTATCAATACTCTTCAGAGATTGTCTACCTGGTGTCAGCCAGTACTTGTGATATGTACCAGCTGTTCATCCACCACTTGCTCCCATGGCTTTATGTGATCCTGGTTGGGTGGGGGGCTAAGCAGGTGCTACACTTTGCTTAAGGGTGACCTGCAGGCTAGTGGAGGGAATGAACACCTTACACCTCCTTTGGTAGAGACGTATCTCCACCCTGCTACCCAGCATGTTATGCATGTATAAAATCTATATGTCTCTTAAGTGTTTGCCTGTTCTAACGAGAGGTTATTTGTGTGGAAATGGATAAAACCAGAGGGCATAGAGGTAAATTATAATTATGAGGGGTATAGATAGGGTAAATGCAGGCAAGCTTTTACGCTAATCTTGAGTGAGGCTACAACTAGAGGTTACGAGTTAAGGGTGAAAAGTGAAATGTTTAAGGGGAACCTGAGAAAGAGCTTCTTCACCCAGAGTGTGGTAAGAGTGATGAATGTGTTGCCAGCAGAAGTGGTGAATGCAGGTTCGATTTCAGTGTTTAAGAGAAGTTTGTATAAGTACATGGATTGGAGGGGTTTGGAGGGCCATGGTTCAGGTGCAATTTGCTGGGACCAGGCAGAATAATAGTTCAGCACATACTAGATGGGCTGAATGTCCTGTTTCTGTGCATTAGTACTCTATGACTTTAATTTTAAGGATGATTGGAGGAAGGCGTAGGGGGAATGTTAGAGATAATTTTTTTTATTACACAGAAGGTGGTGGTTTGCGAAGGCAGATACATTAGGGACGTTTAAGAAACTCTTAGATAGGCATATGGATGATAGGAAAATGGAGGGTTATGTAGGAGGAAAGCATTAGATTGATCTTAGAGTAGATAAAAAGGTTGGCATGACATCATGGGCTGATGGGCCTCCACTGTGCTGTAACGTTCAATGTTCCATGTTCTAAGTTATGGAATCAAAATATCTGATTTGCTTGTGTCTCCATATACACTACTTAGCTCATTTGAGAACTGTCTCTGTGTGCCACAAACTTTCATGCATGTAATGAGTTGTACAGCTAATCTAAGCACCGTCATAATCCAGGTTTATGTGTTTGATCAACCAAGTAAATTCCCATTCACTCCCATTGAATGGAAGCTCGGATCCAAAGATAACATTTATATCTGAAATTCTGCCCAAGTAAAAAATGTTCCACAATTTTCTTGTGTTCAATGCACAGCTCATGGAATACCATTAATTTGCTGCCAAATTTCTGTAAGAACAAGTAATGGAGTTTTATAGAAGTCGAGTCACTTTTGTGTGAATTTGATGGATTGACTAGTTCTCTTCTGTTGTCCTTAGTTAATCAGAGTTGTTGAATGGCTGATTAAATAGGAACACAGAGATTTGTCTTTCCTCTGCAGCTTATAGACATTCCACCTTAATCATAATTCATGCAAGACATTTTTTTATTAAGAAAGCTGCAAGAAAGAGATTAATTTGTAGAGTTCTAGTGAAATAAAAGGGAAATTGTACTGACTGGGTTGTGCTGCAGAGAGCTGGCAAGGTTACAATGGACTGAAAGGATTTCAGCAATAGACCATAGGATGATAAGATATAGGAGCAGAATTTTGACATTTGGCCCATTGAATCTGCTCTGCCATTTCATCACAGCTGATCCATTTACCTCTCAACCCCAATCTCCAGCTTTCTCCCTGTAATCCCTTCATGCCCTGACTAATTAAGAATTTATCAACCTCTGCCTTAAATACTCCCAATGTCTTGGCAGCCATAGCCATCTGTGGCGATGAATTCCACAGATTCACCACTCTCTGCCTAAAGAAATTCCCACTTATCTCCGTTCTAAATGGACATTCCTCTATTCTGAGGCTGTCTTAGGATTCCCCCACAATAGGTAACATCCTCTCTACATTTATTCTACTGAGGCCTTTCAACATTTGATAGATTTCAATAAGATCTCCCCACATTCTTCTGAGTTCCAGTGAGTACAGGCCCAGAGCCATCAAAAGCTCCTGATATGATAAGCCTTTCAATCCTGGAATCATTTTCCTGAATCTCCTTTGAACCTTCTCCAATGTAAGCAATAAGACCATCCCTACCACATTGTGAAGATTCCATAAGTTAGCCTTGAGCCCATTATTTTCAAAGAAGTAGAAATGCTTTGCACTTACATATATCTTTCATGGGTAGCTTATCCTGTATGGTAATAAAGGAAAATTACAGTCCATTTTGTACAGCAAGATCTCACAACTGCAAATGAGTTAATGACTCGGTCATTTGTTTCAATGGTGTAGACTGAGGGATAAATATTGTCAGCAAAACCAGAAAATTATCTCAGAAAATGATCAAATATTTTGCTTTATGTTCCATTGAAAAATTATTTTCATCAGAAAAATGTATAGATGGGGCTGCATTTGATTTCTCAATCAAGGAAAAGCCCCTCTGACTGTGTAGGACACCCTAATCAATGCAATAATCACTCAGCCTCGACTTTTCGCTGTGTGATCTGTGATTGAAACCTATTATTGTTTGACTCTTGGGCAAGAGTGCTACCAGCTGAACTGTTAGGTTGTCGACATTAATAGAAAATTGTTTTGACAGTGAGGTCCAGAGCTATTAGTTCCATTTCAGAATCAATGCCATTTTATTTTAAGATTCAGCTGGCGCCAAGGCTGAAATTAATATTTATAACCCTAAGTTTGTTTGGGAAGTTGGAAGGGAGGGGCCTTTGTGAGCATCTATGATCACCTCATGACGTGTTAGAGATGGCGGGAAAGGAGTGAATGGTTAAGTAGGAGGCAGAGAGCAAAGTCATCTGAATATTATTGAGCTTCTTAAGTTAGTGTTGGAGCTCCGTCATCCATGACAGTAGTTAGTCAGTCCTGGCCTATGCTTTGTGGAAAGAGAATGGTTTGGAGCATCTGGTGGTGAGTTCCTCATTGCAGGATACCAGTCTCTGCTTTTGGAGCCATAGTGGTTATGACGTTCAGCTTCAGGTCTATGTTGGCTCCTGTATGCTGACCATCCTGGAATGTCCTACTCAATGACCCTCGAGAAGTAACTTCACCATGTTGAAATGACTTCTAGAGCTCATGCCCTTCCAAAACGTCTCTGACAAAATCATCAGCTGAGAGCGCAACTTACGGAGTTAAAGAAAAGTTGTGCTTGATAAGAACAGAGACTAGCAGGAAATGTTTGAAGATCTGAGATGTAGCATAGTGGTTAGCATGACGCCATTACAACTCGGGGTGTTGGAGTTTGGCATCCTCTGTAGGAATCTCTATATGTTCTCCCCAGGGAATGCATAGGTTTTCTCTGGGTCCTCTGGTTTGCTCCCACATTCCAAAGACATACTGGGAAGGTTAATTAGTCATTGCATATAATCCCGTGATTAGGTTAGGGTTAAATTTTGGCTGTCGGGTGTTGCGGCTCGAAGGGCCGGAAAGGCCTGTTCCAGAATATATCTCTAAATGAAAAGAATAAAAGACTTGTGATCCGGAACCCAACAGGAATTCCAGATATGACCTACAGAAGGTTATCGTAAGAATAAGAAAGCAATTCCAAATGAAGTCAGCGACTCAATCAGATGCGCATCAGCTGTGGCGGACTTGCATGCCATTGCTTCCTATAAAGTGAAATCTAACATCATAAATAGCTGTAAAGCTTCACTCCCTGATGAGCTCAATGCCTTTTATGCACACTTTGAAAGAGGGATTAAAACTACACCTGTGCGAATCCCTGCAGCATCTGGCGACCCTATGATATCCGTCTCGGAAGCTGACGTCAGAACTATGTCACGCTACTGTTTATTGATACCAGCTCTGCATTCAACACAATCATACCTTGAGTACTAATCAACATTCTTCAAGACCTGCGCCTCTGTACCTCCCCCTGCAACTGGATCCCTGACCTCCTCATCGGGAAACCACAGTCAATGCGAATTAGAAATAATATCTCCTTGCTGACAATCAACACAGGCGCACCTCAACGACTTGAGCTTAGCTCTCTGCTCTACTCTTTCTACACTCATGACTGTGAGGGTAGGCACAGCTCAAACAACATCTAAATGCATATTTGACTGACGTTGCAACAATATCCCTGCACTATGTATCAGTAAGAACAAGGAATTGATTGTAGACTTCAGGAAGGGGAAGTTGGGAGAACATGATCATCGAGAGATCAGCAGTGGAAAGGGTGAATTATTTCAGATTTCTGGGCATCAACATCTCAGAGAATCTATCCTGGGCCCAACATATTGATGCAATTATGAAGAAGTCACGCCAGCAGCTATGCTTCATTAGGAGTTTGAGGAAATTTTGTATATCACCAAAGACTCTAGCAGATTTCTGCCGACGTACTGCAGAGAGCATTCTGACTGGTTGCATCATCGTCTGTATGAAGGCGCCAATGTACTGGATTAGAAAATGCTGCAGAATGTTGTAGACTGAGCCAACTCCATCATGACACTAGCCTCCCCGCCACCGAGGGCTTCTTCTAAAGATCGTACCGCAAGAAGGCAGCACCCATCGTTAAAGACC
Source organism: Hemitrygon akajei (assembly GCF_048418815.1). Taxonomy (NCBI): domain Eukaryota; kingdom Metazoa; phylum Chordata; class Chondrichthyes; order Myliobatiformes; family Dasyatidae; genus Hemitrygon; species Hemitrygon akajei. The sequence continues at coordinate 16,239,254 of NC_133126.1, forward strand.
CTCACCATCCACAGCATGCCCTCTCCTCGTTATTACCATCAGGGAGGAGGCACAGAAACCTGAGGATGCACACTCAATGTTTTAGAAACAGCTTTCTGCACTCCACCATCAGACTACTGAATGGTGTATGAACCCATGAATACTGCCTCACCATTTTGCTCTTTTTCCCACTTTTATTACATTGGTATCCAGTAAATTGGGACCAGTACATTCTGGTCCAATTAAGTGGCTGCTCCAATTAGTTGAAGTTTCATGGAAATAATTAAAATGGTACAAAAATGCAATCTACCATTTGAGTAACAAATAATGTATTTAAATGAAATACACATTAGAACACTATCAATAATACTACTGTCCTATGAAGCTGTATATTAGTTACTAATAGTCATTGACGGAGGAATTCATTCAGTGTAAGCTGACGTATTCTTGTGATTGGCTGTAAATGAACAAAGTCAGCTTAGACACCTAGAGCAGATAGTAGATTGCTCTCAAACAAAGCTGTTGGTGTTTGCAGCCTCCAAATCTTTATTTTAATCGTAACATTCAAGATGATTGTTGATACCTTCAAATCCTTTGTAGTTCTTAACTTGTGAGGTAGTAAAATCATTTCACTTTCACTCCTGGCCATTTTTTGCACCTCCAAGCCTGAATGCTTGAAACCACAGTGAACAAAACAGTTCTGAATTGTCTTACTGTATATTACTCACCAACTATCAGTGACAAAAATCTCTGCTTTTTGAACACAAATACGTAAGTGGCACTGTTTATAAACTGTTTGCCATTTTCTGACCTGTAATTTCTATCTGTGCCATATGCTGGATCAGGCAGCAACCTTGGTGTTTCTTTAACATTTTTTGTCTGTTTTTTTTTAATGAGGCTGAGTGCTAGCTTGACGCTGAAACCAGTATGGTGGAAGGAGCTGGCTGTATTCAATATGGGACCACTCGCCTCGAAGTCCAGTGCCAATGCCACTGTACCACCAACTGGCTATCTTCTGTCTAATTGGGAAAAAATCTGGAATAAAATGCCAGGAAGCCAGTATCACTAATCGTGTCTATAAAACTACCAGTCTGTGGATTAAAAACCCCGTGACTTCTTAGGAAGGCCATCTGCCATCCGTAGCCACAACATGGATCTCCTGAGAGGGCATTGGTTTCTTTGTTTAGTTTCAGACCCAAAGCAATGTGGTTGACTATCCTCTGCAATGGTCTGACAAACGACCAATAGGGGAAGTATGGTAAATGCTGTCCAAGCCAAGGACGTCCACACACACAGACATATAAAAAGAATAAATGAAAAGAAACAAGAAAACGTACTAGAAAAATGCACATATTTATGCCCTTGTGTCCAGCATCAGACACAGAGCATGCCCAGAAATGGGGACATCTCTTTTTCCATTACTAGGGGGAGAGAGAGAGCCTGTGGCATGTTGAATACTGGGTGAACGACTGGTGTTTGGGGTACTGCAAGCCTGTGTCTTTATCGATGCTTTGCTGCACGCTTGAGTGCTCGGTGGGGGGTGCCAATGCTTTTTTGCTGGGGGGGGGGTTCATTGCTTTGTTGCTGCTTATGCATGAGAGGGGGTAGTTGGGGGGGGTTTGGGGTTCTATCATTTAACTGTCATTCATTTCTTGGGGCACTCCTCTGTTTTCATGGATGAATTTCAGGATGCATATTGTATACATTTTTCTGACATTAAATGTACCTATTGAACCTATCGAATGTTGAGTTACAAACAAGAGAAAGTCTGCAGATGCTAGAAATACAAGCAACACACACAAAATGCTGAAGGAACTCACCCCACCAGAGATAAGGATCTTCCTGTCTTCACCTACCACCCACCAGCCTCCACGTCCAGCACATAATTCTCCAAAACTTCTGCCACCTCCAACTGGATCCCACCACCAAACACATTTTTCCCTCCCCCCTACTTTCTGCTTTCCGCAGGAATCACTCCCTAAGCGGTTCCCTTGTCCGTTTGTCCCTCCCCACTGATCTTCCTCCTGGCACTTATTCATGCAAATAGAACAAGTGTTTCACCTGCCCCTGCACCTCTTCCCTCACTACCATTCAGGGCCCCTAGACAGTCCTTCCAGGTGAGGTGACACTTCACCTGTGTGTCTTTTGGGGTCATATACTGTGTTTGGTGCTCTCAGTGTGGCCTCTTGTATATCGGTGAGACCCGACATAGATTGGAAGACCCCTTCGCAGAACATCTGCACTCTGTCCGCCAGAATAAGCGGGATCTCCTAGTGGCCACACATTTTAATTCCACTTCCCATTCCCATTCCAATATGTCGATCTATGGCCTCCTCTACTGTTGTGATAAGGCCACACTTAGGTTAGAGGAACAACACCTTGTATTCCGTTTGGGTAGCTGCCAACCTGATGGCATAAATATCGAATTCTCAATCTTCCAGTAATACCTCCACTGCCTCCGCTTCACCATTTCCTATCCCCTTGTCCCTCTCTCAAGTTATCTCCTTGCCCACCCATCACCTCCCTCTGGTGCTCCTCCCCACTTTCTTCTTTCTTCCATGGCCTTCTGTCTCTTTCACCAATCAGCTTCCTAGCTCTTTGCTTCATCCCTCCTCTTCCAAGTTTCACCTATCGCCTGCCGCTTCTCTCTCCCCGCTCCCCACCTTTCAAATCTACTCCTCAGCTTTTTTTCTCCAGTCCTGCTGAAGGGTTTCGGCCTGAAATGTCGACTGTACTTTTTTTCACAGATGCTGCCTGGCCTGCTGAAATCCTCTAGCATTTTGTGTGCGTTGCTTAGCCTGCTGAGTTGTTTAGTCAAATTAGTTGAGCACTGTTGGATACGTTGCTTTTTTAAAAACGGTCCTCCTCTCTGGTCACTATTGACCTCAAACATTTTGTCTGTTCTTTGCACAATGTGGGAAAAAAAGCAACAAGGCCAGTTTCGGAAGATAATAAAATATATTTGATGTTAATGTCATGGAAGGTGTTGACAAGTACTATGACGAGAGAAAAAGGGGGACGTTAATCATTACATCCAAGTGAAACTGTGTTGGGGGAGTGGTGTGGGGGGAAAAGGCAAATGTTTCCAAAGTTGTGAGAAGCAGCTTTGATATCTGAAGGTTTTACAAAGTGGGTGGAATGGTAGTGTAGTGGTTAGCGTAATACTTTACAGCATCAGTCATTGGGAGATTAGGATTCAATTCCCACTGCTGTCCGCAAGGAATTTGTGCATTTTTCCTGTGATTGTGTGGGTTTGCTCCACGTGCTCCAGTTTCAACCCACATTCCAAATGGTGCGCAATTGATGTTGTGAAGTTGTGGGCATGTCATACTGGCGTCAGAAGGATGATGGCCCTTGTGGTCTGCTTCCAGAACATTCTCGGATTGTGTTAGTCGATGATGCCAAGGACTCACCTCACAAGTGTTGATGTACCTGCAACACATAAAGCTAATCTTCTAAAAAACCTTGCAGCAATGAGAAGCAAATGAAAGAGGTGTTGGAACAGGTAGGGAACGGTGTTTGGGGAGAAGTGCAGCTATATTTCTGCTGTATAAACTAACACCAGCCACAGCATTATGAGCAGTTTTGGTCCACTTATCTAAGAAATGATGTGCTGACATTGTGAAGGGTTCAAAGGAGGTTCATGAAGATAATTCCAGATTGAAAGGCCTGTCATATAAAGAGTGTTTAGTGGCTCTGGGCCTGGACTCAGTGGAATTCAGAAGAATGAGGGGTGACCTCACTGAAACCTATTGAATGTTGAAAGGCCTCAATAGAGTGGATGTGGAAAAGATGTTTCCTGTGGTGGGAGAGCCTAAGACCAGAGGACACAGCCTCAAGATAGAGGGGTGTCCTTTTAGAACAGAGATAAGGAGAACTTCCTTTAGCCAGAGAGTGGTGTATCTGTGGAATTTGTTGCAACAGGCAGCTGTGGAGGTCGAGTCATTGGGTATATTTAAGGGACAGATTGATAGATTCTTGATTAAATAGGACATGAAGGGATACAGAGAGATGGTAGGAGTTTGGGGCTGAGGGGGAAAATAGATCAGCAATGATGAAATGGTGGAGCAGACGCGATGGGCCAAAGGAGCCTCATTCTGCTCCTATATCTTATGGTATCTGCCTCATCTGTCTCATCTCAGGACCTTATCAAATCTCAGTAGATGTAATAATATCCTTTAAAATACTTCCCATAATTGACAGTCTGGTACCTTCCCCATCACCCTTCCACACAACTCCGAGAACACATGCCCTTTTTATCATAACCTCCTCTGCAAAGCCGGTTGTTTGAATAATTCAATCCTTTTCAACATACTCCTGTAGAAAAAACCATTGATAGCAAACAACAGTCCAGGTGTTACAGATTCATAGATCCATAGAGTTAGACAGAAAGCAAACAGGCCCTTCAACCCAACACATTCATGCCGACCAAGATGCCTGCATGAGACCCATATCCCTTCAAATCTTTCCTATCCATTTTCCTGTCCAAATGTCCTTTAAATATTATAAGTTTACTACCTCTTCTTATGATTCTTCCATGTGCACATCACTCTCAGTTTGTAAGAAAAACTTTCCATCAGAATGCCTGTAAATCTTTCTCCTCTCACCCGAAACCCTTCCCTTGAAACTTATCCTCCCCTACTCTGAGAAGAGCATTGTGTATAGTGCAATGTGTGCAAAAATCTTAAGCACATACATTTAGCTAGGGTGCCTAAACCTTTTGCACAGTTCTGTATTTGTCAATGATGAGTGAAGAGTGAGTTTGTAAATCTGTCGGGAGAGAAGGATGTTGGGAATGGTGAGAGTGGAGTGCCGTGGGAGGGGTGTGGGGCAGGTGGTAGAGAAGGAGCGCCAGTGGTGGTGGTTGGTGCGGGTGCAGACACACTCAGCCCCAAGACGCCAGGCAAGGTCATTTGATTCCAAACAATTAGTTTATTGATCAATACAGAATGTTTCTCTGGTGCCTTCTGCTCCCCCCTCCCTTCCCCCCTTCCCAACTATGATTCTCCTCTCTCTGCCTCCTTCCCACGCTCAGTCCACAGTAGAGACCCATATCAGAATCAGGCTTATCATCACTCACATATGACATGAAATTTGTTTTTTGTTTACAGCAGCAGTACAGTGCAAGACATTAAATTGCTACAGAGCTGTACAAAAATCTTAGGTACCCGAACTAAATACAGCATATTTGTCTAAGACTCTTGCACTATACTGTGCAACTACCCTATCTATGCTACTCATTACATAGAAACCTTTATAAGTTCACCTTTCAGCCTCCTCAATCCCAGCCTATCCAAACTCCTTATAACTTAAGCCTACCGATCCAAGCAACATTCCTGTGAAAGTCTTCCGCACCTTCTCTAGCTGAAGAATAGCTTTTATCCAGCTGTTATCAGACTCTTGAATAGATCTCTCAGATGCCAGATATGAATTCTTCAAGGCCTTTCACCATTTGATAGGTTTCAATGAAGTCACCCCTTATTCTTCTGAATTCTAGTGAATACAGGCCCAGAGCCATCAAACGCTCTTCATATGACAAGCTATTGAATCCTGGAATCATTTTCTTGAGCCTCCTTTGAACCCTCTCCAGTTTCAGGTCATCCTTTCTAAGATAAGGGGCCCCAAACTGCTCACAATACTCCAAGTGAGGCCTCACCAGTGCTTTATAAAGACTCAACATTACATCCTTGCTTTTATACTCTAGTCCTCCTGAAATGAATGCTAACATTGTATTTGCCTTTCTCACCACAGTCTCAATCTGCAAAAAAACCTTTACGGAATCCTGCACGAGGACTCCCAAGTCCCTTTGCACCCCAGCTTTTTGTATTTACTCTCTATTTAGGAAATAGTTAACCCTTTCATTTCTTCTACTAAAGTGCATGACCACCTCCCAACACTGTATTCCATCTGCCACTTCTTTGCCCATTCTCCTATTCTATGTCCTTCTGTAGCCTCTCTACTTCCTTAAAACTACCTGCCCCTCCACCTATCATCATATTGTCTGCAAACCTTGCACCAAAGCAATCAATTCCATCATCAACATCATTGAATATAATAATTGATAAATAAATATGAAATATAATATGAGTCATTAATATATAAAGTATCGGTCCCAACACAGATCCCTGTGGAACACCACTAGTCACCGGCCGCCAGCCAGTAGAGTCTCCCTTCATTGCCACTCTTTGCCTCCTGCCAATCAGCCACCGCTTAATCCAGGCTAGAATCTTTCCTGTAATAGCACGGGCTCAGAGTTTGTTAAGCAGCCTCACGTATGGCACCTTTACAAAGATCTTCTGAAAATCCAAGTACACAACATCAACTGATTCTCCTTTGTCTATCCTGCTTGTTATTTCTTCAAAGAATTCCAACAGATTTTCAGGCAAGATTTTCCCTTGAGGAAACCAAGCTGACTACAGCCTCTTTTATCATGTGCCTCCAAGTACCCTGAGACCTCGTCCTTTCTAATCAACTTCCACATCTTCCCAACCTGTGCTGGTCTTAGGATAGATCCCCTGAAATGATAATTCAGATTCAGATTCAGTTTATTGTCATTTAGAAACCACAAATGCAATGCAGTTAAAAAATGAGACACCGTTCCTCCAGAATGATATCACAAAAGCATATGACAAAACAGACTACACTAGAAAATCCACATAATGTTTGGCAATCCCCAATTCAGAGTCCGGAGAGGCTGCTGCGTATTACTATCGCGCTACCGTCTTAGCGCGTTACCCGGAAAGGAGCTCCAAATCCACCAGACAAAACAAGACCAAAAACTAAAGCTACAAGACCAGCACAAAACCACATAGTTACAACATATAGTTACAACTGTGCAAACAATAGCATAATTGATAAAAAACAGACTATGGGCACAGTAAAAATAGTCCAAAGATGTTAAAGGACTATAAGTTCAAAAGAAATCACCACACAGTTTCCACAAGTCCCCAGGGTCCTGACAGACTTGCCATCCCACGCTGGCGGCAGAAGGGAATACCCCCGCTATGGACTTCCATGGTGCCGCCCGACTCAGCCTCGCAGACGCAGCACACACCGAAAGCGACCTGACCCCAGTGGACTCCGAGTCCGTCGAACCTCCGAGCCAACAACCATCCCCTCCGGCACAGCTTCTCTGAGCACCATCCTCTGCCAAGCGTATTAAGATGGCCCCGCCAACGGCCATCGGCAACGCGATCCCGAGGACTGGGGGCCTGTTCTTCCCAGCAGAGTCCCGGACCTCACAGCAGCAGCAGCAGCAATGAAGAAGGTCTTCCTGGAGATTTCCCGATGTTCTTCCGTGCTCCCACATCTGTTTTCAATCAATTATGATTGCGCACGGCACCCCACTTCACAAATAACAAATAATCAGCTCCGGAATGGCCGCTGCAAGCTGCGTCGCATCGCCATCTTGGAAAAATACTAAGTAATTAAAGGTTACTGACTCTCTCCACCTCTGATCCCCTGATGAGGACTGGCTCATGGACCTCTGGTTTTCTTGTTTTAGCTCCATTGATCCAGATCATTACTCTCCCTCATATATGCTGATTCATCACCACCTTTGATTCAGCCAATGACAATGGTGTTGTCAGCAAACTTAATGTGTTATTGGAGCTGTACTTAGCCATACGGCTTTAAGTGTAAATCAACAAGAAATGGGGCTAAGCACACAGCCTATGCTGATGGAGATTGATGAGCAGGTGTTGTTGCCAATCTGAATAGACTAGGGTCTGCAAGTGAAGAAATCAAGAATCTAGTAGCACAAGGAGATATTGAGGCCTAGGACAAGGCTTATTGATTAGTTTTTAGTGATGGTAGTATTGGATGCCGAGCTGTCCTGAAGAGCATCCCGATGTATTCATCTTCGCTATTCAGATGTTCCAGGATTGAGCGAAGAACTAGGGAAGTGACATCTGTTGATCTGCTGTGACAGTAGGCAAATTGGAATGGATCCATGTTTCTTCTCAGGAAGAGTTGATATGTTTCATCACCAGCCTCTCAAAACATTTCATCACAGAGGACATAAGTGCTACTGGATGATAGTCTGTCAGGATGCTGGAGCAGGGATTCATTCACAGACCCAGTACTGTGCACACAGTGATATTAATTGAGTAACAAATCCTGAGGTGCAAACAAAGTCGGCATCAAAGTTCAGGCAGAGATCAAAACATCCAGACAAATCCAAAAACCAGAATCAGGAAACAGGCAGAGTCGATATTCAGATAGACATGAATGTTGGAAAAGCTTAGGAAAATTTATTGGCACAATCTGGCAAGCAACATCTGAAAACACAGGACTGAGATACACTGAGCAGAACAGAGAGGCAGATGATAGGTGGAGCACAGTGAGACTCATGTGGCAGCAATACAGGTAATAATGAGAAACAGGTGAGAGACGGAGTAATCAGTGATACAGGGGCCGGAGTAGAGCAGGAGCGGGGACAGGAGCACATGGTGATACAAAACCACAGACTGACAGCTAAGAGGAAACACACAAAAGGACAGAGTTCAACTGGAGGTACTGACATCGTCATTGAGGAAGGTTACCACGTTCTTAGGGACTGGTGTATTTGAATCCTGCTTGAAGCAGGTGGGTACCTCATACTGCTGTCCATATTTCTCTTCATAGATGCAGCTTGACCTGCTGAGTTTCTCCAGCACTTTGTGTGTGTTGTCTTGCATATTGTTCATACAGATCAAATTGATATGCAGTGGATTGAGACAGAACAAGGTAAAGCAATAGCAAAGCAGATTAAGGGGTAAAAAAAGTACAGTGCAGGTAAACAATAAAGTGCAAGATCATAAAGAGATATATTGTGAGGTCAAGAGTCCATCTTACCATTCAAGGAGCATGTTCAAGAGTCTGATAGCAATGGGATAGAAGCTGATCTTGAGCCTTTTGTATCTTCTGCCCATTGGGATAGGGGAGAAGAGGGAATGTCCAGGGTGGGTGGGGGCTTCGATTATGCTGGCTGCTTTACAGAGGCAGTGAGAAGTGTAGACAGTGTCCATAGAGGGAAGGCTGGTTCCTGTGTTCATAACTCTGCAATTTCTTGTGGTCACCATACCAAACCATAATGCATCTGGAAAGAATGCTTTCCATAGTGCATAGATGAAAATTGGCCGGGGTGTCTAGGGACATGCCAAATTTCTTTAGCCTCCTAAGGAAGTAGAGGCATTAGTGAGCTTTTGTAGCTGTGTTATCAACTTGGTTGGACCAAGAGGTAAAAGATCTGGATTAAAAGATCACACTCTTTTACTTTTAGGAAGGGCAAAGGAATTAGCTCCAGATACTGGCCAATAAATATTACAAAGACTGATAAACTTGTTGTTATATTATTAATGCCTATGGAAGCTCATAGTGCACATTATAACCAATGCTGCTGTCCAATGGCGGTAGAGCTCGTTGGAATGATCAGAGGCTGTAACAGGCACTAAAAGAATTCCAGCTTTCATTTTTTCTTTTAATACTAGACACACTGTTTTAGGAAATAAACTGAGGCCAGAAACATAGAAAATGCCGTAAATATTCAAAACATTGCTCATTGATCCAAACTCTTCACTTAGCTTGGAGACAGTTTGTTTCAAAGGGTTGACCTAATGCGGGACTGGAAAATTGCCTTGAACATTTAGCTCAGGAGAAGTATTATTTTCCTGTTTTGATGAGGAACTGAAAAATAAACTGGCCCATCGGTTATTAATAACGAAGAGCTCATGTCTGGGCCTTAGATCACAACTTGTTCCAAGCAGTTCTTTGTCCTCTGTCCATCTGTTGCTCAGATTACTTGAGAGTGACCTCTTGGTGTCACTGGACCCTCATCTGTATTGCTAAGGTTGGCCCTCAGCCCCATGAACTGCAGCGGAAATCTCTGCCATCAAAACAGCAAGAGCCAATTCGAGCAGTATAAATATTTGGAGTATTGCTCTCCTGATATTGTGTCTAATGAAAGGTTAAATCTCTTCTGCGCCAGCGAACAACCTAGACCCCATTAGTTTCAGAACTATTGTAACAAACATTTTTGACTTTGTAAGGAATTGGAAGGAATTCTGATTAAATCTTAAGCAACCATTTTTGTTGAATAAAATATTAGCAAGAAAGCTCACAATAAGTATAGTAGTTATTTTTCTAAAAATGGTTTTGAAGATCTTATGAGAGTCATTATTTTACAGTGATATTTGTGCATTTTGGATGAATCAGAATCAAAATCAAGTTTAATATCACTGGCATATGTCTTGAAATGTGTTGTTTTGCACCTGCAGTACATAATAATAAAAACTATAAATTACAATAAGGAGTATATATAAAAAAGAATTAAATTAAATATGTAGTGCAAAAAGAGAGGGAAACATACTGAAGCTGTTTCATGGGTTCATTGTCCATTCAGAAATCTGATGTGAGAGGGGAAGAAGCTGTTCCTGAAATGTTGAGTGTGTGTCTTCAGGCTCCTGTACCTCATCCTCGATGGTAGCAGTGAGAAGAGGACATGCCCTGGGTGATGGGGGTCCTTAATGATGGATATGCTGTGGAGGCCAGTGTCCATGATGGAGCCACCCAAGTTTACAGCTCTCCGCAGCCTTTTTACTGAGTCTGTGCAGTGGACCCTCCATACAGATGGTGACGCATCCAGTTAGAATGCATTCATGGATACGTCTTTGATCAGAGGAGCTGTCTAAATGAAGGCCTTCTTTTAACCACAGGAATGACCTGAAGATTGGAAGTGTAGTAAAGTGTGGTGATTATGTGAACAAATGGCGAGAGTATATTCAAGTGAAATTCTGTTGATTTGGTATCCTGGGACTAACAGATTTTCAAGACTTTTAGATGTGATTTCCATTGATGCCCAAACAATGTGCTATTTCACTTTACATTTAATGCAGTGTAATAAGTTTAACAGGGACCCAGTGAGTTTAAAGAGAGGGGGAAATACACAGGGATTTTGGAACACAATTCCAGCTGCAGACCTAACTATGTTCCTACTTTCTAGTTTTCCAGACAACCCCAGTCCCATATTCCCCATCCTTAACAACACAACCTGCTCCTACTCTGGACCACCGACTCACATTCCAGATTAGCAAGTGAGCCAGCATCTGAGCAATCAGATTTATAGAGTTTTACTATAAATAGGATGATGGAATGGGCAGACAGATGCCAGACAGCAGGATATATAACACAGCTGGTGAACCATAGTTGTTACTTTAAGGCTGTCATCTGGTTCAAGATTGTGTCGAGTGACTAACTACTTTCTGAGTTGGAATAATACTTTGTAGTATTATCAAGTACTGAGAATTCATTGAAATAGGAATGCATATAAGTAGTGTAAAAGCAGAAGATAGGGGCCAGACTGGGGATAAATAGATCGAAAGATTATCTGTCTTTTACCTTGCTCTAGAGTGTGAGTAAGGTGAAAAATACGATAGATATCAACTGGTATTAATCTATTCATCACACTTTTAACTTGTGCCTAATTAAGAGCTACTCTATATTGACTGGTGAATTTGTGGAGTTTATTACCACAGGCAGCTGTGGAGGCCAGGTTGTTGGCTGTATTTAAGGCAGAGATTGATAGGTTCTTGATTGGACATGGCATCAAAGGTCACTGGGAGAAGGCTGAGGAGTGGGGCTGGGGTGGGGGTGGGGGAAGAATTAGCTATGATTGAATGGTGGAGCAGACTCGATGGGCCAAATGGCCTAATTCTGCTCTCATGTCTTATGGCTTCCTATATCTTTTAGAATAGATCTTAACGTTCCCTTACTTGTTTTTAAAGCTCTCAAAGATCTAGGACAGGGATGGCCAACCTATGGCTCATGTGCCAGAAGTGGTGCATTGGATGTTTAGAAGTGGCGCATTGAACCCCAGTGATAATAATAAAAAAAGTAAGCCTACTCATGCAAAAAGTATCAACCAAAAACCGTTTTGTAGAAAAAAAATCTGTAACAGGAATTCAAGTAGCTTAGTGCTAGAAATGGGCTTTACTGAGAATAAATCTAAAACTTACCAATTATTTTTAGCGATTTTATTATTTTGTGTACATCTTTTGGTGAATGTTATCTTCTTTCATATTAATCTGTTTTCAATTTTTAAAAAAATGTTCAATGAGTCAAACTAGGAAAGCAGGACTTTTGTTCTGAAGTTGTTCTGTAATTGTTCAATACACATTTGATACTTGTTTGATCCTGAGGCGCCAGGCGTCTGCACCAGCGGTGCGTCGCAGGTTTTTGCCAGTCAGTTTACAATTGACACTCGTGCGCTACAGAGTTGTGCTTTGTTCATTTGTGAACATTTGCAGTTTTGTACTTTTTTGAAAATTAAGCCTTGTTTGTACATTCAGTTGCCCCCCGCAGGGCAAAAGAAAAGCAGAAAGTAATAGTAAGTGTGAATTCAATGAACAGTGGGAAAATGAGTTCTTATTTATAGCGGGTCTGTCAGGAAAACCGTTGTGCATTGTTTGTGAAAACACTTTCTCACGTAATAGAAGACATGATCTTAATAGATACTATGAAACACAGCATCAGACTGAAATAGAAGGAAAACTGAAGCTAGTGCTTGGGTCTGAGTTACGGGAAAAATACATATGTGAAAAGGAAGAAATCAAAAGAAGACAAAATATATTTGTTGAAAGTCTCATTAAGGTAAGTAATGTTTATCTTGTTTTATATTAAATCAATATATCATGTAAAAATGCTAAATATGTCTATATTAACATATTTTTACAAGAATTGAATAGGGGCACAAGTGTTGTATGGAGCATGTGAAAAAATTGACACATGGAATGTAGAAGCTTGGCCACCCCTGATCTAGGACCAGAGTACCGTCACAGAATCGCTTTTGTTCTATAATCCTGCTCAAGCTCTCATATCCTCTTTCACTGGTCTCTTAAATTTAAACAATCTCCCTCAAAAGAAAATTGGAGGGTCAGCTTTTTAAAACTATGCTCCCAAACTGTGGAACTCAATGCCTAAAACTATATTGGATGCAGTCTCAGCTGACACTTTTAAATGCCAGCTCAAAGTCTATTTATTTAACTTTGCTTTTAACATCTTTTTTTTGTCTATTATTTGTTATGTTTGCACTTTATTTTATCATAAAGCACTTAGAACTATATTGTATGAAAAGTTATTATTATTATTACCTTGTGAGAAAGTATTAAACACCTGTCACCAAAGTGAAAGTTATATTTCCTGAGGTATGTTGTATTAGTGAGATCCAGGCAGTCAGGAGGAATTGGTCAGAGGAAAAATTGAGGCCAGGAATGTTTATGCATGAAGATGTATGCAGATATCAAAATAATATCCAGTACCCAACTGGTTAAATGTGAGATAGATCCCATCTGGTTTTAGTTATTATGATTCTTGGAACAAAAGCTTCTCTTTCTCATCACTTATTATGGTGTTAATTTGTGAAAGGAGAAGTTACCATTTTGTGAAAGTGATGTAAAACTGTGCTGAGTTGAAATGAGGTGAGAGAGGGAAGATATAGAGGGAAAGAAACCCATTTCCTTTGGAAAATAGTTTGAATGGGAAAATGGAGAAAGAGAATTATAGAGTAATCCTAGGGTGAAAGTAAAGTATGAAGCAATGAGAGAATTAAAGGCAAGGGCGGAACAAAACACATAACTCTGATTTGTTCTCTTTAGTCTCCTTTGTTTGCTGGTGGTTTGGCACAGATTACTCAGGTACCTTGTGGAAATCAGTCCACAGGCTCTTGTTTCATGTGAATGTGGAAATCAAGTCATTGGGAGCAGTGGGGAAGAGGAAAACAAGGGATGTTGGAAATGCTTTACAACTGGAAGAGGTTGACATTCCTCATCCTGATGCGCACAACATTCCTACAAAGTCAAAATTTAATCAAAAGCAGCACACACAAAATGCTGGAGGAGCTCAGCAGGTCAGGCAGCATCGATGGAAAGGAGTAAATAGTTGATGTTTCGGGCTGAGGTCCTTCATTATGGATTGAGAAATTTAATCAACCTTGTAGAGAAGAATCATTATTGATCGAGTGTGAATAAATTGGTCTAGATATACTAATAACTGGCCAATTTATCAACACCCTCCAATTTTAATCTAATTGTAAAACATCTCAGCATTGCAATGGGAAAGAGTTAAATATAAATCACAGTGCCTCAAGAGAGTTTCAACTTTAATTGGCAATATCCAGCCTAAAACATTTCTGTTTATTCATTGACAGGATGTGAATACTGCTGGAAACAGCTGAAAGTATTATCCAACCCAACTTGCCCCTGAATTAAAGAGGCAGTTAAGCTTCAAGTACTAGTAAAGATACATAAATTATGGGAGAAATTGTTAGGGAAGATAGGACCTTTTTCTCATGGTAGGAGTATCAACAATAAGATTATATAGGTTTTAGGTGAGTGGAAAGAGATTTAAAAGGGATTTCAGGGGAAAGTCGTTCTTAACCAGAGCGGTTAATATCTGGAACTCACTGCAGAGGAGGTGGTGGAATCAGATTCAGATTTATTTATCACATGCACATGTTAACATACAGTGAAAAGCATTGTTTGTGTCAACAACTAACTCACTTGACAATATGCTGAGGACAGCTTGCTAGTGTCACCATTCATTCTGCTGCCAAGTTCAGTCAAATACAACCAATATTTAGACAGGCACTTTAAAGAAACAAGGCATATAAGGATACAGACCTGATGTGGGCAAATGGGATTTATGTTGATGGGCAAAATGGCTGGTATGGATAATGATGAAGGGTCTTGGCCTGAAACACCTACTGGCTGTTCCTCTCCATAGATGCTGCCTGACCTGCTGAGTTCCTCCAGCATTTTGTGTGCGTTGCTATGGATTTCCAGCATCTGCAGAATCTCTTTTGTTTATGTCATGGACAATGGTGGGCTGAGAGGTCTGTTTCTGTGCTATATAGTCCATGAAATTTAGTGATTCTGGAGCCAAATCAGCTTTTTACAAGAACTTTTATTACTTGGAGATGCAAAAGACTGCAGATGCTGGAATCTGGAGCAATGAGCAATTCGTTGAAGAAACTTAATGGGTCAAATAGCATATGTAGGGGTGGAAAGATAATTTATGGCAAACCAATTATATCATTCTTACCATCTGAGCCTAGTTTTTGTCCCAGATTTATTTAACTGGAATTAAATCTCCTAACTGCCATGGTGGATTTGGGGTATGGCGATGTTCTGGATCACGGGGTCAAAATTTCCATAAACCAGACACATAAGTATCAGGATGTTTGATATTAAAAGCTGGCTTCTCCAGCTGCCCCCCTCCCATCACACCAATCCACTTGAGAGGGAGAGGAGACAGAACATTTATTTAACACATGTCTAAAGAATATGGTAACATCTCCGTAAGGCCATACAGCATAAGATATAGGAGCAGAAGTAGGCCATTTGACCCATTGAGACTGCTCCGCCATTCAATCATGGCTGATCCAATTCTTCCAGTCAGCCCCACTCCCCTGCTTTCACCCCATACCCTTTGATGCCCTGGCTAATCAAGAACCTATCTATCTCTGCCTTAAGTACACCAATGACTTGGCCTCCACAGCCACTCGTGGCAACAAATTCCACAAATTTACCACCCTCTGACTGAAGTAATTTATCTGCATCTCTGTTCTAAATGGACGTCCTTCAATCGTGAAGTCATGCCCTCTTGTTCTAGAATCCCTTACCATGGGAAATAACTTTGCCATATCTAATCTGTTCAGGCCTTTTAACATTCAGAATGTTGCTATGAGATCCCCCCTCATTCTCCTGAACTCCAGGGAATACAATTCAAGAGCTGCCAGACGTTCCTCATACAGTAACCATTTCATACCTGGAATCATTCTTGTGAATCTTCTCTGAAACCTCTCCAATGTCAGTATATCCTTTCTAAAATAAGGAGCCCAAAACTGCACACAATGTGCAAGAGTGATCTCACGAGTGCCTTCTAGAGCCTCAACATCACATTCCTGCTCTTATATTCTATACCTCCAGAAATGAATGCCAACATTGTATTCGTCTTCTTCACCACCGACTCAACCTTGAGGTTAACCTTTAGGGTATCTTGCACAAGGACTCCCAAGTCCCTTTGCATCTCTGCATTTTGAATTCTCTCCCCATCTAAATAATAGTCTGCTTGTTTATTTCTTCCACCAAAATGCATGACCATACACTTTCCAACATTGTATTTCATTTGCCACTTCTTTGCCCATTTCCCTAAACTAAGTCTCTCTGCAGGCTCTCTGTTTCCTCAACACTACCTGTTCCTCCACCTATCTTTGTATCATTGGTATACTTAGCCTCAAATCCATTACTACCGTAATCCAAATCATTGACAAAAAGCAGTGGTCCCAACACAGACCCCTGTAACCAGCCATCCAGAATAGTATCCCTTTATTCCCACTTTCTGTTTTCTGCCAACCAGTCAATGCTCCAGCCACGCTAGTAACTTCCCTGTAATTCCATGGGCTTTTATCTTGCTAAGCAGCCTCATGTGCGGCACCTTGTCAAAGGCCTTCTGAAAATACAAGTTCACCACGTCTACTGCATCTCCTTTGTCTACCCTGCTTGTAATTTCCTCAAAGAACTGCAGTAGATTTGTCAGGCGGGATTTTCCTTTCAGGAAACCATGCTGGCTTTGGCCTATCTTGTCATCTCATCCCTAACAATTGATTCCAACCACTGATCTCATACTTCTCAGAATTACTCAAACGTCTTCACATTCAGTGAAGTCCTTTAAAATTAAGATCTGCTGGTATGTAAAGAAATATTGACTTTGTCTGCATTCACTGAAGTTCTATCACATAAATAAGATAAATAATAATTGCTGGGGTAATATTAGATTAAGAATTCTGTTTAATATCAATTAGCATGCAGCTAAACCAGTAGATGGACCCTCCATTCATGCAACAACATTACTCGGTAACAGACAGGCATATCATCCTCGATTAGAAACTAAAGTGATACTACTGACCATGCTTAACATTTGACTTCTATTAAAACTATTGATTATAGGATTTAGGAACAGTAACATTTTCTGAGCTTTATGCATAGAGTCATAGAGCCATAGGGTCATACAGCACACAAGCAGGCCACATCAATCAATAGTCTGAACTATAAATATGCCTAGTCCCATTGACCTGCACAACCCTCCCATCAACATATCTATCCAAATTTCTCTTAAATGTTGAAATTGAAACTCACCACCACCACTGGCAGCTCATTCCACACTTTCACTACCACCTAAGTGAAGAAGTTCCCCTCATATTCCCTTAATCATTTCACCTTTTACCCTTAACCCATGACCTCTGGTTGTAGTCTCACCCAACCTCAGTGGAAAAGCCTGCTTGCATTCCATACCCTTCATGATTTTCTATGCCTCTATCAAATCTTCCCTCAATCTTCTTTGTTCTAGGGAATAAAGTCCTATCTTATTCAAACTTTCCCTGTAATTCAGGTCCTCAAGTCCTGGCAACATCCTTATAAATTTTTTTTCTGCGCTCTTTCAATCTTATTTACAATTTCCTTTAGGTAGGTGACCAAAACTGCACCAAATTAGGCCTCTCCAATGTAATAAAATTTCAAACTAATATCCCAACTCCTGTACACAATACATTGATTTATGAAGGCCAATGCGCCAGAATATTTCTTCATGACCCTATCTACCTGTGATGCCACTTTTAAAGAATTATGGAACTGTATTCCCAGATCCTTCATTTCTACCCAGGTTGGTTCTCCCAAAATTCCATTTGCCATTTTTTAGCCCATTTTTCCAGCTGGGTCTTGATCCCACTGCAAGCTTTAATAGTTGTGCTTGCTGTCCATTCCTCCCCGATCTTGGTGTCAGCCACAAATGATCCCTTAACAACATTATCATTCAGGTCATTGATGTAGATGACAAACAACAATGGACCCAGCACCAGTCCCTTTGGCACACCACTAGTCACAGGCCTCCAGTCAGAGAGACAATCATGTTCTGCTTCTCCAGCCAAGCCAATGTCTAATTCAATTTGCTACCTCAGCTTCAATGGCCGGTGACTGAACCTTCTTGACCAACCTCCTATGCAGGACATTGCTAAAGGCTTTGCTAAACTTACACTGCCTTAGCTTAATCTCTTTTCCTTGTAACTTCCTTGAAAAACTCTATACGATTGGTTAGACATGACATACCATGCATGAAGCCATATTGACTTATCAGTCCCTGTCTATCCAAATACTTATATATCCAGTCCCTTAGAATACCTTCCATTAACTTTCCCACTATTGATGTCAAGTTCACTGGCCTATAATTTCCTGACTTATTCTCAGAGCCCTTCTTAAGCAACAGAACGGCATGGGCTATCCTCCAAACCTCTGGCACCTCACCTGTGGCTAAGCATGGTGTAAATATCTCTGCTAGGGCCCCTGCAATTTCTGTACTTGCCCCCCACAGGGTCTGAGGGAACACATTGTCAGACCCTTCTGATTTATCTGCCCTAATTTACCTCGAGACAGCAAAATCTTCTTCTCTGTACTCTGTACAAGGTCCATGAGTTGTTTCTTTTCTTTCAGTTAGTCCTGATGAAGGCTTTGCCACATTTTTATAGACTTTATCTCCATCTTCTGAGTAAATACAGATGCAAAAAAATATTTAAGACCTTCCTTATTTGTTTTGGCTCCACACATGCATTCTGGTCTTCCAATCATGTCCCTTGCAATCCTGTTGCTCTTAGTATATCTGTAGAATCCCTTAGGATTCTCCATCACCTTGTCTGCTAGGGTAAACATGCCTTCTTTTAGCCCTGCTGATTTCTCGTTTAAGTGTTCTCTTACTTCTTGCATTCCACAAGGACCTCATTTGTTCCTACCTGCCTATAACTGCTATGCACCTCCTTTTTTCTTAACCAGGGCCTTGATGTCTCTTGAAAACCAAGGTTTCCTAATAGTGTTATCATTGCCTTTTATTCCAATAGGGTCATACTCAAAATTTCACCTTTGAATGCCTCCCACTTACCAAGTGCACTTTTGCCAGAAAATAATCTATCCCAATCCACACTTAACAGATCTTTTATGATATCATCAAAATTGGCCTTTCTCCAAATCAGAATCTCCACATGGTGACTAGACCTATCCTTTAGCATAATTACATTGAAACTAATGGCATTGTGATCACTGGATGAAAAGCAAACCTGTCAACTGCCCTGTCTCTTTCTGATATCGCAGATCAAGTATCACACACTCTCTAGTTGGGACTTCTATTAAGGAAACTTTCCTGAATACATTTGACAGACATTTTCCCATAGAACATTTTTACAGTATGCGAGGCCCAGTCAATATGTGAAAAATTAAAATCATCTACTATCATTAACGGCAACAATCTGTAATCTCTCTAGAAATTTGCTCCTCTGAATCCCACAGGCTTTTGGGTGGTCTATAATATTCCCATTTTACAGCTGGTCCAGATCCTGCTGCAAGCTTTGATAGCCTTCCTTACTGTCCACTATGCCGCAAAAATTTGGTGTCATCTTCAAATTTTCTGATCCAGTTTACTACACTATCATCCATATCATTGATATAGATGACAAACAACAACGGACCCAGCACCAATACCTGATTCTACTACCACTCTAGCTTCTTTTGCAAAGCCAACATCTAATCCAAAGCCAAGGGACTGAACACTCTTGAAAAACCTCCCTTGCTGGACCTTGTCAAAAGCCTTGCTAAAGTCCATGTAGAAAACATCTACTGTCATCAACTTTCAGAGTAACTTCCTCAAAAAACTCTATGTACAAAGCCATGTTGACAATTTAGTCCTAATCTATCCAAATACTAATATATCTGCTCACTTACAATGTATTCCAGAGATTAATAATAGGAAACCTTGGCTAATAGGAAAACATACCTGTCTTCATCACACATATGTCCAGCAAAGTTATGGAGAAGATGTGGGCAAAAGGTGCATATCGAACACCATGGCACTATCCTCCCCACCATCAAGGACATCTTCAAAAGTCGATGCCTCAGAAAGGTATCCATCATTAAGGACTTCCGCCACCCAGGACCTGCCCTCTTCTCAATACTACCACATATATATGATTATATTTTATTGTAAATTTTACGTATAGAACTGTACAGCTGCCTGTAAAACAACCAATTTCACGACATAGGACACACTTGGAGTACTGTGTCCAGTTCTGGTCACCTCACTATAGGAAGGATGTGGGAGCATTGGAAAGGGTACAGAGGAGATTTACCAGGATGCTGCCTGGTTTAGAGAGTATGGATTATGATCAGAGATTAAGGGAGCTAGGGCTTTACTCTTTGCAGAGAAGGAGGATGAGAGGAGACATGATAGAGGTGTACAAGATATTAAGAGGAATAGATAGAGTGGACAGCCAGTGCCTCTTCCCAAGGACAGCACTGCTCAGTACAAGAAGACATGGCTTTAAGGTAAGGGGAGGGAAGTTCAAGGGGGATATTAGAGCAAGGTTTTTTACTCAAACTGGTTGGTGTGTGGATTGCACTGCCTGAGTGATACACCATCAAGAACTCTAGGAGACTGGAAGTGAACAATAGGCTTTTATTAACAGCGAAAAAGTTAGCACGACCATGTTGAAGACTGAGGGAGGAGCAGTGCCCCAATCGCCTTTATCCAGAGGTCTGTGGGAGGAGCCAAGGAGTAGTCAGCAGTGGGGCGTGTCCAGACAGGTTTACATAGTTTACCACACTGAGTCAGTGGTGGAAGCAGATACACTAGTGAAGTTTAAGAGATTACTAGACAGGTATATGGAGGAATTTAAGGTGGGAGGTTTTATGGGAGGCAGGGTTTGAGGGTCATTGTGGGCTGAAGGGCCTGTAATGTGCTGTATGTTCTATAGTAAACCTGATTCTGATTCTGACAAAGTTTCAGATGATACTTCATAAGAATCTCTTTAGACACATTGATTGAAAACAGTAAATAAATCAACAGTTGGAAGGTTTCACTATATAAGTGTAACCCTCAGGTTGGGCCGGCCGAATTAGTCTCGGGAAGACAGTCTCTGACCCCACCAAACGTGTGAAATCTGAGGAGCAAAGCCTCCTGTTTGTGTGGATGCTGTGCGATGTGTTCCCCTGTTACAAGTCAGTACCACAGAATAACAGACAGTGCACCATGTTCAATTAAACGATTCAGCTTTATAATTCTTAATTTGACTAGAGAGTTAGTAAAGAAAAACAAAAACCAAAAGGCCCATTTTAATGAAACGGTCTAATATGCATGTGGGAGCTCACGGGTTCCTTTCTGGTGGTCCTCCTTCGATTTCCCCCGGGTTTCATTGACTCCCGGCCCCACTCCAAGTCCACTCCTTTCAGGCATCCTCTCTCTTCATCTTTCACTGAACAAACGATCTAGAACCACTCGCTCTCAGGCACACTACAAAAAAAAAACACTCCCTTCATTGGATGGCTCACATTCCAAAGCCCCCATTATCTCTAGTCATAACCCAAACTCTGCTGCTGCAGAACAACCATTACCTTAGCAGTGAAACCTTCCCAGGCTGTTACACTCTCACCCCGCCAAATTTATTCATGTCTTGATGACTTTGAGATAATTTTCCAACCCTTCCTGCAAAGCACAAAGTCCAATCCAGGTGTAAAACGCAGTGGCATAACTCCCCAAAGTGGTAGGGGCCACATTCTGTTCCCCCAGTGCTACATAGGCCAGCCTATCCGGTGATCTCCTAATTCTTGGAGACCTACATTCCCCCTCATCTACCTCTTCATGTTCCGACACTTCTGGTCTACCTGGCGAGACCTCCCCCAGTCTGTCACTCGTGTCCACCTGCAACTCGGACCCCTCTGACCCTTGGCCGAGCCCGCTTTATCCCTTGCAGGGTCCCGCTGAACGCCAGGTTGTCCACAGAAAGCCTCCCCTTCTCCACCTGATTCAACGTGAGAAGGGTTGGGAATCTCCTCAGTGAGGAGTTAGCAAAAGGCAGCAAATACCACTACTACCGGGGATGCATAGGGGCTTCTGGATGCACTGATGATCTCAGTTTCCTTCAACTTCCACAAATGCTGCCGCACATTTTCCACCTCTGCAGGGGCCAGTCGTTGTGACCTCTCCCTGAATGGGGTATCCTCGGTCACCCGGATAGTGTGACGCGTGCTCTTGGAACCACCCACATCAAACTCATCAGTGGAAAAGACACCTTCAACATCTTCTCTACCAGCCTCCTCTTTCAACCCAGCGGCACCGGGGAGTCCCCGAAGTTGAATGACTCAGTGGTCAACTTTCCCCCTTTTTAAGATAGTTTCTCCCCGGCGTGCCTCACAGGGGCATGAGACATTACCATCACCGGGAACAGATGCGCCAGGGGCATCCCCCACTTGAAGGTGACCTCCCTCTTCGTAGTGTTCCGGACAATCACTGCCATCCTGCGTTCCTGTACCACTAAGGGCTTCTGCAAATCGGGTTTCACCAGTACCCCAGCAGGAAATCCTGACTCCTCCTTGTGTTCTTCCGGAGTGTCCACGAAGAGGGCCTTGCTCTCAGGCATTCCAGGAAATTGTGAGGGGTCCCCCATCACTCTTGCTACTTTCCCGGGTTGTAACACAATTGGCTTTGACTGGGTGAACCACACAGTCCCTCATCTAACTTCAGTATCCTGCCTAATGCAGCCACGCACTTCCTCAAAAGCAGCTCGAAACACCGGGTGAGCAGGCAATATTCTCAGGAAGCTCTCTCTAGCTTTCTCCCTGCACCTCCCATGAGCCTCCTCACAATAGTGTATTGGTCCCCACAAGAACTGAAATGCCCCCTTCTCAACGGGGTCCAGACAAACTAGCGCTAATGTAGCAAGGGCCTCAGCCACTCCCACATCGGCTTCTGAGAACTCCAACTTCACTGACAAATAACCATCACACGGATTATCTAAGCCCCCAGATCTCTAGTCACTGAATGACGTCAATGGTAAATGTGTCAAATACTGGTTGTAAAACGAATGGTACAGTAAAGTGACCTGTGACCCTGTGTCAAGTATGGCTCTAGCATAAATGCTCTCTATCTGTAGCGATACACTGGAGCTTGGCCCCACTAAGCCTTCAGGAACAGGGCTTTTTGCTTTAGGGTGTTCCTTGATATATTGCTGGGAATGAGTTCTCCCCAATACACCAGGCCATCCCCTCACTGGGTCTCTTAAGATTTCCTAATGACGCTCTCTCTGCTTAGGTACCCGGGGGCTCACTCTCCGAGCGGCTTTCCATTGTTTACACTCCCACCTGAAGTATCTCTCTTCACCACAGTTATAACAGACAGTACCAGCCGCTCCCCTTCTCGTCTGATACCGGCTGCTAGCAGTCCTCTGCATAGTCCGTCCCCTTAGAGGATCCGCCTCCCTATCAGCTCCATCATATTGGGGGGGTCACACCTGCTGATAACAACCGGGGCATCTCAGTTCTCAACACCGCCACAATCTCCTCTATCACACTCTGGGGAAGGCTATCCGTGGTCACTACCGAGGACTGCACCCTCCTGACGGAGGCCTCCTGTGGCCCCGACACATTCTCTTCCTCTCGTACTTCTCTGATCAGCTCAATAAGCGGGGGGGGGGGGGGTTGGGGTTGCGTCTTACGAGACAGTCGGAGACCCCAAGCAATCAGGTCCTGGGACTGGGTGCCCTTTGCTATCTGGTCCATTCTTAACTGATCCACCTCAACTGCCTGAATAGCCTCTCTGTGTCGCAAGTGATTTAGCTGCCTCTCTAACTGAAAGATATAGGCAGAAAGCTTCTCCCCCTTCTCCTGACCCATGCTCTGAAACCCCGTCATGAGCTCCACTGGGTTTCCTGTTGGGCCAAAAGCATTGCCCAGTGCTTGAGTGTAAGTGGCAGATTAGCAAGAGGGTACTGGCTCTCATGTCAGCCACCTGCCCCTTAAACTTTCAACCAGTCGCTGTCATTTTACATCATCAGAGCACTGCCACTCATCTAACAACTGAGAGGTCCGCTCCACCCAAGTCTCATACCCCTCTTCTCCTTCAGGGATGGGCTTCGTTCCTGAGAGTAGGCAGAGCCTACCATAGCTGGGACTTTGAACCCGGGTGTTTTTCCATTTATTCGCCAGAGAGGTAAGGGCGGATACTAACTCAGAATTCTTACTCTTCACTGGGGGACGGGGACTCATAAGACATTCCAAATCAGACCACACCTTCCCCTCACTCCTCAGAAATGATAGAACCCTGTATTTGAAGTCTCGGATAACTCAACTTGTGATTCGGCCCACTGCGCTACACTCTTCTCCTCCCTGAAAGTATGGACAATCCACGGCTCCGCCTCACCTGGGGCACCGATAGTACTGGGCAGCTCCACTGCAGTAAGACGAGGGCTGTGCCCGCCATTTTATCAAACCTCTGCCCCGCAATGATTACTTTGCCAACGGCTTTAACAGTGCTTAAAAGTCGAATTAACAATTCATCCGGACCATGAATATCTACCCCACTCAACACGCACGCATTAATTACCAGTAACCCCGTGGATGCACACCACCGCTCCACACTGGCAGCATCCGTACTAGCACCCACATTGTAACCCTCAGGTTTGGCCAGTGGTGTTAGTCTCGGGAAGACAGTCTCTGGCCCTGCCAGATGTGTGAAATCTAAGGTGCAAAGCTTCTTGTTTGTGTGGATGCTGCGTGTCTGTTCCCCTGTTACAAATCAGTACCACGAAATAACAGACAGTACACAATATGCAATTAAATGATTGAGCTTTATAATTCTTAATTTGTCTAGAGCAGGGGTGTCAAACTCATTTTAGGTCACGGGCCGGATTGAGCAAAATGCAGCTTCATGCGGGCCGGATCAGTCGGACGCGTGCGAACGCAGCTTTCGTTGCCTCCGTTTTTTCAGCCTGCTCTCATGTGTCTCAGTCTCTGCTATAACTACAAAGTGTTTCACTTTACAAATTCCGTTTCTTATGAAGAAGACTGCCGAATAAACACGAAAAACCCTGAAAACCTGGTACCTGAATAAACTCAGCATTAGCCATATCATACGCCAGAGGTGCTTCGATTACTGGGGCCAGCTTTAATAGTATTTAGATATTATCTCGTGGGCCAAAGATAATTCCACCGTGGGCCGGATTTGGCCCGCGGGCCTTCAGTTTGACATATATGGTCTAGAGGGTTAGTAAAGAAAAACAAAAAGAAAAAGGCCCATTTTAATGAAACAGTCCAATGGATACGTTGGAGCTCACAGTTTCCCTTCCGGTGGTCCTCCATCGATTTCCCTCGGGTTTCGTTGACTCCTGTGCCCATTCCAAGTCCACTCCTTTCAGGCATCTTCTCTCTTCATCTTTCACTGAACAACATACTTAGAACAACTCGGTCTCAGGCACACAACAAGAAAAAATCACTCCCTTCATTGGACAGCTCACATTCCAAAGCCCCCTGTTACCTCTAGTCATAACCCAAACTCTGCTGCTACAGAACAACCATTACCTTAGCAGTGAAACCTTCCCAGGCTGTTACGTAAGTTTAAAAACACAGCATCTTTCAGAACCTCAGCATGTTCCAAAAGCTGAACAGGTTCTTTTTGAAATGTACTTGAGATTGTAATGTAGGAAAGATGCTAGTCCACTTGTACATAGCAGACTCGGTAAGCAACAATATGAGGTGACCAGCTAATCTGCTTTTGTGAGGAATGATATATTGCCTAATATGCTTCAGCTAATTGCACTGCTTCTCTTCAACATAGTGCTCTGTGATTTTATGGCACTCCAAGTCCGAGTCTCAGTTTAACACTTCCTCTGAAAGACTGCACCTATGAGACTTCCTCAGTTCTGCACAGGAGAGTCAGCTTCGGATTTCCTCAGACCTTAGGTCACTAAAATGGAACTTGAACAAGAGTGACAACTTGTGGGCCAAGGCTGGCAGTTATTTCCACTATTAATTGCAGTGATTTCCTTTGTGTTTGCACCCAAGGAACAAATATTTCATAGACGAAAGCAATGGAAAAAGTCTTTTCCTTAGTGGCAATTGGTGCCTCTTCATTGCTGAGGCAAATCTAGGAGGTTCACCTAAGATAGGCTTTGATATTGGTTTATTATTGTCACGTGTACTGAGATACAATGTCGAGCTTTTGTTTGCATATGCCATCCAGATAGATCATTCCCTGCATAAGCACATGGAGGCAGTAAAAAGCAAAGCAGAATGCAGAACATACACTCAATCTATGTATATAAGCTATTTAATGTATTTATCTTATTGTGTGTTTTCTTTTTGTGCTGCATCAGATCCAGATTAACAATGATTTCATTCTCTTTACTGGAAACGACATGGAACAATCTTGAACTATTGAATGCCATGTTACTGTTTCAGACATGGTGCTGTACAGGTAGACAAATAAAGTGCAAAGGTCACGATGAAGTACTTCAGGAGATCAAGAGTTCATCCTATAACCACCCCTCACCTTGTCATGATGCTGAAGTGAGTTATTGGTGAGGTTCTGACTCTCCTTACCTCATTTTCATAGGTGATTACAAAGGCAGGTGAGGTAGCGCAGATGCTGAAATGTGGAAGATGAGCTGTCTGCTGGAGGAGCCCAGTGGGATGAGCAGTTTCAGAAGGAGGAAAGCAATGCCAGTGTCTCAGTTTTCAAACACTGCTTTAGAACTCTTGATGCAGGGTTTCAACATGAAACATCAGCAGTTCCTTTCCTCCCACAGGTATGACTGCCATAATACCATAAGACAAAGGTGAGAGAATGAAGACTGTTCGCTCTACTGTTTAATCATGGCTGATTTATTTTCCCTCTCAACCTGCTTTATTCCTGTAACCGTTGATGCCCTGACTAATTAAGAACCTATCTGTCTCTGTTTTAAAGGAAAGAAGAAGAAGAAGAAAGCCCTTTACTCCGAGTGGAGTCATCGGGACAAGCAGGCTTCCTTGTTTTTAATGAGGGTGTTGCTAGCTCGACACTCAACCCAGCACAGTTGGAAAGCGTGCAAGGGAGCCGGCTGGATTCGAACTTGGGAACCTTCGCTCTGAAGTCCAGCGCTGATGCCACTACGCCACCAGCCAGCTTGTTTTAAAGGGATGTACTTCTATTTTGAGGCTGTGTTCTCTGGTGCTGGACTCTCCCATTAAACATCCTCACCATGTCCACTCTATCTAGGCCTTACAGTATTCAATGAGATCCTATGCCGCCATATTTCTAAACTCCAGTGAGTACAGGCCGAGAACTATCAAACACATCTCATAGGTTAACCCTTTCACTCCTGGAATCATTCTAATGAGCCTGCTCTGGATTTTCTCCATGCCAGCAAACTGCTCGAAATACCTGCTTGAAGTACGGTCTGACCAATGCCTTATAAAGCCTCAGCATTACAACATTACTTTTATATTCTAGTCCTCTCAAAATGAATGCTGACATTGCATTTTCCATCCTTACCACCAAATCAACCTGCAAATTAGCCTTTAGGGCATATATGTCAAACTCAAGGCCCGCGGTGGAATTATCTTTGGTCCGCGAGATAATATCTAATTACTATTAAAGCTGGCCCCAGTAATCGAAGCGCCTATGGCATATGATATGGCTAATGCTGAGTTTATTCAGGTACCAGGTTTTCAGGGTTTTTAGTGTTTATTCGGCAGTCTTCTTCATAAGAAACGGAATTTGTAAAGTGAAACACTTTGTAGTTATAGCAGAGACTGAGACACATGAGAGCAGGCTGAAAAAACGGAGGCAACGAAAGCTGTGTTCGCACGCGTCCGACTGATCCGGCCCGCATGAAGCTGCATTTTGCTCAATCCGGCCCGGGACCTAAAATGAGTTTGACACCCCTGCTTTAGGGAATCCTACATTAGGACTGCCAAGTCCCTTTCACCTCTGACACTGCTTGACCTGCTGGCTTCCTGCAGCAGATGGTTGCTCAAGTGCAAGTGAGCCCTTCTACGGCAATGATCAGTGTCCTCCCAGACCACGAGCGCTACGCATTGCTCGTCTTTAGGCTTTGCTGTGGAAAGAGTGATTATGTTCCATCATCATAGTTTCAGACAAAGGTGAATTCTGGTTAGTCCATGTGGAAGAAACTTACAGTATTCTCAACTTGTAAGTAATGGAATAAATGACCAAATTTCCCTTGGATTGCCCGGAATATGTTGGATGCAGTCTTCAGCCCCATGCCTACAATGTGATCCTTTGCATTTTATTATTTATTTAGAGATCCAGGCCCTTCTGGCCCAATGAGCCTGTACTGAACCAATTGTGTTTGTGTGACCAATCAACCTACTAACCTGACTTTGGAATGAAGGAGAAAACTCACATGGTCAGGAGAAGTAAGTGTTTACAGATAGTGATGGGAATTGAACCTGCGGGTGCTGTAATAGTGTTCCACTAACTGCTACGCTACCATGCCACCCTTATCAAGCCCCTATCTTGTTCAGATGGAGTGAATCAATGGCCCTTTCACGGTGGTAACTCTGATTGCTGTTAAGTAAATATAATTCTCAGGTCAGTTTGAGGTTATTGTGTGGTCTGGATACTTAGTGCATCGGAATGTGGATGGCAGTCTGTCAGGCTGCAGTTCTGAAGAGTCTGGGATTTTAGGAATGTTTTGTATCAAAATGCGACATCTGTTGCACCAAATATGCTGTATCTAATATGTTATGACCAGATGTCCCAGGCTGTTGTTCAGATCCAGATCTCAGTGTTATAATTAGAAAAGCATTATGTTTAGTGTCAACTCATGTACCACTCTTCCATTACAATATACAGCTTGGAGAATCCTCTTGCAAGCATAAGAAAATCATAGGTCCTGAGGTCAAATGCAAGGCATTTTCCATTTCTGTGGAAATTTCTTGAAAGCAGCATGAAGCGATGATTTTCCTTCTCCTGGGCCATTTTCTTTGGTGGAGTATAATTCTGCACGTGCGATGATTGGAATGGGACAGGGATGCCTAGAAGTGACAGAAGTGACCATCCATTTGGGTTTTCTTTCGGCAGGTTGGGACAACTCGCTCCAAAGGCATTCTATCTATCTATTCCTAGGAAGTTCTCTGCCCTTCTTAGATGGGGATAGAAGAGTACAGATGCAAGAGATTCTGCAGATGCTGGAAATCTACAGCATGCAGACAAAATGCCAGAGGAATTCCACAGGTCAGGTGGCATCTATGGAGGGAAATAAACATTTGACTATCACCTGTCACTGGTTCCCCTCCTCCTTCCATTTATTCACTACACAGGATCATAAAAATCTGCAGAGGGTTGTAAACTCAGCCACTGGCACCAGCGTCCCCACTGTCCAGGATATCTTCAAAGGTGATGCCTCAATAAGGTGGCATCCATCACTGGGGACCCCCACCTTTCAGGACATGCCCTCGTCTCATTGCTACTGTCTGGGAGGAGGTGCAGGAACCTGAAGATCCATACTCAATGTTTTAAAAAAACAGTTTATCAGATTTCTGAAATGACAATGAATGAACCAACCCCGGACATTGCTTCATGATAAACTCCCGTGTGGAGCTCATCGACTTCATCCCCGTATGGCGCTCGTCAACCATCCCCGTATGGTGTTCGTCAACCATACCCATGGAGAGCTCGTCGACTTCATCCCCGTGTGGGGATTGTCGACTTCATCCCCGTGTGGGGCTCGTCAATCATACCCATGGAGAACTCGTCGACTTCATCCCCGTGTGGGGATCGTCGATTTCATCCCCCTATGGCGTTCGTCGACCATACCCATGGAGAGCTCGTTGACTTTATCCCCGTGTGGGGCTCGTCGACCATCCCCGTATGGTGTTCGTCAACCATACCCATGGAGAGCTCGTCGACTTCATCCCCGTGTGGGGATTGTCGACTTCATCCCCGTGTGGGGCTCGTCAACCATACCCATGGAGAGCTCATCGACTTCATCCCCGTGTGGGGCTCGTCGACTTCATCCCCGTGTGGGGATCGTCGATTTCATCCCCCTATGGCGTTCGTCGACCATACCCATGGAGAGCTCGTTGACTTCATCCCCGTGTGGGGCTCGTTGACCATACCCATGGAGAGCTCATCAACTTCATCCCCGTGTGGGGATCATCGACCATACCCATGGAGAGCTCGTTGACTTCATCCCCGTGTGGGGCTCGTTGACCATACCCATGGAGAGCTCATCGACTTCATCCCCATGTGGGGCTCGTTGACCATACCCATGGAGAGCTCATCGACTTCATCCCCATGTGGGGCTCATCGACCATACCCATGGAGAGCTCATCGATTTCATCCCCGTGTGGGGCTCGTTGACCATACCCATGGAGAGCTCATCGACTTCATCCCCGTGTGGGGATCGTCGACCATGCCCATGGAGGGCTCGTCGACTTCATCCCCATGTGGGGCTCGTTGATCGTCCCCATGTGGGGCTCATTGATTTCATCCCCATGTGGACTCATTGACTTTCCCCCGGGAGGGCTTGTTGATATCAGCTCCATACGGAGCTTGTCGACTTCACACCTGCACAGACTTCATTGACTTCATCAACTTTGCCTCCAACTTTCAACCTGTCATCAAATTTACCTGGTCTATTTCTGACACCTCCCTCCCCTTTCTTGAACTTTCTGCCTCTGTCTCTGGAGACAGCTTATCTACAGATGTCTATTATAAACCCACAGACTCTCACAGCTACCTGGACTATACCTCATCCCACACTGTTACTTGCAAAACCGTCACCGGCTTCTCTCAGTTCCTCCGTCTCCACCACATCTGCTCTCAGGATGAGGCTTTTCATTGTGGAAAGAAGGAGATGTCCTCCTTTTTCAAAGAAAGGAGCTTCCCTTCCTCCACCATCAGCGCTGCCCTCAACCGCATCTCTTCCATTTCATGCATGTCTGCTCTTACCCTATCCCTCTGCCACCCTATCAGGGTTCCTCTTGTCCTCACCTACCACCCTACCAGCCTCCGCATCCAGCAGATAATTCTTCAGAACATCTGCCATCTCCAATGGGATCCCACCACCAAACACATCTTTCCCCCCATCCCCGCACTTTGGGCTTTCCGCAGGGATCGCTCCCTACGTGACTCCCTTGTCCATTTGTTCCTCCCCACTGATCTCCCTCCTAGCACTTATCCTTGCAAGTGGAACAAGTGCTACACCTGCCCCTACGTCACCACCCTCACTACCATTCAGGGCCCCAAATAGTCCTTCCTGGTGAGACAACACTTCACCTGTGGGTCTGTTGGGTCATTACTGTATTTGGTGCTCCCTGCGTGGCTTCCTTTATATTGGTGAGACCCGATGTAGATTGGAAGACCATTTCACTAAGCACCTACACTCCGTCCACCAGAAGGAGTGGGATCTCACAATGGCCACCCATTTTAATTCCACTTCCCATTCCCATTCCAATTTATCAATCCATGGCCTCCTCTACTGTCGTGATGAGGCCACACTCAGGTTGGACGAACAACACCTTATATTCCGCCTCCAACCTGATGGCATGAACATCGATTTGTCGAACTTTCAGTGAACTTCCTTGCTGCCCATCGCCTCCCTTTGGCGCTCCCCTCCCTCCACTTTTATCTGCAGCCTTCTCTCCTCTCCTGTTGGATTCCCCCTTCTCCAGCCCTGTATCTCTTTCACCAGTCAACTTCCCAGCTCTAATTTCATCCCTCCCCCTCTGGGTTTCAGCTATCACCTCGTGCTTTTCTCTCTCCTCTCCTCCCACCTTTAAAATCTACTCCTCATCTTTTTTCTCCAGTCCTGCTGAAGGGTCTTGCTCAAAATGTCAGACTGTACTCTTTTCCATAGATGCTTCCTGGTCTGCTGAGTTCCTCCAGCATTTTGTGCGTGTTGCTTGAACTTCCAGCATCTGCAGATTTTCACTTGTTGTGATTGGATTACCTCACTATTATTGCTGTCTTTTTGCAGTAGTATTTAACTTAAATTTATCTATAATGTTTCATCGTAAGTGATAGTATGTTTATGTATTGCACTGTAATGCTGCTGCAACCACTGCCAGAAGCTCTGGGGGGGTGACACGGTAACATAGTGGCTAGCGTAACGCTGTAACCCAGGTTCAATTCCAGCCGCTATCTGTAAGCAGTTCATTGTATCTCTTTAAACAAATAATAAAAAATACACAAAAAAACAGCAAATTTGATGACATGTGCCAGAGATTATAAACCTGATTCTAATGTCCTTTCCTATCACATTCCTTCTCGTCCCCCCATCCCACCCCACCCCATTTTCTTACTCTGTTTTCTGTTCTCTCCCTTTCCAGTTTCGATGAGCAGTCTTGGCTCAAACATCAACTGTTTGTTCCCCTCCAGAGCTGCTGCCTGACCCACTGAGTTCCTTCAGCATTTTGAGTGTGTTGCTGATTGAGGAATTGAATTCCGAATTGGCCATAACCACCCCCACACCAGTGTCATTCTTTAAGATAGAGATCAAGCCTGTCTGTCTGGGTTCACCCTACATACTAGCTGCCATGCTACCAATATATTCCATATTGTTCACTTTGGAGGCCAATCCTTGGTTCCTATCTGCCCCCAAACCTGTAGGAATTCACACTACGAGGAGACTTCCGTACCTTGGCTGTCCGTCACTTTATAGGAGGTGGATGGAAGGTCTGCTCCTTAACAAGGCAGTGGGGATGCAAGCAGGGAAATGAGGCAGAACCATCTGGGAAAAGTCAACTTCCATGAAAGAGGTGGCTATACACTACAATGACATGGTGGAAAGAGAGGAGGTGTTAAGAAAGGGATAGAGAGAAGATTAGAACCCCTCCCAGTGACACTGAGATTCTGGAGTAGAGGCTAGAATTTCCACGAAGTGTCCATTCCTTCAGCTTGCAGTTTTGAGCTTCACTTTAGTGTCAGGCTGAAACTCCCATTTTGTGCCTCAGATCTGAAAACAAACTGCCAAAGGCGAGTAATGGGTGGAAACCTGCAAAATTTATTGCTGTCTGATTCGCATAGCAAAATTAGCCAAATGTAATCTTTCCTTATCCAAATTTATGCTTGTTTTTTCTCCCCCTTTCGCCCAAAAGAAAAGGGCAACTTCTCCTGAACTTTGGAAGATTTCTCACGACCACAGAAAATGGATTAACATCACCACTGTTTTCATGGAAACATATGTAGATACTGATCACTGTGAGTGTGTGGGGGATGCAGAGAGAAGGGAGCATGTTCGTACATTTGATAATGACGAAGCCCAGTTCAGCCAGGCCCTAATCCTCCCTTAGCCTGTCAGACATGTGCCCTCCCTCTTGAACGATTCAAGTACTCCACCATTCTGCCGAGTGCCTACATTCTGCCAAATCTCCCCGTCTCTCTTTGAATTAAAGCTGAACCACAAGACCAAACCTCTCATTTCATTCCACCTTAGAAGTTGCCAAGCGCGAACAGTCCAGCTAGTCCAGTGCAGCTAAATCCCAGGACAAATATGGAATGTACATCTGGCAGGTTCAACCGTAAGAGGGTGTGGGGGTGTTTTTGTTTGTCTGGCCAAATTACTGGTTGGGAGATGAAGATAAAAAAAAAGGCAGTTCCTGCAGTACTGGGTGTAGCAGTCCAACACGCCTATTCAACATGGTCTATTTACGTACCCTTCCACTGGACTCTGGGCTTCTTGGGTTCGTGTCCACCGATCTTGTAATTTACTGCCAGCATTGCTAACACACACCTGCAAGATATTTTAAGAGCTGCCTTGATTTCTGATTAATGCTCCAGGGGTCACCCGCAGGGTTCAGTAAACCACCTTGTGTTTCATTTGGCTTCTCGGCAGTCTGATCCTATTATAACTAAATGTTAGTTTAAAAAACAGGAATTTCATTTCATTGTAACAGATCTACAACTCAGAGCAATTTGAGGCAATTAAAAAAAATTAACAATCAACAAACCAGAATTGCCCAGAATCATAATTTACTTTTTTAAACCGCGGAAAGGATTTTGCTGAAGAATGTTTAAAATGGAACATTTTTACTTCATTCTTTATTTATGCTAAAGAGCCATTATACTTAGTGAATGCACTTAACTTCCATCTTAAGGTCAGGGTGGTTAAAAGCTTTATTATATACAAGGAACTTTCTTGCTTCTGATGCGATTCCCCTATAATGGACACACTCAGGATATTCTGGAATATACTACAATAGCCCGGACAAATTAAACATTGAGAGAAAAGAAACTGCATTTATACAGTATGCCCCATGACCTCAAAATATCTGTAAGTCTCCTAGAGTCAATGAAGTGCATGAGACATTGGTGAGGCCTAGTTTGGAGTATTGTGTGCAGTTTTGGTCACCTACGTACAGAAAAGATGTAAACAAGTTTGAAGAGTACAAAGGAAAATTACAAGGATGTTGCTGGGACTGGAGGACCTGAGTTTTAAGGAAAAATTGAATAGGTTAGGACTTCATTCCCCAAAACATAGAATATTGAGAGGAGATTTGATAGAGGTATACAAAGTGATGAGGAGTAGAGATTGGATAAGTGCAAGCAGGCTTTTTCCACAGAGGTTGGGTGGGATGACAACCAGAGGTCATCGGTTAAGGGTGAAAGGTGAAAAGTTTAAGAAGAACATGAGGGAAAACTTCTTCACTCAGAGCGTCGTGAGAGTGTGGAATGAGCTGCTAGCACAAGTGGAGCATGTGAGCTTGATTTCAATATTTAAGCAAAATTTGGATAGGTACATTGATTGTGAAGTTGATTGAGAGATAAATATTCGCTCTTTCCTTTAGTCCAATTCTTCTTCAAGACAGGTTCTCTTCCAGTCATTTGACAGAGTGGTTAAGGCCTCAGTTTTCCACCTCGTCCAGTAGACCACAGTGCTGCAGTTGGTTCAAGCAGCTTGGGTTCAATCCCGACCTCAGATGCTGTCTGTGTGGAGTTTACATATTCTCTCTATGAACGTGGAACACCTTTGGGTGCTCCAGTTTTCTCCCACATCCTAATGATGTGCAGGTCGGTAGACTCCAATGCATAAAATCAAGAATGGTCAGGATGAGAAACAGTTTCTTCCCTCGGGCCATTAGGCTTCTGAACTCCCTGTCTCTTTGCTGTCTAAGAGTCACCAGTTAATCTGTTCTGTACCTTACACTATTTAATATATGTACTTTGCTTATTTACGTGGAATTCATCTGCAGATTTTATCTTTACTTTTCAAGGTTATTATGTGTTATATGTGTGTAATGTTTACGACTGTGCTTTTCACCCAGTCTGGAGAAACTTTGTCTCATTTGATGGTATACATGTATATAGTTAAATGATAATAAACTTGACTTGATTGACTTAACTGATTGATGTGAATTACCCCCAGAATGGTAGAATGTTTGTTGGGGGGGGGGGGAGGTGGTATTGCTGAGAATCTGGAGAGAGTGACAAGTGGATTTACAATAGGATTGGTATAAGTAAGTAGCTTAAGGGCAGCACAAACTCTATAGGATAGAAGACTTGTGCTGTTCTGTAAATTTCAAGTGTCAAGATGAGTTTTGTGTTCAAGTACATGGAGTGATATATGATCCCAAACTCAGCTGACTCAACCCTGCATTCATGCTATCCATACAAGAATTTGATATTAACTATTGTTTAATTTGTTTGTTCGTTATGTGCCGTGTCATATGACGTGGGTGACCATGGTCTTTCCATGACCATGATTGTTCTTGGCAAATTTTCCTACAGAAATGGTTTGCCTCTTTTTATTGCTAAAGATTCTTGCTGCGTTGGGTTCATTTGTTTGTTATGTGCCATGTTGTATGACATGGGTCATCATGGTCTTTCCATGACTGTGGTTGTTCCTGGCAAATTTTTCTACTGAAGTGGTTTGCCATTGCCACCTTCTGGGCAGTGTCTTTACAAAACAGGTGACCCCAGCCATTATCAATACTCTGCCTGGCATCAGTGGTCACATAACCAGGACTTGTGATGTGCACCAGCAGCTCATACGACCGTCCAACACCTGGTCCCATGGCTTCACATGACCCTGATCGCGGCAGGGGGTGGGGTGCTAAGCAGGTGCTACTCCTTGCCCAAGGGGTAACCTGCAGGCTAGCAGATGGAAGGAGCTCCTTACACCTCCTTTGGTACAAATGTATCCTCACCCCACCACCCTGATTTATTTAATATGATAACAATTTATATATATGCAAGTGTTCACTAAATATGGAAAGTCGTCATGATACATTCTTTACAACAGAAGAAAACAATAATATATGAAAATCAATTGGGTTGAGGCGTGCAGAATTGAAGGACATATGGAAAGATTTTAAAGAGTGGGATAAGGTGAGCTGGAAGGAGGGGGCAAGAGGTTACAAGGGTAGAGCAAATTCTTATGGTGATGGGTTAGATAGGTGTTGGAGGGACACAAAGAGAGAAGGGTAACATGAGATCATAGTGGAAATGAAAAACACTGTTTAACTTTTAAAATTAATTCAGAGACTGCAGGATTTGTTAGCAAGACATTTATTGCCCATCCCAAATCCACAGTAAGAAGTTGGGATCAGTTATCTTCTTCAACAGCTCCAGTCCTTCTGGTGAGGGTATTGGGCTTTAAACTCACTGATGATGAAAGAACAGTGGTGCATTTTTAAGCCAGGATAGTGGGTGGCCTGAAAGTGGACCCTACTGCTGATGGTATTCCCACATCATCGCAGCTTTGTGAGGAGCTGTTGGAGTAGCCTAGTTGTGAAATGCCAGTGTTTTCCCATAGGTGATTTCCACCACAGCCCGTGCACTGGTGGTTGGGTTGGGAGGTAGTGCTAATCAAGCAGGCTGTTTAGTCCTGGATAACGTTGAGCTTCTTGCGAGCTGTTGGAGCCGCACTCATCCAAGCAAGTGGAAATTATTCCACCACGCCACTGGTCTGTGCTTTGTAGGTGTTTGGATAAGGACATGAATGGGAGGGGAATGGTGGATGCAGGTCGATGAGATAATAGTTCAACATGGATTAGATGGGCTAAAGAGCTTGCTTCTGTGCTCTAGTGCTCTATGACTCCAAGTGATCCAATCACTGACACGTTTTTCTATCCACTGAGGGAGGTCTGGTTGAGTTTCTCGTCAATGGTGATGCCCAGAATGTTAAAGGTGATGTTACTGCCATTGATTGTCAAAGATAGATGTTGTTGATGGGTGTTGTCCAGCATGTATTCTGCTGTATGAATACAACTTGCCAACACTCTGCAGGCTCTATTATTTCTTCAGCAGCCCATCTAT
Organism: Hemitrygon akajei; assembly: GCF_048418815.1. Lineage (NCBI taxonomy): Eukaryota > Metazoa > Chordata > Chondrichthyes > Myliobatiformes > Dasyatidae > Hemitrygon > Hemitrygon akajei. The sequence goes on from NC_133126.1 coordinate 16,276,337, forward strand.
AATTGCAAAAGAGACCATGACCTCAGCCTTCTTGTACTGGAAAGAAAGATGTCCAGATTACTTGATGTGATTTTCCGATAGCGTGGGAGTTCTAAATATATATTCTAATGTTGGTTTAAGCCAGCTCTAGAATACTTGATTCAGAAGATGCCTTCATTACGTGGCAGCCTCTGTATGGAGATGTGTTATATGTTGCAGCACTATGTGAAACATCTGTCTAAACATGGGGTTCCTTTATTGTTTCCATCCATCCTGTGCTCTGTAGAAAGCAACATCTTGATTGTGTCCTGAGGTTTCCTCTGCTCTCTGTCAGTTCCGCTCCGGAGATGAACAGCCATAAATGCAAAAGCTCTGCAGTATCGGGGCTGAGGACCGATTAACTGGAAGTGTGAATGTTGCTGGAAGGTATTTGTTTCCTGAAGGGTTACCACACCAGGCTGGGGTTTCCACCAGAGTTCTGTTAAATCTGCAGAAGAGATTCACAGCATGTTGCCTACATTGCTGTTCTGCATTAGTGAGGGGTATCCACAGGAGCTGAATAGCAGAGGCACGTCCCCTCACAATAAGCATTCAACCCCTGAAGGATGAATAGGTACACACTGTTTGTATATCCAAAGTAACACACGCAAAATGCTGAAGGAACTCAGTAGGTCAGGCAGCATCTATGGAAATGAGTAAACAGTTGACGTTTCAGACTGAGACCCTTCATCAGGACTGAAAAGGAAGAGGAAAGGACCCAGAATAAGAAAGTAGTGGAGGGGCCAGAGCACAAACTAGAAGGTGATAGGTGAAGTCAGGTGGGAGGAGGTGGATGATGTAAGAAGCCTGGAGCTGATTGGTTGAAAAAGTAAAGGGCTGAAGAAGAAGGAGTCTGATAGGAGAGGAGAGTGGACCTTGGGGGAAAGGAAGTAGGAGGGGACCTGGGGGAGGTGATAGGCAGGTGAGGAGACAAGAAGAGGTAAGAAGGGAGCTAGAATGGGGGTTGGTGAAGAAGAGGGAAGGGAGAGGGTGAAAAATTGCCAGAAGATGGAGGACTTGGTGTTCATGCCATTAGGTTGAAGGCTGCCTAGACAGAAAATGAGGTGTTGCTCCTCCAACCTAAGAGAGGTTTTCCAGCATCTGCAGAATCCCTTGCTTACATGTCCAACATCTCCTTCCAAAAGCAATCAAATCCTGCAGACAGCTCATGCATTAGGCTCATAGTCAACATCCTATGTGATAAGATGCCTAAATAGATAGGGCAGCCTCTATCTCAGTGTGGAAATGGCTAATACTGAAAGGTATGATTTTATGGCGATTGGAGGAAAGTTTAGTGGGAGGGGGATGTCAGAAGTTGAACATTTTTACACAGAGAATCACACCTGCCAGGGGTGATGGAAGACACAGATACATTAGAGATTTTTAAGAGATAGGTGCAGGGATGAAAGAAAAACAGGGGCCTATCTGGGAGGGAAGGATTAGATTTGTCTTGGAATAGGTTAAAGGGTTGACGCAACATTGTGGGCTGAATGGCCTGTAACATGCTGTACTGTTCTATGTCCCATTTTCCATGTTCTATGTTCAAGTTCCCAACAAATACCCCAGGATGGAAGATTGTTAGCCAAAGCCAGGCAAACTCTGATGTGTAACATACGGCGCCCATGCAATGCTGAATTTGGAACCCTTTAAGGGTTGTAACTGCTCTCTGTATGCTTAAGGAGAAATTTCTTGCCCTGTATTGAGGCTGCTTGTTTATCTCCATTCACAAAGCAATGAAGGGATTAAAAGTTTCTTTAACTTATAAAGCACTTTTCATATTTTAAGTTGCCAGCTATCCTTCAGTAGCTTAGATAGTGATACTGATAGATTGTGTCAGAAATGCTGGTTAATGGAAATTATGACATTTAGACACCATACCTGGAAATTAAGACCAAATGTGAATGTGTACTGAGAGACAGAGAGCTGTGTGATACAAATCAGATAGGACACATAAATATATCTGAAACAGAAGCATATGTTGGACACTTGGCCTTGGCATCCTGCTCCATCACTTCATATCCAAAAGCCTATCAAACTCTACATTTAGTGACTGAGTCTTTGTGGCTCTCTTGGGTAAAAAAAATCCAAAGGTTCAGGACCTATGAGAGAAATAACAAATTCTTCACATCTCTGTTCTGAATGGCCAGCCCCTTACGTTGAGATTGTGACCCTTGCTTTTGGACATCACATCTATGGAATTATTAACCCCATGCCTACTGGTAAGCCTTGTAAAACGTCTTTGTTTCATCTTTCAGTTTCTAAATTCAAGACAGCACAGCCCTGGTAGGCTTAATCTTTCTTCATACCATAGTTGCTCCTTATCAAAAGTCAATCTAGTGAAGGTTTAGGTTACACTCTCTATTGCAAGCATATCCTTTCTCAGGAGGGGACAACAGATTTGCTACCCCCTATTCCAAAGGTGATATGGCAGATTGTTATATAAGTGTAGTAAGATGTCATAGAAACAACAGCGTCATAATGCATGGAAAACGGCCTCTTGGCCCAATTCATTTATGCTGACCAAGTTTTCTTTACCCTTGCAATAAAAGCTAACATACTACAATTTACTTTCCAGATTGTTTATTGTATCTACACGTTAACTTTCAATAATTCTTGTTATAGGATAGCATGTCCCTCTGAATACTGAAATGTTTCAGTGTCACTAGTTTAAAATGTTCAAAATGGTTAACCCCAAGGTTTTCAATCTACCCATTTGCTCAACCTATCCATATCCCTTCCCCCCAATCCATTCTCATCTCAATCCATAAAAACTTAGAGTGATGTACAGCCCAGTGTTTGGATGATTTAAACGCTGGGCTGGATGGATTGAAAAGGCAGGCTGGCAGAACCAGAGGTGAGGGTCACATTGGTTCTGCTTGCTGCTCTGCGACATTTGCTCCACTCTCTGTGCAACTGGGGGCCTGCTCCAGCTGCTCTGGGCTTTATGTCTATGGATTCACTTTCATTCTGAATGCAGTTGCTTGCTTTTATTCTTTGCATAGTTAGTGTTTTTTTTGTCTCTCTGTGCATTGGGTGTTGATCTTTATTCACTGGGTTCTTTCAGGTTTCTTGTTTTGTGGCTGCCTGTAAGGAGGCGAATCTCAAGGTTGTATAATTTATACAAACTTTGATAATTAATGTACTTTGAACTACTATTTTGTATCATCGACAAACATGGTCTTCTTGTCCACATTACTGACACAGAGTTTGAAAGTTGTAGCCCCAGCATCAACTCCACCAATCAAAGCTTCCTAACCTGACCAATGGCCCACTTATTCTAAGTGTGCTTTGTGTCCAGCCACCAATGCCCAAGTTACGTCAGTGTATTATCCAGTATCATAGAACCATCGAACACTATACTGTATGCTGTAGTTTTGTTTAATGGCCTCTTCTGGGGCTCTTTATCAGAGAACACTTGCAGGTCTATATACATTGTAGTTACTAGTTCCCCTTAACTCTCTGCTAATTACCGCCTCAAATATCTCTAAGTCACTCTTGACTCAGTTCACTCCAGTTGTTAATTTCTAAATGTACTGTTGCCACGTATTTAATACACTCTGTGAAAATGACCAACAGAGGACGTTGTGTGTGCAGATTTTTGAGATTATTGGTTGCTATTCTGATTAACATACTTTACTCCAATTAATTCACATTTATGGATGTTAATACAGTAGTATAATAAATGTCCCAACTTTACTCCAATTAATTCACATTTATGGATGTTAATACAGTAGTATAATAAATGTCCCAGTGAACAGGATAGCTTTAAATAGGGGTTCCCAAGCTTTTTTATGCCATGGGCAAATACCATTTAGCAAAGGGTCCATAGACCCCAGGTTGTGAACCCATGCTTTAAAGGGAGTGTGGGAAGTGAGGACTGGTGTGTTAAAGGAAGTGTAGGAATCAGTGCTTAGTGCAGAGTGCCTGGGTCTGAACTATTGGGATTTCAGAGAAACCAGAGCTCTAATTGTCATACCTTATTTTTCCTCCTTATTAACTTTAGATGGACTACCTCAGCTTGCTTCCTATCTGTGGCTATGTTTCTAGAAGCAATGGAGATTTTGAAGATGATAGCCAGTGCATCCACTATCCCCGTGGCAATCTCTTTCAAAGCTTGGGAAGTAGGCTATCATGGCCTGGGCATCTATTGACTTCCAGTCCCATTTATTTCCTTATTACTTACAGTAGTGGTCGATCGTGATTGACTAGTCAATCTTTGAGACTTTCCCAGTAGATCCCGAAAAAAAAAAAGAAAAAAAAATATGCAAATACTGTTGAGAGATTGTTTCCGGGTTGCAGTGTTTTGGTTCTGTTCTTTCTGCTCAGTGCGCACGTGTGTAGCTCCCCCGCCACACACTACATAGTGTACTCCAGTGGTCCCCAACCACCGGGCCGCAAGGAAACAATATGAGTCAGTTGCACCGTTCCTCATTCCTTGTCACGCCCACTGTTGAACTTGAATACACACGAGGTCATCACCCACGCGAGCTCATCAGTCGCCTAAACGCAGTGATTCCCTGGCGCCAGGATCACTGGTTGGTCTCAGGTAACCAGCCGCTTCGTGCGGCTGGTGAGAAGTGCTGTTGCTACTGGCCTGGAGCGCGGACAGATGGGCGCCGCCTCCAAACCTGTTTAGCACACCGAATGTTCATGCGGAACCCGGTGCTAAAATATTCACAGATGACCTAATTCGGGCTCAGGGTTCCGTAAGTATCAGAGCAGCTTCCTCGCTGCGATCTACTGAAAGTCATCCCTCGAGCCAAATTTTTGTCGGCCAATAGATCCTACGGGGGGGGGGGAGGGGCAGGTGCGCATCCTGTCGCACTCCTCACTCGGTCGGTCGGTCACTCTCTCCGGACTACGGCCCCGGCACAGGAACAGCCGCACCTGGCCAAGGCATCTGGCGGTGGGCGGGTGGGAGGCTGTCTAATGAGGCAATGAAGCCCTCAAAACTGCTTTGGCACCTTGAGTCCAAGCACCTTGCACTTAACGACAAACCCGTTGAGTTTTTTCAGCGAAAAAAACGTGAGCAAGTGGGACAGAAGCTAAGTGCTGAGAGCCACGAAAACTAAATTGTGGAATAGACTGGACATAAGGAACCTGCTTCGATTATCGTTGTATTCCGGTCGTGATTAACACACCCCCCCCCACCCCCCACTCAGCTGGTCCGCAAGAATATTGTCAATATTAAACCGGTCCATGGTGTCAAAAAAGGGTGGTGACCACTGGTGTTCATACATTATTTCTACTTCTGGGTTGCAGGGTTTTACTTCCGGTCTTTTCTGCCCTGGTGCGCATGCATGTAACTAATCGATTTGGGGTCGATCTTGCCTTTCATTAAGGCCGAGGTAGGGGACCTTGGGCTTAAAAAGGTTGGTGACCACTAATTTACAGTATTTTAACCAACGTTGATTTTTCTTCAGACCATTTGTTCACAATTATTCCCTGGAAGATCCCTGTATCTTTTTTTGTGAAGACAGAGACAAAATATTTGTTTAATTTCATAGATATTTGCCTAAATCCAATGCAATTCTCCCTTCTAACTTTGTAAAGCAGCTGGCTGTATGTTGAGGCCAGAGGCTTGGACAACAAGGAAGTTTTGGATAAGTACAGTACATTGTCGAGAGAGTTATGGAGGGCTATGGTCCAAGTGTGGGTACTAGGATGCCACAATAGCATAGTGGCCAGCATAATGCTATTACAGCACCAGCAACCCACGTTTGATTCCCACTGCTGTCTGTAAGGAGATTATATTTTCTCCCTGTGACTGTGTGGGTTTCCTCTGGGTGCACCGATATCCTCCCATGTTCCAAAGACATGTAGATTAGTAGGTTAATTGGTCTCACAGGTGAAATTACGCAGCGCAGGCTCATTGGGCAGAAGGGCCTTTTACTAAGCTGTCTCTCTAAATAACTAAAATAAATTGGGCTGGGCAGAAAACCAGGATAGTACAGACTAGATGAGCTGAAGGGCCTGTTTCTGTGCTGTTGTGCTCAATGGTTCCATGGCTATGACATACATGCATAACCTCTCCTTCTCTCTCCCTCTCTCTCCGCCTTCCTGAAGGAAGTACAATGTAACATATAGTTGCTAGAAGGCAATCTGACAGCAACTTGTCCCATTATTCTATATACAACATTTCTACACTGCCCTGGCCCCACAGTGAGCCAATCCGAAGCAGTGGATTGGATTGTGCTATCTGCAGCAGAATATGTAAATGAGTGTGCCATCACTTCATGGCAGATAGGTCAAGTGCATATGATCTGAGAATATCGTTGAATAAACCAGGAAAATATTTTCGATCTGTCTGTGTTTTCTGCTAATTACTCAACACACTCTGAATGATACGGCCCCAAAAACAGGGAAGCCACTTGGGCATGTAAATTATGCTGTCTTCAGGTTAATATTGGACATATTGGAAGGAGCAGAAGTTCTTGTGAAAATCACCAGAGCTTTGGTATCCTTTGGAAATCTGGCAGATCTGCAGGGTTCCCAGATATGACATTTATAGAACCCTTCCCATAGCCTGGATTTGGATCTAGGAATCCACACACCTTTGAAACACATAATTTGATGATCTTCCATTCCAACTCTTGGACCCTTGCCATTGAAACCATAAGATTTTTGAGCAGAATTAAGCTATTTGGCCCATCAAGTCTGCTCTGCCTTTCATTCATGACAGACTTATTATCCCTCTCAATCTCATTTTCCTGCCTTCTCTCCATAATATTTGTTACCCATACTAATTAAGATCCTATCAACCTCTACTTCAAACATACCCAATGACTTGGTCTCCACACTCATCTGTGGCAATGAATTCCACAGTTTCACCACACTCTGGCTAAAGAAGTCTCTGTTCTAAATGAAGCCTGCAACTCCATTCTCGAGCAAACTGGAATTGGCCTTGTTCTTGATTTAATTTCCACGGCTCATCAACAGCACTGAGAAAGAAAAACAATTCATACACTGAATGTCTGGGGCAAACAGGAACAGAGGGAGGCTGAATTTCACACAAGTAAGGATGGCAGCACCTTGCCTACATTTGCTGCCACATTGGGCTGCCGTAACAACGGCAGAATTGTAAAGTAAGTTGGATCAGTTGCTAAACATTCTTCATCAATTGCGTTCGGACAAAGCACAACAGTGTTAACATTTTGAAGAATTTTATAGTTCAAAAATATTGCACCGAGAAAGCTATTTCTGTGCCATTACAGATGGTATCATTTAAAAACATAAGAACATAAGAATGCAGGAATGGGGAAAAGCCATTCGGGCCGTTCAGCTTGCTCAGACATTAACTTCTTTCACAATGCCCTCATGGACCATTTCGAACTCAGCCTGCTCTAAAGATTGAATTTTTTACTAGCTGCTGAACCTTACAATGAATGCTGAGATTGCTGCAAATCTGCTTTTGCACATGGCATGGAAAAGATAGATTTAATGTTTTAGTTGGCACACACTGTCAGGAGTTATTTGGTGATAAAATAACCGCTAGCTTTTCGGCATTTTCTGGATTATGTTACATTTACTGACTATTAATGGTCAGCTTTAACTATCTTTCATTAACATCTTTAATATTAATACAATAGAAACGTTTTAACCGGCAGTTCCATCATATATCTGAGTAGCCCACCCTGCCTCATTCTGCCAATTTATATTTATGACATCTAATGTTTTATATCAGTCCCCTCAATGTCTGGGACAAGAATAGATTCAGCAGTCAAAAGGAATGAAGCAAATAAATGCTAACCCAGCAAATGGCTGTTGGATTTAGACCATAAGACCATAAGAGATAGGAGAAGAATTTGGCCATTCAGCCAATCAAGCTTGCTCTGCCATTTCATGGCCAATTTTATTATCTCTCTCAACCCCATTCTCCTGCTTTCTCCCTGTAACCTTTGAAGCCCTTACTAATCCAGAACCTATCAACCTCCTCTTTAAATATATCCAATAACTTAGCCTCCCCAGCTGTCTGTAACAATGAATTCTACAGATTCACTGTCGTCTTGCTAAAGAAATCCCCATCTCTGTTCTGAAGGAATGTTCCTCAATTCTGACGCTGTGCTCTTTGGTCCTAGACTCCCCCATTGCTGGCTCTTACAGGGGAAAGTGAGGTGTAGAAAATCAACCTTCCTATCATCATATCAAATTGTGTCCTCTGCCTGTCTACAAGCACTTACAGTACCTTGCTCAGAGAGTAGTGCCTGTTAAATTTAGGGTCCTGCTCATACGTGACCTTCAAAAATATTTATTTATGGGATGATACTTGCTGGAATCAAAGTATCAAAACAGCTTGACAAAAACACATCGATACACTTGATGTGCAAGCCCCATGCTCATACAGTACTGTGCAAAAGTCTTAGGCACATATATAGACAAGAAACCTAAGACTTTTGTACAGTACTGTAGTAATTTTATGTTTTGCACTGTACTGCTGCTGCTGCTGCCAAACACAAATTCCATGTCCTGATGAATGATTTTGGCTTGAACTCTATATTCCCATCTGATGATGATACCTGACTTGCCGAGCTCCTCCAGCACATTGTGTGTTTTGCTCCATGACGTATGTGAGTGATGATAAACCTGATTCTGATATGGGCCTATTGTGGACTGAGAGTGGGAAGCGGGCAAGAAGAGGGGAACCGTGGTTGGGGAAAGTGTCCAATTTGGCACCCAAGGCGTACGAAGCCTGAGAAATGTGTGTTTCTCACTGTGGAGTCCAGTGGCTGTCCCAGGGACTAAGGAGCCACATTTCCAAAGATGCCCAGTAAAAAGGGGTTTCATTGTGGGGGCTTGCCTGAGATAGAGTTCATTGAACACTATGTAATTACCCTAAAAATTGATTCAGTGGGTTTGTGATTAAGCCTGTTTTAAACTATTGTCCGGGAACGTGATTAAGATACGTGTTTATGGAAGCCGCAGGGATTAAGTGTTGGTGCGAATCAAAGAGGTTGCCCATAATGAACGCTTGTGTTCTGAGTGGGGTGGATATCTGCACCCCAGATGAATTATTGATTAGGGTTTTAAGTAACATTGAAGTATTGAGTAAAGTTATGATCATGGAACGGCATTTTGACCGAGCGGTGGGCATTGATGTCATTTTAGTTCAAACCAGCAATGATGTAACAGGAGTGGATCTGCATGTTACCACTGGGGTCCTGGGAGAGGTGGATGCATGGGCTGCCCATACTCTCAGGGAAGAGGTGAGTGCAGGCAAGGATGCCGAATTGGAAGTTGAGTTTCCTGTAGCTTAGGGCGGAGACTTTGAAGAAAAGTTGCTCTCCATTTCTGCGGAGTGAGGGGAAGGAGTTGTCTGATGTAATAGGTTTACTGAGTCTTTCAGCGGTTGAATTAAATTCTGTGCTGGTTTTGGCTATTACATCACTGGCTGATAAATGCAGAAGTGTATCTGCCGAGAGCCAAAGTTATTGTAGGCTGGGAGTGTCCTCTGGGGTCAAGCCCACACCCGATGGAGAAGAAGAACATGAGGCTTGGGTTGAGCAGTCATCTCAGTTAATGGATGAATGGCAGTTCTCAATAATATGAAAAAAACGGAGACTTGTAGAGAGCTTAAAGGGGGCGGCGGCTGATATAGTGAGGTTCCTCAAGGCAGAAAATCCATTAGCCGCGTCCACTAATTATCTGCAAGCTCAGGAATGTGCTTTTGGCTCTGCTGGAACTGCAGCTGATCTAAGGATGAAGTTTAGGTACACATGCCAGGAGGAAGGAAAGTAGTTGTCTGCCTACATTTTCAGGTTGGAGAATGTGCCATAAAGGGGGCATTCAACTGTCTGAGAGAAATTGCTTGAGGATGGAGCAAGTTGTGAAGGACGCGCTGTCACATGACGAGATTGTTCTACATATTTGAATGACCCACATGATGCATCCTCCTCTATCTTTTACTGAGTTTCTCAGGGAAGTTAGAGAAGAGGAAAATGTGATGGAGGAACGGGAGGCTTCCGTCAGTAGGGCAAAATCCTCTGTCGTCATCTCTGTTGATAGAGCGATCCCTGGTGCCACACGAGCGGTGTTTTTGCAGGATGTTGGGAAATATATGATGGCCAAGGAATTTCAGACGATATTGCTTGGTGCTGCCACCAAACCTGACAAGGGGTCCCTTGATCAGAGAAATGACTGGTATTTTCTGTTACAACTGTGCAGAAGATGGACATTTCAAGCAAGAATGTGAAGGACAGAAAGGTCTTTGAAAGTAAATCAGCAGTTAATCAAACAGAGAAGAAAAGAGGTAAAACTACAGAGGGACCCAGAAAAGAAACAGGCTGACATTTCAGAGAGGATACGTTCCTATCAGTAAATCAAGGGAAATACCAAAGTACTAAACATTATTCCTGAAGGTTTAGTGGGACCGAGCTCTGCTGTATCCATATGGATTGCAAGTGTTTATGCTAGAGCCATACTTGACACAGGTTCTCAAGTTACTTTGCTTTATACATCCTTTTACAACCGGTGTTTGACACATTTACCATTGATGCTACTCATTTCCCTCGAGATTCAGGGGCTTAGTACTGATGAGTACCCATATGTTGGTCTGCCTGGATCCGATTGAGAAGAGTGGAACTTCCATTCTTGTGGGAGCACAATACTGCCATTGTGGGAAGGCTCCTGGAGTATGCAAGAAGAGAAATTGAGTGAACTTTTTGACAACCTTGTCCATTCACCCTGTGTTCAGAGCTGCTTTTGAGAAGGTCCAAGTTTCTCCTAAGCAGGATGATGAGCAGAAATGAGGAACTGTGTGGTGCACCCAGTCTAAACCTGTCATGTTACATTCTGGAGGAGTAGCTGGAGTGACAGGAACTGCTGAATTTGCTGGAATGTCAGAGGAATGGAAAAGAAGATTAACTGAGAAGATGTTGGGACACGAAGATGCATTTTCTACTGACGAGGCTGATATTGGTTATTCCAGGAGTACTTGCCACACTATGAGTGACTGAGGACAGCCCTTTCCGAGAGGGGTCTGACTGGTTAGCACCAGCCGAGGTTGAGGATATTTGGCTTCACTGGCTTAAACTGACAGAAGTTAAATTTGGTCATGGACCAGGGAGACCTGAGCCGCCAGAAGACACAAGTGATAGACAGGGAGAGGCACCCTCTGGTAGACAGGAGGGGTCATAAGTGGAGGTTGAAGGTGGAGGAGATGAAGATGGGATAAGGAGGTCTCAAAGAGTCAGGCCACCCCCAGATAGGCTGGTCAATGACACACCGGGGAACAGAGTGTTGTGTCTATCCCTCTAGTGAGATATGTCACTACCATTTACAAAGGGACCGGAGGCCCTGATATCATGAAATTCCTTTGAAAACTGTGTTATTGACGATGGGTTGATAAGTTTCAAAGTCATGAGGCCATGACTATTTTTGGTGGGGGGGGGTGAGTGTAACACCCATGTTAAGGTTTTTACTGCTGTAGGTATTTCAGTTTAGTAGTTCTGTAAGTGCAATCTGTTTGGCTTTGAGCTGAGACAAGTGGCTTTGTTGTTCAGCTTGGGAATGTGGTGTCAGCCAATCAGGATGGTGGAATTGGGTGAAGATTCTAGAGGACGCTGGGCAGATTGGTTTTATGAGGGACTCTTTGAGGTCTTTTTTGTGGAAGCTGGGAGAAGACAGGAGGGAAGATGGCTGAGGATAATGTCCCTGTTGCACAAGGTGCTTTGTGAAGATGAATGGCTTCAAGGAGGAATGACCTATCCTCTCATGGGAGAGCCCGTTTGAGATGGATTTCAAGCGATATTCAGAAGGTGATGTGTGCTTTCACACAGACTGAGGATCCAGTGCATGAGTTGCAACCAACGTTGGGAGATGAGTTCCAACTTAAGCACACATTTGTCCGTTTATTTATAATGGGCCCTCTTTGTTTTTTGCTTTCTTTTCTTTAATAGCTCTTTGGTTGCATTAACATCCATAGATATACTTACTTTATAATTGTATACAGTGTATGATTTGTTATTTCTTGCCGACGGGCGATTGCAGGGGAGCAGTAAATCACACAGTGCTCACACAAACCGGGCTTTGGGTGGGCAAGAAGTCCCAACCTCACGGGTCTGGCTGGACTGAAATCGTATACACCCTAAACATAAGGAGCCTGTGAAAGGTATGTTTCTTGCTGCAGAGCCCAGTGGCTTTTAACAAGGGGCGAGTGAATGGCATTTCTAGAGATGCCCAGTAAAGAGGGGTTTCAGTGGTATTTTCTTTGGGTGGTGGGATGAAGATACGTCTCTACCAAAGGTGGTGTAAAGCGCTAGCCTACAGGTCATCCTTGGGCAAGGTGTAGCAGCTACTTGCCCCACCCCGATCAGTGTAATCTGAAGCCACGGGAGCAGGTGGTGGATGGTCATATGAGCAGCCAGTGCAGATCACATGTCCTGGTTATGCGACCAGTGACGCCAGGCAGACTATCTCTGAAGAGTATTGATAATGGCTGGGGTCACCCGTCTTGTAAAGGCGTTGCCCAGAAGAAGGCAATGGCAAACCACTTCTGTGGAAAAATTTGCCAAGAACAATCATGGTCATGGAAAGATCAGGGTCATATGACAAGGCACATAATGACCACGGCAATATTTTCTATTAGGTTTTGCTGAGATTTTTTGTTGTGAGCTCATTTCTGGTAGCTTCTCAATTAATGTTCAATACTTCTCCTGGGAAAGCTGTGTGTGAAGCCTTCAAATTAACACAGAACTATCAGATAGATTTCTTGTTCCAGGTGAAACCATAACATGCACTTTCATAGTGCCTTTAACATAATAGAGCATCATATTCATGTTTACAAAGTAAATTGACATGAATCATCACTTATTCAGCCCCTGGAAATTCTCTTGTCACTGAAGTGGTTTTCAGGATGTCGAGGGAGAAGAACAGAGAGTTCAGGCAAGGGAATTGGAGAGCTTAGGGCATTAAAAACAGGGTCAGTAGTAATGGAAAGATATGAGCTGGAAATGTATCAGAGGCCAGAATTGGAGGAACATCAAGTTCCTCGTGGATTGCCAGGCTGGAGTAGATTCCACAGATAAGGACGGGTGGGAAACATGGACACGGAGATGGAAATCTTTCATTTGAGGCTTAACTGGACCAGGAGCAAATGTGAGTGGTTGAGGGGTGTGGTGTGGGGTGGATATTGGATAACAAGCCGGAATGCAAAGAGTAGAGATTTGGATGAGCTCTAGTTTATGAAGAGTGAAAGACGGGCGACCAGCCAGGAGACTATTGGAATATTTCTTAATTGCAACACCCTTACCATCTTATATAGCTTAGAGTCAAAGATTTAAGTAGAATAAGAAGGAAATTGCTGCATTCAGGTTTCTACATAGTTTACTGTTAGCTTGCTGCTTCTCCTCAGTGTATACTGATTTCCATTATCTGCAGGAAGGTGCTGGCTGTGCAACTGGGGGACAATACCATCTGTTAACTGGCATACCTGTACTCCTTAGGAAACTGCAACACCACCACCAACTCATGGGAACACCAGGCCAGTGACCAGCTAAAATGGGGAAAGGCGCAGCTGGGAATACGTGGAGGACCAATCTAAATGGCGGAAGGAGTGCATTCCCCCCACTCAACTGCAGGAACAACCATTTGCCAGAGTTTGCAAATTCCACATTGGTCCCAATCAGCCACCTCAAGATTGAAGTGGAGGGAAACCAAGTCAGCTTTGACCTCAAGTGATGTCTAAGAAACTGTAGGTGCATTTCCCAAACAGTATGGTAAAAGACCGATTGCTTTATGTTCAATAATTTATTCTGAAGTCAGAGCAGGTGACTGGAAAGGGGAAGGAGTCCTGAAATAATAGATCATTACCTATTAGAATTTTGAAATCTGAGATTTGATGCTCTTGGGATTATTATGTTCAGAATCAGAACCATGTTCAATATCACTGGTATATACCATGAAATTTGTTGTTATGAGGCAGCGGTACATTGCAATACAATTAAGTAAGTAGTGCAAAAAGAGAATAAAAAGTAATGAGGAAGTGTTTATGGGTTTGAAGTCCATTTCAAAATGGGATGGTAGAAGTGAAGAAGCTATTCCTGAATTGTTGAGTGTATGCCTTCAGGCTCCTGTACCTCCTATCTGGTGGTAGCAATGAGTAAAGGGCATGTCCGGGGGGACTGGAGTCTTTAATTGATGCCACCTTTTTGAGGCATCACTCCTGGAATATGTCGTGGATGCTTTGGAAGACAGTGCCCATGATGGGGCAGACTGAGCTCACAGCTTTCTGTAGCTCACCCCAATCCAGTGCAGTGGACCTAGAGCCCACCCCCCCCCCCACCGCACATAACAGGCAGTGATGCATCCAGTTAGAATGCTCTCCAGAGTACATCTGCTGAAATTTGGAGGATCTTTGGTGACATACCAATTCTTCTCAAACTCCTAATGAAATACAGCTGCTGCCATGCTTTCTTCAATACAGTTGGGCCCAGGATAAATCCTCAGAGATACTGACACCTAGGAACTTGAAATTGCTCACCCTTTCCATTTCTGATACCTCGATAAGGATGGTTTGTGTTCCCTCATCTCACACATTCTGAAGAGTTAGCATTATCTGTCAGTCCTTAATAGTTCCCCCCCACCCCCACTCTATGCCAGCCATTGGTTAACAGGCTAGTAATGTGAGATATTAACCAATGAACTGGCTCCCAATCATGAGACCATAAGACCATAAGTCATAGGAGCAGAATTAGACATCTGGCCATTGAGTCTACTCCGCCATTCAATCATGGCTGATCCTTTTTTTTCTATCTCCTCCTCAAACCCTTCTCCCCGCAATCTTTGATGCCATGTCCAATCAAAAACCTATCAATCTCTGCCTTAAATACATGCAATGACCTGGCTTCCACAGCTGCCCGTAGCAATAAAATTCTGCAAATTTACCACCCTCTGACTAAAGAAATTTAAAGCTATTATTAATGCTTTTTGAGTTAGTGATTTAGATGCATATCATATTATTACTGAGTTAAGTATTGTATGTAATGAGTTTTTGCTACAACAAGTGTATGGGACATTGGAAAAAATGTTGAATTTCCCCATGGGGATGAATAAAGTATCTATCTATCTATCTATCTATCTATCTATCTATCACATCTCTGTTTTAAATGGATGCCTCTCTATCTTGAGGCTGTGCCCTCTTGTCCTAGACTCTCCCACCATGAGAAAGATCCTTTCTACATCTACTCTGTCTAGGCCTTTCAACATTTGAAAGGTTTCAATGAGATCCTCCCTCATCCTTCAGAATTCCAGCGAGTACAGACCCAGAGCCATCAAACGTTCCTTGTATGATAACCCTTTCATTCCTGGAATCATCCTTGGCTTGAAATTCTGCCCTGTGTTCGTTTAGGAAGAGAGACAACCAACACTGGAATATTACAAAACTTGGGTTTATTGCAGAATTTGTAACTGGCACAGCGAATCGACGGAGTCGCTGGAGAAGGCGCGTTCCGACCTCCCCTTACAATCTGCTCTTATTTATATCCCTTTTCCCCCCAGCACAACCCCCCGCTACATATTAGGTAACATCGGGCACTTGTGTCCATCTTATTGGCCCGATGCCATACACACACGAGTTACCTGTTTCTTTTGTTTACTGAATCGCGTGACACTAGTAGTTTCGGTGTAGCGGAGTCCCCAGTTTCGCTTCCCCCCTCCCTCGCATTACGTGAGCCACTCCTGACCTGTAATGGCAGTCTCGAATTAACCCTAACATTAACCCTAACACTCCCTCCCTTGGCCTCCCAGAGGCCACATCCCTTACAATCTTTTCCGCGGCTGCCGGGATCAGGCAGGGAGGTGAGCGTCCCCCAGCACTCTTTGGCGTGTCCTCCCTATTTGCTTATCCTGATTTGTCTGACCTAGGGTCACAAAATACGGGTAGGGGTTCCCTAAACATCTGCAATTTTTACAAGTAGCATGCAACATTTCAGAAAACTTATTCAAGAACAAATTCACAATCCCCCCCTTGCCATGGTCCATTTCAGTCCGTGTCCTCCCATAGTGCGTCCGCTTTCCGGGAGGGCCGTGTCCTCCCCTTCCACCGGGAACAAGGGTGCCTGGTACGCCGGTGGAGGTCCATCCTTTCCGGTCAAGGCTCGATCTATAGTCCCGCAACAACAACCACACGTAATAAAGATAGCAATTGAAATAGACAGTCCTAGAGCCGACTGTCCCAGAAACGCTCCCCACTTGCCAGAGGTCTTATTTAGCCAGTAGAAAATGATGCCAGTTATTGTCCCCCTCCCTTCTTACCTTTTAATGCCCTGTTGGAGACCTCGGTGACAGGGTATGGACCATGCCACCGTTTTCCGTTCCAGGTGAGCTTCCCTGGGCCTCGGAGGAACACTTCCACTCCTACCTTGATGGTGTCCGACCCCTGCGGCTGCTCACTGTTAGATTATTGAACTCGCACAGTTATCAATTTTACCATATTTCTAAAAACTCTCATATACTCTGTTACTCAACACACAAATGTCTGAGTTTTGGTAACTCGAAATTGAAGTGCTCCATGGCTCCCTAGTACAGAAAGGATCAAATGTGGGACGGTCGCCTTTCAAAACCTGACCTTCGCGTGGGAGATTTCTCCTCTTAACAACCAGTCTAAGGTAGGTGCCGTCAGTATCCCTGTGTACTATGGTGTACCGCGACACTTTTCTCTTCTCCTCCTCACTCCTGAGACTTTTATGCCCTTCGTGGGCGGTGGGTACCCTCACTCAGAAGACTTTTCCACGGGCGGAGGATCTTCCTAAAAACAGATAAGAGTTAGTACTTACCAGTCACGATTCTGCACCGGGAATGATCTCTCTCAGGGTAATTTGGGGTTGGTGAGGATCCGTCAGCAGACAAGATCTAACTCAGTGATTTAACTATCTAGTGGAAGTCTTCGATATAACAGGCACTTCCTGACCTTAGTCGAGCTTGCGGCCGCAAGTTGTCTGCTGTCGGACCCACCAGCCTGTGTTGTCTCTCCCTCATCACGTCGGGGTCACCAAATGTTGGGCTTGAAATTCTGCCCTGTGTTCGTTTAGGAAGAGAGACAACCAACACCGGAATATTACAAAACTTGGGTTTATTGCAGAATTCGTAACTGGCACAGCGAATCGACAGAGTCGCTGGAGAAGGCGCATTCTGACCTCCCCTTACAATCTGCTCTTATTTATATCCCTTTTCCCCCCAGCACAACCCCCCGCTACATATTAGGTAACACCGGGCACTTGTGTCCATCTTATTGGCCCGATGCCATACACGCACGAGTTACCTGTTTCTTTTGTTTACTGAATCGCGTGACACTAGTAGTTTCGGTGTAGCGGAGTCCCCAGTTTCGCTTCCCCCCTCCCTCGCATTACGTGAGCCACTCCTGACCTGTAATGGCAGTCTCGAATTAACCCTAACATTAACCCTAACATGTCCTAGACTCTCCCACCATGAGAAAGATCCTTTCCACATCTACTCTGTCTAGGCCTTTCAATATTCGAAAGGTTTCAATGAGATCCTCCCTCATCCTTCTGAATTCCAGCGAGTACAGACCCAGAGCCATCAAACGTTCCTTGTATGATAACCCTTTCATTCCTGGAATCATCCTTGTGAACCTCCTCTGGACCCTTTCCAATGCCAGCACATCTTTTCTAAGTTGAGGGGTCAAAACTGTTTACAATACTCAAGGTGAGGCCTCACCAGTGCCTTACAAAGCCTCAGCATCACATCCTTGCTCTTGTATTCTAGACCTTGCGAAATGTGTGCTAACATTGCATTTGCCTTCCTCACCACTGACTCAACCTGCAAGTTAACCTTTAAGGTGTTCTGCACAAGGACTCCCAAGTCCCTCGGCATCTCAGATTCCCGGATTTTCTCCCTGCTTAGAAAATATTCTGCACCTTTATATCTACTACCAAAGTACATGACCTTGCATTTTCCAACTTTGTATTTCATTTGCCACTCTCTTGCCAGTTCTCCCAATCTGTCCAAGTACTTGGCAGCCTACCTGCCCCTCCACCAATCTTCGTATCATCTGCAAACTTGGCAACAAATCCATCTATTCCATCATCTAAATCATTTATATACAGCATAAAAAGTAGTGGTCACAACACCAATTCCTGCGGAACACCACTAGTCACTGGCAGCAAACCAGAAAAGGATCCTTTTATTCCCACTCACTGCCTCCTACCAATCAGCCAATGCTCTAACCATGATAGTAACTTTTCTGTAATACCATGGGCTCTTAACTTGGTAAACGGCCTTATGTGTGGCACCTTGTCAAAGGCCTTCTGTAAGTCCAAATATACAACATCCACTGCATCCCCTTTATCTATCCTACTTGTAATCTTCTTAAAGAATTCCAACAGGTTTGTCAGGCAGGGTTTTCTCTGAAGGAAACCATGCTGACTTTTTCCTATCTTGTCGTGTGTCACCAAGTACACCATCACCCCTCATCCTTAACAATTGACTCTAACATCTTCCCAACCACTGAGGTCAGGCTAACTGATCTATAATTTTCTTTCTACCGCCTTCCTCCTTTCTTAAAGAATGGAGCAATATTTACAATTTTCCAGTCCTCTGGCACCATGCCAGAGTCCAATGATTTTTGGAAGATAATTTCTAATGACACCACAATCTCTAACACTACCTCTTTCAGAACCCTAGATGCAGTTCATCTGGTCCAGGTGGACTTATGTACCTTTAGGTCTTTCAGCTTTTTGAGCACCTTCTCTCTTGTAACAGTAACTGCACACACTTTCTTCACACACTACAACATCTGGCACACTGCTGGTGTCTTCCACAGTGAAGACTGATGCAAAATACTCATTTAGTTCATCAGCCATTTCCTCGTCCCCCGTTATTATTTCTCCTGCCTCATTTTCTAACGGTCCTATATCCACTCTTGTTTCTCTTTCATTTTTAACATATTTGAAAAAAACTTTTACTACCCACTTTGATATTATTTCAAAGTTTTCAAAGGTTACATTTAATGTCAGAGAAATGTATGCAATATACATCCTGAAATGTTTTTTCTTCACAACCATCCACATAAACAGAGAGTGCCCCAAAGAATGAATGACAGTTAAATGGTAAAACCACAAAGTCCCCCCCCCCTCAGCTCCTCTCCCTCCCCTGTGTAAGTGGCAGCGAGCAAAGATCCCCCCTCCCCACCACGGGCAAAAAAAAGCATCAGCCCTGCCACCAAGCACTCAAGCGTGCAGCAAAAGCAACAGTAAAGACAATGACTTGCAGTACTCCAAAGACTATGCGTTCACCTGGTATTTGACCTACCACAGGCTTTTTCTCTCTCCCTAATAAGGGAGAAAGAGATGTCTCCATTTTCACAGCGAGAGGGGAGACAAAACAAATAACTTGTTGGTTTACAATGTTAAAAGTCTATCTCATTGCTTTTTTTGAGCTCCTTGCCCAAAGATCTCAGGTCTCTGGGCACACTGCCAAAGATCTTCCAGCTCCCAATGACACACCGGTCTATCAGGACACCAATCTTCGATCTACCCATCTCTAGAACCCCGAGATCCTCGGCCTCCAAAGGCGAGCCGAACTCTAGGCCACACCCTTGGCGTGTTGGATAACTGCCAGTCGTGAAACCCGGAGAGCAGGTCCCATTCCTGCAAAGAACCAAAGTCAGTGTCTAACTCCATGTCAGGGTCTTCAAAAGATCCCTGAAAGGGAAAAATAGAGATATTAAAGATGGAAATAGAGCTGTTTCCAAAGATGCAAGCAAAGGAGTCGCCGTTTAGTGCTATCTTGACTAAGCTCTGCCCTCTGTCAAGTATTTGCTAGCTTGCTTTCATATTTCATTTTTTCCCTTCTAATGATTTTTATAGTTGCTCTCTGTAGGTTTTTAAAAACTTCCCAGACCTCTATCCCACTAATTTTTGCTTTGTTGTATGCTGTTTATTTTGCTTTTACAATAGCTTTGACTTCCCTTGTCAGCCACAGTTGTACTATTTTAGCATTTGAATATTTCTTTATTTTTGGAATACATATGTCCTGCACCTTTCTCATTTTTCCCAGAAATGCATGCTTTTGCTGCTCTGCTAACATCCCTGCCAGCAGCTCCTTCCAATTTACTTTGGCCAACTCCCTCATACCATTGTAATTTCCCTTGCTCCACTGAAATACTGCAATATCGGACTTTACTCTTTCCCTATCAAATTTGAAGTTGAACACAATCATATTGTGATCACTGGTTCCTAAGGGTTCTTGTACCTTAAGCTCCCTGATTGCCTCTGGTTCATTCCATAACACCCAATGCAGTATAGCTGATCCCCTAGTAGGCTCAACGACAAACTGCTCTAAAAAGCTATCTCTTAGGCATTCAACAAACTCACTCTCTTGAGATCTATATCAGTAGCACAGCCAATGATGTCGGTGACCTCTTTCCTTTTAGTGAATCAGTAAACTGCTCTGAGGCCTCAGTCATGTCAATGTGCTAAGCAGCCCCTAACATAGGCTATCTGAATTATATGGCATAAAAGAGGCCATTCATTGGTTCCTGTTTGTGCCAGAACTAGCCAAAATTTCCCATTCCCTTGATCTTTCTGTGGCAGTATAATTCCATCTTTTTTAAACATATCCAATTGTTATTGAATCAGCTTCCACCTATTTTAAACCAACAGATTCCAGACAAACATTTGCTGTTTGTGAATGCTTCATTTCACAGCCTACCTCCTCCCAACAACTTCTGTGCCATTTAAGCTATATCTTTATCATTTGGTTAAACAGATTTCCACCCTATAAACTCAATTTGGACAGGTAGTTAAAAGTTTCACCTTTGATTGATGTACAGCTATCACAACCGTTAGTCCTTTTCATTGTAAATTACCTTTCGCCAATATATCTTTAGGTTACGAACTATTCCTCCAAGCAGTCCAAAATACAGATGTTGTGCTCAAGCTATCTAAATGAAGTACAGCATTGTCTGTGTGTCTCCAAGGTTTACTCAAAACTTAGTCAAAACAGGGGAAAATATTTCCCATGGTGTTTCACTCTGCATTCACATGATATCAGACCTGAGCTACCCTCGCTGGTTCTTGACCCGAGGGTATCATGAATCTGCTTGACACTGAAGACCCACTGAGATATTCAGTAATGCCAGCAGTCAGCTCTGCATTTAGGGTCCTGCTGGTATATGACCTTCAAAAATATTTTCTTATGAGATGCAACTTGCTGGTATTGAGGTATCAATACAGCTTGACAAAGACTCATTGATACACTCCATTTGATGTGCCAGGCCCACGCTCATATCTGGAGACTGAAGGAGAAGTGAATTGGTATCATTTTCACTTGCTGGTATTTTCTATTAAGTTTTGCTTAGATTTAGTAGTGGGCTCACCGTGGCTTCTCTATAAACGTTCAAAACTTGTCCTTTTTGTGGCTTCCGTATAAATGGATAGCGGAAGCATGTGGACATTGTGTAGGCAGAAGCGGTTAGTTAAGTTTGCCATTTGATTACTAATTTAATTCATTTGGCACAACATTGCAGGCCTAAAGGCCCCTTCCTGTGCTGTACTGTTCTCTGGGCATTGTTCAATAATTGCCCTTTTTGCGTCTTCTCTGTAAATCTTCAATATTTTTCCTGCCACTATCTTTCAAATTTATTAATTTGATTTCCTTTCTCACCATCCAAGCCTTGAACAAGCACTGTTTGCTATAATATGATTTAAGATGGCACTGGTGAAGCACAGCAATGACTTGCCAGTACCAAACAAAATGAACAGAACTGTAATTTACTGTATTAGTCACACTTTTCCTCAGATGTGATCACCGCAATCAATAGCCCGTAACTTCCCTTTTGGAGTTCAGCTTTTGACCCACCTGCATGACCTGGCATTTTTGCGGTGTGAACTGTACTCTTGAAGGTACAGGATGGTCGCAACACTGTGTGTACTGGCCAAATTGAGATGCCGCAGCCCGTGAATGGGGAATGAGCCAATATTTGGCCATTGCTGGAGCAGATTTGAAGGTGATTTGATGTGGCAGAACCGAGGCCAGGCTGGCGGAGGCAAGGTAGAATTGAGGCACCAGGACCCGGTCCTGAGAATGTATCAAAGTGACAGGGCTCAGGTCCAAGAGCGAGGAACGACCCCAGGTCTGGATAATTTAAGCACTGGGCCAGGCTGAAAAGGTCAGGATATCGAGCTGGAGGTGAGGAGAAGGCCCGTGTTCAGTTCGCTGCTCCACAAGTTTTATTCGTCTCTGCACTGAACTGAAGCTATGGCCTGCAACTAATGAGCTCCTGAATTGACTGCAGTGATGAGTGGCTTTGTGACTGTGGACTCTCTTAACTTCAGCTGTTTGCTTACTTCTATTGTTTGCACAATTTGTTTTTTTTTTCTGTACATTGGGTGTTTGACGTTCTTTTTTAATGGATTCTTCTGAGTTTCTTTGTTTTGCAGCTGCCTGATGGGAGACGAATCTCAAGGTTGTATAAAGTATACATACTTCAATAACAAATGTACTGTGCACCAGCAATTATTCAATTGATAAGATGTCTGTGCATTTAATTATTCTTATCCTGTGAGGCCAGGAAATTATTTGCCATAGATATTAAAGAGCTTTTCCATAGATTCTCCTTGCAGAATAAAATATATTAATTATATTATTTTTCCTATTTCTATCCATTAAAAAGATAATGAGTAATCAGAGAGAAGGCTTGTGATAACATGTTCTACAATGAAACTGTAATGCACCATTTTGACTGTTTAGAAATCTTTGAACAGGAGCAAATGGTACAACTGTTCTCTGAAAAATATCTGCACTACTTTGTAATGTATTTTTTTAAAAATAATTTTTATGTAAAGCAAAATATAAAGACAGATGCAACTTCTACCAACTTTATTATGTTTCTCTAGTCACTTTTAATTTGTACAGTGAAAATCTGTTAACTTAGTATTAACTTGTCATTGTTATAAAGATATCTCGACCTGCATTGTAAATCAGCAGAGCCCACCTCCACTAATCATCAGACTATAACGTTGAATCAGAATCAGATTTATTATCACTGACTTATATGGCGTGAACTTTGATATTTAGCAGCAGCAGTAGAGTACAGACATAAGATTACTATAAATTACAAAAATAAATGATATTAAGAAAGAAATAATGAGGTCGTGTTTATGGGCTCAGGGACCGTTCAGAAATCAGATGACAGAGGGGATAAAGCTGCTTCTGAATCGCTGAGTGTATGTCTTCAGGCTCCTGTACCTCATCCTGATCTGGTCTTGAGAAGAAGGCAGTCTGGAATGCCAAGGGTCCTTAATGATGAATGCTGACTTATTTAGGCACTGCCCCTCAGTGTTGTCAACTGTTGGCTTATAAAATATATAACTGTGTGTTTAAGCTTGGTACTCTGAGGTGACACTATTGATAAGCATTGTTGTCCAACCATCAACTGCTGCAGGTTAGGAAATTCACTACAGAACTCTTATCAGTCCAACTCTTGCACTTTATTGTCTCAACGCAAACATCAACGTAACTATGTTGACCTCAGGCCAACAACATAAATCATGAATTCTGCTGTTCCTTCTGTACCAGTAATCACTCAGATCACTTCTCCAAATTATATAGGGGATCTCCCATTGGCCAGACATTTGATCCTTCTTCTCCCAGCCCCTGGTACGGGGGGCTTCCTTGCGATGTTTAATTTCTGGAGTCCTCACCGCACTCCCTTTGAAGCCCTTTATTTTCATACTCTTTCCTTATCAGTTCAAATGTTGCATTTCGAACTCATTGGCTCTGGCCTATCTGGCTAACATGTGTCAGCTTCCCATTGGCTTTGATCCAAGCCAGCATCAATTTATTGCCATTCTGCAAGTGGCAACTTGTAATTAATGTCTCTTTGTTCTGAATCAGCCAGCTACTCGGCTCGAGTTACTCCAGTCAGACAGACTCCCCATTCATAAACCTGCATGTTTTATAGTAGCAAAGAACACCTCACAAATAAACTCTTGTTTGGAAATAATCTGTTGAGTTCAGCAGATTATCAGGAGCATCACTGTGTCCACTTCAAACCACTCTGTAGAATTTTTCCTGTGCAAAAACAGTTCACTAGACAGCTCACAAAATGGAGGTTCCAGAGCAGCTTCTCAAAATGGTAGCCTCCATTCCTCCAACCTCATGACAAGAAAAAAGGCATCTGGTTTGTTTACTTCCATTGTCCTTGACCAATTTGTTTTTGAAGTTTTCGTCCATATTTTAATTCCTTCATGTGGCAAGATTGAAACATTTTACCATCAAACATCTCATAGATGTTGGCCCTGAATATCAATCCTCCAACTAGATGTCTTCTAGCTCAGCCTCGTTCTGTTCAGTATTTAACCTACTGTCTAAATTCACAGTCAGCTAAGATTGCCAGTTCAGGCTAGATGTATTTCTGGAGATGTTGTCACTGGATGGTGTTCCTCTAGCTATCATTGTCTATTCTTGCAAGGCATCTGACTGAAAGAACCTACAAAGGATTGCAAGAATGGTTGAGAGGATCAATGACGACTCTATTCCAGCCCACCCAGGGTATTTATCAGGAGTGCTTCATATGCAAGGACTTTAGCATTGTCAATGATTCCTCTAATCTGTCAAACAATCTCTTTGACTCCCAACCATCAGGCAGAAGGTACCACAGCATTAGAACAAAGACTGGATGGGAAACTACTTCTTCCCTCAGGCCGTGAGGCTACTTAATGCCCTGCAACCATCCTGGTATCATCACTTAAGAAGTGCTGGTATACTATTTACCTTTTAACTTAAGTCATAAATACACCTTATTCTTTGTTAATTTATTTGTGATGATATAGCTTTATGTGTTTATGAGTTATAGTTCCTAATCAATAGTGATTCTTCTTCACAGATGGTCAAATAGCCTTTATTCTTTTTTTTCAATGCAATAAACAAAGGGATTTAATGAAAATGAAAATAAGCACCACTGGAATATTTGAGATACCTTTCTGCCAGCCACACACAACAACATCTGGGAGTTCAAGTTTAAATTTTTGGACAATTGGCAAATGAACCCACCTGTCTCCCGCCCTGCTTTAATGGCACTGCAAATGATCCTTGCATCAGCACTGGCAGACACTCCGACTGGACCTGCACACCAAACTGCCAACACAGATGCCTTGTGCAGGAAGGCACAGAGTCGAATGTACTTCCTAAGAAGGTTGGCATCATTCAATGTCTGTAGTGAGATGCTGAAGATGTTCTATAGGTCAGTTGTGGAGAGCGCCCTCTTCTTTGTGGTGGCGTGTTGGGGAGGAAGCATTAAGAAGAGGGACGCCTCACGTCTTAATAAGCTGGTAAGGAAGGCGGGCTCTGTCGTGGGCAAAGTACTGGAGAGTTTAACATCGGTAGCTGAGCGAAGGGCGCTGAGTAGGCTACGGTCAATTATGGATAACTCTGAACATCCTCTACATAGCACCATCCAGAGACAGAGAAGCAGTTTCAGTGACAGGTTACTATCGATACAATGCTCCTCAGACAGGATGAAGAGGTCAATACTCCCCAATGCCATTAGGCTTTACAATTCTACCGCCAGGACTTAAGAACTTTTTAAAAGCTATTATTAATGCTTTTTGAGATGGTGATTTAGATGCATATCATATTTTTTTACTGAGTTAAGTATTGTATGTAATTAGTTTTGCTACAACAAGTGTATGGGACATTGGAAAAAAAGTTGAATTTCCCCATGGGGATGAATAAAGTATCTATCTATCTATCATCTATCTAACCCATCCAGAAAAATATCTCTCCCTGATTCTCAGACTGTAAGTTTCCTCAAAAGGTGTACTTTCCATCTCCTGCTCTGCACCGTAACCTTATCCCTCGGCTCTTCTGACTCTCGTCCTTGTATCTTCTCACTCCCCCTATCTCGGCAGCTTTGGATCCACGCAGTGGTACTCTCTCCAGAACTTCTTTTTACCTTTAATATACTTGCCATCAAAAGCTTTCTTAAAACCTATCTCTTTGACAACACCTACTTTATTGTACCGATTAGTAGGTTAACTGGTCATTGCAAACCGTCCTGTGATTAGGCTGGGATTAAATAGGTGGGTTGCTGGGTGGTGCGGCTTGTTAGGCTGAAAGGACCTGTTCCACAGTGTATCTCCAAATAAATAAATCCTCCCTGCATCGGTGTGAAACATTGTGAAATGTTTGTTTTGTGACTTCAATAAAGCTGAATCGTGTTGTGACTGTGTGCTTAGTTTGTCTGGTCACCCTTTCAGGCCTCTTGGTGCACCGATCTCCAGCTTTCACCCACACACTAAAGCTCCTTACTGTCTCTGCCTCAGGTTAAAATATATGGTCCACCCTCCACTACTGAACAATACAGTCACTCAGACGCTCAGCTGCTCAATTTCCTTTCAAACCACTGATGCACAATCTTTGGCTCAGGGATAACATAATAAGATAGCCTGTTTTTTGTTACAGCAACATGGAGCTGGCAATTATCAAACCAAGATCATGGAAATGCTATAACTTTAATTTGGTTAGTTTAGTTTTAATCCACCACTTCAGTGTTTGAGAGTGGTTGCTGTTGTTCACTTATTGAGAGTCAAACAAGGAAACAACTTAAGGTTCTCCAGTTCCCTTGACTGTGAAATGCAGAAACCTCTGATGCTGATAATCGGCTCGGCCACCATTAACAACATCATCTTTTCACGTTAATAAATGATGAAGAACAGTGTCAGATCACAGAACAAATGTGCTGTTTATCCTTATGATGAATGGCTTGCTAAGTTCCAGATGGAGCCATTGAAATTTGCCTCTTGCTTTTGGTGTTGGGTGGGGATGTTGGTGTGGCAGGGTGGTTGTGGTGAAGGGGAGGTTGGTGGAAGGACGGGAAGTTTTCATCTTTGTTGAAGTACCAGTTTTTAATAGTTGCATGCAGTGGCTGACTGATTTTTGTATTCTGCAAACACAGAATGCTGCAGGTGCTGGAAATCCTCGCACCCACAAGATGCCATTGATATGAACCTACCTATGTTACTTTGAAACCAACCATGGTCCAAAATTCTCTCCCTAAGCCTCTTCACTTCCTTACATTTCTTCATTCTTTAGGAAGCTTCTAACAACTCAATTCTTCGATCAAACTTCTGCTCATTTGCACAAACCCTTCTAACCATAAGTTAGCCAAGAATGATTTTTTAAAAGAATTTTCTTGTAAAATATCTTTGAGTGTTATTGTCTTTTAACATGACCCTGCATGTGCTTTGGAAGGAGGACATTCTGCCATTTGAATCTATGTTACCTCACAGGACTGTGTCTTTTGCCCTGATTTATTTATTTAGAAATACAATACGGAGTTGGCCCTTCCAGACCTCCGAGCCATACCACCCAGCAATTGCTGACAACCCCGATTTAACCCTAACCTAATCACGGGACAATTTACAATGACCAATTAACCACATCTTTGGACTGTAGGAGGACACTGGAGGACCTGGGAAAAACTATCCATTCCACGGGGAAGATGTACAGAGAATTCTTACAGAAAATGTCCGGGATTGAACTCCAAATTCTGATGCCCCAAGATGTAATAGCGTTACACTAATCGCCACGCTACTGTGCTGTAGGTTCATAGAGTTGTAACCCCAGGTTCAGTGGGCTGCGTTAGTCCAGGGAAAGACACTCTCCGGTCCACAAAACTGTGAAATCTCGTTTGTGTGGCTACTGCGTGATGTTTTCCCCTGTTACAAATCAGTACCATGAAATAACAGACAGTATACCATATGCAATTAAACAATTTAGCTTTATAATTCTTAATTTCACTAGAGGATTAGTAAAGAAAATAAAAAGAAAAGAGTCCATTTTAATGAAGCAGTCTAATGCGCACGTTGGAGCTCACGACTTTCCCGTCTGTTAGTTCTCCATCGATTTCCCCCGGGTGTCAGCGACTCCTGACCCCATTCCACGTTCGCTCAGTCCTGCAGTCTACGACCTCTCCGTTCTGGCATCTTCTTTCTCCATCTTCCGCCGAACAAAAGCCCCGGAATACCTTCTCTCAGACACACAAGAAAGAAGCAGCATGCCTCTCATTGGATGGTGCACATTCCAAAGGGCCCGTTATCTCTAGTCATAACCTAAACACACTGTTGCTACAGAGGAACACACCCACAATGCTGGTGGAACACAGCAGGCCAGGCAGCATCTGTAGGAAGAAGCAATGTCGACGTCTCAGCCCGAAACATTGACAGTGCTTCTCCCTATAGATGCTGCCTGGCCTGCTGTGTTCCACCAGCATTTTGTGTGTGTTGCTTGAATTTCCAGCATCTGCAGATTTCCTCGTGGCTGCTACAAGGAATCATTACATTAGCAGTGAAGCCTTTCCCATGGTGTTACACACTTCCCCTCACTAAATTTAGTCATATCCTCATGACATTGCGATCATTTGCCAACCCTTCCTGCAAAGCACAAAGTCCAACCCAGGAGTAGAAGGCAGTGACATAGCTCCACAAAATGGTAGGGGCCACTCTTTGATCCTCTGGAGCTACATAGGCTTGCCTATCCGGTGGTCTCCTAATTCTGTGAGACCTCCGTACCCTCTCACCTACCTCTTCATGTTCCGACACTACTCGGGATACTTCTGGTCTACCTAGCGAGGCCTCCCCCAACCTCTCACTCATGCCCACCTGCAGCTCGGCCCCCTCTGTCCCTTGGCTAAGCCCCACTTCATCCCTTGTAGGGTCCCTCTGTAACCCAGGCTATTCACTGATAGACAACCCCCCCACCCCACCGATTTCACCTGATTCAGTGTGAGGGTTGGGAGTCTCTTCCTCAGTCAGTGGGGAGTTAGCAAAAGACAGCATGTACCACACCTACATGTCCTCATTCTCGGAATCCATGGCGGGGGCTGGCCTAACCTCTCCTGCTGTTGGTCCTACAGTCGCCCCGCGTCACTGCAGAGTCCTCTTATTAAGTGTAGGCTCCAGGTAGGGCTCTGGGTCTACCTGCACCTCTTGTCCCGGGGCAGCAGGTGGTCCCGATGGAGAATCTTGACGGGTCCATTCCCATCCTCTGGTTTCACCCAGAAAGCTGGTAGGTTTGGCATCTGACTCTCCACCACATAGGGCGTAGCTGCCCAGCGGTCAGCCAATTTATGCTACCCAGGTAGCCGCAAATTCCTTATGAGGACTCGGTCTCCCAGCAGGATTTGGGAGAATCTCACCTTTTGATTATACCTCCTCTTATTCCCTTGATTCTGCTGGGCAGCTGCGACCCCAGCTAATTCATAAGCCCTTTTCAACTCTCTTCTCATGTCAGACACATACTTCAGATAAGTCTTCGGTGATAAGATGCCCTCATCAGTCTCAAAACAATGGTCAATGGGCAACCTTGCCTCGTGCCCAACCATCCGATAATATGGTGAGTACCTGGTAGCTTGATTTCAGGTATAGTGGTAACTGTGGACCAGATGTGCAATATGTTGACTCCATCTGTCTCCTCTTGCAGATCTCCAAGGTCCTGAGCATGTCTAGCAAGGTCTGATTAAATCTCTCCGGCTGGGGATCACCTAGCTGATAGTAGGGAGTGGTCCTCGACTTCTCGACTCCAAGCATGCCCAGTAACTCATGGATGAACCTGCTCTCGGAGTCCCATCCCTGATCACTATGTATCCACCTAGGGAGGCCATAATAAATGAAATACATCTCCCATAACACTTTGGCCACTGTGGACACCCTCTGGTCCATGGTAGGAAATGCCTGGCATATCTAGTGTAGTGATCTGTGATGACTAAGAGATTCGTCATGTTGCTGGCATCGGGTTCTATTGACTCTCACCATCCTCTGAGTGAAGAAGTTCTGAGTGAGAAGTTCCATTTTCCCCTTTAACAGTTCATCTTTTACTCTTAACCCATGACCTCTAATTCTAGAGTTACCCATCGCCAGTGGAAAAAGCCTGCTTGCATTTATCCTATCTATACCCCTCATGGAAAGGTAACTTGTAAGGTAATATGTTGTAAAATAGATAGGTACTTTATTGATCCCAAAGGGAATTATAGTGTCACAGTAGCATTACAAATGCACGGATACTGTATATACAAATATGAGAAAAGAAGTAAGAAAAAATAAAAACTAAGTTACCTCAAACATGCAATCCGGAGGAGGTCATCACTCCCCCATCTATAGTTTGACTCATTATAGAGCCTAATGGCTGAGGGTAAGAATGACCTCATGTAGTGCATTGGAGGAGCACAGTTGTCTTAGTCTATTACTAAAAGTGCTCCTCTGTTCAGCCAAGGTAACATGCAGAGGGCGAGCAACATTGTCCAGAATTGCCAGGATTTTCTGTAGGGTCTACCACAGCCTCCAGTTTGACTCCTATAACAGAGCAAGCATTATTCGGCCAAAGAGGCATGCAGAGGGTGAGAAACATTGTCCAGAAATGCCAGGATTTTCTGTAGGGTCCTTTGTTCTACCACAGCCTCCAGTGTGTCCAGTTTCACTCCTGTAACAGAGCCATCTTTTCTAATCAGTTATATAAGCCTCTTGGCATCTCCCATGTTGATGCCATTGCCCCAGCACACCACTACATAGAAGATTGTACTGGCAACAACAAACTGGTAGAGCATGTGAAGGAGAGACCTGCATACTCCAAAGGACCTCAGTCTCCTCAGGAAGTAGAGGTGACTCTGGCCCTTCTTGTACACAGCCTTTTTGTTGGGGCTCCACTCAAGTCTGTCATCCAGATGCATCCCCAGGTACTTGTCCTCACTACGTCCTCGACATCACCATCGATTGTAACAGACGTGACCCAATGTTGTATCTAAAGTCCGAGGTATACAGGATAAACAGGAAGAGAGCCAATACAA
This sequence comes from Hemitrygon akajei, assembly GCF_048418815.1. Taxonomy (NCBI): domain Eukaryota; kingdom Metazoa; phylum Chordata; class Chondrichthyes; order Myliobatiformes; family Dasyatidae; genus Hemitrygon; species Hemitrygon akajei. Next base: position 16,307,151 of record NC_133126.1, read on the forward strand.
TCCACTATGGGGTCCCAGTGCTGCTTATAGCTATGTCTGACACACGGCTCTGAAGCCACACAAACTGTGGTCTGCCAGTCAGGTAGTCCATTATCCAGGATACAATGGAAGTGCCAACCTGCTTTAAGGGGGCCTTTTTCCCCCAGCAGTAAGGGCCATATGGTATTGAAGGCACTTGAGATATCAAAAAAGCATGATTCTCACAGTGCTGCCCTGCTAATCCAAATGGGAGTAGGCTTTGTTCAGCAGGTAGATGACAGAATCATTGACTCCAATGGGTTCCTGGTAGGCAAACTGCAGGGGATCGAGGGCTGATCTAACCGGGGATTGGAGGTGAGTCAGGACCAGCCTCTCTAGGACCTTCATGATGTGTGAGGTCAGGGCCACTGGACGGTAGTCATTCAACTTTCAGTTGGCCTTTCTTGGGTACTGGGACCAGACGTGATGTTTTCCACACAGTCGGGACCCTTTCCAGACTGAGACTTGGATTGAAAATGCGCTAGAGAACAAGACCTTGGGGTTCACACCATCCGGTCCCAATGCTTTTCTGTGTCCGAGTTTCCCCAGAGCCCTTCTCATCTGCTCAGTAGTGACAGTGAGTTCATGATGATTGGGGAATTGGTGGAAGGTGGGTCTCCCCAATTTTGTTTCAGGTCTCTGCAAAGAGTCCAACCCATAGTTCACACCTGCCACCATATTTGTTTTCCCGTCTCTCATCTCCTTGTTAACCCGACTGGCAGTTCTCCATCTTGCCAAGAAGATTGTGATAAACAGGGGCGAAGAACAATGTTTTCAATTGAATTGAGTTTGTCTTTTTTTGAGGCATTAGTCTGGGAATAGTGTGGGACGGAAGAAGGTTTACAGACGGTGGTTTCAATTTTCTGAAAGCAATAACAAACACTGCTGTTTATAATGGGGACCCTATATGAGATGAGCTATTAATAGAATTATACTTCAGAGGTTCTGAGTGTTTGATGAGTGATTGAAAGCATATTGCCTGCTGTATAAATTCTCAATGTCTTAGTGTTCAGTGTCATTAACTATTGCTATTTATCTGCCATTTCTCAAACTTATTAATGTTTTCTTTGTTGTATGGATTATTTTTAGATTGAGATGGCAGATTTTCCTCCAGAACTGAATAGGATTTGAATTTAGAGACAGACAATGGAGTAATGCTTTTTAATAACTCAAAGGTGGGTATGTAGTTAATTATCTGATGCATTCAACAAGAAATTTGCCTTAGATTCAACTCCTTTGCCAGGGAAAATGCTTTGCAATGAAGAATGATAGAAAAGTAATTTCATTAGCTGACACATAGCTCCTGTGGGCTCAACAACAAAGAGAGAAAAACATGAAATGATCAGACTCTGTTGGCTTTCACTCTCCATTATAAGACATAGAAGCAGAATTAGGCCATTCAGCCCATCGTTTCTTGTCTGCCATTTAATCATATCTGATTTACTTTACCTCTCAACCCCATTCTCCTGAATTGCCCCTCGTGATGGCTTTATTAAACAAGAACCTATCGACCTCTGCTCTAAATATACCCAAAGACTTGACCTCCACAGCTGTCTATGGCACTGAATTCCATAGGTTCACCTCCCTCTGGATAATGAAATTTCTCCTCATCTCTGATCTAAAGTGATGTCCTTCTATTTTGAGGCTGTGCCCTTTGGTCCCAGACTCTCTCACTTTTGGAAATATCCTCTCCACATCCACTCTGTCTAGGATGTGAAAAAGCAGCATCCACATTCAATGATCCTCACCACCCAGCCATGTTCTTGTTTGCTGCTGCTATCAGGTAGAAGGCAGAGGAGCCTCAGGACTCATACCAACATGTTCAAGAACAGGTTACTACTCCTCAAACATCAGGCTCTTGAACAAAAGAGGATAAAGTTCTAATTCTGGTGTTCCCACAACCAATGGCCTTACTTTAAGGACTCATTATCTTGTTATTTCATGCTCTCATTATTTATTACTATTTATTTATATTTGCATTTGCACAGATAGTTTTTTATTGATTCCGTTTACAGTTACTGCTCTATAGATTTGCTAAGTATGCCCACAAGAAAAATATCTCAGCGCTGATGATAATAAATTTTACTTTGAATTTTTGACCATAAGATATAGGAGCAGAATTAGCCCATTTGGCCCATTGAGTCTGCTCCACTATTTCATCATAGCTGATCCATTTTTCCACTCCTGCCTTCCTCTCATATCCCTTCATGCCCCGACCAAACAAGAATCTATCAACCTCTGCCTTAAATATATGTAATGACTTGGCCTCCACAGCTGCCTGTGGCAAAGAATTCCACAGATTTACCACTCTCTGGCTAAGGAAATTCTTCCTCATCTCCATTCTAAAAGGATGCCTCTCTATTTTGAGGCTGTAGCCACTGGTCTTAGACACACCCACCATAGGAAACATCCTCTCACATCTACTCTATTATTGCCTTTCACTATTCAATAGGTTTCAATTAGGTCACCCCTCAAATCATTAACATATAACAGAAAAAGAAAGGTTCCCAACACAGATCCTGCAGAATACCACTAGCCTCTGGCATCCAAACAGAAATGGCTCCTTTTATTCTCACTTTTTGCCTCCTGCCAATCAGCCACTGCTTTATCCATGATAGAATCTTTCCTGTAATACCATGGGCTCGTAGATTGCTAAGCAGCCTCATGTGGCACCTTGTCAAAGGCCTTCTGAAAATCCAAGTACATAATATCAGCTGTTTCTCCTTTGTCTATTCTGCTTGTTATTTCTTCAAAGAATTCCAACAGATTTGTCAAGCAAGATTTCCCCTTGAGGAAACCATGCTGACTATGGCTTATTTTTATCATATACCTCCAAGTACCCCTAAACCACAGCTTTAACAATTGACTCCAACAGCTTCCCAACCACTGAGGTCGGTCTAACTGGTCTATAATTTCCTTTCTTCTGCCTCACTCCTTTCTCTAAGAGAGGAGTGACATTTGCAATTTTCCAGTCTTCCAGAATCACTCCAGAATCGAGTGATTCTTGAAAGATCATTACTAATTCCTTCACAATCTTTTCAGTCACCCCTTTTAGAACCCTAAGGTGTACACTATCTGGTCCAGGTCACTTATCTACCTTCAGTCCTTTCAGTTTCCCAAGAACCTTCTCTCTAGTTATGGTAACTTCACAAACTTCATGCCCCCGATGCCTGGAACTTCCACCACACTGCTAGTGAATTCCACAGTGAAGTCTGATGCAAAATACTTATTCAGTACATCTGTCATTTCCTTGCCCCCATTACTACCTCCCCAGCATTGTTTTCCAGTGGTCTGATATCCATTCTTGCCTCTCTTTTACACTTTATGTATCAGAAGAAACTTTTGATATCTTCTTTATTATCATTGGCTAACTTGCTTTCATATTCCATCTTTACCTTCTTAATGACTTTTTTAGTTACCTTCCGTTGGTATTTAAAAGCCCGCCAATCCTCTAACTTCCCATTTATATTATATGCCCTCTCTTTGGCTTTTATGTTTGCTTTGACTTCCCTTTTTAGCCATGGTTATGTCACTTTGTCCTTCAAATACTTCTTTCCCTTTGGGATATATATATATATCCTGTGCCTTTTGAATTGCTTCCAGAAATTCCAGTTGCTCTGCCGTCATCTCTGCCAGTGTTCTTTTCATAGAAAATAGGTACAGGAGTAGGCAATTTGGCCCTTCGAGCCTGCACCGCCATTCAGTATGATCATGGCTGATCATCCAACTCAGAACCCTGTACCTGCTTTCTCTCCATACCCCCTGATTCCTTTAGCCACAAGGGCCATATCTAACTTCCTCTTAAATATAGCCAATGAACCGGCCTCAACTGTTTCCTGTGGCAGAGAATTCCACAGATTCACCACTCTCTGTGTGAAGAAGTTTTTTCCTCATCTCGGTCCTAAAAGGCTTCCCCTTTATCCTTAAACTGTGACCCCTCATTCTGGACTTCCCCAACATCGGAAACAATCTTCCTGCATCTAGCCTGTCCAATCCCTTTAGAATTTTATACGTTTCAATAAGATCCCCCCTCAATCTTCTAAATTCCAGTGAGTATAAGCCTAGTCGATCCAGTCTTTCTTCATATGAAAGTCCTGCCATCCCAGGAATCAATCTGGTGAACCTTCTCTGTACTCCCTCTATGGGAAGAATGTCTTTCCTCAGATTAGGGGACCAAAACTGCACACAATATTCTAGGCGTGGTCTCACCAAGGCCTTGTACAACTGCAGTAGAACATCCCTGCTCCTGTACTCAAATCCTTTTGCTATGAATACCAACATACCATTTGCCTTTTTCCAATTAATTCCGGCTAACTCCTCTCTCATGCCTCTGTAATTCCTTTTATTCTACTGTAATACTGATACATCAGACTTTAGCTGCTCCTTCTCAAATTTCAGGGTGAATTCGATCACATTATGATTACTTTCCCCTAAGGGTTCTTTTACCTTAAGCTCTCTAATCAATTCCAGTTCATTGCACAACACTCAATGCAGGATAGCTGATCCCCTAGTGGGCTCAACCACGAGCTACTCTAAAATGTCATCTCATAGGCATTCTAGAAATTTCCTCTTTGGAATCTCACACCAACATGATTTTTCCAATCTTCTTGCATATTGAAATCCCCCTATGACTCTTGTAACATTGTCCTTTTGGCACGCATTTTCTGTCTCCCATTGTAGACCACATCCTTACTACTGTTTGGGGGTCTTTATTATAACTCCCACTAGGGTCTTTTTACTCTTGTAGTTACCCTTTCCACCACATGTCAGCATTTTTTAATGATTTGATTTCATTATTTTATCAGCAGAGCAACGGCACCCTCTCTGCCTTCCTGCCTGTCCTTTTGATACAACGTGTATCCTTGGACATTAAACTCCCAGCTATAATCTTCTTTCAGCCATGATTCAGTGATGCCTACAACTTCATACGTGCCAATCTGTAACTGGGCTACAAGTTTATTCCGTATACTGCACACAGTCAATGTAACATCTTAAGTCCTGTATTCACTTTTTTTGATTTTGTCCGCCTTTTATGTTGCAACTTATCTTGTTGACTGCAATTTTGCCCTATTATCAGCCTCTTCTTGCTCGGAGTCTCACTACACATTGTCTCTATTTGTAAACCAACTACCTCATCTTCCACACTATCACTCCGGTTCCCATCGCCCTGACAAATTAGTTTAGCTTTGATTTTCAATATTCAGTAGTTTTCAATATGATCTCCTCTCATTCTTTTAAACTCCAGTGAGTAGAGGCTCAGAGTCATCAAATGCTCCTCATATTCCTGAGAAAATTCTTGTGAACCTTCTCTGGACTCTCAACGTGTAGATTCTGCCTTTTTAACAAAAAAAATTTTGGGCTCACTGGAGCCCCAAGCCAGTTTCTGTGTAAATGTCTGTGAATAGAAATTCATCTTCTTCCACACTAGGAATTATTGCACCTACTTTTGTTTGCACATGAACACCTTCATTCTGATTAGTAAACGCTCAGTAAGAAAGTGAGCTTTGTTCCCCTGAACATGCAGCTTGTCAATTTTTCCTCAGAGAAAACCCCTCGAAATGTTTTAATTTTATGATGTTAAATGGATAATTCACTTAGAGATTAAAGGTCAGGTAACTGATTGAAAATCTTGTTTCAAGTTAACATAATCTGCTTTGTGTAATAATGAATAATATACTGTAATTCTTTGGCATTGACTGTATGTAATTACTTCCTATGGACCTGTACAAATTCCACAAAGCCCTTCAATTGATCTTATCTATATGGTACATATTTGAATGCCCTTGCATTGTACAAAGATGTCCCTGAACTCCCTGGCAGCATGTTGGTACACTTCTGTCTCCCCTTCCATTCCGGTGGTTATTTTATTTCATTGTCTGGCAGTTGAGTGGGAACATGTTGAAATAAAGCTCTTGTAGTTCATGAAATTAAACCTGAATATTTAACATTCTTGTGAATGTCTGAATCTGAAGTCTAAGTTAATCTGAACACTCTTCTGGACAGCATAAGTAAACAATTAAACTGCAGGTTTAATAAGCGCCCCTCTATGATTTAAGGAATATCCCATAATTATCTGTACCATTATTTAAAAGTTTTGTTATTCCCCATGTTGAGAGCATTTTTGTTGAATGTACAAATGTCTCAAACTTGCTTTGAGTCTGCCTTCAGTAGTTTGTGTATATAGATCTGATTGCCAATATATATATACACAGAAAGATTAACCGCCTGTATAACTAACCCCTGGATTACAGAATGTCTGTATTAAATACATTCCCCTTTCCTTGGTCTGGTGCCTGGCTCTTCCCCTTTATCCTTGCCCATCTGGGGTTTATTTCCACTCCTTGATCCTTGTTCAGTAAATTCTCCTATGAGTCATAATTTTGCATTTATCTCCAACTCTTTTTTTTCTGTAATATATCTGACATGACAGGCATTGTTTAATATATTTTGTGAGTAATTATTCTGTTTTATTTTTGAGTGTATCTCTAGATTTAAGTTATGTATTTTATCAATTCCAGCAACCATAATAAACCTATTAGCATTCACTTTGAGAGGACTAGAATATAAAAGTAATGTTGGGCCTTTATAAGACATTTGTCAGACCGCATTGTAAGAAGCTCTAGGCCCTTTATTCAAGAAAGAATGTGCAGGCATTGGAGTGGATCCAGAGGAGGGTCATGAGAATGATCCGGGGAATGAAATAGTTAATGTATGAGGAGCATTTGATGGCTCTGAGCCTGTACTCACTGGAGTTTAGAAAAATGAAGGAGGATTTCATTGAAACCTATCAAAAATCGAAAGCCCTAGATAGCATAGATGCGGAGAAGATTTTTTTTTATACTGGAAGAGTCAAGGAGCAGAGTACAACCTGAGCACAACCTCAGAATAGAGGGAGATCCTTTTAGAATGGAGATGAGTAGGAATTTCTTTAGCCAGAGAGCGGTGAGTCTGTGTAATTCATTGCCATAGATGGATGTGGATGCAAAGTAATGGGGTATATTTAAAGCAGAGGTTTAATAGGTTCTTGATTAGTAAGGATGTCAAAGGATATGGGGAGAAGGCAGGAGAATGGGGTTGAGAAGGAAAATAAATCAGCCATGATTGAATGGTGGAGCAGACTCAATGGGCCAAGTGGCTTAATTCTGCTCCTATGTCTTATGTTCTAATAAACCCAATAGTCAAAGATACTCATCAATCTGTAGCTCTGCATAGTTGATGTCAGTGTCCTATTCTGCTGTCTCGAGTTTAACAGAAGGTAAAGTAATGAAAGAATATGAATAGGATTCAAACACGATCTGCCAAAAAAAATAGTGCAAGATGTACCAATTGGACTCAGATTGTTACTGCAGTTTTGGGAATATTGTCATCTTAATGAGACTTTTATCTCTTACCTCAATACTTTTTTTTAAAGAGTTACATGAACGTGTTATCCACCACTCAGTCCAGCTAATAATTTGACACATCTTAATTAATTGCACTTAATTAGTTAAAAAAACCTGTTCTTTGCAAAATCCTTAGATTCATAGATGCAAATCATTTAAATGTGAATCTTTGTACTCTGTGAGATTTAGTCTGCTCCCAATGGTTGTGCATTATGTTCTGAAATGTTCTCTGATCAAGAGCAGACTTTTCCCCTGGGCAATATAATTTTGTTTATGTGCTTTCTTGATGGTGTTCCTGCATGTTTTCTCTCCTGTGTTCACCCTCTTTGGAAGCAGTTATAGTTACGCGAGGCTCACATTCTCTTGCCTCATTAATCCAAAAATACCACTTATCCTGTGCTACTTTGATAATTACTATTTAGAATTCCAGACTTATGCCTTTGTGAAATGCCTCAAAGAGCAAATTTCTTTTGAAGTGACATGACTTTTTTTTAGGATTTGTATAAACATGACTGCAGAAACAGACCATGATTTACTAGCTGATTTGCTTATGGTTATGTTGGTCGGTCCAGGACTTTGAGAAAACTTCCTTCTGCTCATCCAGTGAGAGCACCTCTCTGAACTGCTGTTGGAGCTCCATCCAGGTATAACCACACATTTGCTCCATGGGCGTTGAAATTCTCCACATTTAAAAGTACCTCATTTATCTGCAGATAACTTAAGACGTTTTCCAACTTCTTCTCCCATCCATGAACTCTGTCACTTTTGGCCCTTCATCAGGACTCATGAGGGATCTCGGCCTGAAACGTTGACTATTTACTCTTTTCCATAGGTGCTGCCTGGCCTGCTGAGATCCTCCAGCATATTGTGTGTGTTGCTTTGAGTTTGAACATGTCACCTTTTGGTTTGAAGGTTGAGGTGCTGGGACAGTTGGATGTAATTTCTACCTGCTTGACCAATGAGCACTGAGAAGGTCAGTTTCATGTCATCCATTTCCAGGGGCAGGGGTGCAGCGCAGAGGGGATTGTTTGATGTCCTTTCTAAGTAAGGTTAATTAACATTGAGCAACTTGACAACTTTGGGCAGGACAGTTAGCATCACAATATTACAGTGCCAGAGACCATAAGACCGTAAGTCATAGGAGCAGAATTAGGCGATTCAGCCCATCATGTCTGCTCCGCCGTTCCATCATGGGTGATCCCGGGTCCCAATCAACCCCACACATCTGCCTTCTTGCCATATCCTTTGATGCTCTGACTGATCAGGAAATGATCAACTTCCACCCTAAATATATCCACGCACTTGGCCTCAACCGCAGTCTGTAGCAGAGCATTCCACAGATTTACTACTTTCTGGCTAAAAAAATTCCTCCTTACCTCTGTTCTAAAGGGTCACCCCTCAGTTTTGAGGCTGTGCCCTCCAGTTCTGGATATCCTCACTATAGGAAACATCTTCTCCACATCCACCCTATCTAGTCCTTTCAACATTCGTTAGGTTTCAATGAGATCCCCACGGTTTCTTCTAAATTCTAATTTCACAAGGCTGCCAAATGCTCCTCACATGTTAACCCTTTCATTCCTGGAATCATCCTTGTGACCCTCCTCTGGACTGTCTCCAATGGCAACACATCCTTTCTGAGATAAGGGGCCCAAAACTGTTGACAATACCTGAAGTGTGGTCTGACTGGTGTCTTATAAAGCTTCAACATTATCTCCTTGTCTTTATATTCTATTCCCTTTCAAACGAATGCCAAAATTGCATTTGCCTTCTTTACCACTGACTCAACTTGTGAATTAACCTTCTTTGAGTCTTGCACGAGGATTCCTAAGTCCCTCTGCACCCCTGCTGTTTGAACCTTCTCGCCATTTAGTTAGTAGTCTGCACTATTGTTCATTTTAGCAAAATGCATTATCATACATTTTCCAACACTGTATTCCATCTGCCACTTTTTTGCCCAGTCTTCCAATTTTTCTAAGTCCTGCTGCAATTGCATTGCTTCCTCAGCACTACCAACCCCTCCACATATTCTTTGTATCATCCACAAACTTCGCCACAGACCCATCAAATCCATTATCTAAACAAACAGCGTGAAAAGTAGCGGTCTCAATACTAACGCCTGAGGAACACCACTAGTCACTGGCAGCCACTTTATTCCCACTCATTGCTTCCTGCCTGTCAGCCTTTCCTCTAACCATGCCAGTATCTTTCCTGTAATGCCATGGGATTTTATCTTGTTAAGCAGCCCCATGTGTGCCACCTTATCAAATGCCTATTGAAAATCCAAGTAATTGACATCCACTGCCTTTCCTTTGTCAACCTGCTTGTTACTTCCTTGAAGAACTCTAACAGATTTTTCAGGCAAGATTTCCCTCTACAGAAACCATGCTGACCTTGACTTATTTTATCAATAGTCTCCAAGTACCCTGAAACTTCATCCTTAATAATAGACTCCAACACTTTCCAAACCACTGAGGTTAGGCTAACTGGCCTATAATTTCCTTTCTTTTTGCCTTCCTCCCCTCTTAAAAACCCAGATTCAATTCCTGCCACTGTCTGTAATGAATTTGTATGTTCCTCGCATGATCGCGTGGGTTTCCTCTAGATGCTCCAGTTTCCTCCCACATTCCAAATACGTATGAGCTAATAGGTTAATTGGCTACATGGGTATAATTGGGTAATGTGAGATTGTTGTCTATACTGTGCTGTATCTCTAAATACATAAAAATAAAAATAAACCTGGAAGCTGGTGGGAGTAAACTCCAATCAGCAGATCTTCACTGTCATGTTTTGGTGACCAATGGACGGATCAACTTTCAAAGTTCGAAGTTAATCAGGTGCTGTCCAACGTTGCAGAAGACTGCACAGCAGCCTGTAAGCTGCTTTGAAGCTTTTCATCTTCACCCCTCCACCAGAGCTTCTTCTTCTCAGCATTGCCTCTCCTTGCCTCTGTTTGACTCAGTTAGGACGTCAGGCCCTTTACCCCCACCACCCCCAGCTGACAAACTGCTCGAGGGTCAGTTAAGGCTCTCTGTCTGCATTTCAGTGGAGCCTATTTTGTTCAACTACAGTCATTCGCTGACTAAACTCAAGATGATGGAAATCTTGAGCAGCACAACCAAAGTGCTGGAGGAACTCAGCAGGTCAGGCAGCATCTAAGAAGGGGAATAAACAGACCCAACCCTTCATCGGGACTTACAGGACTTGATAGGTTGGATGGAAAAGGAGACCCTTCCTTTTCTTTCTTGGTCTGCTGTCCTCTCCAATTAGATTCCTCCAACTATCACCTCTCAGCTTCTTACTTCATCTCCTCTCCCCCAAACACCCACTTGGTCTCTCCTATCACCTGTCAGCTTAGACCCCTTCATCACCTTCTTATTCTGGCTTTTGCCCCCTTCCTTTCAGGTCCTGATGAAGAGACTAGGCTCAAAACATTGACTGTTTATTCCTCTCCATAGATGCTCCCTGACTTTCTGAGTTTCTCCTCATTCTCAGACAATCTTTGTCTGAGCTATGATGTGGTGGCCATTACAGAGACTTGGATGGCTCAAGGACGGGAATGGTTACTTCAAGTGCCGGGTTTTAGATGTTTCAGAAAGGACAGGGAGGGAGGCAAAAGAGGTGGGGGCATGGCACTGTTGGTCAGAGATAGTGTCACAGCTGCAGAAAAGGAGGAAGTCATGGAGGGATTGTCTACAGAGTCTCTGTGGTGGAGGTTAAGAACAGGAAGGAGTCAATAAATTTACTGGGTGTTTTGAATAGGCTGCCCGATAGTAGCAGGTTTATCGAGGAGCAGATAGGGAAACAGATCCTGGAAAGGGGTAATAATAACAGAGTTGTCGTGATGGGAGATTTTAATTTCCCAAATATCGATTGACATCTCCCTAGAGCAAAGGGTTTAGATGGGGTGGAGTTTGTTAGGTGTGTTCAGGAAGGTTTCTTGACACAATATGTAGATAAGCCTACAAGAGGAGAGACTGTACTTGACTTGGCATTGGGAAATGAACCTGGTCAGGTGTCAGATCTCTCAGCGGGAGAGCAGTTTGGAGATAATGATCACAATTCTATCTCCTTTACAATAGCACAGGAGAGAGATAGGAACAGACAAGTTAGAAAAGTGTTTAATTGGAGTAAGGGGAATTATGAGGCTATCAGGCAGCAAATTGGAAGCTTAACCTGGGAACAGATGTTCTCAGGGAAAAGTACAGAAGAAATGAGGCAAATATTCAGGGGTTATTTGTGTGGAGTTCTGCACAGATACGTTCCAATGAGACAGGCAAGTTATGGTAAGGTACAGGAAACATGGTGTACAAAGGCTGTAATAAATCTAGTCAAGAAGAAAAGAAAAGTTTACAAAAGGTTCAGAGGGCTAGGTAATGTTAGAGATCTAGAAGGTTATAAGGCTAACAGGAAGGAGCTTAGAAGGAAATCAGGAGAGCCAGAAGGAGCCATGGGAAGGCCTTGGCAGGCAGGATTAAGGAAAACCCCAAAGGCATTCTACAAGTATGTGAAGATCAAGAGGATAAGACGTGAAAGAATAGGACCTATCAAGTGTGACGGTGGGTAAGTGTGTATGGAACTGGAGGAAATAGCAGTGGTACTTAATGAATACTTTACTTCAGTATTCACTATGGAAAAGGATCTTGGTGATTGTAGTAATGACTTGCAGCAGACTGAAAAGCTTGAGCATGTAGATATTAAGAAAGAGGATGTGCTGGAGCTTTTGGAAAGCATCAAGTTAGATAAGTTGCCGGGACCGGATGAGATGTACCCCAGGCTACTGTGGGAGGTGAGGGAGGAGATTGCTGAGCCTCTGGCGATGATCTTTCAATCATCAATGGGGACGGGAGAGGTTCCGGAAGATTGGAGGGTTACCCATGTTGTTCTTTTATTCAAGAAAGGGAGTAGAGATAGCCCAGGAAATTATGGACCAATGAGTCTTATTTCAGTGGTTGGTAAGTTGATGGAGAAGTTCCTGAGAGGCAGGATTTATGAACATTTGGAGAGGTATAATATGATTAGGAGTAGTCAGCATGGCTTTATCAAGGGCAGATTATGCCTTATGAGCCTGATTGAATTTTTTTGAGGATGATGAAGGAAGAGCAGTAGATGTAGTGTATATGGATTTCAGCAAGGCATTTGATAAGATACTCCATCGAAGGCTTATTGAGAAAGAAAGGAAGCATGGGATCCAAGGGGACATTGCTTTGTGGATCCAGAACTGGCTCGCCCACAGAAGGCAAAGAGTGGCTGTAGACGGGTCATATTCTGCATGGAGGTCAGTGACCAGTGGTGTGCCTAGGGGATCTGTTCTGGGACCCTTACACTTTGTGATTTTTATAAATGACCTGGATGAAGAAGTGGAGGGATGGGTTAGTAAGTTTGCTGATGACACAAAGGTTGGAGGTGTTGTAGATAGTGTGGAGGGCTGTCAGAGGTTACAGTAGGACATTGATAGAATGCAAAACTGGACTGAGAAGTGGCAGATGGAGTTCAACCCAGATAAGTGTGTGGTGGTTCATTTTGGTAGGTCATATATGATGGGAGAATATAGTATTAATGGTAAGACTCTTGGCAGTGTGGCGGATCAGAGGGATCTTGGGGTCTGAGTCCATGGGACACTCAAAGCAACTGCGCAGGTTGACTCTGTGGTTAAGAAGGTGTACGCTGTATTGGCCTTCATTAATCGTGGAATTGAATTTAGGAGCTGAGAGGTAATGTTGCAGCTATATAACCATATAACAATCACAGCACGGAAACAGGCCATTCCGGCCCTCCTAGTCCGTGCCGAACTCTTAATCTCACCTAGTCCCACCTACCCGCACTCAGCCCATAACCCTCCACTCCTTTCCTGTCCATATACCTATCCAATTTTACCTTAAATGACGCAACTGAACTGGCCTCTACTACTTCTACAGGAAGCTCATTCCACACAACTATCACTCTCTGAGTAAAGAGTAAAGAATATAGGACCCTGGTCAGACCCAACTTGGAGTACTGTGCTCAGTTCTGGTCACCTCACTACAGGAAGGATGTGGAAGCCATAGAAAGGGTGCAGAGGAGTTCTACAAGGATGTTGCCTGGATTGGGGAGCATGCCTTATGAAAACAGGTTGAGTGAACTTGGCATTTTCTCCTTGGAGTGATGGAGGATGAGAGGTGACCTGATAGAGGTGTATAAGATGATGAGAGGCATTGATCGTATGGATATTCAGAAGCTTTTTCCCAGGGCTGAAATGGTTGCCACAAGAGGACACAGGTTTAAGGTGCTGGGGAGTAGGTACAGAGGAGATGTCAGAAGTAAGTATTTTACGCAGAGAGTGGTGAGTGCGTGGAATAGGCTGCTGGCAACGGTGGTGGAGATAGATACGATAGGGTCTTTTAAGAGACTTTTGGATAGGTACATGGAGCTTAGAAAAATGGAGGGCTATGGGTAAGCCTAGTAATTTCTAAGGTAGGGACATATTTGGCACAACTTTGTAGGCCGAAGGGCCTGTATTGCACTGTAGGTTTTTCTGTGTTTTCTATGTTTCTAATCGTGTGTCCCTCATTTCAGTGGAACTGTTAGCATTATGCTTCCAGCTTTAAAACCAATGTCACCCATAAATTGTACAGAACAGGGTTCCACAAAGAACACTGAGATAATGAACAAATTACTAGCTTGTGACTATCAAACCAATTTGGATTCTTGATATAAATAACTAAATTAAACTAATTAACTCAACTAAACTAGCTTTATTTGTCACATATACATCGAAACATAAGGTGAGATGCGTCATTTTGCATCAAGGGCTAACGCAGTCCAAGGATTGTGCTGGGGCAGCCCACAAATGTTACCAACATATCGTGCCCAGAGCTCACTAACTCTAACCGTACATCTTCTGGAATGTGCGAGGGAACCAGAGTACCTGGAGATTATCCGCACGGATTACAGGGAGAATATACAGACTCCTGGCACACTGTGGCAAGATTCTTACCCTGATCAGTGATCAATGGCACTGTAAAGTGATTGCATTAGCCACTACTCTGCTGTGCCAACAGAAAATGCTGGATTTTTACTGAAATCTCAATGTTGTATATGGTTTACATATAGTTGTTATAGCTGAGGGTGGTAGTGGGGATAAGCTCCCACTGCCTATTAAATGCTCCCAATAGTGTGCATATAAAATATCCTCTGACAGTTAAGTCCAGCTGCTGGCCTTCATGTGTGGCTTAGCTATTAAGCCTGGCAGGACACAGCAGAACCATTTCTACCAACAGGAGAAGGGGCAAAGGTAGGTTACTGGTGCCTTAAAACTCGTCACTTTGGGCAGATAAGGCCCATTGGCGGTGGTTGGCAGCTCTGATCTCAAAATTCCACTGCTTGCGGCTATACCAGCTCATGGGGAAGGCTTCAGGAGTAAACCCCTAAGGAAATTCTGGAGCCTGAGGCCCTAAGGCAGTCCTACACTGAGTTCTAACAGGCAATAACACTAACAGGCAACTCCTGTGATGCTGCCAGTGCCAAACTGTATCGGTCTCTGCCGTTTGTTTGGGTTCATCAGGTGCGCGGAGAGGGGGAGCCTGCTCTCCATATCGTACTACCCACGTTTGTGCATCTAGGCAGCTAGGATGCAATATCCACAGTAAACCCTGACTAACAGAGGCCTCTGATATGGTACACATGCTTTGATAATAAATTTACTTTGAATTTTGGAATAAATAAATCCCATTATACAAGCCCAAAAGTGAAAAGCAACTGAAGAGAAGTTGGCAGACACTGCCTTCGCTTTGTGCTGCACAGCATGAACATCAAGTTGATACCATTAATGAGGTGACCTGTTGTCTTCAGGGCAGGTCGTAGGTCAAGACTTGGAGGTTAATAAGGAGGAAGGAAGAGTTAATAGTGTGGTTAAATAAGCTAGTAATTTATGTGCCTGAAGTAATAAAGAGGAAATATTCCTGACTGAACTAGCTGATTGATGTTGTAAATCTTAGTGAAGTAGCAGCAAGTACCAGCAACTTGTTTTTAGTGGGATGATAGACAACATAGTACGGATGGAAACAGAAAGTACATTTAGGATTCTGCATTATTTGAACGATTTTAACACTTGCCCCTACTGTTTGGTTGCCATTGAGACTTTTATGCACTAAAACAGGGTTCCATTTAAATTAAATCCTCCACAATAATTGCAAAATGAGCCTGAATCATGAAGTAAGACTTCAAGGTACAGGAGCAGAATTTGGTTGTTCGTCCCATTGAACCTGATCTGCATTCAATCATGGCTAATTATTTTTTTAGTCTCATTTTCCTGCCTTCTTTCTGTTACCTTTAACCCCCCTTTACCAATCAAGAGCCAATCAATCACTGCCTTAAATGCAATGACTTGGCCACCACAGTTGTCTGTGGTAATGAATTCCACAGATTCACCACCCTCTGGCTAAAGAAATTACTCCTCACCTCTGTTCTAAAGGGATGACCTTCTATTCTGAGGCTGTGCCTTCTGGTCCTAGACTCCCCAACTATAGGAAACATCCTCTCCATGTCCACACTATCTATAGGCCTTTCAATTTTCAAAGGTTTAAATGAGATCCCCCTTCAGTCTTCTAAATTCCAGCAAGTACAGGCCCAGAAGAAATTCTTCCTCCACTCAATTTTAAAAGGGTGTCCTTTTATTCTGGGCTGTGCCCTCTGATCCTAGACTCTCTTACCAATGCAATCATCCTCACCACATTAGGGTGGCTTGCACTCAAGAATGGGACATTGTGATTCCAGACAGGGCCACGTCTAATTTAACATGGCTTCTCTCACTTTGCCATCCAGCAACCAGAGGATATGAGTCCTCAAAGGCAGTCAGGCATCAGCAACACACGCTTCGAAATCACCGTACAGCTAACACACTCCTGAATATGCCTTGTCTGAGAGAGAATCCATTCATTTGTGTGTGTGTGTGTGTGTGTGTGTGTGTGAGAGAGAATACGTGTTGTCTGAGAGAGAATCTGAAAGTGGCAGGTGTGTGTGTGTGTGTGTGTGTGTGTGTGTGTGTGTGTGTGTGTGTGTGTGTGTGTGTGTGTGTGTGTGTGTGTGTGTGTGTGTGTGTGTGCACATGCTCCATGTTATATGACCAGATACTTCATGGTCATCGCTCAGCTGGAGGGCTGAAGAAGAGCTATAAGGATCAGATGAAGAATGCTTTAAGGAAGTGCAAGATCAGACCCCAGGATCTGGAGGATGTTGCTGCTGACCGTAACACTTGGTGACAGCTGTGTATGGATGGGGTTCGTATTCTGGAGATGGAAAGAACAACCAGAAGACAGCAGAAGAGAGCCAGAAGAAATGCAGCTATGGTTGCCATCACTACCACATATACATGTCCCACCTGCAACAGAGCTTGTGGGTCCAGGATAGGACTGTACAGTCATCGAAGACCTCACCGTTAAAGAAGAGGACGTCGTCATTGGATTTCGATGGACAACCGAAGAAGAAGTATGCTCGCGCGTGCATGGTATTTGTGCTACGACAGTTTGTGTGAGAGTGTCCCTGCTCCGTGAGCACAGCCTGACCTGCTGGCCAGGGTGGATAGCTTCAGTCACACTGCACCAAACTGCTTTTACAATCTCCAGACTCAATTTCAAGGACTCTTCACAATACATGTTTTCAGTATTATTTTCTATTTGCAGCATTTGTTAGAGATTTTCGTAAAATTCTGTTGTATTTCTTGTTCCCGAAAATGCCTGCAAGAAATTGAATCTCAAGGTAACATACATGTACTTTGATAATAAATGCAATTTGAACTTTGCGGAGAGGGAAGAAGTCCCAGACTCACTCAAAGCCACATTCAATTCTTTGTCAGTCACCAGCACATCAGGGTGGGCATGGATGGGCTCCTAGACCATAGCAAAGTAACATGTGGAGCATGCAGGGTGATGCATGGGAAAGACAGAGCTCTGCAAGGTCCTCCTCAGAAAGCATACGTGCTTAACAGTACACAAGCAATCAAATAAGTCTTGCACTGATGTCACACGTATACAACACACTGCTTTTACTCTTCAAAAGAAAAGAGTGAAAGAGTTGATAAACAACATTTCCATATCTACAAATTTAGCTGAATAATTGTGTTGTAATGTGAGTCTTATTAAAAGTAAGTTAATACTAATCGGGGAGCTGTGGTAGCAAGAGGCGGGTTCCGGGGTTGGCGGGGTCTTTACTTCCGCTCTTTTACTCCCAGTATGCATTGTATATCGTTCCTCCACCCATGCCGCACGAGGTACCTGGAAGCCTCTGTATTGTAAATATCATTTACCGTCCCAGATAAAGATGCTCTTTTGGCCATTAAGTTGTCGAGAGGTCTTTTTGTAAAGTAGAAGTTACCACAACTTGAGTTTTGACTTCTGTTTGGTCTTTATAATGGTACCAGTGTGTTTGTATTGGAACAAACATACATGTGGACATAACCTCAGGTGCCACAGTAATGTAGCGGTTAGTGCAAAACTATTACAGCTTGGGGCATTCCAGAGCTCAGAGCTCAATTCCAGCACCGTTCTATAAGGAATCTCAGTACGTCCTCCCCAAGAAATGCAAGGGACTCCCCCGGTGCTCAGATTTCCTCCCACAGTCCAAAGACATACCGGTTAGGCTAGTTGGTCATTGTAAGTTGACCTGTGATTATTTAGTGTTAACTGGGATTGCTGGGGTGGTGTGGTTTGAAGGCCCAGAAGGGCCAACTCCGCACTATATTGTGAAATAATAAATATGAATTTGGGGTAGGAGGAGGCTACTTGGCCCCTCAGGTTTGCTCTGCCATTGACTGAGATAATAGCTGATCTGACAGTCATCTTCCACCTCCCTGTGGTAACCTTTCATATCTTTGCTTATCAAGAATATATCCACCACTTAACGTCAAGGACTTTGCTTCGACTGCCCTTTGAACTCTAAGGATTCATGACCTTATGAGTGAAAATTTTCAACCCTAAAATAAGACATTGTCCATTTTGTCTGAAAGACGTGACTGCTTATTTTTAACGTGTGTTCCACATTCCACATTCTCCCATGACATGAAACCTCCTCACCACATTCAGCCTGTAAAGACCCCTCGGGGTCTAATAGGCTTCAATTATTTCCTTGTGCTCTTTTAACTTCAAGCCTTTTCTGTTCAGCCCTTCCTCCTAAGATAGCCTGACTATTCCAGGACTCGGTCCAGTCAACCTTCTCTAAACTGCTTCTAAACATTTGCATCCTCTCCTAAATGAAGAAACCAGTACTTCAGATGCGGAGAAACACACACAAAATGCTGGAGAAACTCAGCAGTCCAGGCAGCATCTAGACTTCAGATGTGGTCTCATCAATGCTCCATATAATGGAACCATAACCTTCCTACTTCTGTATTCAATTTCTCTGGAAATAAGTAGAAACATTCTGTAGATCTCCTAATTACTCGCTCCACTTGTATACTAGCCCTTTATGTATCATGCACTGTCTCCCAGAGTTGGTATATTGGTGCCACAAGCATAGCAATACCTAAGGGTTGGCCAGCACAATCCTTAACTGCTTTAATTTGAAGCAAGCAATGCATCCCACTTTATGCTGTGATGTTTCAATAGACATTTGACAAATAAAGATAATGTTTAAGATCCTTTTGCATGCTCAGAACTCTACAATCTCTCACCATTTAGGTTGCACACTTGTCTTGTTTGATTTCACATTTGTTTACAATATATTACATTTCCCAGTTATCTTCCCATTCACTGAGTCTATCTATATCCCTTTGTATCCTCCTTAAGTCCTCTTCTCAGCTTACTTTCCAGTCCATCTTAGGCAAGTAGACCTTTGATTATTTTATCCCATTCACTTGTATAAAATGCCCTGGACTGATCCCTATGGCATCCCACTCTTTCTACTTTACTACCACATTCGTGCCAAGTTTCTGCTCTCATTTAACCAGCCAATCTTCTATCTGTGCTAAACTATATCCTTTCTACCACGAGCTTTTATTTTTCACGATGACGTTTAATGTAGTACCTTATCAAATCTCTTTTCTAAATCTCAGTGTCAAAGTTCAAAGTAAATTTATTATCAAACTACTTCCTTGAGATTCATTTTCTTGCAAGCACTCACAGGAAAATAGAGAAATACAATAGAATTTATGAAATACTGTACATAGACAAAGACTGACAAACAACCAATGTGCAAAGGAAGACAAATCGTGCAAATAATAAAAAAAATAATACTAAGAACTTGAGTTGTAGAGTCCCTTGAGAGTGAATCCGTCGTTTGTGGAGACTTTGCAGAAGATTTTAACTTCTTCAGGGTAGGTGTCCCTTGAAGAGACTTTGCTGAAGATTTAAACGTTTTCAGGGTAGGCATCCCTGGAAGAGACTTTGCTGAAGATTTAAACTGCTTCAGGGTAGGCATCCCATGACAAGACTTTGAAGGTCTTCGCTTGAAACATTGTTTATTATTTTCCATAGATACTGCCTGGCCTGCTGAGTTCCTCCAGCGTTTTGTGCATGTTGCTGTAGTTTTTGCAGTCAGTTCAGCATGGGAGTGAGTGAAGTTATCCATGTTAGTTCAGGAGCCTGATGGCTGAGGGTTAATAACTGTTTCTAAACCTAGTGGTGTGGGACTTGTACCTCTTTCCTGATGGCAGCATGGCCTGGATGATGGGGTACTCGATGATGAATGCTGCTTTCTTCTGGCCGGGCTCCTTGTAAATATGCTCAATGATGGGGCGGGCTTTCCCTTTGATAGACTTGAAGCATTGGCTTCCCTACATCCACAATGAATTACTTCAAAATAACTCAAATAAATTTGTTAAACATAACTGTATTGACCTTGCCAGTGGCTATAAATGTTTCTTAATATTCTGCTACAACAGGTTATCAACCAGAAATGTTAGCTTAGCTTTTCTCTCTCCACAGCTGCTGCAAGATCTGTTGAGAACTTCCAGCATTTTCCGAATTTGTTTCCAGAGTTTGGCCAGAATATGTTTGCAGTCAATGGGGTTATTGTTAATAGTGTTCTGGTGAACTACTTTATGTGCATATGTTTATCCATTAGGGAGCAGTAAACACTGCATTAATTTTAAAGTGACTGCATTCTTGCAGCTGGTGACATTCTTGCTATTTAAGTCTGACTATTCAAGATGCTCATCAACATCTATGTTGTACAAACCTTTGCTTTGTGAGTCCCTCTCCTCTATATAGTCATTTAAACTTTGTTAATACCTTTTTATTATTAGTGCTACACTAATATTAAGAACCCCCATAGCATATACTGTTGGCCTCCATTCATCAGTCCTAGCTTACACTCCAAGGAAGAATGCCACTTTGCAGTTCAGCTGAGGCACCGCTTTATACTAGCATACTAGTGCTGGGTGATCTCTGTTAGCTTTGTGGCAAAATTACCTGTCAGTGCTGAACTCTCATAGACTTGATATTGGACGGACATTGCACCAGGAGACCTGGCCGAGTGGCAGAATATCAGAGGCTGTCTCTTGGTGAGATTGCTTCCTTAAGTTTTCCTTCAGCTTGATTTTGAGCAGAGATACTTCTGCTCTCAACGTGTTGACTCTGTAGAGCATTGTACATTAGAACAACATGATTCTCATGCCTTGTCATAAATGGCAATGTTCCCATTATGGCCAGCTCGGTTCACCCTGATGCTGCCTGCATGCAATGCTCCTACAGTCAATCTTCTGGATAGACCATGAAACCATATATTTCACTTCCTTTAATACTTCCATGTTTGTTTTTTGTTTTGGATGTCATTCTGGAACTGTCGGAGCCTGTGATTTGTAGGTTGGAGATTGTTTGGGTGTTTCAGCCCTCTGCAGTCTTCGAGAGGATTCGGAGAGACAGAGACAGTGAGCTCAAAACTCGTGGTGAGCAGGCTGTGGGAGAGGGCACGAGCCAATGCTCATCTCCATTTTGCTGATTAAAGCAATGAGGGAGATTGAAACATTGAGGCGAATGAGGAAGGTGAGTGCTGGCTGCCTGCCTTTTGATCTCTGGTGTGTTGTTCTGCCACCAGAGAGGGGAGACTGCCTTTTGATCACTGGTGGGATCACTCTGCTATTGGAGAGGGGAGACTGCCTTTTGATCGCTGGTGGGGTCGCTCTGCTATTGGAGAGGGGAGTCTGCCTTTTGATCGCTGGTGGGGTCGCTCTGCTATTGGAGAGGGGAGTCTGCCTTTTGATCGCTGGTGGGATCGCTCTGCTGCTGGAGGGGAATGCTGCTGCAATGCCCGGAGAATGTTACTGAGGTTTTCTGCATTTTGGGTACAGACTTGGAATACAGACTTTTTGCAGTCTTACAGTTTTTCTATTCATCTGATCTTTCTCATTTTAATGTGTGCGTGGGAGGAGGTTTTGAGGGTCGATGTGCCTGTTCTGCTTTGGTTTTTATCTGGGGAGGGAAGATTTGGGGGTTGATGATCGTGCTGCTGTTCTTTTCTTATTTGATTTTGTGGCTATCTGAAGAAGAAGAATTTCAGAGTTGTATACTTTGAACCATTGAACCTTGTACCATTCCTGTTTTAGCAGGAGCCACACACAATGAATGACATACGAGGGGTGATTGATAAGTTTGTGGCCTAAGGTAGAAGGAGTCAATTTTAGAAAACCTAGCACATTTACTTTTCAACATAGTCCCCTCCTACATTTACACACTTAATCCAGCGGTCGTGGAGCATACAGATCTTGGACCTCCAGAAAGTGTCCACAGCATGGGTGATTGATAAGTTTGTGGCCTAAGGTAGAAGGAGATGAGTTATACAGCTCTCATTACATGCACGTGCAGGTCAACTCTTTGAGTGATTATGCAGAAAGTTTGAAGTTAATAACTCATCTCCTTCTACCTTAGGCCCCAAACTTATCAATCACCCCGATGAGTTATTAACTTTCTGCATAATCACTCAAAGAGTTGACCTGCATATGCATGTAACGAGAGCTGTATAACTCATCTCCTTCTACCTTAGGCCACAAACTTATCAATCACCCCTAGTATAATAGTGCTCAATCTAAAGCAGAGAATTTATTTATCTATCTCTCTCTCTAACCATCTAGCTGACAATCTATCTATCCACATATTTATTTATGTACAGTTTGTTTTCTTTTGCCCATGGGTTGTTAGTTCGTCTTTGTGTATAGATTTTTCATTGATTCTATTGTATTTCTTTGGTTTCCTGTGAATGTTTTTAAGAAAATGAACTTGAAGGTTGTATATGGTGATATACAAATCCTTTAATAATAAATTGACTTTGAACAAAGTTTTTGATCTTTGATCAAATCTGCACTTTGAAGTTACCTTGACCATTTTGATTTTTCAGACTTAGTTTTGACACATCAAGCAGCTGATGTGTTTAATGTATTTATTACCTTGGACACTTTCAATTTTTCCACATCCCTCTCTCGCCACAGGTATATGTGTCCATGTGCCATTGTAGGTTCCAAGTGTCTAATGAAGTAAAGTGGAATGTGCAGAACACTAAGTGGGAAAAGTCATATGTGGGAAAAATGTTTTGTCTGGTTTAGATAAGATTCTTCTCAAACTGCTACATATGCATAAGGATGGACTTATTTACATAATATATACCTCTGTCTCTTTAATGACAAGGACTGGTACAGGACTCTGCAAAAGTCTCAGACACATACGCACGCACGCACGCACGCACACACACACACACACACACACACACACACACACACACACACACACACACACACACTCACACACACACACACACACACACACACACACAACTTTTGCACAGTACTGCAGTAATTTCATGTACTGCACTGAACAGTTGAAGCGAAGAACAAATTCATGACATCCTGTCATGATGTGGATGATAGTAAACCTGATTCTGATGTGAGTCTCTATTGTGGACCGATAGTGGGAAGGAGGCAGGGAGAGGATTCATGTTTGGGAAAAGGGAAAAGGAGAGGGGAGGGAGCAGGAAGCACCAGAGAGACATCCTGTAATGATCAGTAAACCAATTGTTTAGAATCAGATGACCTTGCCTAGTGCCCCAGGGCTGGATGAGTCCACACCCATGCCTCTCCCAACCCCTGGCACTCCTTCTCTGCCACTTGTCCCACACTCCACCCATGACTCTCCACCCTTGCCATTCCCAACACCCCTTGCTCCTACCAGATTCACAAACTCACTGTCTGCTCCACGTTGATAAATACAATACAGCACAAAAGTCCTAGGCACCCTAGCTGTGTATAGGGTACTGTACTGTACATATATATATATGTACAGTACCTAAGACTTCTGCACAGTACTGTAGGTGATGGCTATTGTAAATGGAAATCAAAACATCTGCAAATTACAAACAGAAAATGCTGGAAACACTAAGCAGGTCAGACAGCATCTGCAGATACAGAAACAGATTTAATATTTCAGTTCTGTGATATTTTGTCAGAATTGGGGAAGAGTGATAAATGATGGTTTTAATTTGAAGGGAAGCTGGTTGAAGGATAGATGGTACAAGTCAAATAGGTCCACGGGGGCTGGTTAGAGGTTGACGATGCCTCTTTGTCTGCGTGAGGAGGGACATGACCAACAGGTCAGACTGTACTAATGGAGCAAGGATATTCTCACAGAAACCGTCATAACACAAATACCATGCATGTGTGCGTGCATACACACAGGCACACGGATTCTCTCTCAGACAACACATATTCTGACACACACACACACAGACAGATTCTCTGTCAGACAATGCATATTCTCACACACACACACAAGCTAATTATCTCTCAGACTACACACATTCTCTCTCTCTCTCTCACACCCACAGACACAAATGTATTCTCTCTCAGACTACACATATTTTCTCACACTCACATACACATGTAGTCACACATGCACACTAAACACAGCATGCAACACACAAACTCTCTCATACACAAGCACAATCACACACACTATTCTCACAGCTGACAACATATTCTCTTTCCCTGACACACCCACACACAAACATACACACATCATGCTCTCAGACACAACACATATACACACCAGACACTCAGAGAGATGGACAATTTTGATAGAGAAAGAGAAATTATATTACCTGAAGTTGGAGAGTTTTTGATAATAAGTCAGTAATGCTGCAAAATGCCAAGGCAGAAGGCGAGCTGCTTGCTTTGGGGCCTTTTTGCTAATCCTCCTCTGTCACCAGCTTTATTTTGTATGGCTGTGGCACTGAGGGATACAAATCTGCTTGAGAAGTGACCAGGAAACTGAGAGGAGTGGAAGGGACTCAGCAGGATCCTGAGGTGAAGAGGTTTGGAGTCTACATGATCTTCATCTCAGAGCAGCTCAGACACAAGAACTCCATTGATGGTCTCCTCAAGAAGACTGCACATCCTCAGTCATGGTAGATTTGGTTTTCCTAAACCTTTGAATATTTTGTTCATCATGGAGTGCTATGGAGTAGTTAGTTCATTCTATTCCTCTGCCTTTTGCTCTGAGGACCCTGACATATCCTAAGTGGTTTGTCGCATCCGTAATGACATCTTCCATGACAAAATTCACTTTTCTACTCTATAAATATGGCAACATCCATTGAACAAGTATGTCAGCTGCTCAGATCTGGAGGATACATTCCCTGTTATCTTCAACATAGACTGTGGACTTTGCATGGAGCCTGCACAGCTTCCAATTAGTTCTGGCTTCCCAATTACAGCTGAGGGTCCCTTTAAATAGAGAGAAAATTGGTAAACCAAAACGCTAAGCTTTGGTTTCTACTCAGCATGTTCACCATGATTGTGCCAAGGGGTTTTGAGCTCCGGTTTATGAATTTATGACACATTGGTGGGATGAGTTTTACGTGAATAATATCAGTTCGAGGATGTTTGATGTGGGAGTGGGTTGGTCACGCTTACATGAATTAACCGCAAAAATGCCTGGTTCAATTTAGCAATATACATGATTTCACCCAGAAATGATGGCTGGTATAATTTACTTTGGCTAAACTTTAACCTCGTAATTTGGTGATTAAATATTTCAAAGAAGTTCAATTTTGAAATGTTTGTTTTCTTTTAGATATGAAAATAAAAGTTAGGCACTTCTACTTTTGACAGTAATGACATTGATCAAGCAACAAATGAATTGTTTATTTTTATAAATGAAGTTTTTGGCAAATAAACTCCCAGTGTTTCTATCTTAATAAAAGAAACTGTTCCTAAGATCCACATTGTGATGAATTTTTATTTTGTGAGTTTTCTTAGGAAACTTAAGTTCAACTAATGTTATCTAATGTCGACATAGGGTTCTAGTAATGATAACTGTAACTATTTATTTGAAATTCAATGGGCAACATATATAAATATCATAACAGTTGATTTTGGCCCATTGAATTTGACATTAGTCGGTTGTTTCTGGACCTTTTTTATTACATAATTTTAAACTTGTCAAGTAGGATCAGTCTATTTACTGACATCTCCTTGACTGTCTGAGACAGGAACTTGGATCTGAGACAGACCGTGTTCTCAACACGCCTCAACAATATTCAATGTTTTCCTCTTTGGGATAAGAAAACATGTGAATGAAATACTCAAAACCCCAAGCTTGCTTCTTCTGAAATCTTTGCACAACCTAGCCTACAGCTTGTAGTGTAGTGGCCTTATTGCAGGACGAGGATATCTGGACAAACGTGATTTCAAATCCCACCATAATACTAAAAGTATAAATCCAGTTTGAATTTGTAAAGTTACAAGTGACTATGTTGGATTGTTGTGGAAAGAAAATTGTGTAACTGGTAAGTGATTTTCTATAGAAATAAATGTGAAACCTTCTCTCTTCACCCACTCCCATTGGGCCGAAGATACAAAAGTCTGAAGGGATATACCACCGGGCTCAAGATCAGCTTCTATATTGCAGTTATAAAACTATTAATGTCCCCTTTACAACGAGGTGGATTTGTGATCTCTCTGTCTACCTCATCATGGCCTTGTAATTTATTGTCTGCTGCCACTGCACTATAACCTTAAAATTATATTGCCTTCTGTAACTATTTTCCCTTGTACTATTTCAATGCACTGTTGTGATGTGTAGATGGCATGCAAAACAAAGCTTCTCACCGTACCTTGGTAGAGGAAACAATAATAAACCATTTACCATGTAAGAAGGTAAGGAGGTTGGAGAAGACAGTGTCAGGTTATGAATGCTCGACTTACGTATACCCATACATATGAACAGGCTTTTGAGAGACTGGTTTTGGCTTTGATGTTAAAAGATTCTTAGAGCTTGAAGACACAGAAGGGTAATTTATATTACAATGCTAATTGTCTTACGAGAGTGATAATTATTTGTAGTTATGAGTAATGGTCAAAGAGGAAGCCCTTTGATGTGAACTCCAGTCAATCATTCAGCCTTAGCTAAAACATTGATTATTAAAATGTAATATAATAGTTGTCAGTTTTGTACAAGAGCAAGCCCAGTGGTTAAATGGTGTTAAAGATAACATATATAGACTGGAATAAAAACAGAAGATGCTGGAAATACATGGCAGGTCAGGTAGCATCTGGAGGAATCATTTATATCTCAGATATATCTCAGAATCACTTTAGTGCCACTGTGTGAAATATACCAGAGTTGATTGTGATTCAATGTCAAGCCTAAAACAGAGGACAATACCGTAGCTAACAACATAATAGCAATCAACAATTTTCAAGACAATAGTGCAGCCAAGAGTAATCAACAATTAGCAGAATAGTCACGTGCACAAACGTCAATAATCAAACTTAAATACATGTGAACATATGAACAGATGCAATAATTATCACCAGGACAAGGAGAGCAGGGAAAACCATTTAAGGGATGTTGTGCAGGGTCTGTTAAGATATTACCCCTGAGTGAATTTTGTTGAGAAGCTGGATAGGTAAAGAAGCCTCAAAGATGATGAAGTGTCATCCTGGTGGTGATGGACTTGTAACATCTCCCTGATAGAAATTTGATTAATAGGTGATTACCAGGGTAGGTGGAGTCAGCAGTAATTTTCAGTAATTATCTCATAAGTAATAATTTCAAAATGATTAGAAGTCTGGGAAGACAGGTATCTTGTATTTTCAGGTGAGGGGGGAGAAACAATGGGAATATCTGTGACAGGGTGGAGACCAATGAAGAATGCATGACGTAGATCCACTCTATTCCTTTGTTCTTTTTTCTCATCCTTCCCTCTTCTCTCCAACATGAAACATTCCTGCTGTCTAAATGTCCACAGTTCTGATGCAAGGTCAGTAATCAGAAATGATAACTTTGTTTCTCTCTCCAAATATGCTGCCTGACCCACTGAGTATTTCCAGCATTCCTATTTTCATTTCTAATTTATTTATGTACAATTTGGGATCTGGGTGCCACTGGCAAGGCCAACATTCATTGTCCAGCCCTCAATGCCTTCCAGAAAAAGGTCGTGAGCCACCATTTTGAACTGCTTGTGTCCCTACAAGGGAAGTGTAAGGCACTCCTTTTCCACAGGCCTGAAGGTCATCCTGGGCAAGGTGTAACACCAGCTTAGCTCCTCACCCCTCTGATCAAGGTCATGTGAAGCCATGGGAGCAGGTGGTGGACGGTCGTACGAGCAGCCAGTGCACATCACAAGCCCCGGTTATGCGACTGCTGACACCAGGCAGACAACCTCTGAAGAGTATTGATAATGGCTGGAGTCCCCCGTCCTATAAAGACACTGCCCAGAAGAAGGTAATGGCAAACCACGTCTGTCAAAAAATTTGCAAGATCAATCATGGTCAAGACCACGATCACCAATGTCACACAGCACGGCACATAATGATGGTGATGATTGTCCTTCCAATGAAGGTACTCCTACAGTGTGGTTAAATAAGGAATCCATATTTGAAGATCTAGTGATAATTCTCTGAATCAGGACAGCATGTGATTTGGAGGGTAGATGGACCAAATGGCCTATTACTGAGCTGCATGCTTCTATGGCTCTATTACAACAGATGGTATCTCCTGGAACCTAATAAATAAACTGAAATCTGTACCTACAGAATAATACACTGGCTGGACTACAGTACCTGGAGGGTAACCTACAGGTAGCATTTGGAGAATACTCTGGTTGGATTGCAAAATTAACTATAATATAATTCCAAGAGCATGCTACAGTGGGTAGTGTGTACAGAACAGTAACACATTGCATAATTTAGATGTTACCTTGGCTTAAATTTAATGTAATTTCATTGTCCGTTTGGAATGAGGGCTTCTTCTCCTCTGCCATCAGATTCTGAACTCTTGAACACTTCCTCAGAACCTTTGCTCTCTTTTTGCCCCAATTAAGTAATTTTTAAAATATATATTTCTTACTATAAGTTATAGTACATTTTTATGTATTGCACTTTACTGTTGCTGCAAAATAAGAAGCTTCATGACCTACTGTATGTCAATGATAATTAACGTGATTCAAAGCTTTCAAAGGTACATTTACTGTCAGAGAAATGTCTCCAATATACACCCTGAAATTCTTTTTCTTCACAACCATCTACGAAAACAGAGGAGTGCCGCAAAGAATGAATGACAGTTAAATGTTAGAATCCCAAAGCACCCCCCCCAGTTTCCCCCTCCCCCACCAGCAAAAATTCATAAGGTACATTCATCTTATGCTAAATGTCAATCTTTCTGGAATATATTTTATTATTTTTGATTTATTTGTGGTCATATTATTTTATGAATTGTGTGAGAGTTACAGTTTATTGTCCAGCAGGAAGTTTGGCGGTATACATGTATATGGTTGAATGACAGTAAACTTGAATTTAATTTGGATATGTCATTCAGAACATAGTTCTGGCGATAACGCAGACGTCCGTCAGCATGGCATTGTTAGAGCAGCTTGGATTTTTATGTTCTCTTCTCAGGAGGAGCATGTGGATCTGTACCTTCACCTGGAAAGGCAGAGCAACAGCAGATGGGTTTATCATCACTGCTCTACTTTTGTTGTACCAGAGGCAAGTATAATACAAACACCAGCAATCAAATTCATCTTAGCAAGGTGGGCTCTTAATGGCTTTAAGGCATGACTTCTCATCTGGTTTAGTCATTACTATTTAGAAATAATTTATTTTACTTAATTCATAGCATTTCTGAAATCAGGATTTCTTAAGTTAATGGTATTTTCCTGGCATGTGCTTTAGTGTGTGCAACAAGTAATTCATTGTGAAATCTTTGGGGACTTATTTAGAGACAAATAAATTTAACCATAAATTATACACAAATTTTACAAGAGAAAGCACAATTAGAACAAAAACACTAGCGTCCATTGCAGTCCTCTTCTTATGCCCAATTTAGCCTCTAAATGTTCTAAACAATATTTATTTTTCTACCATAATGTACAGCTCACCCATTTATCGTGATGTTAAATTGCCCATTACAAAACATTCTACAGATTTAATTAGATAATTGCTAATAGAGTTAAAAATAACAACCAATATTTCCTTTAAACCTGTCTATTTTTTTTTACAAATGGTAGACTGTGAACATTGTGGACTTTGCTGGCAATGGCAGTATTTATTTTCTGTTCCTGAACTGCTCAGGCATTTAAGTGCCAATCACATTATTGAACCCAGAGTCACATATAGGCTGGACTGATTAAGGACAACAGATTTTTTTCTCCCTGATAATCCAGTAAACCAGATGGCTTTATAATTCAATGTAGTCATTCCAAAACTACCCACACAAATGGACTAACATAGAATAGTAGAGCTCTGTATAGGCCCTTTAGCCCACAATGAGCTAGTATTTTAAATCGTATTTAGTCGAGATATATGCCATGGAAACAGCCCTTCAACCCACAGAATTAGCATCAGGTTTATTCTTCTTTAAATTTTATTTATTGAGAATAGGCCTGTCTGGCACTTTGAGCCATGCTGCCCAGTAATCATGGACAATTTACAATGACCAATTAATCTAGCAGCCGGCACACCTTTGGAATGTGGGAGGAAACCAGAGCACCCAGAGGAAATCCACGCAGTCATGGGGGGAACGTACTCACAGTCCTTACAGTTTGCAATGGCGGGAATTGAACCCAGGTTGCGGGTACTGTAAAGTGTTGTGCTAACCTCGAGGCTACCATGTTACCCTGTGACAGTATTATCAGTGATATATGTCATGTAATTTGTTGTTTTGTGGCAGCAGTACAATGCATTTCACAAAATACATTGCTATAAGTTACAACAAGAGTTATAAATAAGTAGTGTAAAAAGAGAACAAAATAATGAGGCAGAGTTCATGGGTTCATGGACCATTCAGAAATCTGATGATTGAGGGGAAAATGTTTCCTAAAACCATCAACTGCCCATTTAAACTAATTTTGTTAATTCTCCAAATAATCTTAGTTAATAGCAGAGGAAATAATACTCAATAACTCAGATATGTATTCCTCCTCGATGAAATTTGTGTTCATGATCCAGAACTCCAGTTCCTGATTCAGTAATTCAACCACCACACTATCTTAACTCACTTGAACCTATAACCAGCAACCTATTAGAGAATGATTAACACTGCGACGAGACAAAAAAAGCATCCAGCTGGAATAAGCAGAAAATGCTGAGAATGCTGAGAATGAAAAGAAAGGCTTTTTATTGGAAAGATTAAATGACGACGTGGATGATTGTAACAGGCAAGAAGGGAATTTTAATGTGACAAGACACAAAGAGTGAGTCTAAATGAGATTAAAACAACCAAAAACTCAGGATTTGCAGTTATTGAAATAAAAGGAATTTAAATATTTAGTGGTATTTTAAAGACTTAATTCAAAATTCAGTATTTTATGTACTTTGTTTAAGGACTTAAGATGATTAAAATTATTTAAATAAAGTAAAACAATTAAAATATTGTAAATTAACTGAAGTTTGCCATAGTTCCCTGCAACTTGCTCTTCATTGGAATGAATGGATATGGTAGCGCTGTACTAGTTCCGCGCTGGGGCAGACTGTTCTCAAACGGATTCCCCACTGTGATTCATGTGGAGCTGCTGCAGATTTGTGCTTCACTGGAGGGCCCATGTCTCATCAGAGAGGGCTCAAAGGCTTCCTGGAAAACAGCTGTCAGTAAATTCAGGACACGCCTCTTTAGATGAAAGAACCAGGATTAAAGTCCATGTTAGATCTCAGTACAGGCCCTTCAGCCCACAATGTGCTGACCCTTTAACATACTCAAAGATCATTCTAAACCTTCTCTCCCACATTGCCCTCCATTTTTCTTTCATTAATATGCCTACCAAAGAGTCTCTTAAATGTTCCGAATGTAATTGCTTCTACCACAAGCCCTGGCAACACATTCCATACAACTACCACTCTCTGTGTGAAAAAAAACTACCTCAGACATTCCTGCCCTATTCATTCCTGCAAGAACCTTAAAGTTAAGACCCCTTGTTTTAGCTATTTCCACCCTGGGAAAATGTCTCTGGCTGTCCTCTCTATCTATCTGACAGAGGATGAGAGTTGAGCTGATAGAGGTGTACAAGATGATGAGAGGCATTAATCGTGTGGATATTCAGAGGCTTTTTCCCAGGGCTGAAATGGCTAACACGAGAGGGCATGGTTTTAAGGTGCTTGGAAGCAGGTATAGAGGAGATGTTGGAGTAAGTTTTTTACACAGAGAGTGGTGAGTGCGTAGAATGGGTTGCTGGCAGTGATGGTGGAGGTGGAAACAATAGGGTCTTTTAAGAGACTCCTGGATGGGTACGTGGAGCTTAGAAAAATAGAGGGCTATGGGTAAAGCCTAGGTAGTTCTAAGGTAAGGACATGTTCGGCACAGCTTTGTGGGCCAAAGGGCCTGTATTGTGCTGTAGGTTTTCTATGTTTCTATGCCTCTTATCATCTTGTACAGTTCTGTCAAGTTACCTCTCATCCAGGGATTCCCATCCTGTTGTCCACGGATCCCTTATTTAATGGCATTGGTCTATGGCATAAAAATGATTGGGAACCCCTGCTCTCATCCTTCTTTGCTCCAAAGAGAAAAGCCCTAGCTCACACAATCTACCCCATAAAATATGCTCTCCAATCCTGGCAGCATCCTGGTAAATCTCCTCTGCACCCTCTCTAAAGCTTCCACATCCTTCCTATAATGAGGCGAGCAGAAGTGTGTACAGTACTCTGAATGTGGTCTAGCCAGAGTTTTATAGACTGATGAATTATTTCAGCTTGGTGAATCCTATGGCTGCTGGCATTTAAATGGGAAATACTGACTGATTGCTGTGGAATTTTTTCATTTGTCTTTAAAATCCTGGACAATATCTGAAACTGTTGAGCTCACTGCTCGGTCTGGAAGGCTGCAAAATGTAAAACTTAATTATAGACTGTAATTATACCCTTCCATTGGAATATTCCAGCATAATAACACCTCCCCTCACACTCTATTTGGCCTCCAAATACTAAACTGTGATTTTTTTTGTACTTTTTAAATTTATCTGCTGATTGCAATATGCAACAGGGAGAAAAAACATATTTATTGTATCCGGTTTGCAGGACACCTCCAAATATTTGCAAAAGTAACCCCAAGCCTGAGTCTGCCAGGATAATTCTGTGTCCCATTCCTTCTGTGATGAGAGGCCTAGGCGAGGATGATAAAGATTCATGTGTTGGAGTATATAAGGCGAGAATTGAGACATGGTTTTGAGACTGAGATGAGAACAGGGTTCTTGACTAGATGCTAGATGAGAACCTGATGAGACCAGACAAGAATCCGGACAAGACAGAAATCCCAAACACAATCGCAGACAGAACCTGAGTTCTGTAAATGCTCTGTAATTTGCTCTGTAAATATCCAAATCTTGGTGCCAAAACATGGCCACTTATTAGTGGAGTGGGCCAGAATCTTGAAAGGGACAGTGCCAGCTCTCCATACTCTGTAGGATCAGAGGAACTAAAATCTGGAGGCTGCCGTGGTTGGGTGCATAACACCTTCTTTGACCTCCCTGTCATCAGTTTCCCTCAACCTGCAATGCAAGTCCACAGAACCACCTTTCAGTTTCTCAGGACTTAAGTTCAGCAATTTCAGAAGAAAGATTCAGTTTCTCACAGTTGCAGCTCCTCTGGACAAATGTTTTGTTTCTTTGTCTCCCACATTACGATTTATTTTTGTCTTGGTTCATCAATGCATTTGTCATCTCTCACATTCTATCCTAAAATGGGCATTCCCTTTGTCTTTCCTCCGTTCCAATTTCCCTTTCAATCTGAAAATGTTCTGGCATGGATCACAAAACCATAGAGTTGTACTGAGCAGAACCTAACCTTGCCAACTGCGATGTTTATCTGCACTAATTCCATTTGCCTGCAATCGGCTCAGATCCCTCTGCACCTTTTCTATTCACGTGTCAATGCAAATGTCTTTCAAAAGTTATAATTGTATCTGCCTCCACCACCTCCTCCAGCATTCGTCCCAGATATTCACCAGGCTTCTGTGTGAGAGACCTAACCTTCAGATCTCTTTTAAATTTCTCGCCTCTCACTTTAAACTCTGTCCACTTGTTCTTGTCACCCTGTCCTTGGGAACAGTCTCTGCCTATTTCATCTATGCTCTTTGTATTTTTATAAACCTTTATAAGGTCCTTTTCAGTCTCCAGCATTACAGTGAGAATAAACCCAGGCTTTCTCAGCTCTCCTTATAACTACAGCCCTCCTTTCGAGGCAATATCTTGGTGAATCTCTTCTGCACCCTCTCTGTTGCTACCACAAAACCCACTAGCTGTGTTTTATTTGCTATTGCAGTAGAGTCACCTCTACAGTGGTGAGATCAGGTGTAGTTATTATTAACAGATTGCAAATCACCTCTCCTTTTCTAACAGTTAAGAAGCATCTGAACAGGTATTTGACTAAATTAGGCTTTGAGAGGGATACAGAGTTAATGCAGAAATAGGCATAGTGGTTGGTATAGCCACAGTGGGCTTGTTTCTGTGATGTACAACTCTGTAACTCTATGACCTCCTTCATGTAGTGTGGCAACAGAACTGTACACAACACTTTATAAATCTGACCCTTTCCAATTCTTACGAAAGCTCTTGATACAGACAAGATAGAGCTGGTGGACCACGATGACATTCTGTGGGATACGTACAATACTTCCAAATATTCTTCTTCTTTTGCCCATTATGCCAATGGTCTTTAGGGCAGCAATGAAGGTCCTCCATCTCTGGCGGTGCTCACAATTTCCATCATCACGTCAGTAGCTTCCTCTAGGTTTACTGTCAGTCACGCAAGTCCCAGGCGGAGACTCAGGAATACTGTTCTACACAGGTGTAGAAGGATTCTTCATTGCTGTTTCTGTAGTGACTTTGTTTGACCAGTCAGGGTTGTTAGCCCTGAGCTGAATCCCCAAACCTGGAGGACTGGTGGACCACTCTTAGTCTGGCCTCTACCCTTTGACCTGTTTGGCATGTGTGACCCTACCAAGAGCCAAAGCATAAACATTGACTCCAGCCAGCATGGCTCACTAGGTCACTGAGGCACTCAAGCCTCCAAATGATGACAAGGTTGTGGTCCTGTTGGAGGACTTCCAGATATACCTCTTTCGAATTATTCTCACTGCGATCTGCAGCACGTAATATCCTTTTAAGCAATGTGCTTTTAAATTGACAATGTTCTACAGATTTCATGATTTTCTGAAAGATTTGGCGGACCAAGCAAATGCAATACCTTTAAGTGGACAAAGGCTCATCACCATGACAGGAAGTGAGGCAGGAAGAGGAAGGGGAGGGGGGTTTCCAAGCCAGGCTGAAACATAAAGGAATGAGGCCCCTCTGCCCAGCCTCTTGTAAGCAAATGTGCAGTTGCTGGAGTACAAAATTGAGGACCTGAGGGCAAGATTGCTGTATCGGAGGGAAATAAGAGATTATTGTGTTCAATGCTTAAATGAGACATGGCTTTCTTCTAGCATGTCAGATATGGTAATTAGACCCGTATTCTTAGGATTATTAGGATAGATCGAACTGCTGATTCAGGGAAATGGTGGAGGTGTGAATTTCATGATAGACTATCAGTGGTGCTTCAATGTGGCTATTTTGTCAAACTCGTTCTCCCCTGACCTTGAACATCTAATGTTCAAATGTCATCCAATCTACTTACCAAGGAAGTTCTCCTCCATAATCCTGATCATAGTTTACATACCACCAGTGGCTGACTATAAGGTTCTGCATGATGCCATCTCCAAATGAGAACCAATCCACCCCAACACATTTCAAATCATAGTCAGGGACTTCAATCAGGCTTGTTTGAAGAAAACCCTGCCCAGTTACCATCAGCATATACCCTGCAGCAACAGAGATCCCAACACACTAGACCACTGTTATAGTGAGAGAAGGAGTGCCTACTGTTCCATGCCTAGACCACATTTTGGCTGTCCCTGGCCAAGTACAAAAGAGCTGTGCTGAGTGTTTACTGAGATTTTAATCTGCCACTTTGGAACCTGAGGTACCCACCTGCTTCAAGCACACTTCAATTATACTGATGAAGTATGTGCTCATTTGCCTCAATAACTATCATCCAGTAGCATTTACATCCATAGCGAAGAAATGTTTTGAGAGGTTGGTGATGAAACATGAACTCATGCCTAAGAAATTACTTGGATTTGCTCCAATTTGCCTACTGGGGCAAAAGATCCAAAGCAGATGCCATTTCATTGGCTCTTCACTCAACCCTGGAATATCTGGATAGCAAAGATGCGTAAATCAGGATGTTCTTTATCATCTCGAGCTCAGCATTCAATACCATCATCCTCTCAAAACTAATCAATAAGCTTCAAGACCTTGGCTCAAATTTGGTGAGATGGGGTGCAAGAATAAATGTAGAAGAATAAATAAAAGGTTGATTTTGAACAGAACAACTGGTGCTTAACAGCACCAGTTAAGCCAAGCGTAATATGTGACTGCACTAGAACAGGTGCAAAGGAGGTTTTCAAGGACTTAGCCAGGCCTTGAGGATTAGGCTTTTGTGTTGGGAAAAAAAGGAGAGATGAAGTTTAAGTTTACTTTCACAGGTATAAGTGCTGTTGAAATTAGCTTTATTGGGGGGAAATAGAGTTAAGGTAATTGCCAGAAGGAATAGAGAGGTGTTGAGAAAAATAATTTCAGGAAAAGAGTAATTACTATTGAATCTCATTGACTGAAAATATGGTGGATGCAGAAATCTTCATCATATATACAAGTAATCTCAGTGACTCCTTGCTAAGTTATAACAGGGTTTTGGACCAAGTTCTAAGAAGCACAATTTTTGGCCATCAAGAATAGAAAGGGCTGAATGGCCACCTTCAGTGACTTTATCCTTACTTTCCTAAGTTATTGTGCGTTAAAAGTGTTATGTGTGCTAGTATGTTTTACACTCTCGTTCAGAGAAACATTGTCTCATTTGATAGTACACATGTATATAGTTAAATGACAATAAACGACTTATTCTGTGTTATCAGCCGCATATTACTAGATGAATGAGTCAGTGGGCAAGGTAGGAGAATGTTTTGTTTCGATGAGCATTAACTTCTCTAGAGGAGGTACAATAGTGGAACACACACAAAATGGTGGAGGAACTCAGCACGAGGAGTTGCCTCATAGTGCCTGTCCTGGGTTCGATGCTGATCTGTGGATCTATTTGTGTAGATTTTGCACATTCTCATTCTGACCACGTAGGCTTCCACTGGTGTCCCACCTTTGCACAATGTGCAAACATTTGCCAGTAGTTTAATTGAAGATTGTAAGTTACCCTTTCATATAAATGTCAGAGACTTCAAAGAGTGAGTGGTCATGTGGGAGAGAAGAGGTTGAAGAGGAATAGGACAGATGAGATTGCTCTGCTGGAAGTTGGCATGGATCCTTTGGGCAAAATGGCCTTCTCTAATGTCAGAGAGTTCTTCAAAGAGTTAATTTAATTTTGTTTAATATTTTTTAAACAAAACATTCCTTATCTAAAACCATTGTTTTTGGTTCCTAGGGAATAATTTTGTTAATGGTGTTAGGGTTGTAAATCAATTCGTAACAATTCCCACCAATTCCCATTCTATGAAGTGTTTGCTGTGTGCTTCTGATAAGCTTAAAAATCTTGGGACAACAAGCATAAACCCAAGCAGGAATGAGGCCAAAATCAGCCAAAACATTGCATGGGACCTGGGAGGGAAACAATAACATTACAAAAACAGTACTTCAGGCAATGGGGACTTTATAGCTCAGGTTTGATACACATACTGTAAATAACCGTTTTGAGCTAAGATATTTGTCACAGATGCACAAGAGATTTTGCAGATTCAGGAAATACTAAAACACTTGAAAATTTCTATAGATGTACCATGGAGAGCATGCTGACCAACTGCATCACCGTCTGGTATGGGGGGCTACTGCACAGGATTGAAATAAGCTGCAGAGAATTGTAAAATAAGTCATCTCCATCACAGGCACTAGCCTCCATAGTATCCAAGACATCTTCAAAGAGTAGGGGATCAAGAAGGTGGCGCCCATAATTAAGGACCCCCACCACCCAGGACATGCCCTCTTCTCATTACTACCATCAGGAATAGGGTACAGAAGCCTGAAGGCACATGCTTAATGATTCAGGAACTGCTTCTTCCCCTCTGCTATTCAATTTCTGAATGAACATTGGAACTATGAACACTACCTCACTACTTTTTAATTTCTGCTCTACCGTAATTCAGTTTTTTTTGATACTATTATGTATTGCATTGCACTGCTGCCACAAAGTTAAAAAATTTCACGACATATGCCAGTGATATTAGACCTGATTCTGAATCCCGAGCCACACACACAAAATGCTGGAGGAAGTCGGCAGCTCAGGCAGCTTCTGTAGAAAAGAATAAAGAATTGTTCTGTTCTGTAGATGCTGCCAGACCTGCTGAGATCCCTCAGCATTTTATATGTGCCACATATTGTTTCTTAAGTTACAAGTTTGTTTGTTGGTCACTGGTCGGGTCCCTGAGCTATAATGGAAAGCTCTAGGTGAACTCTGACCTTGATTTGTAGCCTTAAGCTGCTACAGCCAGTTAGTATCATCTGTGACATGGGAGATTGATGCTAATATCCAGAGGAGATTGGCAGGATTTCCCACTCTCTTAGCCAATGGGTGGAGCCATGTGGATAGAGAGATTGAAATAAATGTAAAGCTGTTGATCCTCTTGAAGAATGAAGAGAATGGTAACATGGTATGAAGATACAAGCAGTCCACATACTTGGAAACAAGATGCATCATTAACTCATCCACTAATTCTGAGCTATAAAATATAGCCACATTATTGGATCATATCCCATCAATACCCAATATAGCAGGCATTTAGAAGGGACTAAATTCAAGGGCTCTCAGTGACATCTCTGACAATGTTCTCATTGGGGGACAGATTATCTGTTTTCCTTTAAACGGCTGCCAAAAGGTGTGGAAACTGGGAGGCCTGAACTCTCCCTGATAGCTACACCTGCATGAAATGCATCGAGCTGCAGCTCCTCAGAGAACATGTTAAAGAGTTGGAACTGCAGCTGGATGACCTTCAGCTCATACCGGAGAATGAGGAGGTGATTGACAGGGTCTACAGTGAGGTAGACATCTCGAAGATGCAGAAGGCAGATATAGCTGGGTGACTGTCAGGAGGGGCAAAGGAAATGGGCAGCTAGTGCTGAAAACCCCTGTCACTGTTCCCCTAGATAATAAGTATACAGCTTTGGAATCTGTTCAGTGGTGGGTGGGTGGTGGATAACCTACTGGGGGAAACCGTGGCAACCGGGTCTCTGGTACTGAGTCTGGCTTAGAAGGGCAATGGGGAGAAGAGGAGTGCACCAGTAGGTGATTCCATGGTTAGAGGAGTAGATAGGAGATTCTATCAATGTGAAAAAGTATTTTGCGTCCCAGGTGCCAGAGACAGGGATGTCTTGGATTGGGTCCACAGACCTGAGGAGAAAATATAGGGAGTTACATAGAAAGCTGTAAAGCAGGACCTCCAAGGAAGTAACCTTCGAACTGCTGCCTGTGTCACACACCAGAGAGGGTAAGAATAGGATGATTTGGCTGATGAGTACATGCTGAGGAACTCGTGTAGTGGGCATGATTTCAGATTTCTGGATCATTGGGATCTCTTCTGGGTAAGGTATGACCAGTACCAATGGTACAAGTTACACTTGGACCCAAGGGGGATCAATATCCTTGTAGGCAGGTTTGCTAAAGCTGTTGGGAAGGGTTTAAGCTAATGCTAATTTGGCAGGGGGATGGGTACTGGAGTGATAGGGCTGAGGTTGAGGCAGTTGGTATACAAGTAATGCAATGAGCCATGAGACCATGAGGAAGGAGGGGCAAATGAAGGGCAAAATTGTGGTTGGTGGGATGAGTTAAAGTGTAATAAGGGTCCAAAATTGCAAAGGGTGGTGAATACAGGACTGACGGTGTTACATCTGAATGGCATGCAGTATACAGAATAAGGTAGTCGATATTGTAGTGCAGTTAGAGATTGGCAGGTACGACGCTGTGGGCATGGCTGAATGAAGATGATAGTTGGGAGCTTAACATCCAAGGATGCACATTGAATGATTGGAGCTAAAGATGGTGCCAGAGCACGACTTTTCCAACTCACAGTGAAACATTTAAATTCTTCCTATTGTAATGTCCCTATTTTCTTTTAGAGGGTGGCTGGAGTCCTGTCGGGATCTACGATCGACAGCGACACTCAAAACAGTTGTTCTGCATGACAATGTGTTCCCGTTATTGGAGCTCACCAGTCGGCCGCGTTTCAGTTGGCCTGAAGTCGGGCACATTCGGGGTTTTCTGCAGCTCCTGTGGACATGAATTTTTGCTGGTGTCACATACTGCAGCATAGCATGATACGGAACGTTGAAGACAGCGGGAGTGTCTGTTGGAGAGCTCTATCGATCTCTCTCTCACTCTCTCTCTCCTGATGGAGAGGGAGAGTTTAATGCTGATTCTCAAGTTGGGGGAATTCGAAATAAAAAGCAACACTTCAAACTGACTAATGTCGAAATAGTGAATGTTGTCTCCCCTCTTGCAGTGGAAGAAGCAATATTTGTTTCTCCCTTATTAGTGAGAGAGAGTGTCTGTGAGAAAAGACCAGAAGACTATAAGATATAGGAGTAGATTTAGGCCATTCGGCCCATTGGGTCTGCTCCGCTATTTCATCATGGCTGATCCAATTTTCCCCTCAGCCCCATTCTCCTGCATTCTCCCTGTATCCCTTCATGTCCTGACTAATCAAGAATTCATCAACCTCTGCCTTAAATACACATAAAGACCTGGTCTCCACAGCTGTCTGTGGCAAAGAATTCCACAGAGTCACCATTCTCTGGCTAAGGAAATTTCTCCTCATCTCCGTTTTAAAAGGATGCCCCTCGATTCTGAAGCTGTGTCCCCTGGTCTTAGACACAGACAACATAGGAAACATCCTCTCCACATCCACTCTATCAAGTCATTTCACCATTCGACAACCAGGTTACAATTAGGCCACCCCTCATCCTTCTGAATCCTCGTGAATACAGGCCCAGAGCCATCAGACGCTCTTCATATGACAAGCCATTTGATACTGGAAACATTTTCGTGAACCTACTTTGATCACTTTCCAGTGTCAGTACATCCTTTCTATATACTGTACCGGTCTCCCTACAGCAGCCGGGATGTGGGATACCAATTATATTTGTGGAGATAGAAAAGGCATGTAAAAGGGGCAACATTATGATTGTTACAATAGTGATGGAGTATTTCAATATGCAGGTGGATTGGAAAAATCAGGTTGGTGCTGGATCTCAAGAAAGAGAATTAGTAGAATACCTATGAGATAGCTTTTTAAAGCAGCTTGTGGTTGAACTCACTAGAGGAAAGGCAATTCTAGACTGGGTGTTGTGTAATGAAGCATATTTGATTAGATTAAAAAAACCCTTAACGGCCAGTGTCCATAATATGATAGAATTCATCCTGCAGGTCGAACAGGAGAAGATAAAGTCAGATGTATCAGTATTACAGTGGAGTAAAGGGAATTACAGAGGCAAGTGAGAGGGGCTGGCCAAAGTTGATTGAATGGGGACACTAGCAGGGATGATGGCAGAACAGCAACGGCTGGAATTTTGGTAGCAATTCGAAAGGTGCAGGACAGATACATCCCAAAGATGAAGAAGATTCTAAAGGGAGGATGAAGTATCTGTGGCTGACATGGCAAGACAAAGACAGTATAAAATGAAAAGAGAAGGCATATAATATAGCAAAAATTAGTGGGAAGTGGAAGGATTGGGAAGCTTTATAAATCAACAGAAGGTCACTAAAAA
Organism: Hemitrygon akajei; assembly: GCF_048418815.1. NCBI lineage: Eukaryota > Metazoa > Chordata > Chondrichthyes > Myliobatiformes > Dasyatidae > Hemitrygon > Hemitrygon akajei. The sequence goes on from NC_133126.1 coordinate 16,348,790, forward strand.
CAATAAGGAGAGAAAGAATAAAATATGAAGATACATTTGCCAGTAATTTTGTAGGGTAATGTAATTGGTGGAAACATATATAATTCACAGCCACTGACACTGAATTGGGGTTCACTTTAGGAGGTTGGTCTGACGTGATGATGTAATTGCGTGAAGTTCGATTACCGTGCTTTGTGTTCAGGTTTTGGAGTACAAGAAGTGGTTTTTCTTAAACATAAAATGCTTCACGTTATTTTATTTGCCAAAACCTACATTGGTGACCCCGATGCTTGACGACAATTTCAGAGTTATTGAACACATTGGCCAAAACGGTCACTTTGAAACTCCCCGAGTTTTGGGAGAAAATGCTGTTGCTTGGTTTGTGCAAGCCAAGGCCCAATTCGCGCTGCGAGAAATCTCTGCCGATAACACCAAATATTTCTGTGTGGTAGCATTGTCCAGCAACTCTACAGCTGTGAGAGTGGTGAGTCTATCTGAACATGAAAAATACCGATTGCTGAAAACTCAACTTTTACAGAATTATGGTCTATCGGAGTCTGAGCATGACAAACAGTTGCACTCCTTGCCCAGTCTAGGCAATGCTAAGCCTCTGAAGCTAATGGACCACATGCTGTCTCTCCTGGGAAATTACCATCCTCATTTTATTTTTAAAGAATTCTTCATGCAGCAAATGCCTGATCAAGTTCGCTTAGCCCTCGCTAATGCACCCATGCTCTATTTCTGTATTTGATATCTCTTTTCTTCCTTTTCAAGTTTCTTTTGAAGACCCTGACCTGGAGTTTCATGTTAACTTTGGTTCTTTGCGGAAATGGGACCTGTTCTCAGGGCCTCACAACTGGCCATCTTTTGATATGCCAAGGATGCGGCCTGGAAGACTAGCGTGCCTTTAGGGTGTCGGATTCTGGTGGCTCTGGAGGCGGGCAGATTCAAGGCTGGTGCCACCATTTCCTGATGCGTTGTGGGAGATGGAAGATTGAAAGCAGCAAGCTGGCTGTTGGCTGTGTGCCCAGAGACCCAAGTTCTTTGGGCACAGAGCTTGGAAGAAGCGACACAACAGACCTTTATCACCATAAATCTGTGAGTTGTTTGTTATGTCTCCCCTCTCACTGTGAAACAGGGACACCTCTTTTTCCCTTATTAGGGAGAGAGAGAGAGCCTGTGGTATGTCGAATACCAGGTGAACAAGTATTCTGCAAATCTGTGTCTTTATTGATGCTTTGCTACACGCTTGAGTGCTCAGTGGGGTTGCCGATTATGTTTTGCTGGTGGGGAGGTGGGGGTGGGATTGTTGTTTTGCTGCTGTTTATGCATGGGAGGGGCTTGGGGTTCTAACATTTAACTGTCATTCATTCTTTGGGGCAGTCCTCTGCTTCTGTGGATATTTGCGAAGAAGAATTTCAGGATGTATATTGTATACATTCCTCTGACATTAAATGTACCTTTGAAAGCATGAAGGACTGTAGGGAGCTTGCTAAAATGGCTGCTAGTTTACACTCAGCCAGGTGGATGTGCAAGACTCCTCCTCCTTTCCCTGCCTCAATAAGCTCCATCAAAAAGGCCTCCAAGCAGATAATGCTGGGAACAACACACACAAAATGCCGGTGGAACACAGCAGGCCAGGCAGTATCGATAGGGAGAAGCGCTGTCGATGTTTCGGGCCAAGACCCTTTGCTGGGTCTGTGTTTTACCATGCTGGCTTTGGTACGAATGCTGGAAAGTGCCTAAAGCCTTGCAACTTCAACAGTGCCAGTGCATCGGGACTTCAGCGAACAGTGTGGGTTCCAGATGCCAAGGATGTCTACTGTTCATTATGGACAGTGATGCTTCCCGTGTGACACAGGTGCTCCAGTGAGTGTGCTGCTGGCATCGGCTGTTGACGATGAAACCTTGCTGGAGGATGCCAATGGCAGGAGGATCCAGACTAATAGGACACGATATTCTGCTTCAGTGGGCGACATTACACGTGTGACTTTGTCCTGGCTGAAGAGGCTAGAACTCTGCTTGGTGCAGATTTTCTGTGAGCCCAAGGACTGTTAGTTGATCTTAAAAACTGCTGGCCTGTGGATTTCAAGGACTTTGGGTCGTTACCCTGCTCCCCCAAGTAAGTTCCCCACAACGACTCTGTCAAGCAGGTGCACCACCACATGTGAGTTTACTCAACTGTTGGGCGAATTCCCAGACCTCACCAAACCCACATTCTCCACTACAGTCACAAAGCATGGGGTCGAGCACCACATCTGGCCCACCGGTCCATGCCCCGTGCGCGTAGACTGGAACGCAGGAAGGCTGGCAACCGCGAAGGCTGAGTTTGCCACCATGGAAAGACTTGGCAGTGTATGCTGGTCGAATAGCTCCTGGGTTTCACCCCTCGAAATTGTCCCTAAGTCCAATTGTGGTTGCCGCCCATGTGATGATTACCGATGCCCTTACGAGGTCACCGCCCCCAGTCACTACCTGGTCCCACATTTCCAGGATATTTCAGCATGTTTAGCTGGAAAGTTATTTTTTTTCCAAAGTCAGCTTGGTCAGGGGCCACCATCAGGCACCTATGTGTTTGGAGGACATTCTGAAAATGAATGTGATAATCCCACTCAACATCTTTGAGTTTCTGTGGATATTGTTTGGGCTGAAAATTGCAACATAGACTTTCCAATGAATAATGGACTCTGCATTAAAAGACTTGGTCTTTCTTTTTGTTTGAGTTGAGGAACTCCGCAGGCAGAGTCCTGCCGAACGAAGGGTCTTGGCCCGAAATGTCGACTGTACTCTTTTCCATTGATGCTGCCTGTCCTGCTGAGTTCCTCCAGCATTTTGTGTGTGTTGCTCCGATTTCCAGCATCTGCAGATTTTCTTTTTGTTTACCTGGATGTCATACTTGTCACCAGTGCATCCAAATCTGCACACGTGTCTCATCTCTGCACACTTTGTGAGCACTTAACCCAGCGCGGGTTGATTATTAACCCTGCTAAATGCCAGTTTGGGTTGTCAACCATTGATTTTCTTGGCCATCACATCTCTGGAGAAGGTGTGAAACCTCTCCCATCAAAAGTAGCCACTACTATGGATTTTCCACCACCTCGCACTACTAAAAAACTACAGGATTTTTCAGATATGGTGAAATTTTATCACCACTTCATTCCATTAGCTGCTGAAATTATGCTCCCTCTGTATAGTGGGCTCAAAGGTAATAGCCCTGATCACGTGCTTGGCTAGTCAGTGGACATGACCAGGGCGTTTGATGATACCAAATGAGCTCTTTCCAGTGCAACCCTACTGGTGCACCCACTCCCCAACGCACCCATAGCCATTACTGTTGACACTTCAGACAGTGCTGTGGGTACTGTTCACGAACAGTTGGTCAGAGGTATGTGCCAGCTGCTCGCCTTCTTCAGCCAGTATTTCTTTCCCCAGTTTCTATCTGGCTGTACACCACTTTTGTTTTCTGCTAGAGGGTTGCCATTTCACATTGTTTGTGGACCACAAGCTCTTTGGGCATGCGATGGCCAAAATATCAGACCCTTGGCCTGCATGGCAGCAATGCCAACTAGCTTACGTTTCAGAGTTCACAATGGATGAACAACATGTCAAGGGGAAAAATAATGCCTTAATGCCATGGTACGGCCAGCCATTGAGGCCATACACACAGGGGTTGACTATGCCAGCATGGTGGCCAACCAAGCTACTGATCCAAAGGTCCAGGCTTACTGAACAGCAGTCATGGGTCTGCAGTTGGCTGACGTTACGTTCATGGAAGGCTGGGGTTTTTCTCCTGTGCAATATCTCAGCTGGTCAGCCTCGTTCCACGGTGCCTGTCAACTGGAGATGGACTGATTTCGACTCCATATATGCACTCTCACATCTGGACCAGAAGGCCTCACAGAAACTGGATGAACTCAAGTTTGTGTGGCAGAGCCTCAGAAAGAACGTGTGGGATTGGAGTGCAGCCTCTGTGAAATGCCAGTGGGAAAAAGTTAACGGTGATGTTCAGCTTCCATTGGCACGTTTGAGGTCCCTGAGTGACAGTCCGAATATGTCAATGTGGACCTTGATGGTCCTTTCCTCCCTCCTGCAGTTTCACGCACCCCCTTACCATGGTAGACCATACCACTCGGTAGCCAGAGGTCATCCCTCTAGTTTCAACGACGGATACAGATGTGACTTGGTCATTCATCAGCACCTGAGTTGCTTAGTTTGGCACCCCATCTGATATTTCCTTCTCTCCACAATCCCATTTCATATCAGACCTCAGGGCTACAATGTCCCAGAACCTCGGTGTTAAGCTACATCACGCCACAACGTACCACCTGCAACTTACTGTCCTGTGCGAGCAGTTTCAATGCTCCTTAAGTGCAGCTCTGAGGGCTTCCCTGATGGATGAGTGTTGGCATAATCATCTCCCGTGGGTCCTGCTGGGGCTCAGAAGAGCTCCAAAGGAGGACTTGCTGGGTTGGTATACGGGCAGCCGTTACGAGTGCCAGGTAATTTTATTCCTGACGCTACGGCTGCCTGGTCAGCATCTCAACAGCATTCCACCCTCCTCAGTAAGTTCAATTTCTTTGCACCGATTCCTACTGATGCACCATCAATAACTCTCAGAGACGAGATATAGGCTTTTATTGGCTGGAAGAAAGCACAAGCAGCAAGTGACCACCACACTACATCCTGGAGACTGAGGCCGGGGCTGTGTCTCCAATCGCCTTTATACCGGGGTCCGTGGGAGGAGCCACGGTCTGTGGGAGGAGCCACAGGAGCAGTCAGCGGGGGGGGGGGGGGGGCGTGTGTCCAGACAGGTATATGTAGTTCACCAGATTCACCCCCCCCCTTTGTTTTAAAAGAGAGTCCCCATGGGGCGAAGTTTCTTACAAGTATATTTACAGGTTAAGTCTATCAGGTGGTCGAATCTGTCGCTGCGATCTACGTAGCACCGGCTGTGATTGCACAGGTGCCGGTGGTGGTTGCACCGGAGACGGTAGTTGTGTTGGTTCCAGCCTGACTGGAGGTGTCAGCCCACTAGGCATCAGTGATCCCTCATGCGTGTGCGAGGCGCCTGGTATATGCGTGTGCGAGGCGCCCGGTATGGGAGTGTCATGAGGAGTCTGTGTAGGGCTTGGTGTGCACGGTGTCATCTCGGGTACAGGGTTCATAGTTACCATGGAGTGTACAGGGTTCATAGTTACCGTGGAGTGTTCGGGGTAGTGGTCTGCTGTTCCTGCGGGCGCCAGGTCGAGGATGGAGACCGTGTCCTCCCGCCCATCAGGTAAGACCACGTAGGCATACTGGGGGTTCGCATGTAGTAGGTGAACCCTCTCGACCAGGGGGAGTATTTATTGCTCCGCGCATGTTTCCGGAGCAGCACTGGCCCTGGGGATGTCAGCCAAGCCGGTAGGGTGGTCCCAGTGGCAGACTTCCTGGGAAAAGAAAAGAGTCGCTCATGAGGGGTGGCATTGGTGGACGTACATAACAGGGAGCGGATGGAGTGGAGTGCCTCGGGGAGGACCTCCTGCCATCGAGAGACTGGCAACCCCTTTGACTTAAGGGCTAAAAGTGTGGCCTTCCACACTGTGGCATTCTCCCTCTCCACCTGTCCATTTCCCCGGGGATTATAGCTTGTGGTCCTACTAGTAGCAATGCCCCTAGCTAGCAGGTACCGGCGCAGCTCGTCACTCATAAAGGAGGACCCTCTATCACTGTGGATATAGCAGGGATATCTGAACAGAGTAACGAGCTGGTGCAGGGCTTTTACGACGGACGTGGTAGTGGTGTCGGGGCAGGGGATGGCAAAGGGGAACCGCGAGTACTCGTCGATAATGTTGAGAAAGTAGACATTGCAGTCGGTGGAGAGAAGGGGGCCCTTAAAGTCAACACTCAGTCGCTCAAAGGGGCGGGTGGCCTTGATAAGTTGCGCCTTGTCAGGACGGTATAAGTGCAATTTGCACTCAGCGCAGACTTGGCAGTCCCTGGTCATTGTCCTGATGTCCTCAAGGGAGTAAGGCAGGTTCCGGGCTTTCACAAAATGGTAAAATCAGGTGACCCCCGGGTGGCAAAGATCTGCATGGAGGGAGTATAGCTGGTCGAGCTGCGCGCTGGCACACGCTCCCTGGGATAGGGCATCAGGGGGCTCATTGAGCCTTCCAGGCCGGTACAGGATATCATAGTTGTAGGTGGAGAGTTCTATTCTCCACCGCAAAATTTTATCATTTTTGATTTTGCCCCGCTGTTGGTTGCTGAACATGAATGCAACTGAGTGTTGTTCGGTCAGCAAGGTGAACCTTTGCTGGCGAGATAGTGCCTCCAGTGTCTAATAGCTTCCACTATGGCCTGGGCTTCTTTCTCCACCGTGGAGTGGTGAATTTCAGGGCCTTTAAGGGTACGAGAGAAGAATGCTACTGGCCTGCCTGCCTGATTGAGGGTAGCAGCCAACGCGAAGTTGGAGGCGTCACTCTCTACTTGGAAGGGAATGGTCTCGTCCACCGCATGCATTGTTGCTTTGGCAATGTCCCCTTTAATGCGGCTGAAGGCCGCACGGGCCTCAACAGAGAGGGGAAATGTGGTAGACTTGACCAGGGGGCGGGCCTTGTCTGCGTTATGAGAGACCCATTGGGCGTAATAGGAAAAGAAGCCCAGGAGACTGAGGAAGGGGCTGTGCCTCCAATCGCCTTTATACCAGGGTCTGTGGGAGGAGCCACAGGAGCAGTCAGCGGGGGGGGGGCGTGTCCAGACAGGTATATGTAGTTCACCACACCTACCTCCCATCATGGCGTGCAGCACTCTGGTTCCTGTTGACCTACATTCTACCTTGTTTGTTTTCGTCCACCATATTGCACAGCAACATCCTTTAAGCCCCCTTATGGTGGCCCTTTCCGTGTTATGGAATGGAGCTAAAAGACTTTTATTATAGATGAGAGGGGTAAACCTGGATGTACAGTATTTTGGTAGATCACCTTAAACTGGCTCACCAAGATCTGGAGGATTCTGCTACCATGCTCCTGTCAACACAACCTGACCATGAGTGTGTCAACCCACCTTGGCCAGAGGCCTCTGCTGTTCCTTCACCCATGGAACATAGATCCCAAGCTGGCTGGTTTGTCTGAGTACCGGACAGGTTCACAATGCCTGTTTTCGTGAATTCTGTGAGGGCCTGTGTAGGGTAATGTGATTGGTGGAAACATATATAATTCATAACTACCATCATTGAGTTGGGGTTCACTTTTAGAGGCTGGTTTGATGTGATGATGTAACTTTATGAAGTTTGATTACTGCACTTCGTGTTCAGTATTTGGACTACAATAAATGAGTTGTTATGGTTTTTCTTAAACATAAAATGCCTCACATCATTTTATTTGTGGAAGTCTACAGAATAAAGGAAAATACCAAAAGCTTTTTCAGGTGCATCTTCTTTGGCAGTCCATCATTTCAATGTTGATTGTGTTGAGAGTTTATTCTAACACGCCTTGCGCAGTAATAAGACAGACGGTGTCGTGCCCCCACCATACCGTCTATAAAGAGAATATGAAGGTATATAAAGAGTAAAAGACATGCTCTGCTTTGGACACTTTTAACTTGCACTGGACACTTATAACTTGTTTTTAACTGACATGTGGCTGTTTTGTTTTACTATTTATTGTTATGTTTATTATTTAGTGTTGCGTTTGTTATGTTATGATTGCACTGCCCCTGGGAAATGCTGTCTCATTCTGCCCTGCAGAGCTGATGTACGGTTAGAGTGACAATAAAGTGTTTGAATCTTGAAAGAGTGGATATTGGACTGCTGGAAAATGACACTGGAGAGAGAGTAATGAGGAACAAAGAAATAGTGGATGAACTTAATATTTTGCATCTGCCATTATTGTGGCAGACACCAGCAGTAGGCCAGAATTTCAAGTGTCAGGGGACAGAAGTGAGTGTAGGGAGAAAGTGCTTGGGAAGCTGAAAGGTCTGAAGGTAGTTAAGTCACCTGGACCAGATGGACTAGACCTTAGGGTTCAAAAAGAGATAGTTGAAGAGATTGTGGAGGCATTAGTCATGATCTTTCAAAAATAACTAAATTCTGGAATTGTTCCAGAAGACTGGAAAATTGCAAATGTTGCTCTGCTCTTTAAGAAGGGAGAGATGCAGCAGAAAGGAAGTTATTGTCCAGTTAGTCTGACTTCAGCGGTTGGGAAGATGTTGGAGTCCATTATTAAGGATGAGGTTTCAGGGTACTTGGAGGCACATGATAAAACAGGCCAATGGTTTCCTTAAGGGAAGATCTTGCCTGACAAATCAGTTGGAGGAAATAATAAGCAGAGTAGACAAAGGAGAATCGATGGATGTTGTTTACTTGGATTTTCAGAAGGCCTTTGATAAGGTGCAGCCCGTGAGGCTGCCTAGCAAGATAAGAGCCCATGGTATTACAGGAAAGTTACAAGCATGATAGGGAGGCTGGTTGACTAGCAGAAGGCAAAGGGTGGGAAAAAAGGGAGCCATTTCTGGTGGGCTGCTGGTGACTAGTGGTGTCCTGCAAAAGTTAGTCAGTATTGAGACTGCTTCTTTTTACGTTATATGTTAGTGATCTGGATGATTTCTTTAGCCAGAGGAAGCTGGATCTGTGGAACTTATTGCCACAAATAGCTGGCAGGCCAAGTCATTGGGGATATTTAAAGTGGAGGTTGATAGGTTCTTGCTTAGTCAGGGTGTCAAAAGTTATGGGGAGATGATAGGAGAATGGGAGTGAGGAGGATAATAAGTCAGCCATAAGGGAATGGTAGAGCAGATTCAATGAGCTGAATGATCTAATTTTGCTCTTATATCTTATGATCTTATAGTCTTATGCTCTAAATAGAAGTCCACTCAACGGCAATTTTTTTAGGTACAGTTGTACACCTACTCATTAATGCAAATATCTAATCAACCAATAATGTGGCAGCAACTCAATGCATAAAAGCATGCAGACAAGGTCAAGAGGTTTAGTTGTTGTTCTGACCAAATATCAGAATCAGGATGAAATGTGCTCGAAGTGACTTTGACAGTAGAATAATTGTTTGGTGCACTTGAGTATTTCAGAAGCTGCTGATCTCTTGGGGTTTTCACGTACAACAGTTTCTGGAATTTATAGAGAACGGGGCAAAAAAAGCATCCAGTCAGCAGCAGTTTTGTGGGCGAAAATGCTTTGTTAAAGTGAGAGGTCAGAGGAAAATGGCCAGACCAGTTCAAGCTGACAGACAGGTGAAAGTAACCGCGTGTTATAACAGTGGGGTGCAGAAGAGCATCTCTGAATGCACAACACGTCAAGCCTTAAAGTGGTTACAGCAACAGAACACCACGAACATACACTCAGTGGCCACTTTATTAAGTACAGGAGATACCTAATGAAGTGACAACTGAGTGTATATTATGCAAACCAAGATCCCAATTTATTAGTTAATAATATTTCAGCATATTTTGAACAATTACACATGGTCAATGTCTGTCACATAATAATAAAACCATATACATAGCATAACATTTTCCATCAGGGAAATACAAATGCTCGTGTGATGACAACATTGGTTGAGTTATTTATCCAATTATACCCCTGGCAAAGTGACCCAGACAACGAAGTTATTGTGAAAAATCTCAAGACACTATGCTAACACTCATGCCTGTGTCACAGGTTTTGTTCAATTTTTAAAGCAATTGTGGCATTAAAGTGTTACAATTTTTTTAAACTTTCCAGTAAAACAGGTCAGCTAATTAAAACAGTCATCTCAAAAATTAGCCATAAATCTCTTTTACTGGATTGAAAAGTGCAACGTTTATAATGTTGGCACAGAAAAAGCATTAACGGTTCTCAATTAATTCCAGCAAAGTAGATATTTCTGATTAATGGATTAAAATTTTTACTCTGTGTATATGGTGACTTGGTACAAAGCTATTTACTACACAGTTGGACTCCACTTAAATATGTCCTGACATGTATCATGTTTCTGTTTATAAGAGGCCTTGATACTGATGTCTGGTTTTACAAAGGGTCTCAACAGAATCCATCTTTAATGGAGATTCTAATAGTGTGACTCACTAGCCATTAGGCTCCAAGTAGTGAAACTTCTTCTTTAAAGGGGGAATAGACCGTGTCATTTCATTTTCGCAGACGTACTAATAATCAGACTCGTAATTGAAAGAGAGCCTGAATAGGAAGATTCTTTCTTCAATACTGAAACACTTTGAAATTATTTCTTTTAAGAATTCCCGTGTTAGAAACACCAATTTAAATAAAATCAGATTGATGATAGAAATTGGATGCAATCTTCCTTTAAAAGAAAGACTAATGGTGAAACTCTGCCAATGCGATTTTAATTCATTCATTGGTAATGACGACTTCGTAGGAGTTCTTTGAGAAATGTTTATAACTTTCTGTACAAACATTCTAAAATTTGTACTTTTCAATCCAACCACTGAAATTTATGACAAACTTCTGTGATGATGGTCTTAATTAAGTGACCTTTTGGGTGGCTGTAAAGTTGTAAAAATGTAACGCATTAACAGCACAATAAATTTTATGTTTTAAAGCAGATTCCTCAGTTTCAGTGCTTCTGCTTTTTATATGATTTATGCACTGTGTATATACTGTCCATCCAAGTGTCACCATATGGTAAGCTACTTATTCCTCCAGACCATTAGGAAAAGGGTGATTCCTCTAAGTTGGAAGAAATAGGGAGCAATTCAAATGACTTCTTTCTCAGGCATCTCTATTACCTGTTTAATGGTGACTGGTGACTGAAGTTTGGTCTTGATATGGATTTGTAGGAAGATTACAGGAACAAAAGAGATTGTTATGTATGTGCTGGCTTTAGGCTAGAGTACTCTGAATGGGCCCACCTCCCTGCTATTGTTTCTTCACAGCCATTCAAGATTTTTATTTCCCTCTTCGCTGTTTATCCAATTCCCTTTTGAACATAACTGACTGTGGTAACACCAGTTCTTATCACTTATTGCATAAAACAAAGCTTTTCATCATGTCACTTTTGTTTCTTCAACCAGTCATCTTCCTTCTGGGACTCTCTGCTGTTGACTCACCAACAGGAATTGTTCTTATCTCCTCTGTCTATCCTCACCCTGAATCTTTTCCAGTGCACCTCTCACGTCCCTATGCAATCTTCTCCGTTCCACGAAACCTCAGCATCTCCAATTTACCTACCCTCATTCCAGGAATTTTCCTGTTCACGATTTATCAATCTGCAACATGTACCTACATGGCATACACAACTTCTTAATCCACAGCAAGAGCAAGACAGCTGACAAAGGAGGAAATATTTCCAACCTTCTGATTCATTGTTTATTGAAATGGTTGTGCTTGTCAGTGACATTAAAAGTGAAGCAAGGAATGGGAATTTTATCCCAGATGAGGTTATTGAGTCAGTTCATCTGTATTTCATTCAGTAATTCACCGTAACAACACCAGTAATGAATATTAAAACCTTGTCTGGCTCTGGAAGGCAATGTTGCACATGGATTGAGCTTGAACTTCTCATTTTTTAAAAATATTTGTTTCATTCTGGGAGAGGAGTGTTCAGTTTTTTGGGATTTTGACAAAACAGATACTTTTAATTATCTAAAGGAAAATATTTGCAAAATATTTTAAGTTTCTGTGAAGTGCAACTAAATTAAAGTTGGTAAGAATGTCCTGTGCACATTCATAATCATAGTAAGTTATTAAAAGTTTGTCACTGTTCTGCCAGGACAGCTATAGATTATTAATTGTGACAAACCAATCAATAGATATGAATTAGTGGTGGAAGTAGGCCACTCAGCCCATCAAATCTATTCTGTTTATAAAGAATAAATATCCATAAAGAATATTACGTCTAGTCCCCATTTCCATCTACCTTTTCTAATTTGTTCATCAACAATCAAACGAACTGTGACTTAAAAATATTCAGGGACTCATAGAAACATAGAAAACCTACAGCACAATACAGGCCCTTCAGCCCACAATGCTGTGTCAAACCTGTACTTAATTTAGAAATTACCTAGGGTTACCCATAGCCCTCTATTTTTCTAAGCTGCATGTCCCTATCCAGGAATTCTTAAAAGACCCTATCGTATCTGCCTCCACCACCACTGCCAGCAGCCCATTCCACGCACTCACCTCTCTGAGTAAAAAACTTACCCCTGACATCTCCTCTGTACCTACTTCCAAGTACCTTAAAACTCTGCCCTCCCGTGTCAGCCATTTCAGCCCTGAGAAAAAGCCTCTGACTATCCACACGATCAATGCCTCTCATCATCTTATACACTTCTATCAGGTCACCTCTTATCCTATGTCACTCCAAGGAGAAAAAACTGAGTTCACTCAGCCTATTCTCATAAGGCATGCTCCCCAATCCAGGCAATCTCCTCTGCACCCTTTCTATAGTTTCCACATCCTTCCTGTAGTGAGGTGACCAGAACTGAGTGCAGTACTCCAAGTGGGGTCTGACCAGGGTCCTATATAGCTGTAACATTATCTCACGACTTTTGAACTCAATCCCACGGTTGATGACTCATCTTCCTCCATCTTTGAAAAAGATTCTCTCAAATGTTCACAGCATTCTTAGAGAAAATATTTTATCTCATCTTTTCTTTTAATTGTCAATCACTTGTTTTTTAAACAATGAACTTTGGTTCTAGATTCTCCCACAGTGGGGAACATTTCTCTGCATCCACCCTGTCAGCTCCTCCTGGATCCTTTGGGTACAGTGCCTAGTTTTAGAAGAATAAGGGGAGATTTCATTGAAACCTATTGAATATTGAAAGCCTAGAGCAACTGGACATGGAGAGGATGTCTCCTATGTTGCATTCTAGGACCAGATGGCACAGCCCCAAAATAGTGAGACATCCCTTTAGAACAGAGATGAAGAGGAATTTCTTTAGCTAGATGTTGTTAAACCTGTGAGATTCATTGCCACAGACAGCTGTGCAGGCCAAGTCATTGGGTACACTTAAAGTGAGAAGTTGATAGGTTCTTCATCCATCCTGATGAAGGGTCTTGGCTGGAAATGTCGACTGTTTATTCTCAACCTGCTGAGCTCCTCCAGCACATTGTGTGTATTGCTCTAGCTTTTCAGTATCTGCAGTACCTCTTGTGTCTATGATAGGTCAAAGGTTATGGGGAGAATGGGGTTGAGAGGGATAATGATGGAATGATGAAGCAGACTCGATGGGCCTGAATAGCCTAATGATGCTCCTATGTCTTATGGTGTTAATGTCATTATAATCTTTATCTACAAGGGGTGATTGATAAGTTTGTGTCCTAAGGTAGAAGGAGTCAATTTTAGAAGTCCTAGCACATTTATTTTTCAACACAGTCCCCTCCTACATTTACAGGCTTATTCCAGCGGTCGTGGAGAAAACAGATCCCTTCTTTGTAGAAGTCGGCATCTTGGACCTCAGTAGTGGTTGACAGCAGGGGTGATTGATAAGTTCGTGGCCTAAGGTAGAAGGAGATGAGTTATAAAGCTCTCGTTACATGCACACATGCAGTTCAACTCTTTGAGTGATTATGCAGAAAGTTTGAAGCTAATAACTCATCTCCTTCTTCCTTAGGCCACAAACCTATCAATCACCCCTGCTGTCAACCACTACTGGAGGTCCAAGACACTGACTTCTACAAAGAAGGAATCCATATGCTCCATGACCACTGGACTAAGTGCGTAAATGTAGGAGGGGACGATGTTGAAAAATAAATGTGCTAGGTTTTCTAAAATTGACTCCTTCTACCCTAGGCCACAAACATATCAATCACCCCTCGTAGAGTTACTCTCCTCTGTTTTTGAAGTGTTGTTTATAATGGTCAGAGAAAAATAGAAACTTTCTCATACATTCAAAACACAAAGTACACTGCAGATGCTGTGAAGTTAAATCAACACGTACAAACAAGCTGGAGGAACTCAGCAGGTCGGGCAGCATCCGTTGAAACGAGCAGTCAACGTTTCGGGCCAAGACCCTTCGTCAGGACTGAAGAAGGAGGCTCCTATGTCTTATGGTGTTAATGTCATTATAATCTTTATCTACGAGGGGTGATTGATAAGTTTGTGGCCTAAGACTGAAGAAGGAGGGGGCAGGGGCCCTATAAAGAAGCTGGGGGGAGGGTGGAAGGTGCCAGGTGAAAAACCAATCAGAGGAAAGATCAAGGGGTGGGGGAGGGGAAGCAGGGAGGGGATAGGCAGGAAAGGTGAAGAAGGAATGTAAGGGGAAAGCAGTATGGGTAGTAGAAGAAGACAGAATCATGAGAGAGGTGATAGGCAGCTGGAAGAGGAGGCAGATTGAAAGTGAGATGGGGGAAGCCTCCTCTTCCAGCTGCCTATTACCTCTCTCATGATTCTGTCTTCTTCTACTACCCATACTGCTTTCCCCTTACATTCCTTCTTCACCTTTCCTGCCTATCCCCTCCCTGCTTCCCCTCCCCCACCCCTTGATCTTTCCTCTGATTGGTTTTTCACCTGGCACCTTCCACCCTTCCCCCACCTTCTTTATAGGGCCCCTGCCCCCTCCTTCTTCAGTCCTGGCAAATGGTCTTGGCCCGAAATGTTGACAGCTCGTTTCAACGGATGCTGCCCGACCTGCTGAGTTCCTCCAGCTTGTTTGTACGTGTTGATTCTCATACATTCACTTTGTCAAGACCTTTCAAGATTTCTATGCACATGTTGAAAGACAAGTTCAACACTCTAAAACCACAGAATAGGATACTAAGGGTGTTTTCAGTTAAAACCAAAGATCCAAATCTTAGACATACAGTATATACGCTATCTTAGCAATATTTTCAGACAATGGCTTGGATTCTGTGGTCAGTGGTAAAAACCCACAAGCCATCTAAACATTCTGTGGGCTTTTGATTGATAATTTCCAGTCCTCAGGGGATTGTAATAGTGCACAATCTGGAGGAATTTATGAGAAGCTTCTATTGGAAGAAATCGAAGACCTAAAAGAAGACTCTATTTTAGACATCTGGACACATGAGCAGATCCTGCTCTAGGGAATTCTGGAACTAGGAGCATATTGCACTATGCAGTATGTGGAACTTTTGAGAAAGAGATCCCACTACAGGGGATCTGAACTTAACAGGAAGAAAGTCCCACCAGGAGGATCTACGACCTAAGAGAAGTTTCCACTGTCGTGAATCTAGGACCTATGATAAGGTCCAACTCAGGGGATCTGGGTGTTTTGTGAAGTAAACCCCATTGCATGAAGTCGAGGACCTATGAGAATAAGATCCTACCACAGGGATATGTGACTTCTGAGAAGCTTGGACAGAAAGGGCTCTGAGGCCTATGTGAAGATCACATTAACTGGTTTTGTTCAAAACCAAAGCATGGCATGGAATAAAGTATTGCTGTGATAATATTATAGACTGTATCCCTGCTGAGATAAATTGTTTGCCCATTCCTTGAGGCACATCTATTTGTAAGGATTGATCAGGATGCTGGCAAGGTGATTAGCATAGGGTCAGAGCAGATCATAATGTGAAGCCATCTAGCTAATCTTTAATATACTTTTAAGCCACTTTATTAGCTGTTTTTCCTGAAAGATCAATCCTTGACAAGGGCCCGACCTGGGGTATTCACAGACCTTGTGGGAAGCTATAGAAAACAAAGTACAGAGGCCCTTGCCAAGATCTTTGCATCACCTCTGGCCCCAGGGGACGTTCTGAAGGGCTGGAGAGTGGCTAACATGGTAGCAGTGTTTAAAAAGAGCAGTAAAAACAAGCCAGAGAACTACAGACTAGTGAGTGTGAGTGGTGGGTAAATTGCTAGAGGGAATGCTGAGCAAGGAGGTCTACCAACATTTAGTGAGACAGGGCCTGATTCTGCACAGGCAGGATGACTTTCAGTGTGGCAAGTTGTCTTTGGCAAATCTTTTGGAGTTCTTCAAGGAGGTAACCAAGAGTGTAGATGAGGATTGGGAAGAGGATGTTGTATATGTGAAATATGGCAAAATCCCTCATGGCACGCTTGCCTGGAAGGTTAGATTGTATGGGATCCAGGGGTATAGCTGATTGAATTCATAATAGGCTCTGTGATAGGAAGCAAAAGGTGATGCTTGAAGGTTATTTCTTAGACTGGAGGCTTGGAGTTAGTGGTGTGATTTACATGAATGATTTGAATGTAAAAGTACAAGGCACGTTTCTAAATTTGTAGATGATACTGAAATAGCTGGTGCTCTTGACGCTGTAGAATGATATGAAAAATCACAAGAGAGATCTAGATCAACTAGGTATGTGGGATGATGTTTGGCAAATGGCTTTAAATCCAGATAAATGTGAGGGTATTGGATTTTGGGAGATTACACCAGGGTAGGGCTTATACCCTGAATGGTAGATCCATGCAAAGTGTTATGGAGCAGAGGGACCTGAGAGCATAGGTGCATAGTTTGCTGAGAGCATCTTTCGAGATTGGGTGGTGAAGAAGTTGCTTGGCCTGCTTGCCTTCACCATTTGTGTCATTGAGTATAGGAATTGGAACTTATGTTGCAATTACATAAGATGTTGGGGAGTATTGTGAACAGTTTTGGTCTTATAGGAAGGATGTTATTAATCTAGAAAGATTACAGAAAACATTTACCAAGACACTGCCTGGGCTTGTGGATCTGAATTACACGAAGATATCGTGCAGACAAGCATTTTATTCCCTGGAGTGTAGGTGAGTAAGGTATATAGGATTATGAGGTGGATAGATAGGGAAAAAGCACATTTCTTGCCTCATGGAGGATGTGCTAAAAACAAGAAGGTATAGATTTAAGATTGGAGGCGAGAGATTCAAAAGCGACATTACCGGATGGCTTCTTTATGCAAAGAGTGGTGCGTATTTAGAATGAGCTGCCAGAAATACTGGCTGAGCCAAGCACATTAGCAACATTTAAAAGCCATCTGGATAAGTATGTGAATAGGAGAAGTTTTGAGGATTAGTGTCCAAACGTGGGCCAATGGGACCAGCTCACTGCACAACTCAGTATTCTTGGACGAACTGGGCTGAAGGGCCAGTATCCATGTTGTAACACTCCGTGTGTTATCACATTCAGTATCCTGTTGGCTCCATTCATCTGGCTGTTCAATATATATTCTTCAAAATGACAATACAACATCAGATGCAATAAGCACTATGTGAAACCAAACTGCTGATGAAGGCTACGAAAGTACTTCTTACAAATAAAGCCACATTCACTTGATGCCCGATTCTCACTAGGACTGTGGTTTGGTCAGCTTTGGTTAAGTTCCTTTGGTAGCTGATAAAGAAATGGAGAAAAATAGTTTTGTAGGTTGTAATGACCTTGCCTGTTTCAGAAAGAGCAATGATTGCCTTGAAGGCTGGCAACAGACGATAGAAATTTCTCCTCAGCTCCCTGGAGAGGCGTAGTCTCCTCATGCAGTTTAGTTTTGTGTTGTTTACTTTAAGCCTAGCCCATGAACTTGGCTTGAAGAGGTAAGGCTGGGTGTGACTTAATCTCCCCTCCATGTGCTGCATCCTAAGCAACAATCAGGCTTTATTCCATTTTCTTCCAATATAAACCCAATACAGCGGTATACCCAGAGGCTCCATAACGCAAGGGATAAGACTCTTGCTATCTTGGATCCAAAAAAAATTGCAGCTGAAAACCTCTTCAGACACAGAAGGTTGTAATTATCAAAAATCTGTAAATTACTGTAATAAAAGAAAAGCCACAAAGGCCAGCAGGGCTCTTCAAAAACTATTTCTATTAAAATCTGTTCCCTGGTTGAGTAGAAGGGAAAAAAAGATCAAAATTGACTTCTTTACAGACAGGGAGTACTTTGTACTGTTGTAATGAAGGAGTTAGTGTCACACACTTGTATGTAGAAACTGGAAGCCGTGATACATACACTCACATAGGAACATGCATCTATGCGGACACTCTGAAGGTCTTGCCCCATGTTAAGTGTATTTGCAAAGCTGCCACATGGACTGGATAGGACTTGCATCCACACCACGATATTGCCAAGAAAAGAAAGCCAGATTCAGTAATGGTAACCACAAGATGACTGGATTGTTGTAAACATCCATCTATTTATCTCATATCCTCCAGGGAAAGAAATCTACTGTCCTTTCCTATTCTGTCTTACATGTGACTCCAGACCACCAATATGGTCCTTGTGGCTAAAGGGATCGGGGGTAGAGAGAAAGCAGGTACAGGGTTCTGAGTTGGATGATCAGCCATGATCATACTGAATGGCGGTGCAGGCTCAAAGGGCTGAATGGCCTACTCCTGCACCTATTTTCTATGTTTCTATGTTTCTATGGTGGCCTCACAACTGCCTCATCAATTCAGGTACAAATAGGGATGGAATACATATGGTGACATAGTGGGTGCCCAGCTCGAAAGAGGTCCAAGAAACAGTAAGAGCAGCTAGGACAAGCTCAGCACCTGGACCACGTGGAGTCCCATACAAGGTTTATGAGTCATGTCCCAAACTTCTATACAGACTGAGGAGGATCCGCAGGGTGATTTGGAGGAGGGTAAGAGTGGCCTATCAATGGAGACTCACAGATGGTGGCTGGATTCCCAAGGAGAAGAATTCCAAGAACATCAAGCAATTTTGAGCCATCTTAATGCTCAGCGTTGAGGGGAAATATTTTTCACTGTTGTTGCCCAACGCCTAATGGAGTAAATCCTGAAGAATCATTACTTTGACACCTCTATGCTAAATGGCAGGATAGTGCAGGTTCTAGGATGCTTCAAGCATGCAGGAGTGATCACTCAATTGATCAGAGAAGCATGGGAAAGCAAGAGAGATCTCTCCATGCTCTTGCTGGACTTCACAAACGTGTATGGTTTCATACCACATGAACTGGTTGAAATCGCCCCCAGATGCCACCATGTTCCAATTAGGACCAAGAAACTCATTCTGGGCTACAACAGTAATTTCAGTCTAAGAGTCACCTTTGGGACAGTCACATCTGATTGGCATTGTCTTGAGAAGTAGATCGTAACAGGATCTGATCATCTTCTCCTTGGCAATGAACATGTTGGCCAAATCAACAGAGGTAGAGCGCTGAGACCCTTTGTCCAAGTCTGGTGTCAGTCAACCACCTATAAGAGCATTCACGGATGACTTGACTGTAACAATGTCAGTGCCAGGATGCAGATGAAATCCTCCAGGCTCTGGAGAAGCTCACAGCTTGGGCAAGGATGAGCTTCAGTCCTAAGAAATCCAGATCCTTAGTAGAGAGGAAAGGTGGTTGACAAATTCCACTTTAACCTGGGAGGCACCTACTTTCCAAGCCTATTGCGGAAGCCAGTGGAATCAGACAGTTCTGGAAATTCAGTGAAGCACTTCCAGCTGCAAATTGGGCTTGATTTTCAAGGGCATGTAATTCTTTGATTCCAGAATTCATGTCTCCACTACTGCTTTCAAATTTTCATCACATTTTGTACAAAGAAAATATTATCATATAAAAAAAACTACTCTCTTCACGTTTGGACTTGTATGCCCTTGTTCCATCCTCTGATTTGATTAAAAAGTAATGGGCCAGACTGGCTTCTTGAGCAGCATGCAGAAAATGCTGGAGAAACTCAGACAGTCAGGCAGCATCCATGGAGAGGAGTAAACAGTCGACAATTCATCCGGACTTGAACTTGGCCTGAAACGTTGACTATTTATTCTTCTGTATGGACACTGCCTGACTTTCTGAGTTCTTCCTCCCTTTTTGGTTGTTGCTCATGATTTCCAGCATCTGCAGAGTCTCTTGTGTTTAAGATTGTGTTCCTTGTTAACATGCATTCCATCAATGGGCGAGTCATGTTCAGGCTACCAGCTCCTACAAATCTGGTTTCCCAGTCCACCCTCTGCACCATTGAAGACCGGGAGCATTCTGCAATGTACTTGGCAAAGGGGTTTTAGAAACTTAACATTTGATTCTTTGCTTTACTCCAACAATAGTTTAAGGTCAACTGTAGCCCTAATTCATTTGAATGGCATCACCACCCTTAATTGAAATCAAAGTGTGTTTATCACATTTAACTTAATATTCATGTTTAAAATTAAATTACATAAGTTGAATGTATTTATTAAAATATTTTTTCTTAATATTCTCCCCCTTTTCTATAAGTCTCTAGACATTTAAAAGGTGAAAGGTCTGTTTGAAGGCTGTTAAGGGATCCCTGGGCAAGGCTTTAGTTTCTGCTACCTGTTGCCCACTTTGTCCCACACAAAAGTGGCAACAACAAGACTGGAAGGATGATGGGAAGCAAATGGATGCCAAAGGCCAAATCCACCTTTTGTTTGTTCGTTATGTGCCATGTCATATAACCATGATTATTCTTGGCAAGTTCTCTACTGAAGTGGTTTGCCATTGCCTTCTTTTGGGCAGAGTCTTAACAAGATGGGTGACCCCAGCCATTATAAATCAGAGATTTTCAGCCTGGCATCAGTGGTTGCATAACCAGGACTTGCTGCTCATATGATCATCCACCACCTGCTCTCATGGCTTCACGTGGTCCTGACTGAGGGGCTAAGCAGGTGCTACAGCTTGCCCAAGAATAACCTGCAGGCTAGCGGAGGGAGGAGGGCCTTACACCTCCTTTGGTAGAGATGTACCTCCACTCTACCATCCAAAAATCCAACAGAGGCCTCCCAAAAGAAAGAAACACAATGTGATAGGAAAGATGTTATTAACATGGAAAGAACACAGTCACTACTTCCAGGGATGTTGTTAGGATATGAGCAACTGAGCTATAAGGAGATGTGGGAAGTGCTAGAGTTTTTATTCCTTGGAGCGCTGGAGACTGAGAGGTGATCTTAGAGAGTTGTATAAAATCATGAGGGGTGAAATACACTCAGTCTTTTCCCCAAGGTTAGGGAATCAAGAACTGAAAGGTGCAGGTACAAGGTAAGAAGAGAAAGATTTAATAGGAATGTGAGCTTTTTTTTAAACATACAGAGGATGATTCATATATGGAATCAGCTGCCAGAAGAAATGGTTCAAAGTTCGAAGTATATTTATTATCAAAATATGTATATGCTACCATATACCACGCAGAGATAAATTTTCTTGTAGGCATTTATAGGAATGAAAGAAATACAATAGAATTTTTATGAAAATCAATACATAAGCAGACATGTCTGACAAACAACCAATGTGCAAATAGAGACAAACTGTGAAAGGAAATGCTGAATACCTGAGTTGTGAATAGTCCTGTAGTTCATAGAATCAATTCAGAGTAGTGAGTAGGAGTTATCCACATTGGCTCAGGAGCCTGTTGGCTTCAGGGTAACAACTGTTCCTGAACCTGGTGGTAAGGGATCTAAGCCTCCTGCATCTCTTGCCCGATGGTCGTATTGAGAGGAGAGCAAGGTCTTTGATGATGGATTTTGTTTTCTTGTGGCAGTGCTCCAGGTGATTGTCCGGGTTGTATCTGGGGCATTGGTGTTTCCATATCAGGCTGTGATGCTCCACGGTGCATCCAAAGAAGTTTGTCAAAGATTTTGGTGGCATGCTGAATCTATGCAAATTTCTAAGAAAGTAGAGGCACTGTTGTGTCTTCTTTATAAAGTGTTTCAAAGGCAGAGGGGGTAGAGAATTTTTTTGATTAACTCATCGTGGTGCACAAATGTGGCAGCTCTGTCTCAGTCCTGCTCACCCAAGCTGGAACATCCAGTGTTTAAATGTCATCCATTTTATCTGCTGAGGGAGTTTTCTGCCATCATCCTGGTAGCGGCGTACAACCCACCTCAGGCAAACGTCAGGCAGGCACTGGAGGAGCTGTTCAACGTAATCAGCAGGCACAAACAACACACACCGATGCCTTCCTTATCATTTCAACCAGGCCAGCTTGAAGGAGTCTCTGAGCAACTACCACCAACATATCACCTGTGAACCAGAGGAGCCAACAAACTTGACCACAGTTAAACCAGCATCCAGAA
The DNA here is from genome assembly GCF_048418815.1 of Hemitrygon akajei. NCBI lineage: Eukaryota > Metazoa > Chordata > Chondrichthyes > Myliobatiformes > Dasyatidae > Hemitrygon > Hemitrygon akajei. Next base: position 16,370,661 of record NC_133126.1, read on the forward strand.
CTCTTACCGTGCTGACCCATGCCCACACTTTGAAAGTCGATCACCTGCCTGTATTTCTACTCCTGGCACACAGGCAGAGTCTAAAGACCACAGCACCAGTGGTGGGGGCATTTACAGGACTGCTTTGAGTTGGTGGACTGGACAATATTCAGGGATTCATTTTTGAATGTGAATGAATACGCCATATTTGTCACTGACTTCATCAAGACCTGCATGAATGAGTGTGTGCACTTGAGATCACATGGGACTCCGAGACAGTGATCACAGCATTACCAAATGCTGCAGGGATTCACACAAATGTAGTTTTAACCAAACCAAAAGCTGTGGATGAACAGGAGATCCTCAATCTGCTAAGGACTAGATCTGTATCATTCAAGACCAGTAATCCAGAATGATACAAGGTCCAGGTAAAACCTACAGAAGGCTATTTCAAGTGCAAAAAAACAATTCCAATTGAGCTTAGAGACAGAAATGGAGGCAAGTCAGATCTGGCAGAGTTTACAGGCCATTACTTCCCACAAACTGAAACCTATTATCATGAATGGCTGTGAGGCTTCACTCCTAGATGAGCTCAACACCTTTTATGCATGCTAAGAAAGTGAGAATAAAACTATACCTGTGCGAATCCCCGCAGCATTTAGTAACCCTGTGATCTCCATCTCAAAGCTGCCATTTGAACATGTTTCAAGGGTGTGAACCCTTGCAAGGTGTCAGGCCCTGATGGTGTAAATCTTAAATCCTGTGCCAATCAACTGGTGGGAATGTTTAAAGAGGAGTTTTCGATCTCTCACTGCCACATTCAGAGGTTCCTACCTGCTTCAAAGGAGTAACAATCACACCAGTGCCCAATAAAAGCAGGGTGAACTGCCTCAATGACTGTCACCCAGTGGCTCTCACATCTACAGTGATGAAGTGCTTTGAGAGGTCATGGTTAGAATCAGCTCCTGCCTCAGCAACTCTGCTGCAATTTGCCTATTGCCACAATAGGTCTACAGCGGATGAAATCTCTCCACTCCACCTTGGACTATCTGGACAATAGTAATACCTACGTCAGGCTGTTTACTGACTACAGCTCAGCATTCAACATAGGCATACCCTCCATTCTAATCGGCAAGCTCCAAAGTTTGGCCCTCTGTACCTCCCTCTGCAACTGGATCCTTGACTCACCAAGAGTTTACAGTCTGTGCGGATTGGAAATAGCATCTCCTCCTCTCTGACAACCAATATTCGTGCATCTCAGGGAAGTGTGTTTCGCCCACTGCTCTACTGTCTCTACACCCACAGTTGTGTAGCCAGGCACAGCTTGAATGCCATCCATAAATTTGCCAATGGCATCACTATTTTCAGATGGTGATGAGAAGGTGTACAGGAGCAAGATAGATCAGCTTGTTGAATGGTGTCACAGCAACAACCTTGCACTCAACGTCAGTAAAACCAAGGGATTAATTGTGGCAGCACACATAAAATGCTGGAGGAACTCAGCAGGCCAGGCAGCACCTATAGAAAAAAGTATACTCAACGTTTCAGGCCAAAATCCTTCATCAGGATTTATGTGTGTTCCTTGCATTTCCAGCATCTGCAAATTTTCTCTTGTTTGGACTCCTGTTTGATTGTGGGGTTTTGGAAGCAGAAGTCAAAGGAACACCCATCGATGATCGTCAAGGGATCAGATGTGGAAAGGGTGAGCAGATTCAAGTTTAGGGGTATCAACATCTCTGAGGTTCAATCCTGGGTCCAACATATTGATGCAGTTACAAAGAAGGCAGGATAGTGGCTATATTTCATTATGACTTTGAGCAGAGTTGCTAGGTCACCAAGGACACTCACAAATTTCTACCCATGTACTGTGGAGAGCCCTCTAACTGGTTGCATCACATTTTGGTATAGAGAGGCCACTGCACAAGATCAGAAAAAGCTGCAGAAAGTTGTAAACTCAGCTAGCTCCCTTATGGATACCTGCTTCCCTAGCACCAGGACACCTTCAAAAGGCAAAGCTTCAAAAAAAGGCACCCATCATTAAGGATCCCCATTCCTAAGACACACCCTCTGCTCATTGCTATTATTAAGGAGGAGGTCCAGGAGTCTAAAGACACACACTCACTATTTCAGGAGCAGCTTCTTTCCCTCTGCATCAGATTTCTGAATGAAAAGTGAACCAATGAACACTACCTCAGTATTTTTTCTTTTTTTCTCTCTCTTTTCACACAACTTATTTAACTTAATTTTTATAAATTCTTATTGTAAGTTATAATTTCATTATTATGTATTGTACTGCTATCACAAACCAACAAATTTCACAACAAATGCCAGTGATATTAAACTGAATTTTGATTCTGAACATACAACATAGAACAGTACAGCACAGAAACAGGCCTGTTGCTCTACATGTTGTGTTGAACCAAATAAATTAGGAATCAAATGGCCATCTGGACTTGTGCCTACACAATGTCTATATCCCTCTATTCGTCTGTCTATCTAAACCAGATGACCATAAGACATGCAAGCAGAAATAGGCCAATTGGCCCATTGAGTCTGCTCTGCCATTTCACCATAGCTGATCCACTTCCCACTCAGCCCAAATCTCCTGGCTTCTCCCTGCATCCCTTCATGCCCTGAAAATCAAGAATCTATCAAGACTTCACAGCTGCCTGTGGTAATTAGTTCCACAGATTCTCCACTCTATGACTAAAGAAATTTCTCCTCATCTCCATTCTAAAAGGACACCCTTCTGTTCTGAGGCTGTGGTCTTAGACTCTCTTACCGTAGGAAATATCTTCTCCACATTGACTCTTCCAAGGCCTTTCACCATTCGCTAAGTTTCAATGAGGTCACTCCTCATTCTTTTGCATTCCAGTGAATACAGACTCAGGGTCATCAAATACTCTTCATATGACAAGCCATTCAATCCTGGAATCATTTTCTTGAGCCTCCTATGAATCCTCTCCAGTTTCAGCATACCCTTTCTATGATAAGGGGCCCAAAACCGCTCACAAAACTCCGTGAGGCCTCAGAAAGTCTCAACATTACATCCTTGTTTTTATATTCTAGTCCTCTCGAAGTGAATGCTGACATTGCATTTGCCTTCCTCACCATGACCAAACATGCAAATTAACTTTAGGAAATCTTGCACAAGAACTCCCAAGTCCTTTTGCACCTCTGATTTTTGAGGTGTTTTCTCTACATAGAAAATAGTCAACCCTTTCATTTTTTCTACCAAAGTGCAAGACTATACAATTCCTGACACTGTATTCCATCTGCCATTTCTTTGCCCATTCTCCTAGTCTGTCAATGTCCCTCTGTAGCCTCTGCTTCCTCAAAACTACCTGCTCCTTCACCTATCTTTGTATCAACCACAAACCTGGCAACAAAACCATCAACTCCTGCATCCAAATCATTGACATATAATGTAAAAAGAAGCTGTCCTAATAGCTACCCCTGTGGAACACCACTAGCCATTGGCAGCCAACCAGGGAATGCTCCCTTTATTCCTACTCTTTGCCTCCTGCCAATCAGCCAATAGTCTATCCATGCTAGTATCTTTCCTGAAATACCATGGGCCCTTAACATGTTAAGCAGCCTCATGTGTGGCACCTAGTTAAAGGCCTTCTAAAATCCAAGTACACAACATCCACTGATTCTCCTTTGTCTATCCTGCTTGTCACTTTTTCAAAGAATTCCAACAGATTTGTCAGACAAGTTTTTCCCTTAAGGAAACCATGCTGACTTGGTCTATTTTATCACGTGCCTTCATATACCCCGAAAACACATACTTAACAATTGTCTCCCATTTCTTTCCAACCACTGAGGTCAGACTAACTGGCTTATACTTTCTTTTATTCTGCCCCCCTCTCTTCTTGAAGAGTGGAGTGACATTTTCAATTTCCAGTTCTCTGCAACCATGCTAGAATCTAATGATTCTTGATAGATCATTACTAAAGCCTTCACAATCTCTTCAGCCACCTCTTTCTGAACCCTAGGGTGTAGACCAACTGCTCCAGGTGACTTATCTACTTCCAGACCTTTCAGTTTCCCAAACACCTTATCTGTAGTAATGGCAACTTCATTCCCTTCTGCCCCCTGACACTCTCAAACTTCTGATATATTTCTTGTGCAAAATACTTATTCAGTTCATCTGCCATTTCCTTGTCCCGTAATACTACCTCTCCAGCCCTGTTTTCCAGCAGTCAGATATCTACTCTCTCCTTTGTTTTGCATTTTATATATTTGAAGGAACTTTTGGTATCTTCTGTATTATTATTGGTTAACTTTGTATTCCATCTTTTCCTTTTTTAATGACTTTTTTGGTTGCTTCTATTTGTGTTTAAAAGCTTCCCAATCCTCTAACCCCCCCCCCCCCACTAATGTTTGCTCTATTATAAGCCCTTCCTTTGGCTTTTTTGTTGGCTTTGCCATCTCTTGCAGCCACAGTGGCTTCATCCTGCCATAGAAGACTTCTTCTTTTGGATGTACCTTTCGAGTTGTTCCCCAAAACTCCATCCATTGCTTCTCTGCCATCATCCATGCTGGTGTTCCCTTCCCAGCTCCTCTTTCATGCCTCTGTAATTCTCTTTACTCCACAGTAATACCGCTGATACATCTGATTTTAGTTCCTCTCTCTCAAATCGCAAAGGGAATTCCATCATATTATGATCACTCACTCCCAAGGGTTCCTTCCATAATCAAATCCTGTTCATTGCACAATGCTTAATCCAGAATAACTGATCCCATTCTAAGCTCTACCATCAGCTGTTCTAAAAAAGCCATCTCATAGGCACTCTTGGGTTCCAGCACTAACATGAATTTCCCAATCTCCCTGCATACTGAAATCCCCCATGACTATTGTAACATTGGCCTTTTGACATGCATTTTCTACCTGAAACCCTTTTCTTCCCAGGTGCCTCTAGAGATGCGGCTCCTTAGTCTCTTGCTAACAGCCACCGGAGCCAGTGGTGAGAAAACCACCTTTCTCAGACTTCATACACCTGGAGTCGATATGACTTGGGTCCTACCAAACCTGGGAAGTTGGGAAACCTTGCCCACGCGAAGCCCAATCTGTGAATGCTGTGCAACTACTGCTCCCAGGCAATCCCCCATAGGCAAGAAATATAGACCGTACACGGCATACGATTATAAGGAAAGGATTTTTATGAATGCTAACTTAACCAAACGGTTATTAGAGAAGAAAGAAAAAAAATAAAAAGGGCCCATCGTAACTAAGACAATCAAATGTGCACAAGGTTGGAGCTTAAATCTTCCAAAAGCTGATGTGTCCAATTTACTGCTTCCACAGAAAACCATTGAATGAAATACCTTACAACATTAGCAGTAAAATTTTAACCAGGGCATTACATACCTCCCATTGCCATTTGTAGCCCATGTTTTTACTACTGTTTGGAGACCTTTTATACCGTAACTCCTATCAAGGTCTTTTTACCCTTGAGGTTTCTTAGCTCTACCCACAACGATTCTATACCTTCCGATCCTATGTCTCTTAAAAGTCCCTAATCTCTCTGCCTCAACCTCAACACCAGACAGCACATTCCAGGTGCCCACAATTCTCTGTAAAAAAAAAACCCTCAGATCTCCTTTAAAGTTATGTTCTCTCACATCAAATGCATGGCTTCTAGTATTAGACACTTCAACCCTGTGAGAAAGATACTGTCTGCCACTCATAATCTGATTGACCTCTATCAGATCTCTGACACTCTAGAGAACACAACCCAAATTTGTCTAATCTCTTATTATGCCCTCTGATCCAGGCAGCATCCTGGCAAACCTCTTCTGCACCCTCTCCAAAGCCTCACCATCCTTCCTGTAATGGGTGACTTGACTAGAGTTTTATAAAGCTGCACCATAACTTCCTGACTTTTGAACTCAGAGACTGGACTAATAAAGGCAAGCATGCCATATGCCTTCTTAATCACCCTTTTGACCTGTGTAGCTGCTTTCAGGGAGCTATGAACCTGGACTCCAAAATCCCTCTGCTCATCAACATATTTAAGGATCTTGCCCTCAACAGTATATTGTGTCTTTTCATTTGACCCTACCAGGGTGCAATGCTTCACACTTGCCTCTCTTTGCAACTGATCTATATCCTGCTTTTTTCTTTGCCTGTCACCTACGCTATTCACAACACCACCAACCTTCATATCTTCTGCAAACTTATTAACGCACCCATCTACATTTTCATCTAGTCATTTATGTACTTCACAAACAGCAGAGGTCCCAGTACAGATCCCTGTGGAACACCACTAATGACAGACTTCCAGCTAGAATAAGTTCCTTTGACCACCACCGTCGCCAGTTCTGAATCCAAACGGCAAATTCACCACTGATCCCATGTATCTTAATCTTCTGAATGAGCCTCCCATTCGGGACCTTGTCAAATACTTTACTAAAATCCATATAGACAACATCTATAGCTCTAACTTCATTAATCACCCTTGTCACCTTGTCAAAAGCTCAATCAAGTTAGTAAGACACAACGTGCCCTGCATAAACCATGCTGTTTTTTCCTAATTAGGTCATGGTTTTCTAAAAGCTCATAAATCCTATGCCTAAGAATTCTTTCCAATAACTTCCCTACCACAGATATGAGACTCACCAGTCTATGGTTTCCAGGATTATTCCTGGTTCCCTTCTTGAATAATGGAATAACATTAGCTACTTGGCTGTTCTCTGGGCCCTGGGCTATGGCTAGACAGGGCGCAAAGATATCAGTCAATGCCCCAGCAATCTCTTTTCTCACAATAAACAGGCTGCATTCGTTTGTGATGAGCCATGTCATATGACGTAAATATCATGGTCTCTCCATGACCATTACTGTTCTTAGCAAATGTTGCCTTCTTCTGGGCAGTGTCTTTACAAGACTGATGACCCCAGCCATTATCAATACTCTTGATAATGTGTCAAGGGTAAAAAAACCATTATGGGAATCATATACAGGCCTCCAGATAGTAGCCAAGGTGTGGGGCTGAGATTGCAAAGGGAGCGGGAAAGGGTATGTAATAAGGGTAATGTCACAATTGTAATAGGGAACTTCAATATGCAAAAGGATTGAGAAAATTAGGTTGGTGTCACATCGCAAGAGAGGGAATCTGTTGAATGCCTACAAGATGGCTTTTTAGAGCAGCTTGTGTTTGAACTACTAAGGGCGAGGCTATCTTATTAGTCAGCTTAATGTAAAGGAACCCTTCGGAGGTAGCGATCATAATATGATTCAATTCGTACTGCAACTTGAGAGGGAGAAGCATAAGTCAGATGCATCAGTATCACAATGGAATAAGGGAATTACAGAGGCATGAGGAAGGAATTTGCTCAGATGAACAGGAGGGGGATACTGGTGGGGATGACGGTTAAACAGAGTTGGCTGGAGTTTCTGGGAAGAGTTCACAAGGTGCAGGATAGATATGTCCCATAGAAGAAGTTCTCAAATGGAAGGGCTAGGCAACCGTGGCTGACAAGTGAAGTTAAGGGACTGCATAAAAGCCGAGGAAAGGACAGATAAGGTAGCAAAAGTTAGTGGGAAGCTGGATGATTGGAAAGCTTTTAAAATCCAATTTAAAAAGTTATAAGAAGGGAGAAGAAGAAATATGAGAGCAAACTAGCAGATAATATAAAGCAGGATACTAAAAGTTTTTCAGTTATAGAAAGAATAAAAGGGAAGTGAGAGTTGATATTAGACCACTGGAAAATGATGCTGGTGAGGTAGCAATGGAGGACAAAGAAATGGCAGATAAACTTTGCTTCAGTCTTTACCGTGGAAGACTCTAGTTGTATGTTAGAGGTCCATGCGTGACAAGAAGCAGGAGTGAATGTCTTTACTATTATACAGGAAAGAGTGCTAAGCAAACTCAAAGATCTTAAGGTGGATAAGTCACCTTGTCCAGATGAACTATATCCCAGAGTCCTGAGAGAGAATGCTGATTGATAATGCATGTATTGGTCAAGATCTTTTAAGAATCACTAGATTCTGGCATGGTCCTGGAGGACTAGAAATTTGCAAATGTCACTCCACTCTTTAAGGAGAAGGAAGGTGTAAGAAAAGAAATTATAGGCCAGTTAGCCTAACCTCAGTGGTTGGGAAAGTGTTGGAGTGCATTATTAAGGATGAGGTTTTGGAGTAATGATAAAATAAGTCAAAGTCAGCTTGGTTTCTGCAACAGGAAATTTTCCTTGACAAATCTGTTAGAATCTTTTGAGAAAGTAACAAGGAGGGTGGACAAAGGGGAGGCAGTGGATGTCATTTCCCTAGATTTTCAGAAGGCATTTGATAAGGTGCCTCACATGAATCTGCTTAGCAATATAAAATCCTATGGGATGGATAGTAGAATGGTTGACAGGCAGGAAGCAGTGAGTGGGAATAAAGGAAGCCTTTTCTGGTTGGCTGCCAGTGACTAGTGGTGTTTCTCAGGGGTCAGTATTGGGACCACTACTTTCCACATTATTTTTCAATGATTTGGATAATGGAATTGATGGCTTTATGGAAAAGTTTGTGGATAATACAAAGATAGGTGGAGGGGGAGGTAGTGCTGAGGAAACAATACAATTGCAGCAGGACTTAGACAAATTGGAAGAATGGGCAAAAAGTGGCAGATGCAATACAGTGTTGGGAAATGTATGATAATGCATTTTGCTAAAAGGAACAATAGTGCAGACCATTAACTAACTGGCAAGAAGGTTCAAACATCAGGGGTGCAGAGGGACTTAGGAACCCAGAGGGTTAATTCACAGGTTGTGTCTGTGGTAAAGAAGGCAAATGCCATGTTGATATTTATTTAAAGGGGAATAGAATATAAAACAAGGAAATATTGCTGAAGCTTTATGAGACCCTAGTCAGGCCACACTTAGAGTATTGTCAACAGTTTTGGGCCCCATATCTCAGAAAGAATGTATTATCATTGGTGAGAATCCAGAGGAGGTTCACGAGGATGATTCCAGGAATGAAGGGGTTAACATATGAAGAGTGTTTGGCAGCTTTGGGCCTTCACTCAATGGAATTTAGAAGTATGTATGAGGATCTCATTTAAACCATCTGAATCTTGAAAGGATTAAATAAGGTGGATGTGGAGAAGATGTTTTCTCTGGTGGGGATATCCAGAACTAGAGGGCACAGCCTTGAGGGGTGACCTTTTAGAACAGAAGTAAGGAGGAGTTTTTTTAGCCAAAGAGTGGAGAATCTGTGGAATGCTCTGCCACAGACTATGGAGGGGGCCAAGTCCATGGGTGTATTCAAAGTGGAAGTTTATATATTCCTGATTGGATGGGCCATCAAATGATATGGTGAGACAGCAGGTGTATGGTGTTGAATGGGATCCGTGATCAGCCATGGTGAAATGGTAGAGCAGACTTGATGGGCTGAATGGCCTAATTCTGCTCCTATGTCTTATAGTCATATTATGGTGACACTTATGTGCTGGTCCCAGGGCAGACAGTCAAATAGGTTAATACCAAGAAATTTAAAGCTGCTGATGCTCTCCATCTCTGTTCCCCTTATGAGGACTAGCTCATGGATTTCCAACTTTTAAATACTCCTTTGAAATACTCTTGGACATGCAGATGGATTGTAAAGGTTGGAAGGTTATGGTCCAAACACTGGCAAATGGGACTATCTTGGATGGACATCTTGGTTGGCATAGGCCAAAATGCAAGGAAATAAGTCCTTCAGCCATCAAGTCTGTGCCGATAAAGAGGCATATATTTTTACAACAATTCTACCTTAATCTATTTTATTCTCTCCATATTCCCATTAACTCCCCCAAAAACACGAGAGACGATTTACATTAAACAATCCCCCAAAGATTACACACCAGGGACTATTTACAGTAGCCAATCAACAGCCTATCAACACGACCTTTGCTGGGATAAGTAGCCGGATGAATCCCACGTGGCTGCAGGTGGAACAAGGATATGTCACTCCAGCAGCACCCAAGATCAGGACTGATCCCTTCCCTCTGGAACTGTGAGAAAGCAGCTCTGCCAGATGCACCTCTCCGCCATCTCTAAACCCAGGGAACCAACCAAATAGTTTATGTTTATCTTTTCCCTTCCTGAAATAATTATATAAAACCCAATAACATTAGCTCACAGGCACCTTCTGAAAAGACTAAATTTACTTGCTTATGACATCAGAAATTAGCCACTTTGGTGTACCAACCCCAGTACATAAAAGTCTCCTTTGTCTCTCAAGTCAATTGTTTCTTTATTTAAAATCCACCTCTTTGATCAAGCTTTTAAACACCTGTCCCCATGCTCGATATCAGACTTTAACTATCTCTCCTTAGGGATGTTTTACAACACTAAAGGAGATAAAGGCAGGTTGTGCTTGTTAAGGTTGATGTTACTACTTGCGATTTAATCATGACTTCCTCTGGCCTGAGTTCGACATTAGATTCCATAGGTATTGTTTATTGGTGCTCTGTATAATTTTGTTGCAGGTATTAACCATCAACAATAAAGACCAGTGAGGCACAAAGATAATCTGTATTTACTAACAAATACCTTTATTGGTTCAGTGAACATGCATGCGAATTTACAAAACTAAATTCTGGTGTGCACACTCACTAGGTCTCCCTAAATGTCCATTAACAGCCAAAGAATATAAAAGGTAATACCTGGGAAAAGGAATCTATGCTGGCCAGGCATTCCTCTTAATGCCGAGGTAATCTCCACGTTTCTAATGTGGGGTCATCCCTTCGGAAATGTTACTGCCCGTGCCTCTGAAATGCTCTATTATTATCCTTTTCCATATTAAGTCAATGTTTCATCTTCCAATTTCATTGGTTCAGACTGACTTGTGTCAGCTTCTCATTGGATCTGGCCCAAGGTTACAAGCAATATTACATTATGACTCTTCCCTAAACTTGTGCCTCTGGTAACTTCCTTTGCTCTTTCCAGGTCCTCAACAGGATTGCCATTTTCACATAACCAAATAAACAGCTTCTTATCTGGAAAAGGTCTCAGGTTTAGCATCAGCAGAAGCTCCTTGATCCCACATTCAATTGCTCTGATTGAGTCATCCCAGAGCAAGAACCAGTACACCAAGCAGTTCATAAACTGGTGGCTGTAAGAACAGTCTCTCTCCAAGAGGACCACAACCTTGTCATTGGGTTTGGAGGCTTGTGTGCCTCAATGATCCAGAGAGCTAATTTGTCTGAAGTCAGGGCTTTATGCTTTGGCTCTTGGTAGAGTCACCTATGCTAAACAGGTCAAATGGTAGAGGACAGACCAAGAGTGGTCCACTGGTCCTCCAGGTTCGGGGGTTCAGTTCAGGGCTAACAGCCCAGATTGGTAAAACAAGATTGTTACAGAAACACCAATGAAGAAATCTTCTACATTTGACTGTGATGGTATTCCTGAGTCTCCACCCAGGACTTACATGATGGACAGTAGTGAAAGCTGACAAGAAGCTACTGACATGATTTTGACCTTGAACACCACCAGAGATAGAGGACCTTCATTGCGGCCCCAAGCACCCACAGTATAACGGGCAGCAAGTAAGAACAATCTCACAAAATGTGCCTGATTATTGATGCATCAGAATACAAAGTTAGCCAAGACTACCAAAAGCAAATATTGATAGCTCACTACAAGATTCATACATTTAATTGTGCTTTAATGAAGCAATGAAAAATGCAATTAATTTTACATGGCAATGATAGACGGGTGATAATAGACAATAGACAATAGACAATAGGTGCAGAAGTAGACCATTCGGCCCTTCGAGCCTGCACCGCCATTTTGAGATCATGGCTGATCAATTCCTATCAATACCCAGTTCCTGCCTTGTCCCCATATCCCTTGATTCCCCTATCCATAAGATACCTATCTAGCTCCTTCTTGAAAGCATCCAGAGAATTGGCCTCCACTACCTTCCGAGGCAGTGCATTCCAGACCCCCACAACTCTCTGGGAGAAGAAGTTTTTCCTTAACTCTGTCCTAAATGACCTACCTCTTATTCTCAAACCATGCCCTCTGGTACTGGACTCTCCTAGCATCTGGAAGATATTTCCTGCCTCTATCTTGTCCAATCCCTTAATAATCTTATATGTTGCAATCAGATCCCCTCTCAATCTCCTTAATTCCAGCGTGTACAAGCCCAGTCTCTCTAACCTCTCTGCGTAAGACAGTCCAGACATCCCAGGAATTAACCTTGTGAATCTACGCTGCACTTCCTCTACAGCCAGGATGTCCTTCCTTAACCCTGGAGACCAAAACTGTACACAATACTCCAGGTGTGGTCTCACCAGGGCGCTGTACAAATGCAAGAGGATTTCCTTGCTCTTGTACTCAATTCCCTTTGTAATAAAGGCCAACATTCCATTAGCCTTCTTCACAGCCTGCTGCACTTGCTCATTCACCTTCAGTGACTGATGAACAAGGACTCCGAGATCTCTTTGTATTACTCCCTTACCCAACTCTATACCGTTCAGATAATAATCTGCCTTCCTGTTCTTACTCCCAAAGTGGATAACCTCACACTTATTCATATTAAATGCCATCTGCCAAGTATCTGCCCACTCACCCAGCCTATCCAAGTCACCCTGAATTCTCCTAACATCCTCATCACATGTCACACTGCCACCCAGCTTAGTATCATCAGCAAATTTGCTGATGTTATTTTCTATGCCTTCATCCAAATCGTTAACGTAAATGGTAAATAGCTGTGGTCCCAATACCAAGCCCTGTGGCACCCCACTAGTCACCACCTGCCATTCCGAGAAACACCCATTCACCGCTACCCTTTGCTTTCTATCTGCCAACCAGTTTTCTATCCATGTCAATGCCTTCCCCCCGATGCCCTAAGCTTTGATTTTACCCACCAATCTTCTATGTGGGTATCAACAGCCTTGACTACCTCTTGCCTGATTTTATTTTCCATCGATTCAACTCACCATTCAATGCTTTTAATATAGAGAAAGTGTGAAGAAAATAGCAGGTCTATTAGTTTCACACAAGGTAATTGGTTCATTTAAAATTCTCTGTACTAACCTGACAGAGCACTAACTCACTTGGTACAAGGTAAACTATTAGAGCTTGCTTTAGTTCAACTTTGACAAAGCAAAGAGAAGGATTGTAGCCAAAGGAAACATCTTGCTGGAACTGTTAACATTACTGCTTGAAAATGGTTCCAGTCCAGGCTCTGAACATAACATTACAACCTGCATTGGTAGAATGCCACAGATAACATGGTCTGCAACTATAAAGTGTTGGATCATCTGGATTCAAAACTTCTTAGTTGTATCTTATATTCATTCCAAATAAGATCTCAAAAGTATTCCAGATCTACCTGAAGCGGTGACAGAAAGACAATGGAAAAGATTATAAATCTGTTAAGAAGACAAAAGCTGGAGCATACATTTTCAAATGAGAGTAACAAAATCATGCTGGATTTATTCATGAGCAGTCGATGTTACATTCCCTTTCAACATGCATCAATATTCAGGCAATAATTTACACATTTTCCACATATTTTACAGACTGATTTAAAAGTGTGAACTAGTTTTAAAAAATTGAAAAATCTGCAGATGGGAGGAATTTGAATGCAGCAACTCATAAACACAAAGATTAAAGTGAATTATGAGTACATGATGGTTTGTTTGAAATTGCCTTTTTACACTGATTTGACAGGGACATTAACTCATTTATGTTACCCCATTTATTTAATATATATTAATGTCTGTGGATATTATTTATGTTGCTAAGATCCTGGACTTCATTTTGTAAACCTTGCTCTTTCTTATTCCCTTCTTGTCTCTTGTGGTCATGATGACAGTATTTTGACAAACATTTGTAGATGTGTGGTGGAGAGTATATTGACTGGCTTCGTCCTGATGAAGGGTCTCGGCCCAAAACATCGACAGTGCTTCTCCCTATAGATGCTGCCTGGCCTGCTGTGTTCCACCAGCATTTTGTGTGTGTTGTTGTTTGAATTTCCAGCATCTGCAGATTTCCTCGTGGCTGCATCACAGCCTGGTATGGAAACATCAATGCCCTTGAATAGAAAACCTGAACTTAAAGATAGCGGAGTCAAGGGATATGGGGAGAAGGCAGGAAAGGGGTACTGAATGTGGATGATCAGTCATGATCACATTGAATGGTGGTGCTGGCTCGAAGGGCCGAATGGCCTACTCCTGCATCTATTGCTTATTGTCTATTGTAAAGTCCTACAGAACGTTCAGGATATGGCCCAGTCCATTATGGGTAAAGTCCTCCCCACCAATGAGCATGTGAAGTGCTGTTTCAGGAAAGCAACATTCATCACCAGGGACACCACCTACGTCATGCTCTCTTTTTGCTGCTGCCATCAGGAAGAAGACACAGGAACATCAGGATTCACATCACCAGGTTCAGGAACAGTTATTACCCACCAACCATCAGGCTCTTGAACCAAAGGAGACAACTACACTCAACTTTGCTTGCCCCATCATTGAAATGTTCCCACAACCTATGGACTCACTCTCGAGGACTCATCATTTCATATTCCGATATTTTTTGCTTATTTATTTATTATTATTATTTCTTCCTTTTTGTATTTGCAAAGTTCATTGTCTTTTGCACACTCGTTGAATGCCCAAGTTGGTGCAGTCTTTCATTGATTCTATTATGGTTATTGTTCTATTACAGATTTATTAAGCTTGACTGCAAGAAAATGAATCTCAGGGTTGTATATGGTGGCATGTATGTACTTGGATAATAAACTTACTTTGATCTTTGAACTTTGGAGAAATGGCACTCTGAGGCTTGGACCATTGACTCAAGGTATTTGGATTGAAAATCCAGTTTCACTGACAGTGAGCGTGACAATACTGCATTGCTGAAAGCACACACACACACACACACACACACACACACACACACACACACACACACACACACACACACACACACACACACACACACACACACACACACACACACACACACACACACACACACACACACACCAGGTTCACAAATGGAAGCTGGTTTGTGGACGGAGGTCCATGAGTCCCGATGAAGAGTCTCACCCTAAAATATGGACTCTTTATTCCTTTCCATCAATGCTGCCTGTCCCGTTGAGTTCCTCTAGCATTGTGTATGCGTTACTCTGGATTTTCAGCATCTGCAGAATCTGCTGTGTTTGTCATGGATGAAAATCCACCATGGTTTCTGGTGTCCCGAATGGACAATAATTTTACTTTATTTTATTTTACTTAGAGATACTGTGTGGAACAGATCCTTCCAGCCCACCAACCCACCAATTTAACCCTCACCTCATCAGAGGACAATTTAACAATCACCAATTAGTGTACTAACCGGTATGTCTTTGGACTGTGGGAGGAAACCTGAGCACTTGAGGAAAACCCATGCACAAATGGGGATGGACTTACAGATTTTCTTACAATGGACACTGGAGTTGAACTCTGAAATCCTGAGCTGTTATAGCATTGTGTTAACCTCTATGCTTCTGTGGTGCCCACAATACCCACAATCTTCACACACTAGGGAGAGGGAATTAGAAAATGCCACTAACCAAGCTTTTTGTCACTGGATTTATAATCAACTAATGTAGCTGAATATCAAGTTTATTAGCAATTCTTAAGACACTCTACTGCAGTAACTACTATTAATGCAGTGTGTGATTTGAGATGAATAGATTCAGCATGCCAAGGAGAACGTTCATGACATACGCTTACTAAATTTCACTGATTTTTACTGGAAACAACAAAGGTACATTATCCCCTTCCTGTACCTGGGGCTATTGCTCTGAGTTAATGCATTGAGTCACACGTGGGGCAGCCCTTATATATAAGGAACATGACTGTATTTTTGCCCAGGACATGAAACAATCAGAAACTTGTGTGGAGGAGTAAAAATACAAGCCCTTCCTCACTTACAGCATTTCAAGTGGAGACTGCGTAGCGGCTATGTTACTGGTGGAATGTTCCAGAGGTTTAGACTAGTGATCCAGAGAATGTATTCAAGGCAGATTGAGAGACTTAACTCAGACTAAAATGAATCTTGAAATTCAAAGCTGGAACGAGTGCAAGAACCCATCAAGATGATAACCTGTAAAAACTAAACTAGTCTGCAAATGTTACTTAAACTTAAATTTGAACCATCTCCTTCAAAAAATAATTGGCAGTCATTTTTTATAACTATGCTCCTAAACTGTGGAATTTAATACATAAAACTATAAAGGATGCAGACTCAGTTGACACTTCTAAACGCCAGCACAAAACTTAGCCTTGCTTTTAACTTAAATCTTCTTGTCATTTATTTTCATGTTTGCACTTATTCCATTGGAAAGTACTTTCAACCACATCACTTGTATGAACTTATTTACTTACTTACCGCCTGTTACACTGTCGGTGTTTAGGGCAGCAATGAAGGTCGTCCATTTTGGGCTGTGTCCAGGGCTTCTTTCATCATGTCAGCAGCTTCCTCTCGGTTTTCACTCCTGTCAGTCATGTAAGTCTCGAGTGGAGACTGAGGAATACCGCCCTACTTAGATGTAGAAGGATTCTTCATTGCTGTATCCGTAACAATTTTGTTTGACCCATCAGGGTTGTTAGCCCTGAGCTGACTCCCCGGACCTGGAAGACTGGTGGACCACTCTTAATCTGGCCTTTGACCAGGGTAGCTTTGACCTGTTCGACATGGGTGACCCTACCAAGAACCAAAGCATAAAGCACTGACTCCAGCCAACGTAGATCTCTGGGTCATTGAGGAACGCAAGCCTCCAAACCCGATGACAAGGTTGTGGTCCTCTTGGAGGATTTGTATGAAAAGCACTCTATACATAAGGTGTTATTATTATTTGTTTCTCATTAGGCAAGTGGAAGAGAAAACATTGTAATTGCTTTATAAGTTAGATAGATTATTTTCCTGAAGTATTATACACAAAGTTATGTATTGTACAGGACTTTTATGATTTATGTGATGCATAATTTTTTTAAATACATGTAATTTTTCAGTTTCTCATATCTTCATGGGCAGGAGGTATAGGGACTAAATATATCAGTATAGATCAGTCTGGAGCAGGGATAACACCCCAATCGCTACACACTACTGAACAGAACTAAGCAATGTGATTAAAATGTAAATGAGTATCTGGTATCCATTGGCAATTTGGAAAAGAGCTACATACTTCTGCTGGTTCAGTACAAGCATCGTTGACATTAAATCTGGAATGAGGTGTGTGTGTGTGTGTGTGTGTGTGTGTGTGTGTGTGTGTGTGTGTGTGTGTGTGTGTGTGTGTGTGTGTGTGTGTGTGTGTGTGTGTGTGTGTGTGTGTGTGTGTGTGTGTGTGTGTGTGTGTGTGTGTGTGTGTGTGTGTGTGTGTGTGTAGATTTACCTCCACTGAAAAACTCCATAAGGCCAATATGTTGTTCACAGATAACCAACCACACAGTCTCGAAAGTCAAAGAGCCCTTGTTAATGGAAGTGCTGTTGAGACGTCAGGCGAAAGAAAATCCTGGCAAACAGGCAAAGACAACAGTTAGAGGCACGGCAGTAATTATTTCCTGTGATTCCAATCGGATTAAATGCTCAGTCCAAGGTCAGACAGAGCAATTTGGAAAAAGTAAGGACTGTATTCATGTAAAGTGATTTTAGCGATTCAAGGCGCCTGGGGTCCATCAAGTGCTATTCAACATGACATAAAGGGCAGGGCTTGTGGTCTGACATTAACCCTCGCTCTGCTGAAATAAAACATGAATCTCATGCTAGCTGCATGATAACCAGAGTGGTTCAATTTATAAAGAAATATTTGTCTTTCTTTGCTGCTCCCAGTCTTTCATGTCTTCAACAGGTCACCAAAGTCGTGGATAAGACATTGGACAGGTCAAGCACAATGACTGATCATAAATGATTATGGGCAGTCCACATGGATGTGACATGCAGGTGGCTAAAATGTTTCCAGGAGTCCTGTCAATGTTGCTCGGTAAACTTCTTGCAAGATGTAGGAATGTTTGGTGCATTCATAAGCAAAAATTCACAAATGACCATTCCCTGCGGAAGTGCACCTTACCTTATGCCATGTTTGTTCCTAGTATTGCGGACATGAGGTTTTGACTGGTGAAATGTAAAGATTGCAGAATAAAGGATTTCAATTGTAGAAAACAGTCTACCTGTGACATTATGTGCTGAGCCGAAAATGCATTGGCTATATACAGCGCTGATTTGCGGGAAGTTCTCAAAGCTACTCAAGGGCTCTATAACTCATGTTCTCAGTAATATTTATTTATTCAATTTTTTTTGTATTTGCACAGATTGTCTTCTTTTCCACATAGTCTTTGCATGTAGTTTTCAAATGATTCTGTTGGATTTCTTTGTGCTACTGTGAATGTCTGCAAAACCTGATTATCAGGGTAATGTATGGTGACTTTGATGATAAACTTGCTTTGAACTTTGAGCTGAAATAGAGAGAAGCTGAGCATTCTGCAGTAAAGCTAGCATTTGTTTGGATCTGATTTGTCCCTTTTTCTATTTAATAGGTGGAAATGATTCCTACAATAAAAATCTAATTTTAATTTTAAAAAGAGGAAATTGAAAATTGATTCTAATATTTTAAGTTAATAGCCTACATGCTAAATTGCTTCATAGCTCTGAGATGTCAGTGAGGTGATACTAAACCTGATTCTGAGATTGTTCTGCATTTTCCTGCTCTTAAAATGGTTATTTTTCTTAATATTGTTTATCAAAATGACTGGTTCGTAAATCCCATTTTGTACTGGCGTGACTCATGTTAACAGTGATCCCATGACTTTGCATGACCTCTTCATGACGCACAACACAAACTAGGCTTGTTTTCTACATCGCTGACTACATTTAATTAGCTGTAAAGTGCTTTGGATGTCCTGAAGTTCTGAAAGGCAAGCCTTTGCTTTCTTGTATTCCTTTGAGTATAGGATATTAATGGATAAACAGAAGAGATTCTGCAGATGCTGGAAATATTAATGGGTGACGTGACTGAAGTATTTAAAACCTTGTTTTTTTTATCGATAGCAGGAAACCATTTCCTACATTAGGAAAATCAGCATTAAATGGGCATTTTTTTTCAAAATGAGACTAAGGTCCATTTAAGAGAGAAATCAAGAAACTCATTTTCAAATAGCAGTGATAGAGTTCCCATGGTGCGTCCCACAAATGACTGCATTTTAACAGCTTACTACATTAAGATTGGTAGATTTTGTTAGGTTAGGAATATAAAACTACGTAAGAAAATACTACTGAGGAGGAGGTACAGGAGTCTGAAGACTCACACTCAATGAGGCGGAAACAGCTTCTTTCCTTCTGCCAACACATTTCTGAATTCTCCATTCGAACCAATGAAAACTACTTTGTTTTTGTTTTGTACTATTCATTTTGTTGTAATCGGTAGTAATTTTATGCCTTTGCACCATACTGCTGTCACTTGAGTCACTGATAATAAATCTGATTTTGATTCTGAATTGTTACACAGTTGATGTATGAGGGGCTGAATGGTGTAGTATCATTCTACAGGATCTGAAGGCATTGAGTTGCAGTTTTAGCCAAGCAGACGGCAATTTAATGCCAGTATCCACTCTTTTCTTTCAATCTCTATTATGTATGCAGATCCTGCCTTTGCAAAGCCCCGTTTGGAGCTCACAATCTTTTAAGGGGCCCGTAGTTCCATGCTTGAGTCTTGTAACTGCACCAAAGAGACTGGAACCAGCCAGTGCAAATAATTTTCAAATGTAAACAACAATAAACAAATCAACTCATGTTCAGTGCCCAATTTCAGAGCTTTAATCATCAGTAAACAGAAAAGTAAAAGTAGATGTTTGGTTGGTGACTAATTTAGTGGATGTAAGTTTTGATTCCCGCTCTCTGTTGAGTTCCCTTTTTTATTGTTAGGTTGGTGGGGGAAAGCAAGGTCACTGAGAGAAAACACGCTTTCCCAAGGAACCAAACACAATTTCAAAGGAATTGTTATCACTACCTCATCTTTTTACATTTCACGTAGGAGGAGGTCTCCCACCTATCCAGTTTCCCTTAGGAGGTCCTGAAATCTGAGCAGGTGAAGTTAAATTGTGGTTTTAACATTGGAGATAAATAGCATTGACACTAAGTTTATTTATGGTAGGCTTAGGACACGACAAAGACCTAATGTGTTTGAATCTGGTAGCTCATGGTTCATTGGAATTCTTTAAAGGAAATATAATATTTATTGAATTAATAGCACACTGCTATGGCTGTAATGAAAGATGGTAAAGGAAGCAGAAAACGGTAATGAGAAAATTTCTCCACTGCATTCATAACATGGCAATTGAAATTGACTCTTGAGAAATTATGAAATTTGTTAATCATACAAAGCTCCATGTTTGATTGACATATGGAGAAAATGATGTCTATAAAAATGTAAACTTTTAAGTAAATATATTGAGGAAAACCAGGCAGGTTTCAATTAAGATAACTGCGAAGTAACCTTTATGGGGGCAGGCCATTGTCTAAACCAATCCTGCAAACCTAAAAACTTCCAGATTCAATATTTTGATTCATTAACAAAAACAGAATTATCAGGGAAGTGCCATCTCCCAAAATGATTTTAAACATCTCAAGGTGATAAATGGGAAGATAAAGTGCTCATTCACTATGGACTCACTTTCAAGAACTCTACCACTCATGTTTTCAGTATTATTTATTTATTTATTAATTTTGTACTTACACAATTTGTCTTCTTTTGCACATTGGTTGTTTATTAGTCTTCGTTTGAGTGTAGTTTTTCATTGATTCTATTGTATTTCTTTGTTCTACTGTGAATGCCTGAAAGAAAATTCATCTCAGGGTAGTATATGGTGACATATATGCATGTACTTTGATAATAGTTGTACTTTGAAGTTTAAAAGGCATCTATTTAAGCCAATTCTCACTGCAGACATGAAAACGAAAGAGAAACAGGAGTGGGTCACTCTGTCCCTCATGTGCTATTCAATAAGGCCATGACCAATCATTTACTTTAGTGACACTTCCCTGCAACAACCTCATATTTCTTGATTCTTTTAATGTCAAGAAAAATCTTCTGATCTTTGTCTTCAATAAAGTGCCTGAGAACCACCTCATTCCTCTTGGACAGAGGAATTCCAAAGATTCTCCACCTCTGGTTGAGGAAATTTCTTCTCACTTTCATCCCATCAAGCCCCTTAAAATTATCTCTCATTCTTTTACTATGAAGGGAATAAAGATTCAGTTTGCTTAATTTCCTTTTATAGAATAATCTCTTCCTTCTGAAGAATGAATATAGTGAACCTTTATTGTATTCCCTCTATAGAAAGGAAACTATAGACCTGTTAGCCTGATATCAGTGGTTGGAAAGTTGTTGGAATCCATTGTTAGGGATGAGATTACGGAGGACCTGAAGGCACATGACACGATAAGCCAAAGCCAGCATGGTTTCCTGAAAGGAAAATCCTGCCTGACTAACCTACTGCAATTTTTGTGGAAATTTCAAGCAGGGTAGACAAAGGAGATGTAGTAGACGTGGTGTATTTGGATTTTCAGAAGGCCTTTGGCAAGGTGCCGCTTAGCAAGATAAAAGCCCATGGAATTACAGGGGAGTTTCTAACATGGATGGAGAATTGGCTGTTTGGCAGAAAACAGAGAGTGGGAATAAAGGAATCCTATTCTGGCTGGTTGCCGGTTACCAGTGGAGTTCCATAGGGGTCTGTGTTGGGACCGCTTCTTTTTACGATGTATATCAATGATTTGGACTATGGGATTAATGGAATCGTGGCTAAATTTGCCAATGATACAAAGATAGGTGAAGGAGTGGGTAGTGTTGGGGAAACAGAGAGCCTGCAGAGAGACTTATATAGTTTAGGGGAACAGGCAAAGAAGTGGCAAATGAAATACAATGTTGGAAAGTGTATGGTCATGAACTTTGGTGGAAGAAATAAGCAGGCAGACTATTATTTAGATGGGAGAGAATTCAAAATGCAGAGGTGCAAAGGGACTTGGAAGTCCTTGTGCAGGATAACCTCCAGGTTGAGTTAGTGGTGAAGAAGGTGAATGCAATGTTGGCATTAATTTCTAGAGGTGTAGAATATAAGAGCAGAGGTGTGATGTTGAGCTTCAATAAGGCACTCGTGAGACCACACTTGGAGTACTGTGTGAAGTTTTGGACTCTTTATTTTGGAAAGGATTATCTGACATTGGAGAGAATTCAGAGAAGATTCACGAGAATTATTCCAGGAATGAAAGGGTTACCATATGAGGAATGTCTGGCAGCTCTTGGGCTGTATTCCCTGGAGTTCAGGAGAATGAGGGGGATCTCATAGAAATATTCTGAATGTTAAAAGACCTGAACAGATTAGATATGGCAAAGTTATTTTCCATGGTAGGGAGTCTAGGACAAGAGGGCACGACTTCAGGATTGAAGGATGTCCATTTAGAACAGAGATGTGGAGAAATTACTTTAGTCAGAGGGTGGTAAATCTGTGAAATTTATTGCCACAAGTGGCTGTGGAGGCCAAGTTATTGGGTGCATTTAAGGCAGAGATAGATAGATTCTTGATTATCCAGGGCATCAAAGGGACTCGGGAGAAGACAGGGGAATGGGGATGACTGGAACGATTGGATCAGCCCATGATTAAATGGCAGAGCAGACTTGATGGGCTGAATGGCCTACTTCTGCTCCTATATCTTATAGTCTTATGGTCTAATTATATCTTTCTGTAACAGCTACTTGAAAAACAAACCAAAATTGCTGAGAGTTTGACTGAGGGAATTAGCACTGTGTGAAACGCTTCCGAATAACCGAGTTCCATATTGAAAAAACAATGTTCAATCCTTTATAATGAAACTAGCAAAGACCAACGATCAAAAATAGCGTTACTGAAGTTAACAATGTTTACAAAGTTTATGGAATTAGCAATATAAGTAAAATTAGTAAAATTAGCGGTCACCAAAAAACATTCATCCCTGCTCAGTCTATCTGTAACTAAACCAATGACACAAAGGGAGAATATGTGACTATACTCATTTACTTCTACCATGTCATGTCTACCATGTGACAAATTGTTGTAGCCCAAAATAAAACACGAAATACAAAATATAATATATACAGACAGAAATTAGATAGATAAATTTTCCATAATTAAGGAGAACAGACTTGTACAAACTGTCCAATGTATCATCTCATCAAGACCCTTTGTGATTTTTTGGGTTAAATATTCTTGTACTCAGTCATTTCATTTGCCTTGTTCTTTGTCTTCCTATAGATATGATAGTATTATGGTTAAACTTGGGAACATAGAATCATGGGAAATTGAAGCAGTAATAAGCCCACCCTGCATTCAATGTTATCATGATTGATCATCTGTCTGAATGACCCCTTCTCTTCCCAGATCCCTTAAGATGCCTTTTGCATCTTGGAAGTTATCCATTTCCACCTTACAACTACTCCAAAACACAGCATTTGTTAAGAGAATCTGCAGTTACTCCACTCTCTGTGTGAAGATATTTTTCCTCATCACTGTCCTAAATCTCTTGCCCCATGGCCCACTCTGTGACCCCTTATTCTAGACAGCCCAGCCAGTGGACAATTCCTCTCCTGAGATTAATTTTCTTGTAGGCATTCACTGTAGAACAAAGAAATACAAAAGAATCAATGAAAAATTACAGACAAACATAGAAACATAGAAAATAGGTGCAGGAGTAGGCCATTCAGCCCTTTGAGCCTGCACCGCCATTCAGTATGATCATGGCTGATCATCCTACTCAGAACCCTGTACCTGCTTTCTGTCCATACCCCCTGATCCCATTAGCCACAAAGGCCATATCTAACTTCCTCTTAAATATAGCCAATGAACTGGCCTCAACTGTTTCCTGTGGCAGAGAATTCCACAGATTCACCACTCTCTGTGTGAAGAAGTTTTTCCTCATCTCGGTCCTAAAAGGCTTCCCCTTTATCCTTAAACTGTGACCCCTCATTCTGGACTTCTCCAGCATTGGAAACAATCTTCCTGCATCTAGCCTGTCCAATCCCTTTAGAATTTTATATGTTTCATTAAGATCCCCCCTCAATCTTCTAAATTCCAGCGAGTATAAGCCTAGTCAATCCAGTCTTTCTTCATGTGAAAGTTCTGCCATCCCAGGAATCAATCTGGTGAACCTTCTTTGTACTCCCTCCATGGCAAGAATGTCTTTCCTCAGATTAGGGGACCAAAACTGCACACAATACTCTAGGTGAGTTCTCACCAAGGCCTTATACAACTGCGGTAGAACCTCCCTGCTCCTATACTCGAATCCTTTTGCTATGAATGCCAACATACCATTTGCTTTTTTTCACCGCCTGCTGTATCTGCATGCCCACCTTCAATGACTGGTGTACAATGACACCCAGGTCCCGTTGCATCTCCCCTTTTCCTAATCGGCCACCATTCAGATAATAATCTGTTTTCCTATTCTTGCAACCAAAATGGATGACCTCACATTTATCCACATTAAATTGCATCTGCCATGAATTTGCCCACTCACCTAACCTATCCAAGTCACCCTGCATCCTCTTAGCATCCTCTTCACAGCTAACACCGCCGCCCAGCTTCGTGTCATCCGCAAACTTGGAGATGCTGCATTTAATTCCTTTGTCTAAATCATTAATATATATTGTAAACAACTGGGGTCCCAGCACTGAGCCTTGCGGTACCCCACTAGTCACTGCCTGCCATTCTGAAAAGGTCCCGTTTACTCCCACTCTTTGCTTCCTGTCTGCCAACCAATTCTCTATCCACATCAATACCATACCCCCAATACTGTGTGCTTTAAGTTTGCACACTAATCTCCTGTGTGGGACCTTGTCAAAAGCCTTTTGAAAATCCAAATATACCACATCCACTGGCTCTCCCCTATCCACTCTACTAGTTGCATCTTCAAAAAATTCTATAAGATTCGTCAGACATGATTTTCCTTTCACAAATCCATGCTGACTTTGTCCGATGATTTCACCTCTTTCCAAATGTGCTGTTATCACATCTTTGATAACCGACTCTAGCATTTTCCCCACCACCGATCTCAGACTAACGGTCTATAATTCCCCAGTTTTTCTCTCCCTCCTTTTTTAAAAAGTGGGGTTACATTAGCCACCCTCCAATCCTCAGGAACTAATCCAGAATCTTTTAAAAAAAATATTTTTATTAATTTTTAAACAAACATAAATGAAACATGAATACAAAGTGTTTGAGAGTACATAATTGATAGTTTAAGCAGACATTCAAATATATAATAATCAATATATATAGCCTCCCAAACTCATAGTGTTTATGAACAAAAGAAACAAAAAGAAAAAAAAAACCAAAAAAAGAGAAGAAAAAAAAACACTAACCAACATCAATAAAATAGATCTTCTAGCCATTAATGTAACAAATGCAATCATTCATCGAGATGAAGAGGATAAACGACTATTATCCACCATTGGTAAACCAAAAATTGCAGTAAAAGGATGCGGTTGGAAATTGATATTCAGAACTCTTGAAATAATACTGAAAATATTTTTCCAGTAATTTTGTAAACAAGGGCAAGACCAAAACATATGAGTCAATGAGGCAACATCAGAATGACATCTGTCACAGGTTGGATTAACATAAGAATAAAATCGAGCAAGTTTATCCTTAGACATATGAGCTCTATGTACAACCTTAAATTGTATTAGGGCATGTTTAGCACAAATAGAGGATGAATTGACTAATAGTAAAATTTTCTCCCACTGCTCAGTGGATATAAGACAATGAAGTTCTTCTTCCCATTCCTTCTTAATTTTTACTAATCCAGAATCTAAGGAGTTTTGAAAAATTATCACTAATGCATCCACTATTTCTTGGCCTACTTTCTTGGGACAAATAACCAATATGTAAAAGAAGTGAAACAGCAAGTGCACAAAAACCCAAATAATAATAAACAAACAAACAAATAAATAATATGAGAACATGAGTTGTAGAGTCTTTGAAAGTGAGTCCATAGGTTGTGGAATCAGTTCAATGTTGAGCTGAGTGAAATTATCTACACTGGTTCAGGAACCCGATGGTTGAAGGGTAGCAACTGGTCCTGAGCCTGGTGGTGTGGTTCCTAAGGCTCCTGAACCACCTTCTTGATGGCAGCAAAGAGAAGAGAACATACTTGGATACACTCAGTGATACCACTCTTGAAGGATTGTATGCATTCCTGGTCTTATCATGGCCAAGAATGCGTTGAATCCTCCAAGTCTGGTTTCACCAAGGCTCTATATCACTGTAGAAAGATGTCTTTGCTCCTGTATGCAAAACTTCTTGCGACGAAGACCTACATGCCATTTGCCTTCTTAATCCAATAACACATTTGCTTGCAGTGACATGTGTAAAAGGACACCCAGGTTTCAGCACATGGCAGTCTAATGCTATTTAAATAATATATTACCTTTCCATTCTTCTTACTAATGTAAATAACCTCACATTTATCTGCATCATACTGCCTCTGCCCGTTCTCTCAGTCTATCCAAACTGCCTGGAGCCTTTTTACATCTTCCTCAGAATTCAATATTCAGATTAATGACTTTACTGGTTTAAATAATTGACATGTTGTGAATATCTGATGCCCAAGCACTATTTCTGGTGGCACCTCCATGGTTACTGAATGAAATCCCGAGCAACTCACAAAATGCAGGAGGAGGTTTGCAGGCCAGGCGGCTTCTCACATAAAATACTGGGAGACTGATCTGCTGAGTTCCTCCAGCATTTTGTGTGTTGCTCGGAAATGTATGAACATGGTATCAGATTCAAAATTACCCAGTTATTTCTTCTTTTACTTTTTTGTTTGGCTTTAATGCATGGTTTTGGAGCAATGTATTCCATGCCAATGTATTACCGCCCCCACCACCATACCATGCATTAGCGTGCTGGGATGGCATCTCAAAGTCTAAGCTACTGATTCAGGAATGTGATTTCAAATTCTGTTTCCCATCTTCTAAAAAGATTACATTTAGATAGCTAAATAAACCCAGACTTATGAACGCAAGAGATTATGTAGATGATGGAAATTCAGAGCAGCACTCCGAATGCAGGAGGAACTCAGCAAGTCAAGTGATATCACACACAAAGTGCTGGAGGACTGAGCTGCTGTGTTCCTCCAGCATTTTGTGCATTGTTACGATATGTTTGAAGCTGGTATCAGATTCAAGATTCAGAATTGTTTAATGTCATCTCAAATAAACAAGTGTAATGGAGAATGAAATAATTGTTACTCTGGATCCGAAGCAGCAGAAAAAACTGCAATAAGATGAAGAACACAATAATAAAAGAACACAAAATATAAATATGTAGATTGACTGCATGTCTATAAAGTGACACTAGATACAGTAGTGAATGTATATAAGTTGGTCCTGACAGGAAATGATAAAGTAGTGGTGGTGGGGTTTATGATGGGATGAGTCCCATCCCTGACGAAGGGTCTCGGCCTGAAGCGTCGACAGCGCTTCTCCTTATAGATGCTCCCTGGCCTGCTGCGTTCCACCAGCATTTTGTATGTGTTGTATGATATTG
Organism: Hemitrygon akajei; assembly: GCF_048418815.1. Taxonomy (NCBI): domain Eukaryota; kingdom Metazoa; phylum Chordata; class Chondrichthyes; order Myliobatiformes; family Dasyatidae; genus Hemitrygon; species Hemitrygon akajei. The sequence goes on from NC_133126.1 coordinate 16,398,176, forward strand.
TCTACCTCTTTCTGGCACTTTTCTGTATATATATTCTTGTTGGCAGGTAGGCTGCTGCAGGTGATGCGTCGGGCAGTTTTTACAACCTGTTATAGAGCCTTCCTGTTCGCCACAGTGCAGTTTCCGTACCATGTATGGTAGGATGCTCTCTCCTATGCATCTGTAGGTCATGACTATTGATTGAATCAGCAATGGCGAACAAAAATCTGCTGGAATTTGTCAAATAAGTCATATCTGATGGAGGAAAGGAAATCTTTATCTGGTCTAGTGTACATCCTGTGAATGATCAGAGTACGAACAGAAAATAACCAAATGAAGTTATTAATATCAGACCCATGTCTAGTAAACTTCAAGACTGGAGTTATATTATATCTTCCTGTAATTGTTGGTCACAGAAAAATTTAAAGTGAATTAACATTTCATCTGACCTGTGCATAACTGATCTAAGAATATCCAAAGTACTCATTAAGCATTGTGAAGTCTATTTTCAATAACTTCTGTCTTTGAAATACACGTAGTTCTGATATTGAAACTTCTTTTCAATAACAGAACCGGAAAATAAATTATCACTATTTTTTCCAACACAAAAACAAGTAACATATGTAAAATGAATTGGTTTAGCATGCACCAAGGTTAGGAAAGATGTGATATCAATGCAAGTCTTTCTTCTGCACTCAACACTTTAAGGAATGTGAATTTACCTAAAAAAAAATAGCCTGTGGCCAAAGGTCCTATTTGGTTCAGTGGAAAATAACCTGAAAACCAGAATCTATACCGAGTTAGTGGATTTCAGGGCAGTGGTTGGCCTTAACACTAGAGGTCAATGGATAAAATGTGGAGGGTTTCCGCAGTTCAGCAACATCTAGTGACCCCTGGAGTTAAATATACACATGCCTGTAACCTCAGGAAGAGAAAGAAAATCAAAGGCCAGAATTAATTCCAAGGACAGTTGACTAGAAATAAAACAGGTTATTTCAACATACTATTGACTACTGAGGAGACTACAGGAAAATAGCATAGATAGTTCACGTTCCTCAATTAAAAGCATGTTGATTTGGCGATACTGAAAGGCAAATAAAGATTCTGGAACTTGGAGTGTTGAGTTATGAAAAGAGATTCATAGAGGCAGATACATTTTCAATGGTGGAATGAAGGTGTCATGAATGAAATCTTTAAAATGATACCATATTTAAATGGGAACTCAAGAGATTCTGCAGATGTTGGAAATCTTGAGCAACACACCTAAGATGCTGAAAGAACTCAGTACATTTTAGTTACATCATCTTTCCCTCCGCTGTCAAATTTATGAATGGGCAATGAACTCATGTACACTACCTTACTATTTTTTTGTAATTATATCTTTTTAATTGTAATTTATAGATTTTTAATTATGTACTGCATTGTATTGTCACTGCAAACCAACAAATCTCACAGCATATGCCAGTGATATTAAACCTGATTCTGATTCAAGTAAGCCAGCATCTATAGAAGGATATAATGACTGATGAAAAGCCTCGACCTGAAGCATTGACTGTTTATTCTCCTCCATAGATGTTGCCCGACTTGCTGATTCCCTCTGTGTGTGTTGCTCATTTCAACAGTTTAGTTGGCATGAAATGCAAGTACAAAATTAGAAGACATCAGTCTATTATTGATGAAGTTTAATTTCATCTGAAAGGTAATGAATGAAGACATTTATCTGAATAATGAATGAAAATAGTCAATATAAAATCATTAGTAAAATACCTTATAATAAGAATTGGAGTATTATTTAGTTTGAAATTGGGTTTACAAGGGATATTATAGATTGACAACTAACCTACAAGACTCTAGATCACAAACTAGGAAAAGGCATTAACCTAAATAGCTATTTTCTGCTCATATGGTCACAATGGGTTGAATAGCCTTGCTCTGTGTTCTGAATTTCTTTGGTTTTGTTACAGGCTGAAGATAAGTACTTGAAAGAATATTGTCAGAGACATGAGAGCAGGGGATAGATCAAAACAGTTTTATAAAAAGGAACAAATCAGATAGGCTTTTAGATGGACAATTATCAGTCTGGATAAAGGGAAATTAGTGGATAGGTTAAACAGATTTTCAGACAGCATTAAGGGCTACACAATAGTTTACTCCTTGTTACTACAATGGGTTGGTATAATGGTGTAGTGATTAGCGGAATGGTTTAGAATGGCAGCGAACACACACAAAATGCTGGAGGAACTCAGCAGGCCAGGCAGCATCTATGGAAAGAGTACAGTCAACATTTCAGCCCAAATGATGAGGACTGATGAAGGGTCTCAGCCTGAAACGTCAACTGTAATCTTTTCCATAGATGCTGCCTGGCCTGCTAAGTTCCTCCAGCATTTTGTGTGTTGCTTGGATTTCCAACATCTGCAGATTTTCTCTTGTTTATGGGTAGAATGGTAGCGATTGTGATTGGGGTTCAAATCCGACCGCTGTCAGTAAGGAGTTTGTATGTTCTCCTCAGTAACTGCATGGTTTCCTCCCAGGTTCTCCGAAACTGGAAAACCCACATTACAAAGACATATGGTTAGGGTTAGTAAATTGCGAGCATGTTGTGTTGGCACTGGAAGTGTAGTACCCCCAGCACTTCCTCAGACTGTGTTGCTCATTGATGCAAATGACAGGCTCCACTATGCTTCAACATTTCATTGTGTACATGACAAATAAAGCTAACCTTTAATCTTCAACTACAGGCAATATGTTATCGAGGACTGGGGACTGGCTGATGGACAGAAAACAGTGCTATTTGCAGGATGCTTATTCATCTTGTCTTACTCATTCCTCCTCAGGACCTATCCTTAGTTATTCACTAATGTCTTTACCTCCTTTTTCTGACCAGCTCCACAACCTGCTTTGCCATTTAATGAATCCTGCCCTCCACCCTGTCGTTGACCTTTGTGTTCTCTCTGTCCAACCCCCTTTCTCTTCAAGTTAAAACTTGCTTTTACTTCTTAATTCCCAATTCTGATGTAACGTCATTGGCTGAAATCCTTAACAAATGTGGAAAAAGCAAGAAGCAGACAAAGGTAATTCAATCTGAAACTTCAGCTGTTTCTCTTTTCACAGATGCTTTGTGACCTGCTGAATGGCTCCATCATTTTCTGCTTTTGTTTCAGATTTCTAGCATCTACAATTAAAAAAAAATTCAATTAGAGAGTGGTAGTAGATGGTTCCTTTTCTGACTGGAGACCATATAACCATATAACAATTACAGCATAGAAACAGGCCATCTCAGCCTTTCTAGTCCGTGCCGAATGCTTACGCTCACCTAGTCCCACCGACCTGCACTCAGCCCATAACCCTCCATTCCTTTCATGTCCAAAAACCTGCCTCGACCACTGTGATCTGTGACTAGCGGAGTGCTGCAGGGATTGGTGGTGGGTCCATTGTTGTATGTCAACTATATCAACAACTTGGATGATAATGTGATAAACTGGATCAGCAAATTTGCAGATGGCACCAAGACTGGAGGAGTAGTGGACAGGGATGGACTGAATTGATTGGGTAATGCAAGCTTTTTCCACTGAGGCTGAGTGGAACTACAGCTAGAGGTCATGGGTTAAGGGTGAAAGGTAAAAAGTCTAAGGGGAACATGAGGGGAAATTTCTTCACTCAGAAGGTTGTGAGAGTGTGGAATGAGCTGCTAGCTCAAGTGGTGGATGTGATTTTGATTTCAACGTTCAAGAGAAATTTGGATAGGTACGTGGATTGGAGGGGTATGGAGGGCTATGCTCTGAGTGTAGGTCATGGGTCTAGGCAATTTAAATGGTTTGGCATGGACTAGATGGGCCGAAGGGCATGTTTCTGTGCTGTACTTTGCTATGACTCTATAACTCTAACTTGAACCATTAACTCTGTTTGTCTCTTCTCAGAAGCTGCCTGTCCAATTGAGTATTTCCAGCTTATTTTACATTTCCAGCATTGGTAATCGTCTGAGTTTCCTAGTGGATTTGGGGACCATATGTGACACATCTAAGTTTGTTGATGGGACAGAACGAGCTGGAATAAGTGTTTGAATGAGAACTTTGTAAAGGATTGACTGGGTTGATTGGACAAGAAAATGAAAAATGGCATATAAGTGTGTGGGTGTGTGCAATTGTTCATCTCAGTGAGGAGAAAGGAGAAAAGAATCATTTCTTATGAGAGTGAGTGAAACAAATTGAAAAGTAACGTATAGTGGCCTTTATTGAAAGGGGGTTGAAGGACAAACATAACAAAAGCTTCCTGTAATTATATAAGCGTTTGTGAGATTACACCTGGAAACATACGTACAGTATTGGCTTTTTTATGATATAATTCCCTTAGAGGAAATATTTCCCTATGTTGATGCCCAGGAGTAAAAGATGTTCTGAAAAGAGATACTAACTAGAACATCTATTTTGTAATTTACAGAATGAAAGATGACCTCTTTAAAATGTATAAAACTTTTCAAGAATTTAACTTCAAAGCTCAAGGTTCAAAGTACATTTATTATCAAAGTATGTATACATTATACAACCCTGAGTTTTGTCTCCTTACAGGCAGCCGCAAAACAAGAAACCCAAAAGAACCCAGTAAAAAAAAAGATCATCAAGCACCCACTGACCCAATGCGCAGAAAGAGAAAAATAACAGTGCAAACAATAAGAGTAAACAAATACCATTCACCTGGTAAATGTTGAGAGACAGTTTCTTCAAGCTGCAGAGTTTAGTGTGAGGAGTCAGGACATTGAGGAGATGAGGTGAAATTTCTTCCCTCAGAAAGCTAGGATCCTAGATTACTAGAAGCTAGTAACTGATGCTCTCCCATTGACTGAGAATGATAGTCAAGTTTATTGTCATTTAACTATATACAAATGTATAGTGTATGTAACCATATAATGTATGTAGAAACAAGACAACATTTCTCCAAACCAGGATGTAAAGCGCATAACACACATAGCACATGATAACTTATGAAAATAAGGATAGAATCTACAGATGAACCACGCATAAATATACAAAGTAAAGTGTGTGAATTAAATATTGTAAGCTATGGAACAGATTAACAAGTGACATTTCGAATCCGATGTGACAGGGAGTTCAGAACCTGATGGCCTGAGAGAAAAAACTGTTTCCCATCCTGACCGTTCTTGTCTTTATGCCGCAGAATCTCCTGCCTGATAGTAAAAAGTCAAAGAGTGTGTTGGATGGATTGGTGGGATCGTTAATAATACCGAGGACCAGGCATACAGAGCACTCCTATTAAATGCTGGCTGCTCCATACCAGATGGAAAGGCTGATAGAGCTTTAAAGTCAAGAAAAATGGGGAAACAGGACTGGGATGGGGATGGGGGAGGAAAGGTGGCAACTGAAGTTGAAATAAAAGTTTAACCATGATATAATTACTGAAGTAGGCTCGAGAAGCAAAATAGTAGAATGCTGGTCATATTTCAACTGGTGTTCTTACAACTCTTCTGTGCCAAGTGTGTAGTCCAGTCTCCTCCTGTTTAATTAGCTGAATGCACACATTGGCTGTTATGAAACTTCACCTACTTTTGAATTCCTATCAATAACGGTGAAGGTAGTTAAGCATTACCATTGTATCCTTTGTTTTTCAGGATGGCCCAGCGGGTGAGAAGTATTTAAAACATGTAATGACATTTATAAACCTTCACAGTATCTAATCTTAATACTAGCCTTAATGAGAAACACTTTTATTTACTGTTCAAAGGAACAGAGTTTTAAGTCGATGCAGATGTTTCAAAATTGTTTGTGTGCTTCCTCTCACCATGCTCCTGTTCGGACCAGACAAGCTCCAGGTTTCATGATCCCATATTTTCCCCTGTGAAATAGCTCTAGCTGATTGAGGATAGTAGTTGCCTGGTTTATAATGAGCTATGAAGAAAGCAAATTGCATTATTCCAATGAGGCGGGTCTGTGGGTGACACAGGCTATTCATCAGCGCACTGCGTGCGTTGGGTTGAAGGGGGGAGATGTCTACATCTGCTGCTGTGTGAGTTGTATCTCCCTGTGCCAGCTTCTGCACCTACTGTGCGCTCACATGAGGGAATGTGTGTCTAGACTTCGTGTTCCCTGTTGCGTACACACATTATTGCACACTGCAATCAGTGTGATTTGTCTGTGATTGAGTGTGAGCCCCTGTATGCTAACAGTCCAACCAGATGTGGGTGAGTTAACAAATTTTTATTCAGCTCACCCTGGATGAAAACATTAAGTTTGCCACATCTGCTGCTGAATGGCTCCTTTATGTCCAAATTGTTGCAGGTCATTATGTGTAAGTCACACACTAACTTCCTCCTCCAATAACACAGTGGCAGAATATTCCATGGTGAGACTATTGACTTTTGCAATTTCTCTGGGAAAATGGACACAATTCCAAAATATGATTCCCAAAGCACTAGTGAATGTCTAGGGAAATTCACTAACACTGTGTAATAGATGAAGAATTTGCCTTATTTTGTCATCACAGCCCAGCGGGCTGGGTCATAAACAGATAAAATTTAAAAAAAAACTTCGATGTCAGATCATGGTAAAAATATTAGACTCCAATGTAATAAGAATAATGTTTAGTTTATTGTCACCATAATGGGTAGTCATGTTCAAAGTTCTGTAAATTAGAACTGGCAGCGCGATAATTGGGGATTTGGTGTTTGCATAACCTTGAACTTTTCCTCAGATTGCTCCACAGAAAGTATTCCAGTACATTCAACCCCATTCTGGTAACATCAGTTACTTTTTCCCTATATAGACAGTTTGAAGAGCAATCTAATAGTTTGTGAATCTTTACAGTGTAATATTAACGTCATATTAAGGCATTGATCAAGAGACATGAGTTCAATTCCCACTGTAGCAATTGGAGATCTGAAATCCAAGTACTTATATAAATCTGGATTTAAAAAGCTGGGATCAGTAGCAATGACTGTTAAACCCCTAGGATGTCATAAAAAAGCCCATCTGGTTCACAAAAGACCTAATTGAATTACGGTTATATGTAACCCCTGATCACATCAATGTGTCTTACTCTTAGCTGCCTTTTCAGTTATGGGTCAGTTTGGGGCAGATATAAATGCTGGAGGAACTTGGCAGCCCAGGCAGCATCTACAGAGGGAAATAAATAGTCAATGTTTCAGGCCAAGACCCTTTATCATGTGCCCTGATGAAAGATCTTGGCCTGAACCATCGACTGTTTCTTTGCCTCTATAGATTCTGCCTGACCTATTGAATTCACCCAGCATTTTGTGCTTCTTGCTCAAGATTTCCAGCATCTACAGAATCTTCTGAGTCTCTGAAATGCTGGCATTGTCAGCAACATCCACATTCCATGAATGAATAAAATAAAAACACTGGGTTTGGGAAATTGTTCTTAACTTTAAATTGTTATATTGACCCACAGGGACAGGAAATACATAAACACAATATTGACAAAACACTCACCATGCCAGGAAGCGTGTGTGGAGAGAATTTCAGGTTTAACATTTTAGGGCGATGAGTGTACATCACAATTAGACAAAGCCCAGTATATTACTGAGACGTATCTTGGCGCTAGTGACAATATTGAATGAAGATCAAGTTGGAGATTTCAGAATTTAAGTATCGAGGCAGTGAAAATGATGGGGAAAGGATGAGCAAAGAGCAAAAAGGAAGGTCAGAGATGTAGTGGAAGTAGTGATAGAGTCACCAAGGAAGTAGTGGTGCAAGTTAAAATGAGAATATTAATGGACTGATATGGAAGAAAAGGAGAAGTAATCGCAAGAGGATCATCACCATCACCTACAGACTAAGAAAATGGGAATGGTGGTCATGATTGTAATTTTGCTGAACTGAATGTTGGCTCTAATAGGTCATAAAGCACAAATGACAACACTTACTACTGTTCCTAGAACATAGATTGAGCTCCAGAGGAACAGAATTGGAGACTGGGGTAGAGTGGTTAGAATAGGAGTCCATGGCAAGTTAAATCAGCAATGTTAAAGATCAAGGTTACACTCATAGACCTACAATTAATCTCTCTAACATAGATGTGACCACATTTTGAGAAATGTTTATAATATAAAAAAGACAGTACCAATAGAGTAATGTTTACTGCCCTCTGTAAGGGCTAGCAAGTCATTCAGTCAGCTAAAACCCACAGCATAAATATAAATAAAGCTGATCGGACCCCCCAGCACCAGACATGAGGAAGTCACACCCAGCCTAGGAAGCTTGTAAAGTCTCTGTTGTTAAATCTGGGATCTGATGATCATGTGGGTTTCCTCCAGACACCCCAGTTTCCTTCCACATTCCAGGTTAGGGTTAGTGACTTGTGGGCTGACCATAAGACATAGGAGTAGAATTAAACCATTCAGCCCATTGAGTCTGCTTTGCCATTCCATCATGGCTGATTTATTATCCCTCTCAACCCCTTTTTCCTGCCTTCTCTCCAAAACCTTTGATGCCCTTACTAATCAAGAACTTAATAACCTCTGCTTTAAATAAACCAATGACTTGGCCTCCACAGGCACGTGGCAACAAAATCCATAGATTGAATTCAACAGCCTCTGGCTAAAGAAATTCCTCCTCATCTCAGTTCTGAAGGGACATCTTTCTATTCTGAAGCTGTGCCCTCTGGTCCTGCTGTGTTGGTGCCAGAAGTGTGGCAACGTTGCGGGCTGCCCGTACAATCCTCGCTGGTTTGATTTGACACAAAATGATGCATTTTACTGTATGTTTCAATTTACGTACAACAAATCAAGCTAATCTTTGATCTTTAGAAAATGTCAAATGTCAAAAATAAATTTATTACTTCATAAGTTATTTAAAACAATACCGTTGCCTTTTTCTCAGTCTGTATTTGATGTGATGATCCACGAGTGCCTGCAAGAAGATGAGTCTCATGGTTGTATATGGTATACATACATTGATAAATTTACTTTGAGCTTTGATTCTACTCTGACCACCTTCTCCTTTTCTTCTATATTAGCCCAATAATATTCACATTTCAACCTTGCGCCATGACTCCTTTATCAAAGATGTCCCACAATAGCACTGACTATCTCATGCCCAACCTTGCACAGCCTAGCCAGCCATCACAGAATGACTTCATGCAACCAATCTGCCAAACCTTCCCATCACCTTTTACTTACTTACTTCCTGCCTGGCACACCGCTGGCATTTAGGGCAGCAATGAAGGTCCTCCATCTCTGGCGGTGTTCAAGGCTTCCTTCATCATGTCAGTAGCTCACTCTCGTTTTTCACTACTGTCAGTCGCACGAGCCCCGGGTGCACAATTAGGAATACTGTTGCACTCAGATGTAGAAGGATTCTTCATTGCTGTTTCCATCACAAGTTTGTTTTACCACTCAGGGTTGTTAGCCCTGAGCTGAACCCTCAAACCTGGAGGATCAGTGAATGTTCTTAGTCTGGCCTCTACCCTTTGACCTGTTTGGCTTGGGTGACCCTACCAAGAACCAAAGCATAAAGCCCTGACTCCAGCCAACATAGTTCTCCGGGTCATTGAGGCATGCAAACCTCCAAAATACAACAAGGTTGTGGTCCTCTTGGAGGTTCTCACACTTTTTGTAACAAAAATATTTTAGAATTCATTCCTTGTTCATTTTTGTTTCGGCAGCAAGAGGTACTACTTTATTAGAGATGTATTCAGAATATAATATAGAATGGAAGAAAAATGGTTAATAAAGTAGCAAATGAGACAAAATAATTCTTATCAACCATACACCGCACCACACCACATAATATACTGCTGAGGGAAGAGCTAGTGTCTGACAGCTTTTCCTGTCTCTCTCTCTTTCCCTCTCAATACCCTCGTCTCTATTTCCAGCTCTAAGCACAAGTCATGATCCAGCCTAACAGAAGATTCTCACTAGCACAACGAAAATTTCCCTGTCTATATCCTTCCAGACCCAATACTTTCCCAGACAAACATGTTTTACACCATGATCTTCTCTCAGGGCTGCAGCCCAGTTGCTTACACAAAACACTGCTGTGAACTGGTTCCCCTGTACTTTCTCAAAACATTCCTACATCCTAGACTTACACAGCTTTGTATTACAAACTTCCATTTTGTGTTACACATTTTAGCATTTATCAATGAGTCCATGGCCACTCGTGCCTTAATGACGGCCACTCTCAGGGTGGAGGAGCAACATCTTATATTCCATCTGGGTAGCTTTCAACCTGATGGCATGAATATCGATTTCTCCTTCCAGTAAAAAGATTTTTCCCTCCTCTTCCCTGCTTCTTCTGTTCCCCACCCTGTTCTCTTACCTCTCCTCACCTGCTGTCTCCTCCCTCTGAGTTGTCACCTTCTTCCCTTTCTTCCATGGTCCACCCTCCTCTCATCTACACTCTCAGATGCCTTCCACTCCAGCCCTTTACCTTTCCCACCCACCTGGCTTCACCTATCACCTCTAGCTATCTTCCTTCCCCAACTCACGCCTTTTTACCCTGGCATCTTCCCCCTTCCTTTGCAGGCCTGGAACATCGACTGTTTGTTCAGCTCCATAGAAGCTGCCTGACCTGCTGAGTCCCTCCAGCATCTTGGGTGTGTTGCATTAAATTCAATTCTTTCCTCGCACCTTCTGTGAAAACCTTGTTGCATCATTGATGGTAGAACAGTGGGAAGCAGAGAGGACGAAGTATTAACATCAGCTCATACATGGGGAAGAAGGCCTCCTTTTGATTATCACTAACTGACTTCCATCAGCTGATGCACCATGATGAATGCTGCGTGAAAGACGACAGTAATTTGGGTGAAGGACTGCTTTGTCTGTCCACAAGAATCTGACATTAAATCAGATTCTCTGTCGATCCCTGCAGATTCTACACTAGGGGCAATTCGCAGAGGGCAATTAACCAACCAATCTTTTGGCTGTGGGAGGAAGTCAGAAAGCCCAGAGCAAACTCACACAGTCACAGGGAAGCATTTAAACGCCATACAGAGGCACTGGAGGTCGGGTTTGAATGTTGGCGTCTGCTGCTGTGAGTTATGGAGATATGGAGTCATAGAGCACTGCCACACAGAAACAGGCCCTTCAGGCCATCTAGACAGTACCAAACTGTTTCTCTTCCTAGTCCCATCGACCCTGGATCATTGCCCATATACCCCTTCCGTCCATGTACTTATGCATATTTCTCCTAAATTGAATCTGCTTTACCACTTCTACTGGCAGCGTGCTCCATAATCACTCCACCCTCTGAGTGAAGAAGATCATCTTTAGTTTCCTTGTAAACATTTCACCTTTCACCCTTATCCTATGACCACCATTTCTAGTTTCACCCAACCGCAGTGGATCTCTCCTTCCGGTAAAAATATTCCCCCTCCCTCCCCACTTTTCCTATGCCCTCTCTGGCCTCTTACCTCTTCTCACCTGTGTATCATGTCCCCCTGGGACTCCTCCTCCTTCCCTTTCCATAAAACCGTAAGACATAGGAGCAGATTTAGGCCATTTGACCTGTCGACTCTGCGCCACCATTCAATCATGCTGATCATTTTTCCCCTCCTCAGCCCCACTCCCCATCCTTCTCCCTGTAACCTTTGATCAGTGTCCAATCAAGAACCTATCAAGCTCTGCCTTAAGTACACCCAATGACCTGGTCTCCACAGCTGCCTGTGGCAATAAATTCTATAAATTCACCCCCTTTGGCTAAAGAAATTTCTCTGCATCTCTGTTTCAAATAGACACCCCTCTATTCCTAGGCTGTGCCCTCTTCTGCTAGACTCCCCCACCATGTGAAACATCCTTTCCACATCTACACTGTCTCGGCCTTTCAACATTCTTAAGGTTTCAATGAGATCCCTCCTCATCCTTCTAAATTCCAACGAGTACAGACCCAGAGCCATCAAACATTCCTTGTATGATAACCCTTTCATTCACAGAATCATCCTTGTGAACCGTTTCTAAACCCTCTCCAATGCCAGCATTCAGACAGAAGTTTTGAATGGTTCTCAGGAGATCCCAGCTGTCACAAAAGACCACAAGACCACAGGACATAGGAACAGAATTAAACCATTCAGCCCATTGAGTCTGCTCTGCCATTTGATCATGGCTGATTTATTATCCCTCTCAACCCCTTTTTCCTGCCTTCTCTCCAAAACCTTTGATGCCCTTACTAATCAAGAACTTATCAACCTCTGCTTTAAATAAACCAATGACTTGGCCTCCACAGGCACGTGGCAACGAAATCCATAGATTGAATTCAACAGCCTCTGGCTAAAGAAATTCCTCCTCATCTCAGTTCTGAAGGGACATCTTTCTATTCTGAAGCTGTGCCCTCTGGTCCTGCTGTGTTGGTGCCAGAAGTGTGGCAACGTTGCGGGCTGCCCGTACAATCCTCACTGGTTTGATTTGACACAAAATGATGCATTTTACTGTATGTTTCAATTTACGTACAACAAATCAAGCTAATCTTTGATCTTTAGAAAATGTCAAATGTCAAAAATAAATTTATTACTTCATAAGTTATTTAAAACAATACCGTTGCCTTTTTCTCAGTCTGTATTTGATGTGATGATCCACGAGTGCCTGCAAGAAGATGAGTCTCATGGTTGTATATGGTATACATACATTGATAAATTTACTTTGAGCTTTGATTCTACTCTGACCACCTTCTCCTTTTCTTCTATATTAGCCCAATAATATTCACATTTCAACCTTGCGCCATGACTCCTTTATCAAAGATGTCCCACAATAGCACTGACTATCTCATGCCCAACCTTGCACAGCCTAGCCAGCCATCACAGAATGACTTCATGCAACCAATCTGCCAAACCTTCCCATCACCTTTTACCTACTTACTTACTGCCTGGCTCACCGCTGGCATTCAGGGCAGCAATGAAGGTCCTCCATCTCTGGCGGTGTTCAAGGCTTCCTTCATCATGTCAGTAGCTCACTCTCGTTTTTCACTACTGTCAGTCACACGAGCCCCGGGCGCACAATTAGGAATACTGTTACACTCAGATGTAGAAGGATTCTTCATTGCTGTTTCCATCACAAGTTTGTTTTACCACTCAGGGTTGTTAGCCCTGAGCTGAACCCTCAAACCTGGAGGATCAGTGAATGTTCTTAGTCTGGCCTCTACCCTTTGACCTGTTTGGCTTGGGTGACCCTACCAAGAACCAAAGCATAAAGCCCTGACTCCAGCCAACATAGTTCTCCGGGTCATTGAGGCATGCAAACCTCCAAAATACAACAAGGTTGTGGTCCTCTTGGAGGTTCTCACACTTTTTGTAACAAAAATATTTTAGAATTCATTCCTTGTTCATTTTTGTTTCGGCAGCAAGAGGTACTACTTTATTAGAGATGTATTCAGAATATAATATAGAATGGAAGAAAAATGGTTAATAAAGTAGCAAATGAGACAAAATAATTCTTATCAACCATACACCGCACCACACCACATAATATACTGCTGAGGGAAGAGCTAGTGTCTGACAGCTTTTCCTGTCTCTCTCTCTCTCCCTCTCAATACCCTCGTCTCTATTTCCAGCTCTAAGCACAAGTCATGATCCAGCCTAACAGAAGATTCTCACTAGCACAACGAAAATTTCCCTGTCTATATCCTTCCAGACCCAATACTTTCCCAGGCAAACATGTTTTTCATCATTATCTTCTCTCAGGGCTGCAGCTCAGTTGCTTACACAAAACACTGCTGTGAACTGGTTCCCCTGTACTTTCTCAAAACATTCCTACATCCTAGACTTACACAGCTTTGTATTACAAACTTCCATTTTGTGTTACACATTTTAGCATTTATCAATGAGTCCATGGCCACTCGTGCCTTAATGACGGCCACTCTCAGGGTGGAGGAGCAACACCTTATATTCCATCTGGGTAGCTTTCAACCTGATGGCATGAATATCGATTTCTCCTTCCAGTAAAAAGATTTTTCCCTCCTCTTCCCTGCTTCTTCTGTTCCCCACCCTGTTCTCTTACCTCTCCTCACCTGCTGTCTCCTCCCTCTGAGTTGTCACCTTCTTCCCTTTCTTCCATGGTCCACCCTCCTCTCATCTACACTCTCAGATGCCTTCCACTCCAGCCCTTTACCTTTTCCACCCACCTGGCTTCACCTATCACCTCTAGCTATCTTCCTTCCCCAACTCACGCCTTTTTACCCTGGCATCTTCCCCCTTCCTTTGCAGGCCTGGAACATCGACTGTTTGTTCAGCTCCATAGAAGCTGCCTGACCTGCTGAGTCCCTCCAGCATCTTGGGTGTGTTGCATTAAATTCAATTCTTTCCTCGCACCTTCTGTGAAAACCTTGTTGCATCATTGATGGTAGAACAGTGGGAAGCAGAGAGGACGAAGTATTAACATCAGCTCATACATGGGGAAGAAGGCCTCCTTTTGATTATCACTAACTGACTTCCATCAGCTGATGCACCATGATGAATGCTGCGTGAAAGACGACAGAAATTTGGGTAAAGGACTGCTTTGTCTGTCCACAAGAATCTGACATTAAATCAGGCTTTAAAAAATTCTCTGTCGATCCCTGCAGATTCTACACTAGGGGCAATTCGTAGAGGGCAATTAACCAACCAATCTTTTGGCTGTGGGAGGAAGTCAGAAAGCCCAGAGCAAACTCACACAGTCACAGGGAAGCATTTAAACGCCATACAGAGGCACTGGAGGTCGGGTTTGAATGTTGGCATCTGCTGCTGTGAGTTATGGAGATATGGAGTCATAGAGCACTGCCACACAGAAACAGGCCCTTCAGGCCATCTAGACAGTACCAAACTGTTTCTCTTCCTAGTCCCATCGACCCTGGATCATTGCCCATATACCCCTTCCGTCCATGTACTTATGCATATTTCTCCTAAATTGAATCTGCTTTACCACTTCTACTGGCAGCGTGCTCCATAATCACTCCACCCTCTGAGTGAAGAAGATCATCTTTAGTTTCCTTGTAAACATTTCACCTTTCACCCTTATCCTATGACCACCATTTCTAGTTTCACCCAACCTCAGTGGATCTCTCCTTCCGGTAAAAATATTCCCCCTCCCTCCCCACTTTTCCTATGCCCTCTCTGGCCTCTTACCTCTTCTCACCTGCGTATCATGTCCCCCTGGGACTCCTCCTCCTTCCCTTTCCATAAAACCGTAAGACATAGGAGCAGATTTAGGCCATTTGACCTGTCGACTCTGCGCCACCATTCAATCATGCTGATCATTTTTCCCCTCCTCAGCCCCACTCCCCATCCTTCTCCCTGTAACCTTTGATCAGTGTCCAATCAAGAACCTATCAAGCTCTGCCTTAAGTACACCCAATGACCTGGTCTCCACAGCTGCCTGTGGCAATAAATTCTATAAATTCACCCCCTTTGGCTAAAGAAATTTCTCTGCATCTCTGTTTCAAATAGACACCCCTCTATTCCTAGGCTGTGCCCTCTTCTGCTAGACTCCCCCACCATGTGAAACATCCTTTCCACATCTACACTGTCTCGGCCTTTCAACATTCATAAGGTTTCAATGAGATCCCTCCTCATCCTTCTAAATTCCAACGAGTACAGACCCAGAGCCATCAAACATTCCTTGTATGATAACCCTTTCATTCACAGAATCATCCTTGTGAACCGTTTCTAAACCCTCTCCAATGCCAGCATTCAGACAGAAGTTTTGAATGGTTCTCAGGAGATCCCAGCTGTCACAAAAGACCACAAGACCACAGGACATAGGAACAGAATTAAACCACTCGGCTCATTGAGTCTGCTCTGCCATTTGATCATGGCTGATTTATTATCACTCTCAATCCCTTTCTCCTGCCTTCTTCCTGTAACCCTGACTAATCAAGAGCCTGTGAACCACTGCTTTAAATATACCCAATGACTTGACCTACATAGCTGTTTGTGACAGTGAATTCCAGAGACCCAGTACCCTCTAGCTAAAGAAATTCCTCCTCATTTCTCTTCTAAATAAACATCACTCTATTCTGAGGCTGTGCCCTCTGGTCCCAGACTTCCCCAACATAAGAAGCATTCTCTCCACTTCCATTCTAGGACTTTCTATATCCAATAGATTTCAATGAGACCTTCATTCTTCTAAACTCCAGTGAGTACAGGCACAGAACCGTCAACCACCCCTCATTGTTGATCACCTCTGCTTCATTTGCCAAAAGTGGAATTTCCCAGTGGCCAAACATTTTAATTTGTATCCCCATTCCCATTCCAACATGGCCTCCTTTTCTGCCATGATGAGGCTGCTTACAGGGTGGAGGAGCAATACTCATATTCCATGTAGATAGCCTCCAGCCTGATGGCATGAGCACTGATTTCTTTTTCTGGTCATTTTTTCTCTTTTTTGTCTGATCTCCACTCCCTTCCCTCTTCTTCTGTTCCCCAGTCTGCCCTCTTACCTCTTCTCCTCACCTGCCTATCACTTCCCCCTGGTGCCCCACCTTCTTCCTTTTCTCCCATGGACCACTCCACTCTACTCTTCTATCAAATTCTTTCTTTTCTAGCCCTTTACCTTTTCACTCAGGTAGCTTCACCTATCATTTTCTCCCTTGTTCTTCTTCCCCTCAGCCACCTTTTATTCTGTAGTCTTTCCACTTTCTTTCTAGTCTTGAAGAAATGTCACTGCTCCTCTGTCTTTTGAATGTTATCTCCATTTATAAAATAGTCTACACTTTTATTTCTTCTATCAAATTTTATGACCATACACTTCCCAACATTGTATTCCATTTGCCACTTCTTTGCCCATTCTCCCAATCTGTTGAAGTCCTTCTGCAGATTCCCTGCTTCCTTAACACCACCTGCCCCTCCATGTATCTCCATATTGTTTGGAAATTTGGCCACAAACCATTAATTTTGTCATCCAAATCATTGACATGTGACATTAAATGAAGCTGTTTCAATACCGACCTTTGTGGAACGCTGCTAGTCACTGGCAGCCAATCAGTAAAGTCCCCTTTTATTCCCACTCTTTGCCTCCTAACAGTCAGCCAATCTTCAATCCATGCTAGTATCTTTTCTGAAATACCATGGGCTCTTTTCTTGTTATGGAGCTTTTCGTACAGCACCTTGTTAAAGGCCTTCTGAAAATCAAAGTATACTTCATCCACTGACTCGTAACTCTTAAAAAAATCATTAGTAATGCTTCCACAATCTCCACAAGCTATCTCCTTCATAACCCTGGGGTATAGTCTTAGATCATTTAGCTTCCCAAGCATCTTCTCCTTTGTAATAGCTACTACACACACTTCTGTCCCCTGCCACTCTCAAATTTCTGGCATATGGCTTGTGTCTGCCACAATGAAGACAGACACAAAATACTTATTTAGTTTATCTACCATTGCTTTGTCTCCTATTACTATCTCTCCAGTGTCATTTTCCAATAATTCAATATCCACTCTCTGCTCTCTTTTACTCTTTATCTATCTGGGAAAAAATATTATGTTCTTTCATATTATTAACTAATATAATAATATGATTAGGAATAGTCAACATGGCTTTGTAAAAGGCAGGTTATACCTTACGAGCCTGATTGAATTTTTTGAGGATGTGACTAAATGATGATGGTAGAGCAGTAGATGTAGAGTAAGTACTCAGAAACGTGTAGACAGAAATGAGTACTCAGTCAACGTAATTCACTCAACATGATTTAATAAGAGGCTGACTATCATGGATACAACAAAGATTATAGGACAGATGTATCTTTTAAAGTCCATGGTCCAGAATTAGCTGCATCTCCATATGAAGTCCTCTTGTGTTGGATATACAATGCCTCACTTTTTGGTATTTATAGTGCCTCAGTGACAGATCATCAGATGTTAGATTTTTTTCACTAATGAGGATTCAATATAAAGAGGGGCCACTACACTGGGGATTGCTGTTCTGTTCTCCGAGAGGTGTCAAGGCATGCTTTCTTACACCTATCTGAGAGGATCAATCATTATCAGCTTAATATCACTACTGAGAAGCATACTTTTAACAATGCAATAGCTGTAGTGGAACGTCAGGCAGTGCCTGGATTGGGATTTGAACCCCCCTAATGATTCACAAATCAAATATCCGATTATGGTGTGCTTACTATTTGGGGGAATCTTGCTTTGTCCTTTTCTGATAACGCATCAGTTAGCAGATTTCAAAGGAAAACCGCTGACTGTAAAGTTCTTTGCCAGGGCTGTGGTATGTGAATGCAGATCTTACTTGTCATTTTCTTCTTCGTCTTTCAATCAGATCCTTAATATTTTTCCAAGGTAGACCCATAGAGCACTATAGTACAGAAACAGTCCCTTTGGCCCATCTAGTCTGTGCCAGCCAGTACTCCTGCCTTGTACTGTCTACACCCACCCAGACCATAGCCTTCTATAACCCTCTCGTCCAAGTACCTATCCATACTCCTCATAAGTATTGTAACGGAACCTGCATCCACCACTTTCACACCAGGTTGTTTCAGAATCAGAATCAGGTTTAATATCACTGGTATGTGTCGTGAAATTTGTTAACTTAGGAGCAGTTGTACAATGCAATACATAATATAGAAAAAATACTGAATTACAGTAAAAAAACGTATATGTAATTAAATTAAATAAGTCAAGTAGTGCAAGAAGTAAGAAAGTAGTGAGGTAGTATTCACGGGTTCAATGTCCATTCAGAAATCGGATGGCAGAGGAGAAAAAGCTGTTCCTGAATCATTGAGTGCGTGCCTTCAGGCTTCTGTACCTCCTTCCTGATGGTAACGATGAGGTGGGCATGTAATGTGCCCTATACCCTCTACTTCCACTTCCAGTTATAACAGAACAATGGGACCATATGGTGGGGAATGTAGCTGGTCAATTGGAGCAGGAGATCACTTTGAAGATAGTCATCAAAGTTCTGTATGTTTTAAAGTAGTCATACATAAGATTAGGGGTGGACCAATAAAATATTCTTAAATTGAGGGAGGGCAATTTTCATTAACATAATGGAGGACCAGGCAAAGGCAACTGGAAGCATCTACTTCTAAGTCTACATCTGTGCAGTGGGAAATATTTAAGGGAGAAGTAGCAAGAGTTCAAAACCAAGAAGTTTCTGTAAAGGATTGTTTGTATGTTATGCGATTCTATGGATGAATTAAACTGGAGGAGGTGTATAGAGATAAAGACCGCAATATTCCATGAGCAAAGCCTGGCTGGTTCAGGACACTTGACTCAACTCCAAAGCAGCGCACAGATACGGAAGTTAAACTAGGCCATGGATTAGCCCAGAAATGTGGGCTATTTAAAACGGTTTTTGGCAGCCACCATGTGAGCACTAAACCATTTATATCTGGACTGATGCCATTAGGTTGAACTTCCATGAATTAATTTGATCTGATTTTTGGGATTTCAGTCTGTAGCCAAGCCTGAATTAGAAAGCTTTTCTAGCCCACTTTCCAATATGAGGATTATCTGAACACAACTTTCTATAAATTATTCTAGTTAAACAATGATGAGGATATTTTATACAGAAAAATATCAGGGAACCAAGTCATTGGATATGTTTACAAATAAACAATGCCTGTGGTTCTGTCAAGCTAAATTACCATAATTTCATTGGCTGTAGATCTTATTGGGTCATCTTGTGTATGGGGAAAGGGCTGCATAAATGAAATTCTTTAATATGCAAAGTGATGGAAGAAGAGAGATAATTTGGCTGTGTTAAGGAGAGAGTGGAGAAACTACCTCTTGTGATGTGCCATCAACATCAAATTGAAAGTTCTAAGTATGTAAGTTTATTATCAAAGTACATACAATACACGTCATCATATACTACTTTGAAATTAATTTTCTTGCAGTAGATCAGAGAAATAGAATCCATGAATTGCCAAGGACTGATAAACAACCAAAGTGCAAAAGAAAATAAACCACGCGAATTAAAATAAAGTGTATGTCTGATTCATAGGGTGTGGATCAGTTCAGAGCTGAGGTGAGGGAAGTTATCCACACTAGTTTGGGAGGTGGATGGTTGAACGGTAGTAACTGTGCACCATCAATCTACAGACCATTCCACTCAGGGACTTGTGCTAATGTAATTTTTTTGTAATTGGATTTGCTATTTTAACTATAAATGCTGTGTGCTGTTTGTAACTCTGTGTACTGTGTCTTGCATCTTGGACCCCGATGGTTACTGTCTTGCTTAGCTGTATAGATGTGTATGGTTGAATGACAATGAACTTGAACTGTTCCTGAACCTGGTGCTGTGGGACCTATGGCTCCTTTACCTCCTTCCCAACGGTAGCAGCAAGAAGAGAGCCTGGCTTGGGTGTTGGGAGTTCTTGATGATAGATGCTGCTTTCTTGCTGCAGTGCTCCTTGTAGACGTGCCCAATGGGTGGGAGGGCTTTGCCTGTGATAGACTGGGTCGTGTCCACCACTTTTGGAAGCTTTTCTGTTCTTGAGCCTTGATGTTTCCGTAAAGATAGTATGGTAGTGCTGATGTGGCGACACTATTACAGCACCAGTGACCCGAGTTAAATTCTGCTGCTGTCTGTGAAGAGTTTGTACATTCTCCCTGTGAATGCATGGGCTTCCACTGGGTCCTTCAGTTTCCTCCCACACTCTAAAGGCGTACAGGTTAGTAGGACATTTGGGTGGCACAGACTCTTTGGGCTGGAAGGGCCTGTTACTGTGCTGTATCCCTAAATAAAATAAAAGAAATAAAAACCAGTCTTTGATGCACCCAATCAGATTACTCTCCACTGTGCTTCTATAAAAGTTTGTCAAAGTTTTAAATGGAACGATGTATCTGCGCAAACTTCCAAGATGCAAGAGGCACGATTGTGCCTTCTTTGTGATGGCATTTCCATGCTGCCCCCAGGACATGATAACACAAGGAATTTGAAGTTACTGACACCTCCCCCTCCTCCTCTGATCCCCTAATGAGGACTGATTCATGGATCTCCAGTTTTTTCCCCCTGTCGCCATGCATTCATGTCCAATGTATCAGCTACAAATACGGTGGGTGGAGCTACTTGCTTTACCAAGGAGCAGCAAGAAGGCTGAGTGCAGCGGAGGAGAGGCTGGCAATACACGCTCTACAGAGAAAGAGAAATCCGTGCAAATCTAGCTAGCTGTTGCACTTGGAATCGCAGTAAAGAGCCCATCTTTATTCATTTAAAGCAGTAATAAATTCAATACAATGAAGTTATTTTCACAGACACAGGCACTTCAAGTGAAGAATTTTTCTGTCACTAACCTCTTGGAATAAAAATCATATAAAGACTAAGTACTTTTTCTCATCTCAATAAAAGACTGATTCATTTGATGCTTCAAATTCTATTAGCTACTCTGACATTTTTCTCACACTTCAGTTCCTTTCGCAGTTCTTTATTGGCCCATCTCATTGAGTTGGATTGCGGCTGGCCTCAGCACATTTCCCATGAACGCACTTGATATTAGCAGCTCCATATTTCCAGCTGAGTTCAAGACCTGTCCACCTGGATGTCCCGCAACTGTCTCGCAACCAGCGTCTGGGTCTCAGGAGGTGGATCCTGGAACGCCCTGATCATCTCTAGACCACTGAACATCAAAGGACATTGTTGCTGTTCTTCCATGTCTCTCATAGGCAGTGACATATCAAAGCAGTTGAAATTAATTTAAATTAATAACAATGTAAAAGTGATCTATAAAAAACAAAATAATGCATGTATTGCCCACAGGTTAATTAAAAGTCAAGAAATATAATCACTTCTCTGCAATTACCTTTTTAATCAAGGCTAGTAACTCCAAAGAGGCCTGTTGGTTATATCAGCTTTGCACGCAAGAAGTTGAGGCACCGACTGTTTTAATGAGAACATGAGGCAAAGGCCAAGTACAGCACAAAAACCAACCTGGATTATATGTCATGAAGAACAATCCACAAACCACATACATGTGCACGCAGACTCGCCCACACACTCTCCCTCAAGCTCACTTGTGCACACTCACAAATCTTGCCGCAGGTTTGCACTGATGTAGACACAGTCAATGGTGTACCCTCTCAGCTTAGTGATTCATAGTTTCACACACATACGTTGATCCAGGTACATGTGCGCAGTTTCATTCACTGACACAGTCATATGTCCCCACACATATCAGAATCAGATTTATTATCACTAACATATGAAATATATTGCTTTGTGGTAGAAGCAGAGTGCAATACCTAAAATATACTTAAATTATAATAAGAAATATTTAAAGAGAAATAAGTAGTGCAAAAAGTGAGCAAAAACATAGTGAGGTAGTGTTCATGCATATGAATATGAACTGTCAGTATCTGAGATGAATTGGTATGAATCATCAATAGTCATCAGGAATACCATCAGGAAGGAGGTACAGAAG
This sequence comes from Hemitrygon akajei, assembly GCF_048418815.1. Lineage (NCBI taxonomy): Eukaryota > Metazoa > Chordata > Chondrichthyes > Myliobatiformes > Dasyatidae > Hemitrygon > Hemitrygon akajei. Next base: position 16,420,455 of record NC_133126.1, read on the forward strand.
ACCGAAGGCACACACTCAGTGATTCAGGAACAGCTTCATCCCCTCTGCCATCCAATTCCTGAATGAACATTGAACCCATGAACACCAACTCACTACATTTTTATGCTACGTATTTGACTTAACTATTTTATATAAACTTACTGTAATTCACGGCTTTTATTATTATGTATTGCAAAGTGCTACTGCTGCCGCAAAAGCAACACATTTCATAACGTATGCTGTGATTAAACTTGATTCTGATCTGATTATTGGATCTGCACACAGTGAGTCGCCACTTTCCAGTGCTATCTTGATTTTTGTAGACACAGGCACTTGCACCCTTAGCCTCTCCCTCTCTTTCTCTCAGACAGACAGACACACACACACACACAAGACTTTCCTCTTCAATAGCTGACTGTAAAAGGTGGGTAGGGTAGGAGAGCTTATGTGTAGTTAGTGGGCCAGCTGCCTGTGATGAAGGGTTATGAGCTTAATTTCATTTATAGGATGTGGGAGTCACTGACATTTATTCTCCATGCCTGCTTTTCCCCGAGAAAGTGGTAGTGAACTGCCACCTTAACCTGCTGTGGAACTGCTCTGTTGAGCTCTCACACCTGGCTGTTAAATAGGAAAATCCACCCCTGCGTATTTATTGAACTTAGTGGTTCCCGTCAGCTAAATATTACCTCTCCTACCTTTGGAATGAGAAGGGAGATTTATAGTTGGATACAGGAAATCCTGACCTTAACTTCTCTGGCAGGATGAAGCTATCCATATGGTGCAGTTTGTTTCTTTGAATCAAAGACAGTCTATTCCCTTCCTTCTCCAAAATAAACTGCTGTGGTTAATCCACATACCTGCCTTTGTCTTAGCTCAGATCACACCACCAAATTCATCCTACATGCTCTCAATTTACACATCCCATGTTTTGCACTGTCACTGACCATCGTCTTACACACTCTCACCTTACACACTACAGATGATAAATTGGACTGCTGCTTTTTCCGGCCTAATGCATCTCTCCTTTAAGAGGTGCTGCTGCTTTTAAGCAGTGCTGGCCTCCCACAGTGTTATTTAGCAAAAGGGGCTGCATGAGTTGGTCAGATTAGCTGTAACACAGCAAATAGGTAGAGGCTAATTGAATGCCTTGATACTTCTGACTATTATAGAGAGATGTTCAATTTACTCCCATAGTGTTGCACTCACCTGAAGTTTTGTGTCCTATGTATTCTCACTGACCACTGAAAATGGTGTAGAAGTCTAAATCAGAATTAAACCTGCACACGATGCTCAAAATTAGGCCCCACCAACACCTCACAATCAGAATAAGGTTTAAATCATCGGCATATATTGTGAAATTTGTTAACTTTGCAGCAGCTGTACAATGCAATACATTATAATAGAGAGAAAAAGCTGTGATTTACAGTAAGAATATATACATTAAATAGTTAAATAAGTAGTGCAAAAAATAAGAAATAAAGAAGTAGTGTTTACGGTTCAATGTCCATTCAGAAATCAGATGACAGAGCGGAAGAAGCTGTTCCTGAATTTCTGAGTGTGTGCTTTCAGGCTCCTGTACATCCTCCCTGATGGTAGCAATGAGAAGATGGCATGACACGGGTGATGGGTGTTCTTAATGATGGACGCCAACTTTCTAAGGCACCACTCCTTGAAGATGTCCTGGATACTACAGAGGCTGGTGCCAATGATGAAGCTGACTAAGTTTACAACTCTCTGCAGTTTATTTCGATCCTATGCAGTAGCTCCATCTCCCCCCACCGCCCCATATCAGACGCAGCCAGTCAGAAAGCTCTCCATGGTACATCTGTGGAAATTTGCGAGTGTCTTTAATGACATACCAAATCTCCTCAATTTACTTACTCAAAATCTACTTACTCTGCATTTCTGAAACATTAACATTGTGAACAGGTTGGAAGAATGTCTGTCAGTGTATTTGTTTAATTGACGTTAGTTTCATAGGATCCGATGTTTATTTTTCAAAACACTAATTGTTGTGCCTGCATCTGTATGAAACTACCCGAAGTGAAGAAATCACAAAACATAATACAGTGTATTATTAATGGAATAATTAATCATCTGAGTGCCGTGTTGTATGACATGGGCGATCCTGGTCTTGGAACATGATTGTTTTGACATATTTTTCTACAGAAGTGGCCAGTTTCTTCTGGGCACTGTCTTTACAACAATCAATACTCTTCAGAGGTTGCCTGCCTGGTGTCAGTGGTCACATAGCTAGGACTTGTGATATGCACCAGCTGCTCATACAACCGTCCGCCACCTGCTCCCATGGCTTCACGTGACCCCAGTTGGAGGGGCTAAGCAGGTACTTCACTTTACCCAAGGGTGACCTGCAGGCTAGTGGAGGGAAGGAGCATCTTACTCATCTTTTGGTGGAGATGTATCTCTACCCCACTACCCAAAGTGGAATATAATATGCTGTCTAAATTTGAATTGACATTTACTACTACTCACCTAAAATGTCTTCAAAAAGCAGCACCTCAAGAAGGTGGCAACCATTATAACAGACCCTCAGCATCTAGGACAAGCCCTCTCCTCATTATTGCAGCCAAGATGGAATGGTGGTTCGGATTTGACAGGCCAAATAGCCTAATTCTTCTCCAATGTCTCCTGGTCTATGGAGGCCAATATATTTCTTCCCAAACATGGGCAAGATGTAAGGAAATGGTACTTTTGAAAGAGGCAGAATTAATCACCTGTGAATGAGTTTCCAGACTCTCCCCAAAGAATTGAGCACTGATACATCATGGATTCTTCAGTATGGTACTGAGGGAGTGATGCACTGTCAGAAATGTCACATTTCACAAGCTTTGCCTTCTCTTCAGATAGATGAGAAAGATCTCTTCATGATCCAGCAAAGGTCTCATAGTGTTATTTTGAGAAAAACAAGGAAACTGTGTGGTGTGTTCATCTGGTGCTTGTCAGAGCTGGCAACATACTTTGTCCAAGTATTCCTGTGCTTTGTTTTGCCCTGAAGCTTTGTAGAACTACCTTCCTGGCCATTGGATCTCACTGTAGATCTCATTCAACCAGTCTGACAGAACAAACTTTGCATGCTAGGACAGGCGTGTCCCTATCTCACGGGGCATGAGGTCCACGCTCACCTGGTTTAGCCCACTATCGAAGCTGCATACTGGGGTGAAGCTGCTGTCATATGCAAACAGCTAATTGGAATGGAGAACTGAGTGCCCAGTAGGGACCAAAGGTGAGTGACCTGTCCCAGAATGGACATGACAAGCCCCTTCGCCAGAGTTGCTACCCTTCCCTGGACACCACTACATTACTACAGCATCTAATGCTAAACGGACAATACTTAATTGGCTGTAAATCACCTTGGGATGTTCTAAAGTTGTGAAGATACTAAATAAACATATCGTTGCTGCCTTCAAAGTTATTTTTTGCTTTTTAAATATTTTTTAAATTTAGAGCTACAGCATGGTAACAGGCCCTTTTTAATGTATTAATTTACAGGATGTGGGCATCGCCAGCTAAACCAGCATTTATTGCCCATCCCTGAGAAGGTGGTGATGAGCTCCCTTCCTGAACCTCTGCAGTCCCTGAGGTGTGGGTACATCCACGGTGCTGTTAGGGAGGGAGTTCCATGTTTTTGATCTAGCGACAGTGAAGGAATGGGCGATATGTTTCCAAGTCAGCATGGTGAGTAACTTGGTGGGGGGGGCGCAATTAAGTGGTGGTGGTCCCAGGTATCTGCTGTTCTCGTCCTTCTAGATGGTAGTGGTCGTGGGTCTGGAAGGTGCTGCCTTAGGAACTTTGGTGTGTTGTTGCAGTGCATCTTGTAGATAGTACACACTGCTGCACAGGACTTAAGAACTTTTTAAAAGCTATTATTAATGCTTTTTGAGATAGTGATTTAGATGCATATCATATTTTTTACTGAGTTAAGTATTGTATGTAATTAGTTTTGCTACAACAAGTGTATGGGACATTGGAAAAAAGTTGAATTTCCCCAAGGGGATGAATAAAGTATCTATCTATCTATCTAACTGTTCATCGATGGTGGGGGGATTGGATGCTTGAGGAAGGGGTACCAGTCAACTGGGCTGTCTTGTACTGGATGGTGTCAAGCTTCCTGAGTGTTGATGGAGCTGCACTCATCTAGGCAAGTGGCGAGTATTCCATTACACTCCTGACCTTAGCCTTGTAGATTGTAGACAGGCTTTGGGGAGTCAGGAGGTGAATTACACGCCACAGGTCCAATGAACCTGCGCCACTAAATATGCTCACGTGACCAATTAACCCACTAACCTGTACATTTTTGGAACGTGGAGCATTTAGTTCATCCAGAAGAATCCCACGCGGTCATTGGAGAACGTACAAATTCCTTACAGACAGCACCAGGAATTGAACCAGGTTGTTGGCACTGTAAAGATATATGCTAACCACTACACTGCCATGTAATTGGTCATGTTAATACAGTGAGAATCGATTTAAGTTGGAATTGTACTTTGATCCCAGCTGTAGTTCACTTTTGCTTTCTGAGACAGACATGCATTCCACAATGAGCCTCCAGAAGGTCCTCCGCATTTTCAGGTCAGGAAAGATCCCCAACCACACCCTACTCTTTCAGTGATATCGAGAGGACATGGGCACATGATGAGAAGACAGACCATCACAAGCATCATGACAGCATTTGATTGGACCCCTGAAGGGCAAAGGAAACACGGGAGACCAAAGACAACTTGGTGTCATACCGTACAGGCAGATATAAGGACCCTGAACCGCACCTGGGGCACAAAAAAGAAGATGGCCAATGATAGACAGAGATGGAGGACATTCATTGCTGCCCTAGATGCCAGCAGTGTAATGGGCAGTAACTAACAGACATGCAGGATATTGATTGGCAACCTCAGCTGTCTATCATGTCTTTTAAGAATTTAGCCTATGTGCCAGTTCTGGGGGAAAAAAACTCACATTATTTGCCAGAAAATGCTGCTGTTCATTTGTTCTCTTTCTTCTAAACCAGAGGATAACATGAGCCAAACTTATAACTATTCCTCCACAGCCTGTTTAAATCACTCCCTCAATCCAAACAAAAATAGGCAAATGTTTTAACAAGCGCACACATTGAGCGCACGTGACTTGATCTCAATAGCGCGCTGCTGTCTCCAGCTGACATTTGGCAGTATGTTGGCTGCATTTCATCTGTGTTCAAAATGGAAGAAGCAAATTGAATTATATAGATCATTTTAACGTGAGCAATGCCTGATTTGGTAGGAGGAGGAGGATAAGAATTAGGGGTAGTATGCGATTCCACAGTAAGAAGGAAAAACAGGCGGCCTTTTCAGAACATGAATTAATCAATTAATCTGCAAAATATATAAAGGCTTTTGTGTATCAAATACTCAAATTAAGGTATAATTTTCAGGAAGCAGATTAAGTGTAAAATTCATGCAAAGGAGGCTGCTTTTTTTAAAAAAAATGGATCATTGCAAGTTATTGGTAATTTGAAACTGCTGCAGGGTCCAGCTCAATGACCCCAAACGATGGGTCATAAACTTGCAGAAGGACCAGATCAGTCAGCTCTTGACAATGAAGAGGGAACATAAGTGGGAAGAGCGGAGGGGAGTGGGGGGAGGGGAGGAGAAAGGGTTATCCTGAGGCTGGAGGAGGAAGAGGTTCTGTAAAAAAACACACAGATGTTGGAAGATCAAAGCTTTTGACATCAAAGCCCCAGAGAAGCAGAAGCCACATGTTCGATGAGGCAAAAAGCCTGTGTTGAGGTGAATAATGGAATGCTAAATGATTCTTACAGCCCTCTCAGTAAACACATGAATTAATGACTTTTTGTTTCTGGAAAAATAACATGCTTTTCTTTACAAAACATGGAATCTGCAAGGTGGAAATATTTGCTGACATACATATACGAAATTTGGGTTAAGAATATGTCTTAATGTTTCCTGTTTTGAAGTGAAGGAAGATGCATTCTCTCTGTTAGGTTTACTCCATCTGGAATGAAGATTTTTGTTTCATTTGCAGTACAAAACCTGGCCTTATCACAATCTCTGTACACACTTACACATTTGTATTTGCTAATCAGAATTCACTTCAGAAATCTGGTCTGGTGTACACCCACCATCTTTAACTTATGTTGCAGTCTCTGCAAAAACATCCCAATATGTTTGCATGAATGACATCAAATCGGAGTATTGAAGCTAAAACGTATAAGGAGTTTTTAGGTCAGGCGAGTAAAGGCTTGGTTGGGGTGTTATGTTAAGAACAATGGTGATACCAAATATGAAGTATTGTGTGTATTTCTGGTTACCTGGCTACAGGAAGGATAGTAATTAGATTGAAAGAGTACCAATAAAAATTATAAGGAAGTTAACGTAGAATATAGAACATAGAACAGTACAACACAGGCATTTTGGCCCATGATGTTGTGCCAAACTTTTAACCTACTCTAAGATCAATCAACCCTTCCCTCCCACATAGCCCTCCATTTTCCTTTTATCCATGTTCCTGGGACTTAAGGACCTGAGTTACAGAGAAAGGTTGAATAGATTAGGACTTCATTCCTTGGAGTGCAGGGGAAATTTGATACAGGTATATTTAATTTGGGTGGCGGGATGGAGAAACATTACTACCAAAGGAGGTGTAAGGCCCTCTTTCCCTTTGCCAGCCTGCAGGTCACCCTTGGGCAAGGTGTAACAGGTCACCTGTAATGCAAAGACACTGCTCAGAAGAAGACAAAGGCAAACCACTTCTGTAGAGGAATTTGCCAAGAACAATCATGGTCACGGAAAGACCATGATTACCTATGTCATACGACACAGCACATAATGAATGAATGATATTTAATTGTGAGGGGTATAGATAGTTTAAACACAAGCAGGCTTTTGCCACTGAATTTGGGTGAGACTCGAACCAGAAGTTCTAGGTTAAGGGTGAAAGGTGAAATATTTAAGGGAAACCTGAGGGGAAACTTCTTCACTCAGTGGGTGGTGAGAGTGTGGAATGAGCTACCAACAAAAGTAGTGGATTTAGGTTCATTTACAACACTTAAGAGAAGTTTGGATGGGAGGCAGATGGAGGGGTATGGTCTGGTGTGGGTCAATGAGACTGCACGGAATAACAGTTTGGAATGGACTAGATGTGCCAATGGCCTTGTGTCTGCGCTGTAGAGCTCTGTGACTCTATGACTCCGACCTAACAAGGAAAAGATTAAAGAGGAAACCAGGTGTCAGGAGGAATTCCGGAGCTTAAGTTTTTAGGTTTTTGCTGAAAATATAGCTACTATTGCAGAACCAATTACTGTTGCAGACTAGAAATGCAGGTATATCAGAAGATTACAGGACTGAAAGAGGTACAGAGAAAGAGACTTGGGTGAGACTGTGGATGGATCTGAAAACAAGGATAAGAATTTTAAAAGGGAGACTTTGATGAACCAGGAGTCAAAGTAGGTCAACAGTTATAGGGGTAATGAGTGAACTAGATATGAGGGATATTAGGATAAGTGCAGCAGAGCATGTCCTCAGATTAATGGAAACTATTGAAGTACAGCCCTGAATCCTTTGGAACAGTCAAATCTAAAGCTAACAGAGTCAAGTTCATATAGGAACGATTGAATATCAAGCATCTGAATGCTGAACAGAAATGGGAAGCAATATTTATCTAGCTTGTTTCACAATTTCAAGTTGACCTAAAGTAATTTATAGTCAATGAAGTAAGGTTCAATTGCATTCTGTAGTGTGATACAGGCAACATGGCATTCAGATTATTTAAAGCAAGGGTCGACAAACAGCAAAATGATAATTACCAGTCCATCCCTTGTTTTGCAATGTTTGGTAAAGGCATTAGTAATGGCTAAAACAGTGGAGGATAACTCTCACTTTCTTCAAAAATTTCACAGGACCTTCTATAGTCACATGAGAAGGCAAATATGGGCTACAGTTAAATAATTCATCTGAATGTTACCATCTACCCAGATTGGCAGTGGATTGTCAGCTAAAATCAAGTTGAAACTGTGTCCATCAGAATCAGGGATGAGATTGCTAGTCCTCTCTGCTGTGACAGTTATCAGCACTACAACAAGCTAAGCGAAAGGAGACAGTGGTGTGGTTACAGTGGTAAATCGTAGAGTGAGTGAGTGATGGCATCCGTCTGTCTCAAAGGACAATGGATAGCAGCACTGGAGTGACCTTCTCGGGGCCCAAGCCTGTGGGTGGAAGCTATGGAGATCTTGGGATGTCCAGTCGTCAAGATCTCCCTCTTGGCTTCATGGGTGTAGTTCAAAGGAAAGCTTATGAAGCAATACATTTGGCACCAGCTTGGCTGCAGGAGCTGCTGGAAGGATATTCAGTGACGTCCAGCCAGCTCAGGGGCTCCACTCCGGATGTTCTGTCCGAGTTTACTCCCATAGCTTCTTTCTCTCCCGAGGCTGCCCACAAGGCAGTGGGGCTATTTACCCATAGCTGGGGATCTGGTTCATGAACACCAGGGTGTGTCCACACATTGGTGGGGCTATGTGTGACGTGTGCAGGGGCCAGACCTCCTTCCCGTCCTCTATAGTAAATCATAAGACCATCCATAAGACATAGGAACTGAATTAGGCCAACTGGCCCATTGAGTATACTCCAACATTCCATCAGAGCTGATTTATTTTCCCTCTCAACTACATTCTTCTGAATTCTCCCCATGACCTTTTACACCTTTACTTAACAGGAACCTATCAACCTTCACTTCAAATATACCCAATGACTTGGCCACCACAGCTGTCTGTGGCAATGAATTCCACAGATTCACAATCCCCTGGCTAAAGAAATTCCTCCTATCCTCTGTTCTACAGGGGTGTCCTTCTATTCTAAGGCTGTGCTCTCTGGATCTAGATTCCCCCAGTAGAGGAAACATCCTCTTCACCTCCACTCTATCTAGTCCTTGCAATATTTGACCAGGCTACTTCACCTTGGTCAGGACACCAGAGATTACTCCTCTTGAAGCAGTAATCCGTGTAGGCACATGGGGCCCTGATTTAACACTTTGCCTATAGATCGTACCTCTAACTCTGCAGCACATCTAAGGAACAAAACTGACGTCTCAGGCTAGATTTTTTCCAGTCAGGTTCCTGAAGTGTGATGCAAACTTGCAATCTTCTGAATTAAAGTCAGGAGTATGACACTGACCCATCCATGGCTGACAGAAATGAGTGAAAGTAACGAGGCATGAATCAAAGACATTGATCCGTAATTATTCCACTCAAATTATAATCCACTAAAATGCCATTTAGAAACTCAGCTGGCCAAATTAGCATGTTCAGAGTGATTTAACTTTCTCCGTTTTCCTGAGATGTATGCTATAAATATCTGATTCATGGCAATCTCTAATGTTGCTAGACAATTTATTAGGATATTGTAATTCTTATGGGCAGGTGATGTGAGAATGTTTAATTTTGAAACTGGAATGAAGACAATATTTATAGAGTATCATTATCAAATATGATACAGTGCAAAAGTCTTAGACACACTTATATAGCCAGGGCATCTGAGACTTTTGTGCACTGCTGTGTTTGTCAACGTGGAGGAGAGAGCGAGTTTGTAAATTTGGTTGGAGCAAAGGATGTTGTTAATGGCGAGGGTGGAGCACTACAGGAAGGGTGTGGGACAGAGAAGGAGTACCGGGGTGTGGCACAGGTGCAGACACACTCAGCCCTGAGACACCTGGCAAAGACATTTGATTATTACAGAATGCCTTTCTGGTACTTGCCACTCCCTCCCATCTCCCTTCCCCTTTTCCTAAGCATGATTCTTCTCTCCCTGCCCCGTCCCACTCTCAGTCCACAAAAGAGGCCCATATCAAAATCAGCCTTATCATCACTCACATATGTCACGAAATCTGTTTTCTTTTTGTGGCAGCAGTACAGTGCAATGCATAAAATTACTACAGTACTGTGCAATAGTCTTAGGCATCGTAGATAGGTGCCTCAGACTTCTGCGCAGTACTGTATAGGTTTTGAGAAATCTATATTTTTATTTATCAGTGTGAAGGAGGATTCGTCTGAAGGAAAGGTTTCACACAACATCACTTGGACAAGGGTCCCTGAGTGCTTCAGCATGATTTATACCAGTAAGCCATCTGCAAACAAATTCTGAAAAGTTTGCCAAAGACATTTCTTATTTTGGCAAGGTTATTTCCCCTTTAAATAATGCACTTGAGAATAGTGGACAAAACTTACAGCTTGAACAAGAAAGCAAAATATTGCAAATGCTGGAGGGTTTTTTTTCCTCCCATTTTATTGCTCTAATCATCTCTAGTAATTGTGACCAAAATGAAAACGTTGTTAAGTTTATTTCCTTTCTTCCAAGTACTGCTGCATTTAGTTTCAAAAACAATTAAAGCTGAAATGTTTGCTGGTCCAAATGAGGAATGCTGCCATTGCAGTTGAGTTTTCCCAGTCAGAGGAGACAGGAAACTGGAGAAATAAATAGAGTAGCTGTCCAAATGCACAGAATGATCAATCTGACTCGAAAAATCCATGCACCTAGCATATGCCCATCACCCTTCAATCATTAGACTTCAAAGCTTCAAGAGCAGAAAAGAGGAAAAAAACAGTCATTTCCTTCTTGTTCTTCTGACATTTTTAACCTGACCTCATCCCAGGGGTAGAGTTTATAAAGACTGCCAATCTGTAGTAACTTCCTGCAATAACTGATCTCAGGATGTGCCATTTAGATTGGAATAGTAAAGAATATCCTTTTAAACCAATAGTTGGTCTCTGATAATAGTTGAGATATAGTATGTATCTAAAGCAAATGCTTTATAAAACTACTTGCAGGCTTAAGGCAGGGAGATAAAGAGAAGCGGCTCTTACTAGTAAAAGGTTGCTGGTAAATGATTTGAGGACCAGGTGCTGCAGGTTTGAAACAGTGGGCAGAAGATTCCTCAGGTTGCAGGAAGATTATTTTTTACCCAAAATAGTGTTGATCAGTGATTCACATTGGAAGTAAAACCAATCAGTGTTTTCTTGTGAGAAAACAATTTGCATTAATATCATAAAAAGAACAGGAAAATAGAAGTTCTCCTCTGCCTCCCTCTACCTCTTTCTCTGTTCTATTTTTCCTGATCCACAAGACCCTCACCAACCTGCCTATTACCCCTCACCTCCAAACACCTGCCTCCAACCCTTACCTCCACCGTTTTATACCAGCTACTTTCCTTCTAAATTTCATTCCAGATGAAGGGTCTTAACCCATAATGTCTATTTCCCTCCACAGAAGATGATTGACCTGTTGAGGTCCTCCAGTGTTTGTGTGGTGCACCAGATTCCAGCATCTGTAGTCTCTTGTTTCTCCAAGAAACTAAGCCTGTTAATATTGCCCTAGTAGGAGTTAGTATGCAGTAATAATCTTACAGCTATACAATTTCTATCTTCTGCAAAGCATACAAACCTTAGATCTTAAAGGGATAGTTCAGACTACATATCACTCAATGACAAAGTATAGAAATCTTAAAGAGATAGTCCAGATTATATAAAGTTCAGTATCTGCAGATACTCCAGGCTTCAGAGAATTCAAATATCATCATAGTGAGATCTGAGAAATTAACTGTCTCTCTTTCCACAGGTGCTACCTGATTGAGTTTTTCTAGCATTTTCTATCTTGGTTTCAGATTTCCAGTATCTGTGAGTCTTTATTGTTTATCCTTTTTCAGTGAACAGCTTTTCTTCTTCAGCTTTGGTTGTGCAACAGTTCTGAGACTACTGACTTAGTTATGTTCCTAAGAGGATCTGGACAAATACTTCAGCAATGATTGCGACTTCTGTTGTTGTTTACTTATGGTTTTGTGATGAGTCATTCATGGATTCACAGAGTTTTCAGTCCCTTGAGAACTTATAGTCACTATTCAGAAATCTTAATTGTTTGGCTAGCAGTCAAGCAGAAAATGAGTGGAATTTTGTTATTTTTTTAAGGAATGCCAATGTTACTGGCATTTATTGATCATGAGCTTTGAGAAACATTTTGACATTTTAAAGCTCTTCTGGTAAGCATATTTGTATTTGGGAAGTGAATTCTTGGCCTTGAGCACCATGGCATATTTTGAAGTCAGGAATGATACTCAGCTTGCAATGAGGTGGGGGAATATCTTACAAGAGTTGCCCTTGTCCTTCTATTTGGGCACGCATTGGGAGATGGTAGCTATTGGAGCCTGCTTGGAGACTGTGGCCTATTTGTAAATAGTGCACACTGCAGCCTTAGTCTAGCATTGTGGAGGGAGTGAATGCTCACGGTGATAGAAGGGGAGTTACTGTAGGCTTTCTGTACCAGATAGATTCAAGTTTTTTGACTGTCATAGGAAGTGCACTCAGATTCAGATTTATTTATCTCATGTACATCTAAATGTACAGTGAGATATGTCGCTTGTGTTAATAACCAACACCCTAGAACGTGCGGGGGACAGCCGGCAAGTGTTGACTGATATTTTAGCACTACCATATCATGCCCACATTGTTCAGCACCAATACAACACACAGCTCGGAATGACACAAGCATCAGCAATAAAAACAGGACAAAACAAGTCAACAGCAGCAAAACGGGACGTTGGAGGAACTTGGGAGTTCTCCCGCAGGATTCCCTAAAGATTAATTTGCAGGTTGAGTCAGTGATGAGGCAGGTAATTGCAATATTAGCACTCTTTTCAAGAGGACTAGAATATAAAAGCAAGGATGTGATGCTGAGGCTTTATAAAGCACTGGTGAGGCCTCACTTGGACTACTGTGAGCAGTTTTTGGCCTCTTATCTTAGAAAGGATGTGCTGACATTGGAGAGAGTTTAAAGGAGGTTCTCGAAAATGATTCCAGGATTGAATGGCTTGTCATATGAAGAGCGTTTGATGGCTCTGGGTCTGTATTCACTAGAATTCAGAAGAATGAAGGGAGGCCTCATTAAAGCCTATCGAATGTTGAAAGACCTCGATGGAGTGAATGTGAAGAGGATGTTTCCAGTGATGGGGGAGTCTAACACCAAAGGACACAGCCTCAGAAAAGAGGAACATTCTTTTAGAATGGAGATGAGTAGGAATTTCTTTAGCCAGAATGTGGTGAATTTGTGGAATTTGTTGCCACAGACAGCTGTGGGGGGCTAAGTCTTTACATATATTTAAGGCAGGGGTTGATAGATTCTTGATTAGTCAAGGCATGAAAAGATACAGGGAGTAGGCATGAGATTGGGGCTGAGTGTAAAAATGGATCACCCATGACAAAGTGGTGGAGCAGACTCGATGGGCCAAACGGTCTAATTCTGCTCCTATATTTTACGACCTAAAACAAGCCCCTTTTTCCATCCTTCTAGCCTCTCACATGGACAGGCTTCCAAATCCAAGGCAGACCACATGAGGGCCTCGCAGACATCAAGCCTCCAATCTGCAGTTTTTGGCCTTGATTCCCACCATTGCAGACATCAGACTTCGAACCTTCAGTCTTTGGACTGGACTCATCCTCTATCTTTGATTCTCTGACTTTGGTTTTTGACCTTTCCAGCTTTCTACCTCTAGACTTTGACTTTTGGCTCTACCCTCCGGACTGTGCCATTGTCTGGGTACTGACCCCAGGACTATCTGATCATGGTCTAACGAGACCTTTGTGCCTCGACCCAGGACTCGCCAATCACAAGTTTGCCAGCGACAGACAATGCAATTGGTGCCACCTTAACAGGAAGATGCATCCAGGAAAGTGGACAGTATTCCATCACAATCTGGATATTAGTTGAAGATAGCGGATTAAACAATGTAAACCCTGAGATGTATCCATAATCCAAGCTGCCCCAGCAACAACTTCACATCCAGAAACATGGAGAAAGCAGCATTTCCATTAGTAGATCCTGCACTTAGATCTGCTTCAATTTGTCTACCAAAGCAAAAGATTTACAGCTGATGCCATCCCATTGGCTCTTCACACAACCCTGGAACACCTGGAGAGCAAAGATCAGGATGAACTTCATCCATTACAGCTTGGCATTTTATACCATCATCCCCTCAAAACTAATCAGTAAACTCAAGACCTGGGCTTCAATACCCCTTGTGCAATTGGATCCTGGATTTTCTCACTTGTGGACCCTAGTCAGTGCAGACAAGTTTGCTGATGACACCACTGTTGTGGGCTGTATCAAAAGTGGTGATGAATTAGCACAGAGGAGGAAGATTGAAAATTTGGCTGAGTGGTAATAACGGCAACCTCTCACTCAATGCAATAAGACCAAGGAACTATACGTAGACTTCAAGAGAGGGAAACCAGAGGTCCACAAGCCAATACTCATCAGAGGATCAGAGGTGGAGAGGGTCAGTAACTTTAAATTCCTGGGTGTCACTATCTCAGAGGACATGTCCTGGACCCATCATATAAATATAATTGAAAAGAAAACATGACGGCACCTCTACTTCCTTGGTAGTCTGCTGAGATTCAGCAGGTCAACGAAAACCTTTGCAAGCTTCGAGGGATTTGTGATGGAAAGTGTGCTGCCTGGCTGCATTATAGCCTGGTATGGGAACACAAATGCTTTGATTCATCTATCAGTCTCCAAAGCAAAACCTGTGCCTCAAACACAAAGGGGTTCTATTTTGAGTGGCCTACTCCTGTTATGATGTCCCTAATTGTGCTGAGGTTGCTATCATCGGCCCTTTGATTATATGTCAAAACAACGAAAGTTGCCAATTCTAAAATGGCATCATAAAATTGTAAGAAACAAAGCAAACCTACAGCACAATACAGGCCCTTTGGCCCACAGAGTTGTGCCAAACCTTAGAACTACCTAGGCTTACCCATAGCCCTCTATTTTTCTAAGCTCCATGTATCCATCCAGGAGTCTCTTAAAAGACCCTATTGTTTCCGCCTCCACCACCGTTGCCAGCAGCCCATTCCACACACTCACCACTCTCTGCGTAAGAAAACTTACCCCTGACATCTCCTCTGTACAACCTATTAATGTATATTTCAAGAACTATATCATTTGCATACATGATTGGATTATTGGAACTGTCTATGTGCCCTGGAATGAACCAGAACAATATGCTAAGATGCTTTCTTTTCCTTAGGGTGTTCTGGTTTCCTTTAACATTCCAAAGATGTAAGGATAAATAGATTAATTGGTCACAAGGGTGTAATATGACATTGTAATGATGTTGAGCCAGAAGAAGCTATTACCATGATGTATCTCTAAGAAACAAAGAAAGAGAAAAGGTGAGAAGAAAAGGAGAGAAGGAGAGAAGCAAAGAAGGAAGGAGGAAATAAAGAAAGAAAGAAAAAAGAGAGAAAGAAAGGAAAAAACAGATTTCTATAGCCTTCATTCTTAAATTGAAAAGAGCATTTATATAACAAGTATTGGGTTTCTTTACTTTTGCAGTTTTGTTAAATTATCCTGAATCTTAATGACAATTCTAGGCTTGGGCAGGTGCTTCGATAGGAAAGATATAAAGAGATTAGTGTCTAAAGCGAGCAAATGAAATTAAATCAGACAGTCGGTTGTTCAAGTAGGACAGAAAGGGGCCATTTTATTCCGCACATTTATATCATTCTATAATGGGCTGTGCAGGAAATCAAGGCCAATGATCATGTGATTTACACATCACGTGATGTAGAGCTGGATATGGTAAGGGAAAAAGTTTGGAGTTTAATGGTGGTCTGAACAGGATATAGAGTCAAGACCATTTGATGATAATTTTGCATTGAATGTATTTCCCAGACCAATTATCTAATTATCTAACCCTTTACTGGCTCTAAACTGAAGTAGTCGGTGCCAAAGACCTTTGATTTCCACTGGAAGCTTGATTCCCAAATAGCACAATCATAGACTAATAAAAAGGGAATTTAATTCATTCAACTGCCACAAGCAGGTCATTGAATGCAATTTTCCAAGCACCCAGTAAAAATTCTGTAATGTGTGCAATAAACGCAGATTTTGACAAACTATAACTATCTTAAAGACATGGTTGTTCAAGCTACTTTGGTATATCACCTCCCAGATTCTTAGTTTAAATCCTTCCTCACCCACCTGGCTTACCTATCACCTTCTAGCTTGTACTCCTTCCCCTCTCCCAACTTCTTATTCTGGCTTCTTCCCCCTTCTTTTCCTGGTCTTGGCCTGAAATGAAGGCTGTTTATTCATTTCCACAGATGCAGACAAACCGGCTGAGTTCCTCCAGCATTTTGTGTGTGTTGCTTCACCAAAGTTCTTCAACATAACATCCCAACTCCTGTACTCAATACTTTGATTTACAAAGGCCAACGTGACAAAAGCTCTCTTTAAATCTATTCATGTTGGGGATCACCTTTGCTCACATTGCCTAACAGTCAACACTTACATCCTCCGTACACTTTGCATTTGCATTGCAATTGTTTAGAATCTGAGTTTTTAAATCATACAACATGGAAACGGACCATTCGGCCCATCTCCTCCATGCTGACTGGGTTGTCCATTACATTAGTCGCCTTGACCACATTTTGCCCATAGCCCTCTCAATCTCTCCTATTTGTGTACTTATCTGCACTAGATGTTTTTTAAAATGTTGCTAATGTGCCCATCTGAATCACTATTTATGCCAGCTCAAGTCTGCACCACCTATTGCATGAAGAAACTGTCCCTGATATTCCTTTCAAATCTCTTCCCTCAGATCTTAAACTTATGCCCACTTGCTCTTAGCACCCCTCCCTGTGTTTTCAAGCTGTCTATTCCCCTTATAATAAGACCTTAAGACCATCAGATATAGGAGCATAATTAGCTATTTGGCCCATCAAGTCTGCTCCACCATTTCATTGTGACTGATCCAAATTTCCTCAGCCCCCAATCTCCTGCCTTTTCCCTATATCCTTTCATACCCTGGCCAGTCAAGAATCTACCAACTTTTGCCTTAAATATACATAAAGACTTGGCCTCCACAGCTGTCTGTGGCAACGAATTCCACAGATTCACCACTCTCTGGTTGAGGAAATTCCTCCTCATGCCCGTTCTAAAAGGATGCCCCTCTATTCTAAGGCTGTGTCCTCTGATCTTAGACTCTCCCCCCCCCCATAAAAAACATCCTCTCCACATCCACTCTATCAAGGCCTTTCACCATTTGATAGGTTTCAATGAGGCTACCCCTCATTCTTCTGAATTCTTGTGAATACACCCCCAGAGCCATCAAACACTCTTCACATGATAGGGCATTCAATCTTGGAATCATTTTCATAGAAACATAGAAAACCTACAGCACAATATAGGCTCTTCGGCCCACAAAGCTATGCTAAACATGTCCTTACCTTAGAAATTACCTAGGGTTACCCATAGTCCCCTATTTTTATAAGCTCCATGTACCTGTCCAGGAGTCTCTTAAAAGACTCTATTGTATCCTCCTCCACCACTGTCGCCGGCAGCCCTTTCCACGCACACACCACTCTCTGCGTAAAAAACTTACCCCTGACATCTCCTCTGTGCCTACTTCCAAGCACCTTAAAACTGTGCCCTCTCGTGCTAGCCACTTCAGCCCTGGGAAAAAACCTCTGACATGATCAATGCCTCTCATCATCTTATACTCCTCTATCAGGTTACCTTTCATCCTTCATCACTCCAAGGAGAAAAGGCCGAGTTCACTCAACCTATTCTTGTAAGACATGCCCCCCAATCCAGACAACATCCTTGTAAGTTTCCTTTGCACCCTTTCTATGGTTTCCACATCCTTCCTATAGTGAGACGATCAGAACTGAGCACAGTACTCCAAGTGGAGTCTGACCAGGGTCCTATATAGCTGCAACATTACCTCTCGGCTCCTAAACTCAATTCCATGATTAATGAAGGCCAATGCACCACATGCTTTCTTAACCACAGAGTCAACCTGCACAGCAGCTTTAAGGGTCCTATGGACTCAGACCTCAAGATCCCTCTGATCCTCCTTTGAACCTTTTTCATGAACCTTCTCCAGTGTGAACACGTCCTTCTAAGAAAAGGGCCCAAAACCTGCTCACAATATGTCAAGTAAGACCTCACCAGTGCTTTATAAAGTTTCAAAATACATCTTTGCTTTTCTATTCTAGTCCTCCTGAAATTAATGCTAACATTGCATTTGCCTTCCACACCACAGACTCGACCTGCAAATTACCTTTAGGAAATCCTGCATAAGGACTCCCAGGTCCCTTTACACCTCAGTTTTTTGTATTTTTTCTCCACTTAGAATATAGTCAACCCTTTCATTTCTTCTATCAAAGTGCATGACCATACATTTCCCCACACCGAATTCCACATGTCATTTCTTTGCCTATACTCCTAATCTAAGTCCTTCTGTAGCCTCCGCTAAACTACCTGCTCCTCACCTATCTTCATAACATCTGCAAACTTTGCAACAAAGCCGTCAATTCCATCATCCAAACATTGGCATATAACATGAAAAGAATCGGTCCCAGCGCAGACCACTGTGGAACACCACTAATCAGCTGCAACCAATTACAAAAGGCTCCCTTCATTCCCACTGTTTGCCTCCTGCCAATCAGCCACTGCTTTATCCATGCTAGAATCTTTCCTGTAATACCATGGGCTTGTAGCTTGTTAAGCCGCCTCATATGTGGCACCTTGTCAAAGGCCTTCTGAAAATCCAAGTACACAACATCAACTGATCTCCTTTGTCTGTCCTGCTTGTTATTTCTTCAAGGAATTCCAACAGATTTATCAAGCAAGATTTTCCCTTGAAGAAACCATGCTGACTATGGCCTATTTTATCATGTGCCTCCAAGTACCCTGAGATCTCACCTTAATAATCAACTCTAACATCTTCCCAGCCTTCCTAACTGAGCTCAGACTAACTGGCCTTTCTTCTGCCTCTCTCCCTTCTTGAAGAGTGGAGTGACATCTGCAATTTTCCAGTTTCCAGCACTATTCCAGAATCTAGTGATTCTTGAAAGATCATTACTAATGCCTCTGCGATCTCTTCAGAACCCTGGGGGCTGTACACCATCTGATCCAAGTAACTTATCTACCTTCAGACCTTTCAGTTTCCCAAGAGCCATCTCTCTATTAATGGTAACTTCACACACTTCATGACCCCAGACACCTGGAACTTCCACCATTCTGCTGATGTCTTCCATAGTGAAGACTGATGCAAAATAATTGTCCAGTTTGTCTGCCATTTTGCTGTCCCCAATTACTACCTCTCCAGCACCGTTTTGCAGCAGTCCAATATCCACTCTTGCTTCTCTATTATACTTATGTATCTGAAGAAACTTTTGTTATTCTCTTTAATATTATTGTCTAGTTTACTTTCTTATTCCATCTTTAATGACTCCCAAATCTCCAACTTCCCATTAATGTTTGCTTTAGTGTATGCCCTCCCTTTGGTTATAATTTTACCTTCGACTTCTCTTGTTAGCCACAATTGTGTCATTTTTCCATTAAAATGCTTTTTCCTCTTTGGGATGTATATATCCTATGCCTTCTGAATCGCTTCCAGAAATTTAGCCATTGCTTCTCTGCTGTCATCTCTGCCAGTATTCTTTTCCAATCAATTTTGGCCAGTTCTGCTCTCATGCCTCTATTTTTCACTTTACTCCTCTGTAATGCTGATACATCTGATTTTAGCTTCTTGTTCTCAAATTCAATCATATTATGATCACTTGCTGCTAGGGGTCTTTTAGCTTAAGCTCTCCAATTAATTCTTTCATTGTACAACACCCAATACAGAATAGCTGATCCTCTGGTGGGCCAATCACGAGCAGCTCTAAAATCCATCTTGTAGGCATTCTAGAAACTCCCCCTCTTGGAATCCAGCAACAACCTGATCTTATCAATCTACTTGCTATCTTATGTATTTATATTTATCGTGTTTTATTTGTTTGTTTATTTATTTTTGTAGGCTTTTTTGTGCTGCATTCAATCCAGAGTGATAATTCTTGCATTCTTCTTTACACTTGTGTACTGGAAGTGACGTTCATCATCATCATGTGCTGTGTCATATGATGTGGGCAATCATGGTCTTGACCATAACAGTTCTTGGCAAATTTTTCTACAGAAGCAGAGATTGTCTGCCTGGCGTCAGTGGTTGCATTACCAGGACTTGTGATATGCACCAGTTGCTCACGTGGCCATCCACCACCTGCTCCCATGGCTTCACGTGACTCTGATCGGGGGCCTAAGTAGGCACTACACCTTGCTTAAGTGTACCTTACAGGCTAGCGGAGTTAAGGAGTAACTTACACCTCCTTTGGTAAAGACGTGTCCCCTCTCTGCTACCCAACTTGTGGGATTCGTACCTATGACGTTAAACAATCAGGATCAAAAACACATTTAATATTACTGGTGTACATTATGAAATTCATTGTTTTTTTGTGGCAGCAGCACATTGCCATACATAGTAATAAAATTATAACTTACAATAAGTAATATGTAAATAAAAAACACAATTAAGTAAGTTGTGAAGTATTACAAGAGATTTTAGTAAAATTTGAAAGCAGCAGTAAGACTCATACTTAAATCCTGACCCCTCTTCAACCTCTGAGTGAAGGTAACCCTTTTTTCCCTTAGTTTAAGGAATTATGGAATATGGGTGTGTCCTTTAGACTGACCTAATTGTAAAATCAGCATTCTGAACCTTTACTTTCCACAATAAACACAAGGATTTTTCCACTGCTGTAGAATCATACATCATTGAAGACAGGCATTTCATTCAGAATGTTGGCTCTTTGAAGAGCTATCCAGTTCCTCTCAATCCCCTGCTCTCTCCCCATTCCACTACAATTTTATTCCCTTCTTCAAGTCGTTATTCAGTTTGCTTTTAAAGGTTACCATGGAAACTGCTCCCACCATTCTTTCAGGCAATGCATTCCACATCATGACAACACATGGATTTAAATTTAAAAAATCCTACACCTTCCTCTGATCCTTTTGTCTTCTGGCTTATATCTGGGTTCGCTGTTTTGTAGTGCCCTTTGGAATTATAAGTGTAGGGGGTTGTTAAAATGCTTGAAAGGATTCCTCTAATCCCACGTCACCACGTCTTTACAAAACAAAAATTTCACAGTTTCTCCTCTGAAGAACCATGGGTGGGTGGGGCCATTTCCATGGCTGGGACTGTGATCTCCAAAGCAATAGAAGAATCTGGAATCCAAAGTTATACAAACAGAGTGTGATTAATCGGTTGTTGCAAAATATCACTTTGCAAAATCAGTTTGAAGATGCACAACCATCCTCGGCAATATTTTCTAGATTTGCATTGCTTATGCTAAATCGAAATCTTGGCAGGACAAGCCTTGTTCGGAAAGAACAGCAAAACATGAACTTTGTTTATCCTGTGTCCTGGTCTGTATATCCAATAAAATTCTCGGAGAATTCACTGCAAATAGAAAGTTGACGTTGTTGCTATGTTCTCTGTAACCAAAGGAGTACTCCAATAATCTACATGAAGTCAAAGTCAGTCATTGAAGATGGTTTGTCTGTTAATACCCAAAAATGGATGAAAGTGTTAGAATTGTCACTGCTGATACCACCCAGCAACTCAACCTTGAATTAATTTGATAGCCTTCTGGTATCATTGTTCTTCAATCTCAAGTTCAAAGGTTCATTTATTTTCAAAGTATGTACTTATATACAACTCTGAAATTTGTCTTCTCCAGGTAGTCACGAAACAAAGAAAGAACATGAAAGTCATACAGAGAGAAACATCAAACCCACCCCCCCCGCACAAAAAAAGAACAGCATCCCCATCATCAACCCTCAAAATCCTCCTCCCTTGCACAAAATGGAACAAGAACATTGACCCAAAAAAGCAACAGAACACAGCAGAACATCATCACACTACCACCCTCCCATTGCACAACAAAATGGAAAGGACCAGGCAATAAAAAACACAGAATATAAAAGCTATAAGTCTGAAAACATCCATGGTCCATAAATGCAGTTGTCCAGTCCATAAATGCAGAAACAAAATGTCATACTATGATATCACTGACATTCATCAAAAGAGAGGGACAGCACAGGAGTAGAGAGGCCTACCCATCTGCCACAGCAAGCCACACAGCGACAGGTTGCAAGCAGATTCCTTCTCTGGCAGTGATCAAAAGAAGAGAGTTGGTGCTGAACTCTCCCTTGATTTCTGCATTCGCCTCAATGTCTCAATCTTCCTCAATGCTGTAATCGGTGATTAATAGATGCTCTAACTGGCAAAATGGAGTTGAACACTGGCTCGCTTCTGTCTCGAAGCTTCTTCTTATCGAGGCTGTTCAAATATGTGCTCGCTTCCTGGAATCTTCTCGGGGACAGCAAAGTACTGGATCACTCAGTTGATCTCCATACTGTAAATTGCAGGCTCTAACCATTCCAGAAAAACATTTAAGGTGAAAATCAGATGTAAAAGAAGTAAATGAGGCATTTTTGAGAGCTATCTGGAAGTTGTCAATCAAGGGAACATTGTACGCTGGCGCTATCCATTCTTACTTGTTGAAAATCAACGTTAAATTGAAAGTGGAGTTAATTGGCTTTAGCACAATTAAATGCATGCACAGGTACAAGAATACAGAGCTGAGGAATACTGAGGAAATCAAAGGAATGTAGCATCATATTAGCTGCATTCACAAGAAAAACATAAATTATGTAGAGTTTTTCCAAGGAGGAGTAATTTAGAACAAAAAAAACTGAAGTCTATTTTAGTGCAAAGTGATCAGAGAGGTCATAGTGCTACTATACTGTAGTGATTAGGGTTGTGCAGGTTGGTTCAAGAACAGAGTGGAGGGAAGTATTTGTTCATGAACCTTATGTATGGGACTTCAGGGTTCTGTGCCTCCTGACCGATTGTAGCTACAAGAGAAAGACACGGCCCAGATGATGGGTGTCATTCATGTTGAATGTTACCTTCTTGATGTAGAGCTTCCTGTAGAGTGTAGCAGTTAGTGTGGCGCTTTACATCAGTCAGCCGTAAGATC
Organism: Hemitrygon akajei; assembly: GCF_048418815.1. Lineage (NCBI taxonomy): Eukaryota > Metazoa > Chordata > Chondrichthyes > Myliobatiformes > Dasyatidae > Hemitrygon > Hemitrygon akajei. The sequence continues at coordinate 16,443,355 of NC_133126.1, forward strand.
GGGGTTTGATTCTTGCCACTGTCTGAAAGAAGTATGTACATTCTCCCCATGAGAGGGTTCCCTCTAGCTGCTCTGGTTTCCTCCCACATTCCAATGACATATGGTTTGGGTTAGTGAATTGTGGCATGCTATGTTGGTGCTGGCAACCTGGAGACATTTGCAGATACTTGTGGGCTGCCCAGCACAATATTTGCTGATTAGATTTGACACAAAACAATACATATAGAGCTGGTATCTGTTTAGCTACTGCTGTTGGTGAGGAGGGGTGGTGCCCTTGATGTACTGCCTTCATCATCCAAGAGGATCACAACCTTGTTATGCTTCCAAGAGGAAGCTACTGGCACGATGAAGGAAGCTCTGAACACCACCAGAGATGGAGGACCTCTCTGCTGCCCTAAATGGCAGCGGCGTAATGGGCAGTAGGAAGGTTATCAGCACGAAGTGTCCACACAGTGAAGTGTAGAGCACTAATTATCACAAGACCCTTTGGCAGAGGGTAAAATTGCTGAGATCATGTCAGAGCTCAGGAAAATAATGTGTCTGTGTCTCCTAAGGAACGAATTAAAAAAAAAGGACAAAGCACAACCTGTACAAACATTTCCTGCTTTATCAACTCAGACACATTTTGTATGATTTTGATTCCCACATGCCTCTTGCCACATGTGCTGAAGGGAGAGGACTTGTTCTGTCCCATACAAACAAAAGATCTGAAGCATAATTCCAAGAATTGCAGGGAGGTTTCTGCGCATTTTGGCAAACATTCTCCTTTCACAAGCACCATCAAAAATACATCAACTTGCATTTGCTGTTGACAAGTGTGATAACCATTGCTGGACTTTAAAGCAACTAATTTTAATAGAGATTCTCAAGATATTTTTGTTAACTGTTTACCCTTTATAGTATTTTCCACCTGTTTCTTGCACGACCCTACCAAAATAATTTAATGAAGCTGAATATTTTGGGTCCCTGATTTTAACTCTGAGTGGGTGTCAATAAGGCCAAAGAATTACTAGCACACTAGTTTAAGTGAGTAGCATAGTAATGTAGTGGTACGTGTATCGCTTTATGGTACCACTGATTGGTGTTCAATTTGCACTGTTGTCTACAAGGAGTTTGCAGACTTTTCCCATTCAAAGTGAAGTTATTATCAAAGTACATATATGTCACTATATACAACCCTGCCATTCATTATGGGTATTCACAGTAAATACAAAGAAATAATAATAATAATAATAAAATAAATAAGCAACAAACATCAAGAACATGAGATGAAAACTCCTCAAAAGTGAATCTATAGGTTGTGGGAACAGTTCAGTGTTGGGGTGGGTGAACTTGAGTGAAGCAGAGTGATGACTGAAGGGTAATAACTGTTCCTGAACCTGATGGCATGGGTCCTGAGGCTTCTTTATCTCCTTCTTGATAGCAGCGGTGAGAAGAGAGCATGGTCTGGGTGAGAGGGGTCTTTGATGATGGATCCTGCAACAGTGCTCCATGTAGGATTAATCAATAAGCTTCAAGACCTTGGCCTCAATATCTCCTCGATTTCCTCATTTGCAGACCAGTCAGTTGGGATTGGCAACAAAATCTCCATAATCATCATCAGCACTGATGCATCACAAGACTGTGTGCTTACCCCCTCCCCTGCTCTACTTGCTTTACATTTATGACTGTGAGGCTAAGCACAGCTCCAGTGCCATATTCAAGTCTGCTGATGATACCACTGTCATAAACTGAATCAAAGGTGGTGATGAATCAGCATATAGGAGGAAGATTGAAAAACTGGCCGAGTGGTGTCATAACAACAATCTCTCACTCAATGTCAGCAAGACCAAGGAACTGATTCTTGACTTCAGGAGAAGGGAACCAGAAGTACATGAACCAGACCTCATCTGAGGAGTAGAGGTGGAGAGAGTCAGCAACTTTAAATTCTTTGGTGTTATTATTTCAGAGGACCTGTCCTGGAGCCAGCACATAAATGCAATTACAAAGAAAGCATGGCAGCGCCTCTACTTCCATAGGAGTTAATGAAGATTTGGCATAACATCTAAACCTTTGACAAACTTCTATCGATGTGTAGTGGAATGTATATTGACTAGCTGCATCTCAGCCTGGTATGGAAACACCAATGCCCTTGAGTGGAAAATCCTACAAAAAGTAGTGGATATGGTCCAGTACATCACAGGTAAAACACTTCCTATCATTGAGCACATCTACATGAAACACTGTTGCAAGAAAGCAGCAACTATTATCAGGGACCCTCACAACATGCTCTCTTCTCACTGCTGTCATAGGAAGAAGGTACAGGAGCCTCAGGACTCACACGACCAGGTTCAGGAACAGTCCCCCTAGTCATCAGGGTCTTGAACCATAGGGGCTAACTTCACTCAACTTCATTTGCCCCATCACTGAAATATTCCCACAGCCTATGGAGTCACTTTCAAGGATTCTTCATCTCATGTTCTCAATACTCATTGCTTATTTATTATTATTATTATTATTATTATTTCATTCTTTTGGTATCTGCACAGTTTTTCTTCTGCATACTGGTTGAATGACCAAGTTGGTGTGGTCTTTCATTGATTTTGTTATGGTTATTATTCTATTATGGATTTATTTATTATGCCCACAATAAAATTAATCTCAAGTTTGTATGTAGTTACATATATATACTTTGATAAAACATTTACTTTGGTTTGAACTTTGAGAACTGGCTCATGGATCTTTGGTTTCCTCCTCCTTTAGTCAATAATCATCTCCTTAACACGGCTAGCATTCAGTGAATAGTTGTTATTGTTGTGGATTTTTAGTCTTCCTCAATATGCTGATTCAGCCTATGACCATGGTATCATCAACAAACTTAATTATGGCATTGGAGCCTCACAGTCATAAGTATAAAGTGAGTAGAGCAGGGGGCTAAGCGCACCGTCTTGTGGTGCACTTGTGCTGATGGAGATTGTGGAGGAGATGTTGTTGCCGATCTGAACTGACTGGGGTCTGCAAGTGAGGAAATTGATGATCCAGTTGCACAAGTAGGTATTGAGGCTGATGTCTTGGAGCTGACTGACTCGTTTTGAGGGGATGATACTATTGAATACTGAGCTGTAGTCAATGAAGAGCATCCTGGTGTATGTATCTTCACCATGCAGATGTTCCAGGGTTGAGTGAAGAGCCAATGAAATGGCATCTGTTGTTGACCTGTTGTGGCAGTAGGCAAACTAGAGTGGATCCGAATCATTTCTCAGATAAGCGTTGGTATGTTTCTTCACCTCTCAAAGCACTTCATCACAATGGATGGAAGTGCTACTGAACGATAGTACTGGGCAGGTTACCATGTTCTGAGGCACACATTAGCTTAAGCTAACTTGAAGCAGGTGGATACCTCAGAATGCTGAAGTGAGAGACTAAAGATATCAGTGAACACTGCAATCAGTTTATGATCACAGGTCTATAGTACTCGACCAGGTACCCTGTCTGGGCCAGATGCTTTTCGTGGGTTCACTCTCCTGAAGGATGCTGTTACAGATTGAGAGACTGAAATCACAGGGTCATTGGGGATATGGGAGTTCATAAAGATGCCTTGATGTTATGATGGTCAGAGCAAGCATAAAAGACAATGAGCTCATCTGGGAGCGAAATCTTGTTGACAGCTATGCCACTTAGTTTCACTTGTCGGAGGTGATAGCTTTCAAGCCCAGCCACAGTTGTTGGGCATCCTTCAG